>NC_059333.1:119380000-120075000 GCF_018350155.1 Leopardus geoffroyi | reverse complement strand
TTTGGGGGGTACTAATGTAAATGGTGATATGTGTTTATTTTTAAATTTACTTATTAAATGCTGGTATATAAGAAATTGATTGACTTTTACCTAGTCCCCATTAAAGTGTGTACTGAGGACTCTGCAACTGTACTAGTTACAGGGCATGTATAATAATAACTAGTTATAGTTATCAACCTCAAGGAGTTAGGGGGAGGCAAAAGAGAAGGAAACATGTAATCACATTTTTAGAAAAGAAAAAGCTATCCCAATCCCAGTCTGAGAAAAAAAAAAAAAACATGTTTTGAGTGATATAATTTATTATGTTCTTTTGGGAGAAAGCGTTACTCCTAATTAATTTTTAAACAATTTCCCTACAGATTTTAATAGATGAAAATTTGCTCTGGGGAATCAAGTGACTGGTTACCCTGATGACTGCCAATCAAGAATCTGATGATCTTTTTTTAAAAATTTTTCTAAGCTTATTTAATTATTTTGAGAGATTGCATGCATGAGCAGAGGGTAGGGGTTGGATGTGGGGGAGGGGCAGAGAGCGAGGCAGAGAAAGAATCCCAAGTAAGCTCCACACTTGGCATGGAGCTTGACATAGGGCTTAATCCCATGAACCATGAGATCATGACCTGAGCCAAGACCCAAGAGTTGGACATTTAACCGACTGAACCACTCAGTTACCCCTAGAATCTGGTGATCTTTAACCAAACATTCTTTCTTCTTTTTTATATCTGATTCAACAATAATTATGTAATCATTCTTCTAATTACAAAATTTCTTACAAGAAAGCATCCTTTCAATTGGCTAATATACACTCTTACAGGTCTTTTCCTTGCAGCAAAGTTCTAATAAACCTCGACACATGCTCATAACTAAATTGCCTGAAAAGCTTTATTTAACATTGTAATAGAAAATTAGTCAGAGTTGTAATGGAAGTTATCACAAGGATGTGGGGAGCACTTGAATTTTGGATGTATGAGTGGGTGGGGGTGGAGGAGGAAGGCATTCATTCAGAAGTGACATCTAAATTGAATACTACAGAATGAGTAGAACAAAGGGCAGTAGAGAGATGGGAGGAGTCTGAGACAGTAGCTAAGAAAAAGACCTAGAAGGGAAAAAGTATTATCTGTGTAGCAGGTGGCTACCCTGCCCATATACATTGGGCTTGAAAATGTCCTGTTCTCCAGCGCACATTCACCTTGCCTGTATCTGCATCTAAACCTGAGATTTCCCCCAGGAAGCAGAAGGGCATTCTTCCTTTTTTTGGGAAATGCTGGTAAAAAACCTGGAAGGAATATAACATCCCCAAGGGTTGTCCTCAACCAATGACAGAGTGGTGTAGCTGATACGTAAATTCCCCCATTTATTCTCCCCTTGGATGGGATAATTCTTTTAAATGATTTTTTTTTTCAACATTTATTTATTTTTGGGACAGAGAGAGACAGAGCATGAACAGGGGAGGGGCAGAGAGAGAGGGAGACACAGAATCGGAAACAGGCTCCAGGCTCTGAGCCATCAGCCCAGAGCCTGACGCGGGGCTCGAACTCACGGACCGCGAGATCGTGACCTGGCTGAAGTCGGACGCTTAACTGACTGCGCCACCCAGGCGCCCCATTGGATGGAGTAATTCTAAATATGTTTCACAGTGTTTCCCAGAATTTCCCCAGGGATTTGGCGCCAGTCCAACTGTGGGCACTGGGTTCCTTTTCCTGTGTCACTGCCCCACTCCCCACCAGTATGTTCTGAGCTTCCCAAATAAAGTGCTTTGCACATCAGGCCTTGTCATAGGGTCTGTTCTGGGGAATTCAGACTGAACAGCCTGTTTGGGGTAATTGCAAGCAGTTAAGCAACAGAGAGAACTTGTGATATGCACAAAGGTAAAAGCAAGGTTGGGCTAGAGTATGTAAGGCCCTGATTTGCCATATTCAGCAGATAAAAATCACGATGCCCAGTTAAACTGTAATTGCAGATAAACAACAAATAACTTTTTAAAATAAGTATGAATCGGGCATAGTTATACTAAAAAATATTGTTTATCTAAATTAAATTTACTGGGTATCTTATATTTTATCTGGCATTGCTATGGGTTCTAAAACGATTTGGAGCTTTATCAGTAGGACACTTTGGTTCCAGTGTGGAACATGGGTTTGAGAAACGCTGGAGAAACCAGTGAGAAGACATAACCACTGCCCAGAGATGAGGCCTGGGTCTGGGGCTTTCAGGGAGATGGGAAAAGTAGATGGAAGGCATAAGGGAAAGTTATCTGCACTTAAACTAGCTGCCAAGGCAAAAGAACTATCTTATTAGACAGGATGGGAAAAGACTACCAAAAATGAGTGCAAAGTCCTGAAAATGCCCCCAGAGTGTTCAGAAAAAGACATCAAACTATCAATGCAAGGCCTCCCTTCCTTTCCTCCTTGATGTGCTCATGCCCATGGAGTAGAATGCCCTTTTTCAGGCCAAAGCACCTTGCCCCCCGAATCAAACTACAGGAGTAACTATAGGCCTGAGCACTCCTCCTGAACCTCTCTGATGACCTAAATTAGAATGGGCTCAGCTCAGCCCTGTCCCCAGATGAGCCCTTGACCAGAGCCTCTGGAAATTACCAGATGTACATGGCAAGGGACACTAAGGAAAAGCAAATTCTCTTTAGCTTATTTTCTCTTTGTTGCTGTTGTTCCCTGAGATGGACCTTGCCCTATACGATAACCCTAGCCATGGTGCACACATTCCTCAGAATGATGTCACAGAAAATCCAGTCTCAACATGGAAAGGGATCGGAAGCACATTTGGAATCACACGGTGTTATCTTTGTGAAGAGCTCTTCAGTTTCATTTCAACTTTCATGAAGGAAATTCTATTCCTGTGGGAAACCACTTCAAAAACAATATATTGAAAAAGAAAGAAGAAAAATGAACTCCATTATACCAATGGTACATTCCTTTCTTCTGTTTGCTCTGTTTCTCCCATTTGTAAAATGCACACCAAAGACTATTAGAGAATATAATTTGAACTGCTTCATTCCAAAGTTAAAGTGTTGAGAGTTTAAAAAAAAAAAAAACTACAGTGAAATAAAAACAGGTCTCCCTTCATTTTTTAACACTTGAATTTGATTATAACTTTCAGTTCTGAAATTTGAAATTGTACAGGGCTATTTCCTCAAACTAAATTATACATACTCTTATCAGACACTAAAAAGCATGAGTAGTTATCTGGAAATTATGTGTTTTCTACCCACATTCACATACGCACACAGAGACTGTGGTATGAGCAATTTGTGTAAGACAAGCTATTGATCACACATTCATCTACCCCATAATAGTCAAGTTGGCATCCCAGGGTCTCTGGGTCTACTCTGTGCCAAGATCATTTTGATTGTTTACATATAGTATATATATAATTCTCATAAGAACTTCATAGGGTGGATATTCCTCTCCCTACTTTACAATGTAGAAATTGAAGCTCAGAAGGGTTAAATAACTTTCCCAAGGTCACACAGTGTATAAGTGACATGTATGGGCTGAATTGTGTCCCTTACAAAATTCATATGTTGAAGTCCTACCCTTCAGTACCTGAGAATGTAACTGTATTTGGAGATATGGTATTTAAGAAATAATTAGGTTAAAATGAAGTCATTAGTATGGACCCTAATTCAATATGATTGTGGTCCTTATAAGAAGAGAGAGACATTAGAAATATGCATCCACAGTGGAAAGACCATGTGAGGACACTGAGAAAGCAATCATCTACAAGCCAAGCAGAGAGGCCTGAGGAGAAACTGACCTAGCCAACTCCTCAATCTTGGACTTCTAGCCTCCAGAATTATGAGAAAATTAATTTCTATTGTTTAAGCCACCCAGTGTATGTTACCTTGTAATGACAGTCCTATGGCAGCCAACCCAGAATTTCCATCTGATTTGCAATTTTCCCGAAATCATCATTTTTCACCAGAGAATCGGGTCTGGGAGAAAATGGGGTTAAGGGAGAATTAATTTTACTTAATATTCAATGTGCCAAGGCAAACTAGGGTTTAGCTCAAGGTAACCAAATTACCCAAGATGGCCCAATGTGGGGGTTGTGGTGGTAAATGTGGTGATGTTGGGAGTTCTAGGGAGGAAGGACAGTAATAACTCAAGCCCAGAAGAGCTAGAAATAGCATTTTTCCTTCAGGTAATCAGTTTATTAAATCAGACCTCAGACGATGACCAGAATCTCAGATGCAGGATCCAGGCCCTGTCATGTAACCCAGCACGGGGAATTGGAAAAAGTGTAGTAAGGGTCCCCAAGTCACCCTCTCTCCCACCAATTTTCCATATATTGCACTGAAGCCTTGATGACTAAGTTATTAGGCCCCTCTTCTGGTCCAACATGGATCTGCTAGGGTAAGGGAGGGCAGAGCAGAAACTGGGCCCATGCCTGGTGACCCAGACAAGCTCCCCAGAATGCTGAAGGGGGCCAATTCTCCTTCTCATGATGAATTTTTCCTTCTCAGAATTTCCTCCCAAAGGAGAGAAAATGGAGCACAATTATCTATGGAATCCAGTTTGCTTAGATGTCACTTTAAATGAATAGGAGCCAGCTTCAAATAAAACAACTACTCCCTTTTTCTGGTTTCCCGGGGCAGAGTCTGTGATTTTCTCCACCTACTCTTCCTCACTCTCCTACCACTATCACAGGTGAGGGTTCTCAGCCCTGCATCTTCTGGCCTTGATGGATACCCAGTTCAGCTCATAAATCCCTCTCTCACAAATCTCATTTTTTCTATCAGTTACCAAACTTCCCCAAAAAATATTCTCAAGTCTTTGTAATTTGATATCTGTGATATGCAAGCTGCCCAAAACCTAAGGCTTGGGCAAGAGCCGTTTCTTCCCAGACTTAAGGGCTGTACTAGGCTTTATAGTTCCCTAGAGAACTGGAGTGCTGAACAGAAAATTGAGGCAGAAACAGTACTGGCTTTCATCAATCTCTTGGGGCAGGTACTTATCAGCATGGAACTCCTGAGTTTTTAATATACAGGGCCCCAAGGCTTGCTAAATACTGAACCTGAAACTGTACTCCACTCTACCTCTCACTGTCCCCCCACTGGCAAGATGAAAGCTCTAATGCTCCTGTTTGGTCCTACTATGGTCAGAGTCAGCCAGAATAGGACTCTGCAGATCCATCTTTACTTCACCTTTTCTTGAGTAGACAATGAAGTAACTTTATTTAAAAACTTGACTAATGCTTAACTCTTGGCATTTTGAACCTTTTATTCAGTGATGTATAAGAGTTTATTAATTTATTTGGGGCCTGACAGATATAAGGGAGACTTCCCTACTTTTAGCCAGATATTCACCTAAAGCATTCTAGAAGAAAAATAAGAACTAGGGGGAGATGAGGAAGAAGGAAACAAGGAAAGGGAGGCATAGGGAAGAGGAAGGAAGGGAAAATTTCCAGCTCTTTGGATCTAATGGACTAACCTGCTTCTCTTGCCTGTTAGGGGTGAGTGGTCTGTTTAACTTCAGTTCTGTCTAGATAATGAGCAGATAACAGCATACCTACCCCTTGCATAGGATCTCATGATGACTGCTATATCCTAGGGCTTCATTATCCTTGGCATGGGTCTCTCTAGGCCTGTAGCCTTTCACTGTGTGATTCCTTAGAAGGACCTTGTGAAAAGGTGAGCAAGTAGTGCCTGATCCCCAGGTATTCTCAGCCAAAATCCAAAGGTGGATCTGACTTCTTTCTTTTGAACCCTTAACACAACTCCAGTTTCTTGGTATTACTTGGCTCAGAATAGTATTATAAGAACTACACTTATCAAGTTGGCCCTCCTGGATTTCCCTGGCATAGTAAAAATAGATATGGCTTCCCTGTGTCTAGGTTCAGATTTGCTGATGTGACTGTCAGCCCTTCTTGGGTCAAGAGTTCAAGATATACAGATGTAATCAACTGAATGTTTGTGTCCCCACAAAATTGATATATTAAAGCCCTATCCCCTAATGTGATTATATTTTGGAATAGGGCTTTTATAGAAATAATTAAGGTTAAATTAGGTCATTAGGGTAGGGTACTAATCCAATAGGATTAGTGTACTTGTTAGAAACATACCAGAGCTTTCACTCTCTCCCCTGTGAAGGTACAGTGAGAAGAGAGCTGTCTATGAGCCATAGAGAAAGCCATTACTAGAAACAAAACCTTGCCAGACACTGATGTTGGACTTTCCAGCTTCCAGAACTTTTAAGAAAATAATTTTCTGCTGTTTAAACCATGTAGTCTGTTGTATTTTGCTATGGAAGCCTGAGAAGACTAAAACAAAAGAGTAAAACATATGCCTCAGTTTTCCAGGGAAAATACAAAGGGAACTTTGATTTCCACGTGTATATCATTAGACAATCTACAAAGGTTGTCACAATCATTATTTTAAAAGTGTCTAACTGCAGACCTAAATGGTACATTATGATACCCATTTTACAAAAGGGAAAACAGGATAGAAGAAGGAAGGTGATTCGTGCAGTGTCAAATGTAAGGGAGGGGGTCAAAATCGGAACTCATACGGAGACCACTGTTCTCTGCACAAAACTAAGCTGCTCTATAACAATCAATCTTCACACCATGATGTCATTTGCAAATTTGATAAGAAGGTTTCAATGTCTTCACACAAACAATAAAAGTATTTAACGGGGGAGTTGTTACTTACACTTTCTAACCTGAAGACGACAAATGGATTTCATCTTGCAAGCCAATTGATTTTTTGGCAGTGGCTGCCAATCCTGTGTATTGACAAGGGTTGTGAGGTCACGTTAGGAAAGAAAATCTGGATTATCTATCAACATTGGTCACAGGCACAGTGAGTGTGAAGCATGTAAACCTGGGATTACACATGCTACTCCAATCCCCAAGACAACATGGAGTCCTCATGGATGAACAAAAATGCTTTCCAGCATGAAAAACAAAAATATATAAACAAGGTCAGCCAAGGATAATTTTTTTTCTTAGAATTATTTTTTGAGTTACGTCTCCCTGATTGCTTCTCCCTCAATTTTCATTCTTCTCTGTCAGAATCGAAAGTTGGGGCCTTGAAACTAAATTTCAAAATAAATTTCTTACATGAAATTTTATGTAGGAGATAACTAGTGTCTAAGAGACAAGTTCTTCAAGATTTTACAATAAACACAGAAGCAGATTTCATGAAGGACTGAAAAGGAGGAAAAAATTGGTTCTCAAGAACATTCATAGCAACTGTTTCATGGTTGGTAGAACAATTGGATATATAATCAGGGAGTAAACAACTTTGATTATAGTGGATTATACCAAGAGACATAATAATATGGCTGTAATTATATATCAGCAGTTGTGCCTCAAATTCTTTGGAAAATAGCTACTACAAGTTTTACAGAAATAGATTCAAGATAACAAGAAACATAAAGATCACAGTAAAAGCCCTTTGAGACTAAAAAAGTGGCATCTTGCCTCTCCCCATTCTTCAAATCTTAAATATTTTCAGAAATAAATCCTTACTGTATATGACAGTAAACTACAAAGCATGTCCAGCTAATTTTCCCCCTAATTATTCAGTCCTGCATAAGCTAGATGCATGCTTTCAAACCGGATACATGCTTAAAATTATTTAAGAAATAAAATGGCTCAAATAAGACTAATTTATCAATACTTAATAACAGAAGCAACTTCATATAACTACTTTTCTTACCAAAGCTTATCAAATGCCACTTTCATTGACCAAAACTGATAAAAGCTGTTTTTATTATGGAAACTAGAGATATATAAAGAAGATCTTAGAAAAAAATTAGAACCTGTTTTAATTCCATCTTGTTGATATTTTAAGAGTAACTTCTGATTCTTGAAGATAAAGCTTTTTCCATTAATTTTGAAAAGTAATACTCCTAAAGGTTTTATTGGAGCCTTCCACAACTTGGGTTCTATGACCTAGATGTTCTGTACTCCTAGTATTTATGTTCCTGAGAAAAGCTCGCTGGTAACATAAATAATGAAGTCAAACTTCTGATCTTTTTGTAAAATAAAAGTAAATTATAAAATTGGTACACAGAAAAATTGAGAAAGTGTGAAGCTCTAGCAAAAGCACTTAAATTTCATGTAAAAACTAAGGAAGAAGATCTAAACCCACTTAGTGACAGGTTTGATTTCAGAAAAATGAGACACTCTTCTTATTTCACAAAGTACTTATTTTCAACTTAATAATCAATTACTCAAATACTCTTTCTTTGAAAATAGGGCTCGAATGAGGTAAGAGAAAATAAACCTGAGTTCTAAAAATACACAAAGGCCTCAAACAATACATTTTCTTAAAGTCATAGAATTGGACACTTAAAATACTCCATTGGGTTTGTATCAGAAGTAGTTAACTTTTTGATACAAGTTATTGGACAGAAAGTAATAATAATATCTTAACTTTGTTAACTGCGTTAGTGCTCCCAATTCACGCATGTCATTGGTGCCCCCTTCCTGCTTGGTCTGGGGGAGACTGACCTGACCTCTGCTTGGTGAAAGAAAGCTCTGAGCTTTCCTCAAATTTCCCACAGGTACAAGGTGAGAGAACAGAGAATATTCCATACTCTTAAGGTCATTTTGGCTTCCAGGCTATTTCTGCCCAATTCCAGTGTTAACTCAGATGCAAGACATCCCCTTTCTTGAGTTCCACAAAAATTCTACTCTCACAAAGCTTGTGAAAGTGTGCAGAATTTCTGAAGATCTGGGGCGTCATGAGAGACTTGGAAAGGGTTTATATTGCAGCACATAGGTAATCTCAGATGAACAGACTCATCTCTATTCTTTTCCTGTGGTTCAGTTTCTTCAACACTGGGAATGTACACCTGCCCATCTCCCTATACTTATGGGTGACTATAGCCTCCCTGCCTCCCTCACTTCTTGCCCCCTACTCTTAGCAGCAAACAAACTCCTCTTTTCGTCTAGAGCCACAAATTCTCCAACAAAATACCCATCAGGATACCATCTGTGCCTGAATATAAGAGATCCAAGAATGCATTTTCCAAAAGAGAAGATCCCCTTTAAAAAGTTTGTGGCCAACATTAAATGATTGACATAGGAGAAATAGTCAAATGTCTTCTTACGGTATTGAGTTTATCAACTGAATCACACAATCATATTTAAAAACACACATGAACCTATACTGCTTTATAAAATACTGGGTTTTTATCCTCATTCTCACAGTTCATGAAAATTCTTCACAACTGACATGAGTGTCTTTGCCATCAAAAGAGCCATTGTTAAGTCATCTGACACAGTTCCTCCAAACACATCAAGTCCGTTTCTTTCTTACTAGTTGGAAGTACAGCATTTTTAATCCTGCCAGACTGCTTAAACTGAAATTTTATCCCAAGTTGTAAGAATCAACTTGTTATTTATGTTCTCCATAATGTAACCATTTAATTTATTGCTTTTTAAAGTGACACTTAAGCCTTATTTACAATGACATTCAACACTTACAATTCAGAGGTCACCCTAGGGAATAATGATTAGGGTAGCGGGGTTAAATTTCTTTGCCTTTTTTTTTTTTTTTTTTAAATAACCAAGACTCTCAGGTGACCTTTATAAATAACTGAAATTAACACTGATTGAAGCTGTTTCAGACATATACTCCCTAAATAGTTATTTTTTGCCCAACTATTGAAAGAATGATGTATGAGACTTGAATTTAAGGTTGCTCTCTTTTTTGGAGGGATAATTTTGAGGGGGAAAAAAACTGCAAACTCTCACCTTATAACCTAGCACATAGGCAACTGTCCCTTAACTTCTTCCCTAGAAGGACTGTGGGGCCAATTGTTAAAATTTTCCTTATTATCCATACACTAACTATATCATTTAATATTTGTAACAGGGCAAATATTAATCCTATGTTACAGATGAAGAAACTGAAGTTCAAAGAAACATAATGACTTGCCTAGTGTCAGATCACTTGACAGTGGGTGAAGACTAGTCAAGTGGTTTTCCTTAGAATAAAATAAAAACAAAACATAATAACCTTTCAAAGTTGCTAAGACAGTAAATCTTAAATGCTATCACCACAAAAAAGAAACTGTAATTATGTGAAGTGATGGCAGTGGTAGCTAATGTTCTGGGATGATCATTTTGCAACATATAAGTGCATAAAATCAACATATTGTACACTTTAACATACATGATGTTGTATGTCAATTACATCTCATTAAAGCTGGGGGAGAAAATGTGTATAATGACCTCATAGTACTGTTGTAATAATAGAAAAATGAAAGACCACTAAATTAATGATTAAAAAAATAATAATGTTGGGGCGCCTGGGTGGCGCAGTCGGTTAAGCGTCCGACTTCAGCCAGGTCACGATCTCGCGGTCTGTGAGTTCGAGCCCCGCGTCGGGCTCTGGGCTGATGGCTCAGAGCCTGGAGCCTGTTTCCGATTCTGTGTCTCCCTCTCTCTGCCCCTCCCCCGTTCATGCTCTGTCTCTCTCTGTCCCAAAAATAAATAAACGTTGAAAAAAAAAATTAAAAAAAAATAATAAAATAATAATGCAATAACCTGGATAATGGTCTGTGATGAAGAGGAATGCTTTTCCAGCAATTGACTTTGTAATCTAAAAAATAAATATAATTCTTTATGTATTCTTTCATTGCCTGATATTTTAAAACATCCCTTGGAATTCTTTTCAAGGCCTTTCTGGTTTTACCTGTAATTGGATCATTTATTACCAAATTCAAAGGTTTAAATAATTATTTTCTTTTGCTTTTTCACATTTTTTAAAGAATTTGTGACTATGTTAAATAAGAAATCATCCAACTGATACTTGTTTATTTTTAAAACTAAAATGACACATTATTTCAGTCTTTCCAAGGAAGTTTTTGTTCTCATTGCTATACTGATGTAATGGATTTTTGTTTTTCTTAAGAATCTCGGGGACAATTCAACAGGAGGAGGGCATTCAGAGATAAGACTGCTCTTCTCAGGAGAGAACAGGCCTGATGGTAGGCAGGACTTTGAAAGGGATAGAGTTTGGGCTGAGGACTGTGAAATTTGGGGTGTGTGTGTGTAAGAAAGAGCACCACCTGCAAAGAAAAGGGGTGGGGAGACAGGTTGATTTTTAAACAGCTACTCCAAGGATGAAAACATCGAGGAGAGCTGCTGCTAGATCTACAGGAGCTTTGCTGTACAATGCACAATGTGAAATGACTGTGCCACCCCTATAAAAAACATAGCAAAGTCCAAGTTTCTTTGCTGTTTCATATAGACACGAAAGTACTTTGTGCTTTGTGTACAAATCCCTTTTTGGGTAAACGAGAGAGCACAAAGAAGAGGTAGCCAAGCTAAACTCTTTAAACAGGCTGAGTGGAGCCCAGGACCCGGGACTGCTAAATTCTGGATTCAGACCAACCTTTTAACATTTTTAAACGCCAAATACTTTGCTTTTGTCCTCATTCAGGAAACATAAGACCTGAGCAATTTTCATGGTTCCTAAAATGAATCCAAACTGAAAGAAGACATCAGTTCATGCATAACAAAAACTCTGTCTCATAGATTGGAGTGCCTACATCTTTACCATGGTCACCTTCTCAGCTCGAACTCCAAACATCATCAGAAACCACCTAATTAGTTCACTGTAAGAAACCACTACCTCGGGAATTACAAAGGACCCAAATTCATATAATCAGTATATTTTTCTTCTTGTAGGTGAACACAACTGAGCAACCAAATCAGGAGAAGGCCCCTTGCTCAGAAGGCCCTTTGGTGGGATGAAATCAGAGCAAGCAAAAACACTACACTGAAACTCAGAATGAGGAAAGTCTTATTTGAAAACAAAACAAAACAAAACAAAACAAACACTCTCAAAAGTCCATTGGGAATACCCCCTGGATCCATAACTACACTGGAACTCATCTGAGGTCAAATACTCTGAAGTCTTAGCAGCTAGGAAAACTGTGCTGCTTGACTGAGTAGCCCTCACCTTATTAACAACAGTCTTTCTTTGGACATAATGATTCATTCAATCTGGGGACAGCTCAGACTGTCTTTCCAGTGACTTCGCATACCTATGCAATTATCTTCTCTGTTTTGACCTTCAAGTTTAACTGTCAATAAGAAATCTTATTTCTTTCATTTCTTGCTGAAGCCCACACTGCAGGTTTCTGAGAAAATACTACCATTCTCTCCATAATAACAGGACTATAATTTCTGTATAAGAAACCGTACTGTCACTCGTTCCTTTTTAAAAAGAATTGTTCTCTAAATATCTATTTCTCCTTTTTTACTTAATTCTAAAGACTCTAAGAAACCTGTAGAAACTTAAAGGTATAAAGTCTTGCAAGGATTTTTTAACGACACTTGTTCTTAAAGGTTGAGATTTTGAATATTAGAAGATGTGTCTTTGTAAGTATCCTTGTCAGCACCTCATTTTGCTCCCTTTCAACATGTTTAGATTCAATAGCAAATTCTTACCTAATTGCCTCTTCATCGTTAAGTCCAAATGGAATTCTAGTATATCAACTACTTATGTGGTTTACTTGTTTGTTTTTAATTTTGTGTTCTTCAGTAAAGCTAAAGCAACAACAACAAAAACAACAACAATTCTGGAATGCATTTCAGAGGGCTTTGTGCTTTCTGGGACCATCTAGTATCACAGCAACCACTAAAAGTCTAAGTGTCCTAAAAATAAATAAATAAAAACAGGTCTGGAAAATGTTACTTGGCCTATTTATATATTGGGCCTATTTCCATGGCATTCCAAGATTTAAATAATGCATGGAGCCCTTCCCTACCCATTCTGATTAATTATTCATTCACAAATATTTATTGAGCATATCTACTTTGTGTCAAGGACTATATTAGGTATGAGCCATACAACAGAGAACAATGAGCTTTATATCTAGAGTCAGTGTCTACAACCTTTCTAATTTGATCCATGCTCTTAGAAAAAAAGGCACTACACTCATTTAAAAAAATTATTTATAAATCATATATATGTGTTCCCATTACTGATATCTTATAGATTATGGGAATTCATAAAAAAAAAACTATTTTAAATAGATGAGATTTTTAAAAGTTAACAAGAAATATGTGTTCTAATGTTTTCTTGCCACATACCCCCTGGTTCAATTTGCATAGCAACTAAGGTGTGTGCATGTCTCACTTTGAAGACCACTGAATCTGTTGTCCAATGTTTAATGCATCTGTCGTTGATATTTAAATAGTGAATTTGTAAAGTGCAAGTGTATTCATTGAACTATTTCACAGATGAATACACCTCTTTCAAAATGTAATGTGAATTCAAGAATTACATGTCAGTGTAGGAAAACAACTTAAGAATATGTATATTTTTTTGTTAAACTTATGCAATTTCCCAGACACCAAATTATGTTATGATCTTAGATTGGTAACTTACACAATATATGACATGAAATAAATACTCAGGCTTGAAATTCTGACAGAGACTATAAATATTTCATTTTATAGTTCTATTTCTTTATCTTTGCACTAATCAATATGAATTAAATTTAATGGCATGCCAATACAATATACAAGATAGTCATTACATAGGGTCTATTATGTAATTGATAAAACATTGATTAATAGTTATCATTCTTTAGTAAATTTTTCTTTAATGAATAATGAAGGTATTGTTTATTATTATAATTCATCTTATTACTATAGAAACAATTCTTTAAGAGAGCTCTTTGGAAGATGAATGAAAAAGGCAACGGCCATTGACACACCTGGTTTCTAGGGTCTGTCATTTTTAAAAATACTAAAATCTTAAAATTTAAAAACATATATATATTTATAAATAAATGAGCTTGTGTGTGTGTGTGTCTATCTATAAACCATAGGGTCTGAAAAGAAGTAATACTATAATGAAAATTCCCTTCATAGGAGAGCAAACTTTTGAGATTAAGGATGAAAATCAAATATTGGTGGTCAAAAGGGGAGAAAAGAGCTTCTTGGGAAACTTCAGTAATGATTCCCAAAGCTTTTAAAAGCCTCACTTTAGATCTAATGTGGAATCAGAATATTTTAAATGGAAAAAAAAAAAAAGACTTTAAGTGAAAATTATCAGCTGGACTATTATAAAAAAGGGGATGGCTATATTTGATATATCTTGATCTCAAGGAAACTTAAATAGATATTACTAAGTGAAACAAGCTTACCTGAAAAGTTATACACTGTATGATTCCAGCTATATGACACTCTGGAAAAGGCAAAGCTATGTAGAGAGTGAAAAGATCAATGGTTGCCAGGAATAGGATGATTTTAGGGCAGTGAAACTATTCTGTATGATACTGTGGATCATACAGTACTGTATAGTATTGGTGAATACGTGTCATTACACATTTGTCAAAACCCATAGGATGTACAACACCAAGAGTGAACCCTAATATAAATATGGAGTCTGGGTGATTATGATGTGTCAATGCAGGTTCATCAATTGTAACAAGTGTACCACTCTGATGGGAATGTTGATAATGAAGGTGGCTGAGCATGTGTGGGAGCAATGAAGTATAGAAGAACTCTCTGTACTTTCCTCTCAATTTTGCTGTGAATCTAATACTGCTTTAAAAAACAGTCTATTTGGGGTGCTTGGGTGGTTCAGTCAGTTGGGTGTCCGACTTCTGCTCAGGTCATGATCTCACAGTCTGTGAATTCGAGCCCCGTGTCAGGCTCTGTGCTGACAGCTCAGAGCCTGGAGCCTGTTTCAGATTCTGTGTCTCCCTCTCTCTCTCTGCCCCTCCCCCACTCACGCTCTGTCTCTGTCTCTCTCAAAAATAAATAAACATTGGGGCGCCTGGGTGGCGCAGTCGGTTAAGCGTCCGACTTCAGCCAGGTCACGATCTCGCGGTCCGTGAGTTCGAGCCCCGCGTCAGGCTCTGGGCTGATGGCTCAGAGCCTCGAGCCTGTTTCCGATTCTGTGTCTCCCTCTCTCTCTGCCCCTCCCCCATTCATGCTCTGTCTCTCGCTGTCCCAAAAATAAATAAACGTTGAAAAAAAAAATTAAAAAAAAAATAAATAAAAAATAAATAAATAAACATTAAAAATTTTTAAGAAAAAAAGTATATTAAAAAGCCTATATGCTCTGGTATGCTGCTATTTTTTAATAAGTAAATATTTTTTCAAATAAAATTGTAACATCATTTCTTTAGGTTTTTAACTAACACATTCCATTATGCAATTTTACAGGGAAATTATATGACTAAAATGAGCCATTTACACATAGATGGCCCAATGAGTATAATAAATATTGACCAAGTTTTGGTTGGTTGAAGTACTTTTATATAAATGCCATTGACTATTTCTGTAGGCTCATTTAAACAGGTAAAAGTAATGATTAATTGGAAAACATTTTTAGTTTTGCATGTGCTCAGAAAGACAATGATTCAACATATTCAATAAAAGGCCATTCTGGAGACTATACTTTGAAGTAAAGCAGGGGATTGAATGAAAAGCAGTTAATAGATCAGGATAGAGACAACTGTGAGACAACAGGTCAAAGGAAAATTACTGAACTTCCCCAGGAAACTTCTAATGATTTAAATCTGCCTTACTAATAATGTTGGAAGAAACAGTTCCTTTTAATTGCAATTTTTACCCTTAAGGAAAGATATAGGGGGGAAGATGCTTCATTTTTTTGGTTTCTATAGTACTTATCTCATTATATATAAATGTTAACATGAATGTCTCCTCTTATGTCTCAGAACTTTTGATGTTATAAGGAACAGAAAAAACTTAAGCTGTGTGACAGGTTGCTAAAGCTATCTCCTAAATCTATTTTCCCCTTCTTACTCAGTAATCAAGTTTTAGAAAGGCATGCAGGTAGAGACTCCATTTCCCTGTCAGCTTTGTAGTTTGGTATGGCCAGGTAATGAAACTTAGAACCAATGATATGTGAATAGAAGTAATGTTTCCCATTTCTAGGCTTTGGCCTTAAAATATTGGGGATACAATTCCCTAACCCCTCTTTCTTCTTTTCCTATAGGGTGGGCTATAGACCAGGCAGTGACCCAGCTTCAACCATCCCCAAAAGGAGATCATCCTAGTGGCAGCAGAGTAATAATATGGATGACTCTAACTCCCTGGATGACCTCATTTAACAAAGCTGCTCCTTTAGGCTTAGATAGTGAAGTCAAACTATTACGCTAGAAATAAACTATCATCTTATTTTAGCAATCAGTTTATGTTATTTCTTTGTTAAGCAGCTTAACATTTACTGTAAAATAAAACAAATTTAAAAACAAAAGAGATTTATTGACTAATGTAACTGGAAAACTCTAGGTCTTCAGTGGGCTTCATGATTGGTTTGATCAAAGACTCATTTCTTTCCAGGTCTCTGTCCTCTATGTATTAACCTGGCTTACTTATTATGGTGGTGCAGCCATTAACCAATCATTGAGATCAGAACATGATAATATGTTTTCTATCTTAGACCTAAGCTTCCTCCCCTACCCTAGAGCCAGAGGTGCATAAAGTAGTTGTGGATACCAAAATGAAAGTTCAGGAAGGTTTCTAAGAAGAGACAAATAGATGCTGGGGAAACAGTCACACCACAATACTTACATGTGTTTCTCAACATTCCTAGTACAGTGGGATTTTTTTTTTTTTTTTTTTGAAAGAAAAGGGGCACCTGAGTGGCTAAGTTGGTTAAGGTCTGACTTTGGCTAAGGTCATGATCTCACGGTTTGTGAGCTGGAGCCCCACATCGAGCTCTGTGCTGACAGCTCAGAGCCTGGAGCCTGCATCGGATTCTGTGTCTCCCTCACTCTCTGCCCCTCCCCCACTAGCACTCTGTCTCTCTCTCTCTGTCTCTCTGTCTCTGTCTCTCTCTCTCTCTCAAAAAAATGAATAAACATTAAAAAAAATTTTTAAAGAAAGGAAAAAATGTTCCCAGATCTACCCCTTCTCTCTGACGTCAGCTCCTCTGAGAACGTCTGCCTTACAAACTGTGATCTTATTTGTTGTTGCTTCCCCAGGACTTAGGATATGTGTCAAGCATATAACAGAAGCCAAAAGAAATTTTTTTAAGTGAATTCATTTAAATTAAGTTTAAAAAGAATACTTAAGAGAAAAAAATCATATCTAGGCAAAATTCTAGGTGTACATTTTTAACTTGAATTTTAAGTTTGGGATATTGAGGGAACTAGATTGAATCAAATATCTTTGAAAAAAACAGAATTTTTTTAGATGGAGTAATAATTTTTTTTTTAATTTTTTTTTTTTTTGAACGTTTATTTATTTTTGGGACAGAGAGAGACAGAGCATGAACGGGGGAGGGGCAGAGAGAGAGGGAGACACAGAATCGGAAACAGGCTCCAGGCTCTGAGCCATCAGCCCAGAGCCCGACGCGGGGCTCGAACTCACGGACCGCGAGATCGTGACCTGGCTGAAGTCGGACGCTTAACCGACTGCGCCACCCAGGCGCCCCTAGATGGAGTAATAATTTAAAAAATTAAAGGGTAGATACAGAAATCATTATCATTTCTTTTATAAGGCTTTTGTTACACTCAATCAGGGAAATAGAGGAGTAAGGTGGGGTTGGGATATTGACCAGAAATAGCAGCAACCAGCATAGAATATTGCATGAAGAGATTAAAACTATAGAGGGTCTACTCGATCTTTAGCCTGAACCCCAGCTGATAATTATAGACAGAATTCTAGTGTTCAGAGTTGGGCAGCAGGCCAGAAAAGCAGCACCCAAAGAATTCTGTCTTGAGGAGCTTATTTCATTCACATTGTGTTCCTTCTCAAAACCAACTTGGGAAGCAGGAAAACTCAAGACCATACAAAGTATAATTATTATCATTCCAGCCTCTGAAGTCCATCTTGTCTATGCAGACACATTGTGGAAAATCACGCCCTTTAGGTTTTTCCCAGAAACCATGTGTTCGGGGCCTGCAAAGTTCCATTTGAGCAAGAGCATCTGGCTTTGTGGCTACATCTCTGTGGTCCATCGCCAAAGGAAAGATCTTTTATTTTTCTTTTTACTAGGCTGATGTAACCATAGGGTAAGAGTTGTGGAGAACCAGATTCCAATCCTAGACTGGCTTTAAACATACCAGTTAGGAGAGAAAGCCTAATAAAACAAATAACGGTGAATGATGAAAGGCATGTAAGATCTGCAGATATTAGATTATAAAATTCTTGACAGAAGTACATTTGTCTCACCTGTATTCTTAGTCCTCTAATAATGGACTCAAAGAACATAAAAAATTTATTCATACAGAAACAGTCATGAGTTTAACTGAACTGCAGGCAAAGCATACATAAAATCGGTATCTACTGACAACTCCTAAAGTCTTGGCAAATATTTTAGAAATCACTTTGATAAAGTATGCCTGGGTGCCTGTAAGTACAACCTAATCATTATTGTCATTAAATATATAACCACTATTCTCTTTTTTATATTCATTTGCCCCAAACTAGTACCCAAGCAGTAATTTTTCCTTTTTATACATTTGTTAACAACAATAAAAACACATTGTTAAAAATATGTATTTTACAGGCAAAATTAATTTATGGTGGTAGAAGTCAAAATAATGCTATGGGATGGATGGGTATCAATGGGGAAGGAGTAGAAGAGAACTTTCTGGCAAGGTCGGAATGTCTACCTCTTGATCTGTTGATGGTTATGGAGGTTTTATATGTATATAAAAATTCATCCAACTTTAAACATTTGTGTATATTACTATATGTAAAATATAACTTTATTTAAAATATTTTTAAAATATGCATTTTGCTTAGGTAAAATTCTAGATTTAGATGCCTTTGGCTTCAAAGAATTATTTCATTTATAACAATATGAACATAAATGATAAGTACCACATGTGCAGGCAGTATTTTCTTCATGGGTGGTCAAAAACTTGTATTGAAATTCTCATCACATTCTACATAATAAATTATTCATGAAGTTCGATAATATCTCTGGAAATTAATGGCCTTTTAAGATAAATTTTTTAAATGGGAAATTAATGAAATTCTGCTACTCCAGCTAATTTTGCTGTAGTTTTGTGGCAGTGTAAGTATGTCTTTGTCTGTAGTCCAACCACCACAAAATCCTATACCCCTGAAATTATAATTTGTGGCTATGATTATATCACTGGTTTCAATATAACTTTCACTATATTTAAAATTTGAGAATAAATATAAAATTAGAAAGAAAAAATAATATATGGTATAGCCAAAGCTCTAAACACAAAATTCAGGGTTAGGATCAACTCAAAATATTTTTTCTTTTTCTTTTTCTTCAAGTTTATTTATTTTGAGAGAGAGAGAGAGAGAGAGAGAGAGAGAGAGAGAGATAGTACAAGTGGGGAAGGGGCAGAGAGAAGGAGAGAGAGGGAATCCCAGGCAGGCTCCATACTCAGCGCAGAACCTGATGTGGGTTTTGAACTCCCAAACAGTGAGATAATGACCAGAGCCAAAAATCAAGAGTCAGAATGCTTAACCGATTGAGCCAACATGGCACCCCAACTCAAAATATTTCCTTATATTTTTCATTCCTTTTAGACACTCCCATGACCACCCTACTTTGCCCACTGCTCAAAACACAAAGCCTGTTTAGGACATTAATCCCTCCACATACAATTACAAATCCTAATACTTGGAGGCAGGCAAAAGCTGTGTTTACCAGACATTTAAGGAAATATCTTATTATATTTTCTTTTTAAATCTTTTCAAAGATGATAATTTTAAATAACAAATGTTCAAATCAACTAATAGATGCCAAAAATAATTGAATGAAATAGCGGCAGTTTTCCTAGTGACTAAAACCAGATATTTTAATACCTTTTACCAGCATTTCTCAAAATAAAGTCTATGAAGTGTTAATAAATCACATTCAAAAAAGGTTTCATGGTTAAGTAGGCTGGGGAAATATTTTGTGAAGAAACTTAAACAGGTTAGTTACTGTAATACCTCCCAGAGCCTTTAATCTGCTCCTGTGCATTGCCATCCTTTAAGAGCAGGCTATAGCTAGCCTTTGAACACTCCTTTACAGAGACTCATAAGATTAGTGCTCCAAGAAGTGCATTTCAGGAAATACATATGAACAAATGGTTCATTAACGGAGTTTTAAAGTGATTTTTTTTCAACAGCAGATTCTTTGCATACACATACCTAGTCAAACCAGTAACATCTCTAATTGTCATTAAGATAACATAAAAAAAATTACCACTTGAGTTCTATTTCATCATCTCTCAATTATATCATGGTAGCATAACACCTGACAATTTAGACTAATTAAAAAATATATACAGAATATTAAAGTGGTATCAAAGATGAATAAACATTACCCCACTTGTTTTAAAAGACCTAATGGGTATTTGGTGAGGTGATTCAAAAATACTTGGGTCCCCAAATCTTGGTTTGTTACTAGTATCAAGGTTGACCTTATGGATAATGAATTTTCTCTAAGGTACGAGTTACCAGAATGGCTTTTTAGCCCCACCGTGTTCCCCAGGGTAGCTGTCAGCCCATCTTCATAAATTCCTTATTTACTTTTTAAGGCATATCTTGAAATCCTCTAATAAAGAGAAGTCCCTCCCTGAGGGTTAGTTTATACTGAGCAGAGTGATCAGGTATTTTCTAAGTGAGAATCAGCAGGAAGCTTACCCTGAGAGAACAGAGAAGCAATACACTTTAGTTTAAAGAGAGGAAAGATCTGTGCCCAGTGTGGATTTCCCTTAGGACCTGGCAGTTCAGGTTGGGAAGGCAGTGAAATATCTATGTTTGAGTGAGTCACTCCAGAGTTATAAGAATTTTTCTCTTTTAGCATATGTCACTCAAAAGTCTGAGGGTGATTCAGTCTGTTAAGGTCAACCTCCTGTGAGACAAAGGAGGTCAGAGAAGGGGGAGTAAGAAGGTGGGAGCAAATGAAGTATAACCATTACATCTCCAAGGGCAACTGGATAGTGATAGATGCTACTATTTAAAAATTTTTTCTCCTAGGGGCGCCTGGGTGGCGCAGTCGGTTAAGCGTCCGACTTCAGCCAGGTCACGATCTCGCGGTCCGTGAGTTCGAGCCCCGCGTCGGGCTCTGGGCTGATGGCTCAGAGCCTCGAGCCTGTTTCCGATTCTGTGTCTCCCTCTCTCTCTGCCCCTCCCCCATTCATGCTCTGTCTCTCTCTGTCCCAAAAATAAATAAACGGAAAAAAAAATTAAAAAAAAATAAATAAATAAAAATTTTTTCTCCCTAACTTATGTTGGCAAATTTTTACTTATTATGCAAAATAGAATATATCTGGTATCTTCAGCATGGTTACACCCAGGCCAATCAAATGCAGCCCACTACTGCTTGTTTTGTAAATAAAATTTTACTGAAATCCAGCCATGCCTATCAAGTCTAGTAAAGGCAGAGTTGTGTACTTTCAAGAGTGACCATGTGACTGACAAAGCCTCAAATATTTACAACCTGGTTTTTGACAGAAAAGCTTTGTCAACCCCTGATTTAAACAGTCCTTCTTTTCCTTTCCATTCTAATTTTCTAAAATATTTTCAAAGTGACTTAAAGTTTATATTTTTGGAATCAGATTTTCCCTATGAAAAGACTCAGGTTATTTTACACTAAGAGCAAATTATAGCTAAGTCAGTATAATAGCTAAGCTAGCACATGCAGCTGAAAAGTAGGGAAATAAAATGGTTGTTTTGAAAATATCCCTTTTTAAGATCACAAACATCTGGATATTTCCCAAGACATCTGGAACACCAACTGATTGACTTATTTATATTTAGCCACGTGCATTTTGTAAACACTTGAGGTAAAAACTAAACATTAGAAGTAAAAATAATAATTTCATGTAACATCTTTGTTCAAAATACTTCTAATTTTAAATATCAGCTTTATTGCTCATTTAAAATGCACCAAAAAGTACAACAAAGTCTATAATTTTATCAGACATTTTGGAGAATTTAAAGAACATGATACTGCTTTCTTTCATTCTTTATTTGGTTATGCAATCTCTATTCTCATTGTCTGAATGATAAAAAATAGCATCATTATGATTTTTTTAAAAGGCCTCAAAACTTAGAGTAAACAATGTATTTTTCAGTTACTCTATGGTAGAGAATCAGCAAAATAGTAGGAAGCATGTCCCATCTCTGAGCAATTGAATTGAAATAAAACATGTTTCTTGGTCTCTCAGTGTCCGCTCTCTTAATGTTGGAATGACCTTTGGTTAGAGCTAAGTAGATTGTCATGAAAGGATGTGGGGCATTGGAGCCAGACTAGGGTTCGACTGTTGGCCCAATTACCTTCTAGCCTATTTTGGCCCAAGTTTCTTCTCAATATAATGAGGATGATATTTTTACTGGAAATGCAGTATATATGGTACTTGAAAAAAAAATAATAATAAAACAATGGCTTCCATTGATTGACATGCTTACTGTGTGCCAGCCACTAAGCTCAGTGTATTATATACACCTTACATCACTTAATCTTCACAAAAGCCTTAAAGGTGGTCAACTGTTATTAGCTCTAATTCAGAGATGAGTTCACTAAAGTGTTTACTTCCAGTTTACAAATTCTACCCTTAGAAGAGCAGCTACCAATCATCTAGTGCCAACTACATGCCCGAGACTTCACATATATTTTCTCAATTAGTACACAGTGCTAACAGGTAGCTGTTTTCATTATCTCATTTTCAAATGAGGAAATTAAGGTTTAGAGAGGTTAGTTTTGCCATAGCTACATAGTTATTAGGCAGAGCTGGGGTCAGAACACAGGAAGAAAAACTCACAAGGCCTGTGCCTTTAACCTTAACTATACTACCTCAGCAAATAGCTATTATTATTGTTGTTGTTGTTATTATTATTATTATTACCACCACCATAGGTATCCTGTTTAAAAAAAACCCATAGGGGTGTCTGGGTGGCTCAGTCGGTTAGGTGATGAGTTCAGCCCAGGTCATGATCTCACGGTTCGTGAGTTTGAGCCCTGCGTTGGGCTCTGTGCTGACAGCTCAGAGCATGGAGCCTGCTTCCGATTCTGTGTCTCCCTCTGCACTTCCCCTGCGCATGCTCTGTCTCTCTCTGTCTCTCAAAAAATAAATGTTAAAAAAAATTTTTTTTAAACCATAAAATCAGTACACTAAAAAAACACATGTATGCATATATATGTATGAAACTTGACAAACAGAGGGAATCAAATAGCTCTATGTATAATTTCTCAAATTGAGAGTATTCACCTTTGTACTGAATTGCAAAATAAATATGAGGATTACTGAAAGTCAAAATAAAGCTAAGTACTTCCCACCTGGATTCACTGCCCCAAGACAGTCTTTCTAAAAACAAAATTTGAAATTTTGTATTTCAAAGTTATGTAATGCCTACATCAGATATCTTAAATAGTGTGCCTTGCTGAAAATTTACAAAACCTACAATTATGCCATCTCAAGCTCTGAAAAACAGGCAGTAATGTTTATGAAAGAGCAGGGTGCCAGATATACCCCATGTCAGAAAAATCTATTTGAGTTATAATGCTCTTGTACCCTCACTGCAGATTGTCAGCCAGAGCAATATGCATAAAATATATAGCTTGCCTGATGGTACCCTTATTATAATAGTCTCAGAATTATGGGATAGATGAATTAGAATTTATACCTGAATAGACCTTTTTCTCTTCTGAGCTTTTGTTTTTTTGTTTTTGTTTTTGTTTTTTTTTTTTTTTTGGTCCATCATTAGATTTAGGGATGGTTGCTTAAATGTCTAGAAAGAAATGGTATATAGCCAGAAAAAATGCTGCAAAAGTATGATTTTTGTTACAACATTTGGGCAAGTTTTGAAGAAGAGGTCTTAAAACAATAAAAGACATTGTTCACAGAAAATCAATTTTTTCTTTGACCATCTAATTCCCAGCAAGTCACTTCCAGCAAATTCTGCAGGAAGCATAGAATTAGTCCATACTGTGTAACCCCAATGGAGAATGAAAATGTTAGAAATGCGAATAGCTTTTCCTGTTTTGCCTTTTCACCATTCTATTCTTTCCATACTTATAATGAATGGAATTCATTCTAATACCATAATTAATACTTCTTTGGGTCACCCACCCAATGGAGAATTTCTGAACACATGAGTATGCCACCCACTGGTGGAAGGGTATTAATCTACATTTGCAAAAGGTGAGAACTTCTATGGATCCTTTAAGAAAATGGTAGTATCTTTGAGACTTCTGCTTGAATGACCAATTATTCAACTGATTTGTTTCAATTATGCTGTTTTTCCATCATTAAGGTCAAGTTTTATTCACTATCACCATTTAATCTTAGTTTTAGCTGGTCAGTATTATATAGCTAGGAAGAAATAAAGGTCTATGGCCTGAAGAATACCTGTCTTTCTCACACTTTATAGGAGTAGAAAGAGAATGCAAAATATAGTCCCTGATTCAGAGGTTATGCTAAAAGCGTACTTCACAGGTCCTAAAAACACTTAGAATTTTATTTTTTTACTCTAGGTATAAGATTTGATAGTTCAAAAACAGATACTAAAGAATCTAAATTCTAAGCTCATTTGGAAAATCTATAATGCATAAGAACTCACCTCATTTTTATGACTGCTCTATTAATAGCTTAAAAAGACAAAATTAAATTCATTCCTAAGGATAATAGACTGTTTTATGGTACCTTTGTACAGCTGAAGATAGAGGATTAAATTACCACTTCAACAGTGAATTATTTTAAATATTTTAGTAACATGCTGAATTTTACAAGAGAACAACCTTAACTGTTCCTTCATTAGTAACAAGTAGAGTTGCCACCTAAAATATAGGATGCCCACTTAAATTTAAATTTCAGGCAAGTAATGAATCCATTTTTTAGTATGTATATATTCCCTGAAATATTTGGGACATACATTGCTTTAAAAAAAGATCCTTCTTCATCTAAATTTCAAGTGTAACTAGGGATCCTATATGTTTATTTGCTAAATCTAGCAACTTTATTGGTAGGCCCAACCCTCTGAATGGTTTTCAAGCAGTGATCAGGAGTTCAGTTGGCTATCAACATCCTTTACATTCACCCATTCATTCACTAACTCACTCATTAATTAATTTAACAAGTATTGGAATACCTCCTTTACTGTTGTCAGTATCAGGAATAGTTTTGCAAAACCCCCTGCCTCATGGATCAGTGGTCCTCAATCTTGGTTGTCCATTATGATCAGCTGGGGAGATTTTTTTTTTTTTTTTGTTAATGGAGTCCTAGATACAACCCTCAAAGATTCTGAATTACTTGTTCTGGGATCTGGCCTGGTTATCAGACTTTTACAACCACCCCAGATGATTCGAATATATGACCAAGGTTGAGAACCACTGCTGTAGTTGGAGACAAATTATATATTCTTAGCCATTTTTTTTTTTTGCAATCCCTGCATCTGCCATAAGGCATGCCTATTAATGGTTGAGTCACTCAGCAGATCAACTCTTCAGAGAAGCAAATTGCAAATAATTTTAACTGAGATTTTTCTAAAGCAATGTAACTATTAAGCTAGCATTATACATTATTAAACTATTTCGCCTCAATTTTAGAACTATGAATATTTAAATGAATGCATTCATCCATTCATTCAAAAATACCTAAATTTCTGTCCAAGCACTGGGCACTGAACCAGGCACTAGAGATGGAGCCATGAAAAAGGTAAAACTCCTATTCATGCAAGAGGGACAATTAGTGTGAAAGCAAAAATTAAACACTTCCTATGAAGAAAATGAATCAAGGAGTCAAAGGAATTAAGTAGTGGGGAGGGGTGCATATTAGAGCAATCAAGAAAATTTTCTCAAGGAACATCTGACCAGACACCTGAATGATGTGAGGACAGAAATTATGCAAATATCTCCAGTGAAAGGCAAAAGAAATACCAAGGAGGTCTGAACAAGTTTGGTGTGTTCACAGGAAGAGCTGAAAAGACAGTGTGACTACAGCAGTGGTAGGAGGAGAGTGATACAAGATGAGGCCATGCAGAAGTATAGGTAGCTCCTTAAACCAATATAAGGACATGGGACCATATTCTGGGCTGCAGAGTAAGAGATATGGTTTAATTTACATTGTTAAAAATATCACCCTGGCTTCCTTATGGAGACTTGCTGGTAGGGTGATGGTGCCATAAAAGAGGCAGATTACTGTAGTAGTTAGGGTGAGAGATGATGGTGACTTGGACTAGGGCAGTAGCAGTAGAGTTTTTAAGAAGTGGTTGGGATATAATTTGAAAGTAAATCCAACAGTTGTTTCGGATAGGTTGGATATAGGGTGTGAAGGAAAGAGGAAATAAGAATATCTTGGAATTCAGCTTCTACTAAGACGGAGATAAAGGACTGACACAAGAGTTCTGGAAGGACCAGGTTAAGTTTGAGGTGCATAATCATTATCCCAGTGGATAGGGTCATTATGGTAGATATGTATATCTGGATCTCAGGGCTGCAGATATAAATTTAGATTATCATCTATATATAAAGGTGTACTTTTTTCCTCTATTAAGTTTAATACATTGGACTGGTTTAAACAAAGTGGGGCAGTCATTTCCTTTCAAAATGAATTACTTCCTTTGGGAGTTCTACCTATGATCTAAACACTGGCACTGATGAATTATAATCCTTTACTACAGAAAACACATATAAAAGGAAATATTGCCCCTACAACTTTTTAAATGTCCTTAGGATTGATACACGAAATAATTATGAAAATTATTTTGATGATGCATGAGGTCTTTTTAGGCTATGGCTAAAAAGAACTTCTCATGATCAAGAAATAATTTTCAGGGCTCCTGGGGGATCAGTCGGTTAAGTGTCCAACTCTTAATTTTGGCTCAGGTCACAATCTCACAATCATGAAATCGAGCCCTGTGTTCAGCTCCATGCTGAGTGTGGAGCCTACTTGGGATTCTGTCTGTCTCTCTCTGCCCTCTCCCACTCACTTGTGTGCACAAACTTTCTCTCAAATTAAATAAATAAACATTTAAAAAAAGAAATGATAATTTTCAGCTGTAACTTTTATTCTTAAAATTGTTTTATCATATGTCGGCAAGGATGCAGAGAAAGGGGAACACTTTTGCACTGTTGGTGGGAATGCAAAATGGTATAGCCACTCTGGAAAGTAGTATGGAGGTTCCTCAAAAAATTAAAAATAGAACTACCCTATGACGCAGCAATCATACCTAGGTATTTATCCAAAGGATACAAAAATGGATTCAAAGGGGCACATGAACCCCAATGTTTATAGTAGCACTATCAACAATAGGCAAATTATGGAAAGAGCCCAAATGTCCATCGACTGATAAATGGAAAAAGAAGAAGTGGTATATATATATACAATGGAATACTTCTCAGCAATCAAAAAGAATGAAATCTTGCCATTTCCAACAATGTGGATGGAACTAGAGTATATTATGCTAAGTGAAATAAGTCAGAGAAAAGACAAATATCATGTGATTTCACTCATATGTGGAATTTTAGAAACAAAACATATGGACATAAGGGAAGGGAAGGGAAGGAAGAATAAGATAAAAACAGAGGGAGGCGAACCATAAGAGACTCTTAAATACAGAGAACAAACAGGGTTGCTGGAGGGGTGTTTGGTGGGGGGATGGGTTGAATGGGAGATGAGCATTCCTTAATGTTGGGATGAGGACTGTGGGTTATATGTAAGTGATGAATTGTTAAAGTCCATTCCTGAACCCATTATTACACTATATGTTAACTAATTTGGATTTAGATAAAATTAAAAGATTTTTTAAAATTGTTCTATCATATAATTTAATATTAAAACAATCCAGAAGTATTTTTTATTTATTTTTTTCTTTTTTTTTTTCATCGTTTATTTATTTTTTTTTGGGACAGAGAGAGACAGAGCATGAACGGGGGAGGGGCAGAGAGAGAGGGAGACACAGAATCAGAAACAGGCTCCAGGCTCTGAGCCATCAGCCCAGAGCCGGACGCGGGGCTTGAACTCACAGACCGCGAGATCGTGACCTGGCTGAAGTCGGACGCTTAACCGACTTCGCCACCCAGGCGCCCCCAGAAGTATTTTTTAAAGGTAAATGATGAATGAGGGGCACCTGGTGACTCATTTAGTTCAGTGACCGACTCTTGATTTCAGCTCAGGTCATGACCTCATGGTTCATGAGTTTGAATCCTGATCAGGTTCTGTACAACAAAGCCTGCTTGGGAATCTCTGTCCCACTCTCTCTGCCCCTTTCTCTCTCTCTCTCTCAAAAATAAGAAAATCAATGTAAAAAGAATGAAGGTAAATGATGAATGAAAAGTAGATTTTTAATCTACTGAATTTTTTAGAATGAGGTTAATACAAGTAGCATTAGTTTTGAAAAGTTAAAAGGAGAATTTTAATACATTAAATAATCTCTATTTCAATATTTGCTAGAGTATTCCATTTGTAAAGTTTTTTCAAACCTGAGTTGTACTAGGAAAAAAAAAAAAAAGATTTGGAGCTTCATATTGCCACTAAACCAGTTATATGGTTGAACACAAACTGTTTAACTGCCTTGAACCTTAGTTTTCTTATTGGTAAAAAAGCTTTAAATCTACTTCAAAGGTCTTTTGTATAAATAACATAATATATGTAAAAGTATTTCATAAACAAAATTACACACCAATGAGAGGTAAATAAGTCATGGCATAGTGTCTACATACTCTTCTATTGGTAAATATATATCCTGTACTCAAGAATTCAAAGCAAATGGCAATGATGTTAACCTCACTACAATAAACTAGTGAAAAAGTATTTCAACCTCAAGAACATAGAGTCAAAATTCTTGTCTCTTTATTATTTTTTTGACTTGTTTCTCTGGTGATATTTGTTTATTTTTTCTTGAGCTATTAAGGTGATTGGGTTTATCCTTTTCTCTCTCTCTTTGATGAAGATAAATGAGATATGTGACATGGTAAGAATAAGGAGTAACCACTGACAGATGGAAAAAAAAGAGAACTATAAAGCATTCAGATAAAGCACAAATAAACAGCAACTCAACTCTCCTCTAAAATTTACAGTATACAGTAGTGTCCACAATAGCCAAATTATGGAAGGAGCCCAAATGTCCAACAACTGACAAATGGATAAAGACATGGTATACACACACACATACACACACACACACACACACACACACACACACACACACAATGGAATTATTACTTGGCAATCAAAAAGAATGAAATATTGCCATTTGCAACAACATGGATGGAACTAGAGTACATTCTGCTAAGTGAAATAAGTCAGTCAGAGAAACAAATATCATATGATTTCCCTCATATGTGGAATTTTAGAAACAAAACAGATGAACACAGGGAAGGAAAGTAAAAATAAGACAAAAACAGAGATGGAGGCAGGGGCGCCTCTGTGGCTCAGTCAATTAAGCATCCGACTTTGGCTTAGGGCATGATCTCCCAGTTTTTGAGTTTGGCCCTGGTAGGGCTCTGTGCTGACAGCTCAGAGCCTGGGGCCTGCTTCAGATTCTGTGTCTCCCTTTCTCTCTGCCCCTTCCACACTCACGCTCTGTCTCTCTCTCTAAGATAAACAAATATTTAAAAAAATTTAAAAAAAATACAGAGAGGGAGGCAAACCATAAGAGACTCTTAAATACAGAGAACAAACTGAGGGTTGCTGGAGCGATGTTGGGTGGAGGGTGGTTGGACTAAATGAGTGATTAAGGAGGGCACTTGTTGGGATGAGCACTGGGTGTTATATGATATAAGTGATGAATCACTGAATTCTACTCCTGAAATCTTTATTACACTGTATGTTAACTAACTTGGATTTAAATAAAATTTAAAAATTAAAAAAATTACAGGGTAAGCAATATATAATTATGCACTTATATTGGTAATTATTTACTGCTGAAAGTTTTTTTTCTTCTTTTAGAGAGTGAATTTTAACCAATCAGTAAAACACCATTATCAGTCAGCCTTTGGAGTACAGAAAAGAGTTGTATTAAATAGTAATAGGATTCACTCCCATTTCCCTAGTTCTACCCTTGATTCCTGGACCTGGGAATCTTGGTTACGGGAGAACCAACACTATATACTGGATGCTAATGTAAACATAAATAGCCTCCTGGATGATATGGGAGTGACATCACTCATTGTTACTCTTAGTGTCCACCAACAATATTTTTTTTTTTTTTTTGCTTTCTGTACCCACAACCTTACACTCTGTTGGTCCAGATGTTTGAGTTTCAAAAGGAAGAATGCTTCTAGGAGACACAGGGAGAATACCACGTGAAGACAGAGTAATGCATCTACAAGCCAAAGAATGCCAAAATTTGTTGGCAAACTACCAAAAGCTAGAATGATGTAATAGGGAGTATTGCCTTACAGGCCTCAGAGGAGCATAGGCCTGTAGACACCTGATTTTAGACTTTTAGCCTCCAGAACTTGAGACAATAGATTTTGGCGTCCTTTTTTTAAGCCACCTAAGCTTGAGAAAAGTAATACAACTACTATTTTAATAAATCCTCTGCATTTAACAAGGCCCAGTATTTGTTTAGGGATTTACTATTTTCTAGGAACTATTAGCTAATGGACTGTGTCTCCTGTTTTTCAGAAGCAGTTAAGGAGAAACAAGAAGGATAATTGTCAAGATGTAGCACAATCTTTAAGTGAAAAAAATGTTTATGCTCTTCATAATAAAGCACCTTTTTATTTTCACTTTTGGAGAACAATAGGGTATTTTAGACATGGGAATAACATTGGCAAGTAGACTTGGAGAATATGAGCCAGTTTTATAAGTGTAACAGAGGATGAATTAACATTCATTGATGTACTTTTAAACTTCACCAGAATCAAGGGTCTAAAAGACAAGGGAGGCCATTATGTTGCCCAAACTTCTAAAGTAATATTTGATTTCAGCCAAGGAAGTACAACACTACAGACAGATAGGGGAGGGGAAGCAGGGGGGATTTAAATTATCTCATAAGGAAACATTTAAAGGAGTATAACATCCATCATTTTGTCAACAGTGATTGGGTAAGGCTGAGATTTTAGAAGTTCAACAGGACTTTGAAATCTAAAATGTATTATTTTACTGCTCAAATACATTTTAATACATTGATACAATTCAACACTTTATCACTAGTTATAATCACCAGATAATCTGCAAAAAATATCTATGTCATAGCCAGAAATTCTTTAGATCTTGAAGAGAAAAACCAGAAAATTCCACTTTGTGTGCAAGAAAATCATGGAATTGCAGATGGGTTAAAGGGGAGATTTCAAAAGTGGTTCCAGGAGATAGTAACAAGATATATTTACTGATGAAAGTGGTAACTACAAGTTGGCAACTAGTTTATAGTTAAAAGATCAGCTGCCAGAAGAACCCCAAATCATAATCTTATGTCAAGAGTTAGTACACAGTACAGAAAAAGAAATTATCTAGACAAAGGGATGTGATAGGAATGAGATTATTCTCATTAAATGGTTGGACTCACCTGAAAATATTAATAGTTGTACAAGGCTTTGATGATTCATAACCTCTACATGAAATAAAGTAGATTAATGAAAATGGATTTTATTATTGCCTTACCCAGGAATATTTCAACATTACCTCTCACCTGAAGCTTCAGGATGTCTGGTAGTTGGTATTTAAGTAGACATAGGCCCTGGAATGAGGAAATCACCACTGAAGATGTCACCTTCTGGTGTGCAGGGCCATACTCTCTAGAGGACTAAGTATAATCTATCAACTATATATTGATATTTTGAAAAGAGCAACTTAGTTCAGGCCATCTTCTATAGCCCCCTCAGATTTTATGTTAAGTCTCTCGACTTAAGAAAAAGTGATAACACTGCATGAAACATTTTATTATCAGGCCTGGAAGTGGGTGTATCTTGTCCATCAAGTTACTTTGGCTAGAATCCTGTCACAAAACCATATCCACATTGCAGTCTGGGCTGGGAAAGATAGTGACCCCATGTGGAAGAGGAAATGGAATTGATAAGCATCTAGGAATTAGTGTGAAAAAACTGATACATATAAACATACACATAAGTTGAAAAAACATCTATTTCCCCTTATTCAAAGCAGCATTAGTGACAACAGCCAAGACATAGAAACAAACCTAAGTGTCCATTGATAGATGAATGGATAAAGAAGTTGTGGTGTATATATACAATGGAATATTATTCAGCCATAAAAAAGAGGAAATTGTGCCATCTGCAACAACATAAATGGACCTAAATGCACTATATTAAGAGAGGTAAGTCATACAAAGACAAATACCATATTATCTCACTTATATGTGGAATCTAAAAACGAAGAACACCAAATTCATAGAAGAGATCATAATGGTGGATACCAGGGACAGGGGTGAGGAGAGGGGAATTGGAAGAAGGTGGTCAAAAAGGTACAAACTTCTAGTTATCTTATATTTACCTTATATCTTATATTTATCTTTACCATATAAAGTAATAATATGGATGTAATATACAGCATAATGACTATAGTTAACACTGCTGTATGGTATGTAGGAAAGTTGTTAAGAGAGTAGAACCTAGGAGTTCTCATCACAAGGAGACATTGTTTTTTTTCTTTTTCTTTTTCTTGTATATATATGAGATGGTGGATGTTAACTACTGTGGCAATAATTTTATAACATATGTAAATCAAACCATCATGCTATACACCTTAAACTTATACAGTGATATATGTCAATTATTTCTTAATACAACTGGGGGGAAAACATGCACAAATATCCCCTATTTTCATTTTGTGGGCACTTGCAGCTATGTCTATACCCAACTATTAATTTTTAACCTTTCTGGATTAGATTGGATCTCGTTAATCTACAATTTATACTTGGGTTTTGCACTGTGATTCAATCTAAAAGTTTTCTTTACTAGGTAAGTTTATTCCGTATAAATTTATTGATATGAGAGATATATTTGACTTAGTTCTGTCAAATTATTTTATGTTTTCTTCTTTTACTTTCTAAATGTTTACTACAAGCTTTTGGTTTTTCTTTAACTTTAAGCTTCTTTATTTTCTTTATAATAATTTAAGTGGTTTCCTTTCTAAAAGCAATATAATATATCCTCTAATTTTTATAGGTTTGAAATGTCTGTTAGCTTAAACTTGTGCAATAATTGGTTTAGTATCAAATTCTTAGGATGTTCTTACTTTTCCTGAGGAAATGTAAATACTGTTTCATAGCCTTCTAGCACTGATTGTTTCTGGGATGAATTTCTATATAATTTTCTCTTCATTTTTGGAAAAAGGTAAATTGTTGGGTTATTTCTTGACATTGACTTATTTGTGTAAATTCCTTCTAAAATAAGATGTTGTGAAACTGCTAATTCATTTTCTAAAGTGTTATATAATTTTTCAATCCCACCAGCATTGTTTGAGTTTCTGTTGTTTCACATCCTTACCCATACTTGGTATTTCTAATCCTTTTCATCTTGGCCATATTAAGGGTATACAGTCATTTGTTCTTTTGACTTTCAGTTTGCATTTTTCTGATGACTATTGATAATGAACATTTTTTCAGTACTTATTTACCACTTACATATTATTTACATATGATTTTTATAAAATATAATTACAATATAAATATATTATATATTATGTACATTATATAATTATATACATATATAATTTAATAGATATATGTACATAATTTTTTTCCCAATCTATGGGTTGCTTTTTCATTTTCTTAATGGAATATTTAAAAGAGAAGTTATCTTGAGAAAAGAACAAAGTAGGAGGCATCACACCCTTCCTGATTTCAAGCTATATTATAAAAGTATGGTAATCAAAATAATATGATACTGGCATTAAAACGTATTGACCAATGGAGCAGAATCAAGAACCAGAAACAAACCCATGCTTATATAGTCAACAAATATTTGACAAGAGGGCCAAGAATAGTCAATGGACAAAAGACAGTCTATTCAATAAATGGTGCTGGAAAAATTGTAGATATTCCCATATAAAATAATTAAACTAAACACCTGTTTTATACCTGTCACGAAAATGAACTCAAAATGGATTAAAGACTTAAGTATTAAGGTTGGAAGTCAAATAACTCCTAGAAGAAAACACAGAAACAAAGTTTGAAATGGTCTCGGCAATTTTTTGCATATGACACCTACCTAAAGCACAAGTAACAAAGTCAAGAATAAAGAAGTGAATCTACATCATACTAGCAAGCTCTACACAGAAAACAAAAACAAAAACAACAAAAAAATTGACTGAAGTGAAAATGGGGGAAAATACTTGCAAACTTCAAAATAGGAAAAAAAATACTTGTAAACTATATATCTGATAAGGAGCTAATATCCAAAAATATAAAAAACAATTCATACAACTCAATAGCAGAGCCCCCCAAATAACACAATTAAAAAAATGGGCAAAGGATCTGAATAGACTTTTTCCAAAGAAGATATACAAATGACCAACAAGTACATGAAAAGGTGTTCAACATCACTAATCATCAGGGAAATGCAAATTAAAACCACAATATCACCTCACATCTGTTAGAATGGCCATAATAAAAGAGATAAGAGATAACAAAGCTCATAAGGATGTGGAGAAAAGGAAACACTTGTGCATGGTTGGTAGGATGGTAAATTGGTACAGCTACTATGGAAAACAGTAAGGAGGTTCCTCCAAAACTTAAAATTAGAACTACCATATATCTGAAAGAAATGAAAACACTATGTGAAAAAGATAATCTGCACCCCTATGCTAATTAATGATAGCATTATTTACAATAGCTAAGACATGGAAACAACCTAAGTCTCCATACATGGATGAATAGATACAAAAGTTGTGATATATTGCAACTACATGGATGGAACTGGAGGATATTATGCTAAGTGAAGTTAGAGAAAGACAAAAATCATATGAATTCATTCATATGAGGACTTTAAGAGACAAAACAGATGAACATAAGGGAAGGGAAACAAAAATAATATAAAAACAGGGAGGGGGACAAAACAGAAGAGACTCATAAATATGGAGAACAAACTGAGGGTTACTGGAGGGGTTGTGGGAGAAGGGATGGGCTAAATGGGTAAGGGGCACTAAGGAATCTACTCCTGAAATCATTGTTGTACTATACGCTAATTTGGATGTATATTTAAAAAAAATAAAGAATAAAGTTTTTTTAAAAAGTTGTGGTATATACATACATACATACCTACATACATATAAACACATACACACACATATACAATGGATTATTATTCAAAATAAAAAAGAACAAAATCTTGCCATTTGGGAAAACACCAATCGACCTTGAGGACATTATGTTAAGTGAAATAAAGACAAATACTGTATGATCTCACTTATATGTGGAATCTAAAGAAACAAAAAAAAAAAATAGGTGCCTGAGTGATTCAGTCAGTTAAGTGTCTGACTTCGGCTCATGTCATGATCTTGTGGTTCATGAGTTCGAGCCTGCTTCAGATTCTGTGTCTCACTCTCTCTTTGCCCTTCCCCTGCTCACACACACACACACACACACACACACACACACACACCCTCTCTCTCTCTCTCAAAAATAAACATTAAAAAAAAATTAAGGGCACCTGGGTGGCTCAGTCGGTTAAGCGTCCGACTTCAGCTCAGGTCATGATCTCACGGTCCGTGAGTTCAAGCCCCACGTCGGGCTCTGGGCTGATGGCTCAGAGCCTGGAGCCTGCTTCCGATTCTGTGTCTCCCTCTCTCTCTGCCCCTCCCCCGTTCATGCTGTCTCTCTCCGTCTCAAAAATAAATACACGTTAAAAAAAAATTAAAAAACCAAAACCAAAACAAACAAACAAACAAACCCTCTAAACTCATTAAAAAAAAAAAAAAAAAAAAAGATCAGATGTGTGGTTACCAGAGGCAGTCGGTGGAGGAGGGTGGAATCTGATGAAGGTGATCAAAAGTTACAAACTTTCAATTGTAAGATAAATAGTACTACAGATGCAATGTACATGATGACTATAGTTAACACTGCTGTATGGTATGTTTGGAAGTTGTTAAGAGAATAAATTCTAGGAGTTCTCATCACACAGAATAAAACATTTTCTTTTTCATTTTTTTTGTATCTATATGAGGTGATAAACAATAAACTCATCGTGGTAATCTCTTCACAAATATGTAAGTCAAACCATGCTGTACACCTTAAATTTATACAATATTGTATGTCAATTATATCTCAATACTTGGGAAAAATAAAACAAAGATACTGTTTTAAAACCTAAAGTCATAACAATAACATTTATTAAATCCACTCCAAAAGGAACTAAGACTGTACCTGTGTCAGAACAAAAACAATATAATACAGATTTACACGTAGGGAATGGATAATAAAACAATCCTGAGTGGGAAGCATGGAAGAAAAGAAGAAAGGCAGTTATCACTATGGGATCTTTCAGCACCTCTATAGCATCAAGCAATGAAAAACAATTCAGTAAGGATAAGCTGGATGAGCACTGTAAACCAACAACAGCTGATAATTAAGAAGAAACTGAAAAGGAGAAAAGGAGTAGGAAAGTCAGAATCATTAAATGATTTTTACAAAAGAATATGAGATTTTACGTTAGTCCTAAAACACATAGCTGTTTTTCGCATCCTACCTTGGGATGAAGTGTGGCCTTACCTTGACAGATAAATTTAAAGACTGAAGAGATTTCCTGGCATTGAGCATCACTTCAGGATGTCAACAGAATCAGGATGATCTCCACATCGATGCCTGAAATTTATGTATTCAAACAATTATATCTCAAATCCCACATGTTCACTCAATAATCTTAACTTTTTTTTTTTTTTTTTTAATTTTAGAGAGCAAGCACGAGTAAGGGAGAGGGGCAGAGGGAAAGAGAGAATCACAAACAGGTTTCATGATCAGCACATGGCCTGACGCGAGGTTTGATCTCAGAACCATGGGATCATGACCAGAGCCGAAATCAAGAAGCAGATGCTCAACTGACTGAGCCACCCAGGCGCCCCTCTCTCAATAACTTTATAACCAGTACCCCAGTCACTTTATTTCCTTATTTTATTAAATAACTTATTAAACTATAAAATTTACAAAAAATTTTTTAAAAATTAAAGTTTTTAATTTTGATAAGTAAATTTATCATTTTTTGCTTTTATGATGGGAGCTTTTGGCATGTTATCTCAAAAATCTTTCTCTATCCCAGTTCTGTAATAATTTTGCCTTGGTTTTCTTCTAGAAGTGTCACAAAGTTTTTGCCTTTATGTTCAGATCTCTGATCCATTTCAAGTTAAATATCTGTATTTTTTTTGAAGGTTAAATCAATTTTACATTTCTAGAATAAATACTACTTGGTAATGATATATTATTTTTATGTTTTGCTGGATTAGATTTATAATATTTTGATAAAAATTTTTTCATCTATGTTCATGAGGGATATTGATCTGTAGTTTTGTTTCCTTGCAATGTCTCTGTCTGGTTTTAGGGTATTAGGACAATGTTGGCCTCCTAAAATGAGTCGGAAGTATTTCATTCCCACTGTTTCCTCAAATCTATATAACATTAATGTCATTTTTCTTTTAATATTTTCTTAAATTTACTAGTCTTTCCACGTGGGAGTGATATTTTTTTTGTTTTAGAGGTGGGGAGTTTTTAAATAATACATTTCATTTTTTTTAATACGAGAATTTTTCATATATTTATTTTTTTCCCTGTGTCAATTTTGTTCAACTGATCTCTTAGACATTTTCAATTTTATCAATTTTAAGTAATCCATTTTCCCATGAAATATGTCCTTTTATTCTTTTAATGTATATAAGCTCTATAGAGTTTTCTCCTTTTACATTCCTATCTTTGGCAATTTTTGTCTTCATTTTTTTCTGATCAGCCTAGCAAGGGGTTTATCGATTTTACTGATCTTTGTTCAACTGATTTTTTTTAACTTATTATTTTGATTCATTATTCTATTCCTTATTTCATTCCTTCTACTTATGTTGGGCTTAATTTTTTTTACCTTTTTAAATAGAAGCTTAGGGGCGCCTTGGTGGCTTGGTCGGTTAAGCGTCTGACTTCGGCTCAGGTCATGATCTCACGGTCCGTGAGTTTGAGCCCCGCGTCGGGCTCTGTGCTGACAGCTCAGAGCCTGGAGCCTGTTTCAGGTTCTGTGTCTCCCTCTCTCTCTGCTCCTCCCCTGTTCATGCTCTGTCTCTCTCTGTCTCAAAAATAAATAAACGTTAAAAAATTTTTTTTAAATAAAAAAAAATAAAAAAAATAAATAGAAGCTTAGATCATTGATTTTTTAAATTATTTTTTTTAAATATCAATAATAATAGATATTAATATCATTTAAAAAATATTTGCACTTAAAAGCTATAAATTTCCCTGTAGGCATCACTTTAGCTGCCCCTACAAATTTTAATGTGTTACTCTCACTTTAATTCAAAAATAATTTCATTTCATTTCATTTCAAAATTTGTTTTCTAATTCACTATGTTATTTATTCATTGAATCTGGGTTATTTAAAACTGTATAGTTTAATTTTCAAATATTTAGGTATTTATTTACAGATAAATTTTATTTTTTTTTAATTTTATTTCATTATGATCAGAGAATAATGCTGTATGATTTTGGTTATTTTACGTTTATTAGAATTTTTTGTGGCTCAACATAAAATCTATTTGATGAATATTTCCCATGCACTCAAAACGAGTATGTATTTTTTGTTAAATGTAGTTTTCCATATTTCAATTTAGGTCAAACATGATGATATTGTTGTTCATGTCTTCTATAAACTTAGTGATTTTCTGTAAATTTCCTTTATCAGTTACTGAATTGTGTTGAAATCTTCAACCACAATTAAAGATTAATTTAATTTTCCTTTCAGTTCTCTTAGTTTTGGTTTCACGCATTTTGAAACTCAGTTATTAGGTGAATACAGGTTTAGGATTTTTATGCCCTCTCAATGAATTGATCCTTTAATTATTATAAGATGACATTCTTTACTTTGGTAATATCATTTCACTTTAAATTTATTTTGTCTGATATTAATATAACCACTTTAGCTTTTTTACAACTAAAGACCTACCATTGTCTTTATATTCAAAGTGATTATATGCACACCATCAAGTTTGCCTTGCTTTTTCATCTAGCCTGAAAATCTGTCTTTAATTGGATTATTAGAACAGTTGTGTAGAACCAAATTTCTATCTGGCATTATTTTTATTCAGTCTAAAATAACTTCCTTAATCATTTCTGATAGTGCTGGATTGTGATACATTTTCTTAGCTTTGTCTGAAAATGTCTTTACTTTGCCTTCATTTTTGAAGGATATTTTAACTAGATATAGAATCTGATTATAGATTTTTTTTTCTTTCTGTCAGATGTTTCTGTTTCAAGATGTTTTTTCCATCACCCTCCAGCTTATATTGTTTCTAATGAAAAGTCAATATTAATTCTTATCTTATTAATTGCACTACAAGTAAAATGCTTTTTTTTGTCTTGGGTTCATTTAAAAATTTTTTTGTCATTAATTTTCAACAATTTAAGTCTGTTGGTATGATTTTCCTGATGTTTACTCTGTTGGGAACTAACTAGACTTCAGGCTGTTGGGAATATATGATTTTCTTCAAATTTGAAAAGTATTTGACTGCTGTATCATCAAAAAATTTTCCATTCCCCCTTCCTTCTGGGACACTATCTGTACTTATGTTAGATCACTCGATATTGTCCACACTCACAGAGTCAATGTGTTCATTTACTTTTGGCCCTTTTGTTCTTTGTTCTGTAAACAGTTTGTGGTTGTTTGCTACATCTTCAGTTCATTTATCTTTTTAAGTTTACTTATTTATTTTGAGAGAGAGAGAGCAGGGAAGGAGCAGAGAGAGAGAGAGAATCCTAAGCAGGCTCCACACTGTCAGTGCAGAGCCCAATGCAGGGCTCAAACTCATGAACTGTGAGACCATGACCTGAGCTGAGTGAGATCAAGAGTCGGACACTTAACAAACTGAGCCACTAAGGTGTCCCAGTTCATTAATCTTTTATTTTAGTGTACAGTCAGCTATTAAGCTCACTGTTGTTTTGGGGTTTTGTTTTTCTTCATTTTGGATACATTTTTTACATCTAAATGTTTCATTTTAGTTCTTTTTTCATATCTTTCATTTGTCTCACTTTCATGTTTCCTCTCTTTCAAAATATTTATAATTAGTATTTTAAAGAATGTGTCTGCTAATTTCATCATCTATTATATTTATTTATATTAATTAATTGCATTCCTAGTTATTAGTTGCTTTTTCCTGCATGTATAGTAATTTTTTATTGAATACTGAATATGAGTTTTATGTTGCAGAGTCTGGATTTTAGTCTTTCTTTAAAGAATGCTGAGTTTTTTGAACTATTGGGACCTCATGAAGATAAAAAGCTTCTGCATAGCAAAGGAAATAATCAACAAAACTAAAAGGCAACCAACGGAATGGGAAAAGATATTTGCAAATGACAATCAGACAAAGGGCTAGTATCCAAAATCTATAAAGAACTCACCAAACTCCACACCCAAAAAACAAATAATCCAGTGAAGAAATGGGCAGAAAACATGAATAGACACTTCTCTAAAGAAGACATTCAGATGGCCAACAGGCACATGAAAAGATTCTCAACGTCGCTCTTCATCAGGGAAATACAAATCAAAACCACACTCAGATATCACCTCACGCCAGCCAGAGTGGCCAAAATGAACAAATCAGGAGACTATAGATGCTGGCGAGGACGTGGAGAAACGGGAACCCTCTTGCACTGTTGGTGGGAATGCAAACTGGTGCAGCCATTCTGGAAAACAGTGTGGAGGTTCCTCAAAAAATTAAAAATAGACCTACCCTATGACCCAGCAATAACACTGCTAGGAGTTTACCCAAGGGATACAGGAGTGCTGATGCATAGGGGCACTTGTACCCCAATGTTTATAGCAGCACTTTCAACAATAGCCAAATTACGGAAAGAGCCCAATGTCCATCAACTGATGAATAAATTGTAGTTTATATACACAATGGAATATTACTTGGCAATGAGAAAGAATGAAATATGGCCTTTTGTAGCAACATGGATGGAACTGGAGAGTATTATGCTAAGCGAAATAAGTCATACAGAGAAAGACAGATACCATATGTTTTCACTCTTATGTGGATCCTGAGAAACTTAACAGAAGACCATGGGGGAGGGGAAGGAAAAAAAAAAGTTAGAGAGGGAGGGAAACAAAACCATAAGAGACCCTTAAAAACTGAGAATAAACTGAGGGTTGGTGGGGCATGGGAGAGAGGGGAAAGTGGTGATGGGCATTGAGGAGGGCACCTACTGGGATGAGCACTGGGTGTTGTATGGAAATCAATTTGACAATAAATTTCACATTAAAAAAAAAGAATAAACATTAAAAAAATAAAATAAAAAAAAATGAAAAAAAACGCTGAGTTTTGCTGTGGCATTGTTACTTCATCCATTCAAGGTTTTTTAAAAAGCTTTGTTCAGGTGATGACAGAATATTCTTAATATGGCCAAATTTAGCCCTATTACTAAAACGGGACCATTTTGGGATCTCTACGGAATGCCTTGATTGCTCAACAATGTTTCTCCATTCTGGCTGCTCTAAATTCAAATATTTCCCAGGTGTGTTCATGCTCTCCTTTCCTGCTCTGCAGTCTGTAAACTGCCTCCAGTTAGAAAGTGGAATGATTGAGAGGCACCTAGGTGGTTCAGTTGGTTGGGCAACCGACTTCGGCTCAGGTCATGATCCCACAGTTTGTGAGTTCGAGCCCCGCGTGGGGCTCTGTACTGACAGCTCAGAGCCTGGAGCCTGCTTCTGATTCTGTGTCTCCCTCTCTCTCTGCCCCTCCCCCACTCATGCTCTGTCTCTGTCTCAGAAATAAAAATTAAAAAAAAAAGAAAGTGGAATGATTGAATAACTTATTTCATTTGTTTTTCTTCTCTTTAGGATCACACTCTTCTACTGCCTGTTTTTCAAAATCTGAACACAGTTCTTCCCCACATTTTGTCCAATTTTTTAGTTGTTTATGGTGGAAGCACTAGTGTAGTATTTTTTACTTGCTTTATTTATTGTCTTTTTATTATAAGATAAAATCACAGAAAAACACACAAAAGGAAATGTAGCTTAGTGAATTACTATAAGGGTAAATACCTGCTTTGTCTTAAATGTTTGTGTCCCCCTCCTTCAAAATTCTTAAATTGAAATCCTAATCCCCAAAAGTGATGGTATTAGTAGCTGGAGACTTTGGGTTAGTTCTCTTATAAGAGGTTCCAGAGAACTCCCTGGCCCTTTCTGCCTACTGATAATACAAGAAGTCTGTGACTAAGAAGAGGGCCCTACCCAAGCATGCCAGTGCTATGATCTTAGACTTCCAGCCTTCAGAACTGTGAGAAATAAATTTATGTTGTTTATAAGCTACCCAGTCTGTGGTATTTTGTTATAGCTACACGAATGGTCTAAGAGAATACCCTTATAACCACCATCCTGGTCAAGAAATAGAAATTGGTTAAACATCCCAGAAGCCTCTCTGTGTGCCCTTTTGCACAGATAGCCCCCTCCCACCCATATACACTATTGCAACTTTTATGACACTCATTTCCTTGTTGTTTTTATGGCTTTTAATGATCCAAGTGGACATCCCTAGACATTATAGTTTAGTCTTACTCATTTTTCTTAACTTGAATTGTCTTTTAAGACTCCTTTTACATACAGGTGTTCCTGGTATCCCTTCTTTTCCTTACTATTTATTTGTTGAAGAAATGAGATGTTTGTCCAGTCTGGTTTCTCATAGTCTGGATTTTTTTATTACATACTTGTGATGTGATTCAACATGTTCTGTTTTATTCTATTTCCTGCAAACTGTCTTCAGGATCTAGAAGTTTGATAAAATTACATTTTTATCCCCTTGGTAAGACTATAATCTTTCATTGGAAGGTACGCATAATTTGTTTTCTCTCAATTTTGATGCAGCAGCCATTTGTGCTCAATGTCTAAATTCCAATTCATTGGTATTTATAAAGTACCTATGATATGCTAATATTTTTATTGATTAGCTAGAATAAGTTAATAAGAAGACAATTCTTCATTTGATACTTACCAAGTGGTATAGTTCATTTAGGAAAGGAGAAATGAATGCTTCCTTCTCTTTTGTTTTTTTGTTTTTTTAAGATAATGATTTCTGACTGTATTAGTTTTTTTCAGTTGCTGTAACAACCACAAACTTGGTGCCTTAAAACAACAGCTATTTATTCTTTGATAGTTCTAAAGGCCATAAGCCTGAAATAAATCTTTTGCAGCTAAAGTCAAGGTTTCAGCAGGACCACAATCACTACAAACGTTCTAGGGGAGAATACTTTCCAGAGACCAGTGCTGTATGCCCTTGCATTCCTTTCCTCCCTTCCTCCATCTTCTTCCTCTATTTCTACCACATGACATTCCTTTTTGTCTGTAGTCAAATCTCCCACTGCCTCCCTTATAATAGTACTTGTTATTATATTTAAAAGTCAGAGGGTGAGAGAGAGAGTCCCTATCTCAGTATCTGTAACTTAATCACATCTATGAAGATCCTTTTTCCACATATAGTAAAATTTCTAACAACTGAGCATCTTTAGAGGCCTGTCACAGTGACCAATGAAGTCTTCAAAAACTACTGTTTAATATTCTTATGAAATCACACATTTTAACGTATTTGATTAGTTTAAATCCATTGTGATCTTTATATAATCTATGGCCAATGAGGGCCTCAATTTGACTTCTGAATCCTTTTGATTATTTCTCTGATATGCTGTATTTCAAGATGTTCTAGTACATTTTTTTTGCATAAACCTGGAGTCAGTCATTTCTTGAAGCAGCCATGGTTTCCTTAAAAAAGGCAGTGGGAGGCAGGGGGAAATGTCAAAATGATAATCTGGAAACCAGGGCCACTATTTGCTTCTGGTTGGTAATTTTTTTTGTCTAGGATTTTACAAATTCAGGGTTTTTATACAGCCTTTTCAGTTTTTTAACTCTTTTCTTCCATACTGATAATCTGCTTCTCAAGGTCACACAAATAGATTTAGAATATATAATTAGTCATTTGCTTTGTCCCATTGATGCCTTGTCGCATTTAAATATTTTAAATGTGTTATTTTATTTTTTGGCATAAAGCATTGATGTTTAAAAAAATCCCATGATAATATCACTTTGATGCCCTTATTAAACATGTGCTCTTTTCCCTAGATTCCCAGAGGATTTTTTTGTTTCTTTAAAGTCCAGTCATTTTATTAGAATATGTCTTGGTCTTGATTTTTTTGGGTTGATATTATCAGGTAATAGAGTGCTCTATTAACATATACTTTATAATAATACTTTCAGCAAGTTTTAAGTATTCTTTTTTTTAAGGAACTGTTATTTCATATGTTGAATTTTCTTTTTGTATCTTCAGTATTTGTCATTTTCTCTCATATCCCTTTTATCTCTTCATTTTGTTTGATTTTTGTTTTAATTCTCTTCTTTTAATCTACTATTTCTAACAAGAGATTACTTGAGTTTGGGGTGTATATTTTCTCTAGCTTATTCATCAGATCTGGTATAGTTTTTAATTATTTTTTGAGCTGTATCAACTAATTTGTTTTCCTAGTTCTGATTGTTTTTTCATATCTTGTATCTTTTCCTAATTTTTTATCTCATTTGGAAGTGGTATGTTTCAATTTGCATATATGTTGAATATATCTTTCTAGCATGTTTTCTTTGCCTATAGGTTTATTCTATTATTGTCATGTTTTCTTATAGTTATTTGTCTGGTATTTTATTTCAATAGTTTTCTAATGTTCATTTCTATGTTGATTTAGTTTTCATAACTGCTTAGAAGATTTAGTTCAGATAGCTTCTCTGCTTAGATTCTTTTTATATTATTTTCATATATTAGTAAAACTACAATAGCTTGCTTGGGGCAGATTCTAGCTGCTTCCTTTTCCCTTTTATCTGGACCACCTTTTTCCTTCATTTCAGTTGTTCCTAATCTAAACAATTTTGTTTCATCCCAGCAATTTCTGTTCAGTATGAAGCCTTGTACATGGAGGAAGCCCTAGTGGGTCAGTTATGAAAACTTATAGGAACTAGCCAACTTATTGGTTATTGGAAAATGTTAAACCTCTTCCAGTTTTAGCTACTATTCTCCAATTGAATTGCTATGATTTCCAGTGAATAACTTTTACTTTATGTGGGGTTCTTCAGTTCTCAGGTCATTCAGATACTCCATTACCTCTCTCTGCTTTTCCCTGAATAGACACTGACAAGATACAATGGCTTCTCCCTACCTACTTGTATTCAGAAGCTGCCAGAGTAAAACTTTATTAGAGTGATGCTAATAGAAATAAGATACAAATGGTAACAAAAAGAATAGTTTCTTTCTTCTTTGTCTTGTGACAACCCTTTATTGCCCCCTATTGCCAGAACTTAACAGGGAGTAAACTGACCAATCAGAAATGCAATTTTCAGAGTTCTAATTCCAGCATTACAAAGCAAAATATAGAACAGTAAATTTGAAGCTGAGAGATAAAACAATAAATTCGAAGCTGAGAGATAATACCTTAAAAACTGGCTTCTGTTATATGCTCTTTGTAAACCGTGCCTTTTGTCATTGTATACTCTTTATTTTATTTAGAACTTTTAATCTTAATACATTTTATCTGATTTTGTATATGCAATTGCTTTTCTTTTATGCCATTGTTTTATTTTCAACATTTCTTCACTGCTCTGTTTAAACACTTTTTTTAAAAGAATATATTGATAGGTTTCGGTTTTGTTTTGTTTTTTTTTCAGCCCAATCTGAGAAGCTGTTTTATACACTGGGGAAGTTAATCATTCATGTTTTCTTCCTTTCATCCTACGTTGTTTGCATTTAAAAAAATATTTCCTTATTTTCCTTTAACTATTTCTCTTAGTTTTCCTGTTTATTATTAGTCTCTTTTCCTTGTTTTAATTATGAAATTCTATTGCACTTTTTCATGCAACTGGTGATTATATTTCATACATTCAAAATTAAATCCATATGAAAGTAAGGGTTAAATGGAAATGAGATACCAACTATTCGTTTGCTAGGTGCTCTGTTCCTTCACTGGATGAGCCCTTTGGAACACTTTTATTTCCCCTCTCCCTGGCCCCAAACTCCTACAATTTGTTGATATATTTTAATTGCCTTTAGAGTCTATTATCAGGGTGCCTTTGCAGTATGCCACTTTTATTTCAAGAAGCATCAGTTAGTATTTATATTACACACACTCATTCACTCTGCATCTGTTTAGATATCTCTTTAAGGTAACAATTGTGTCAGAGTTCCTCATTCTTTCATTTACTCTATTTTCCCATGTCTGTAGATATGTATTTTCTTTGTTGTTTGATTATAGTCCTTTCCTTTACTACTTCCTCAGTTGTGCTGCTGAGTGATATATTCTATCAATCTTCACATGTTTATAAACAACTTTCTTTGAAATTGACAATTAAATGATACCTTGATTGTATTAGAATCAATGGATCATATAGTCCTTTCCCTAGATATAAATTATACTAAATTTACTAGCTTCAAATATTGTAAATAAAGTGTTGGTTCATCTGATTCTTTTCTTTCATAATTATTCTTCCTCCATTAGCTAATTAGACTATTTTTTCTTTATCCTTGGGACTCAGAAATTTAACTAGATTATTTCTAACATGTCTATAACAAGATAGCATTAGGTCAGTGTGTGGAAAAAAATGAAATCTCAACAAAATGACAGCTTCTTGAGATATTAATGATAGACTCCATGACCATTTCTAATTGTATGATATTAGCATCTCCTTTGGGTAACCATTTTGTTTGCTAATTTGTGACTACTGGTATTTCCTTTTTCATTAACTGTTACTGAGGTCCTATCTTTTCTATTGACTATAACGCAAATCTTGGAATTGAGGTTTGATTGCACCATTGTGTACAAATATACTATGATAATTTTGTTGTATTAAGAAATCAGTTTTTGGGGTGCCTGGGTGGCTCAGATGGTTAAATGTCGGACTTCAGCTCAGGTCATGATCTCACGGCTTGTGAGTTCGTGCCCCTTGTTGGACTCTGCTGACAGCTCAGAGCCTGCAGCCTGCTTCGGATTCTGTCTCCCTCTCTGCTCCTCCTCTGGTCACACTCTTTCTCTAAAATAAATAAACATTAAAAAAAATCTTTAAAAGAAAAGAAAAAGAAATCGGTTATGATTGCTCTGCAATAGCTGATAGGAACTCTTCCTTTTCTGCAATGTCATTTTTAGTAAATAACTAAGTCTTTTTTTTAAGTTTTGAGTCTATGGTCTTCTTTTCCAAAGTAGTGTTTTTCTTCATCAATCCTGCCAGTGTGAGCTCTTTTATTCTGTGGACAAAGAGCTTTCTCAAGTTCAAGACATTTTTTTACTATAAAATACTTAATTATTGATGCTACTCCATCGTTATTCTTCCACCTTTTGGAACTCCTGTATTATTCACTATTGGGTCTTCTGTATGTGTCCTTCAGTTCTCTGATCTTTTCTTTCATACTTCCGGTCTGTTTATAATTTTGTTCTGTGCTTTGAGATATTCTTCCACTTGATCTTTCATGTTACTGATGTGTGATTCATATGCTAGTTTTCAAGTATGAAAATCATGATTCAAATCCTTGGGTTGGGATAGCATGAGATGTGGATACTACTTACTGTTCTCTAAAATTTCCAGGCTAAAAACTCTGGTATCAAATAAGCATATAACATCAGTGGAAATGAATCTGGTCTGAAATAAGCATGTAAAATCAAATAATAAATTCTGTTAGTTTGCTAGGGCTGCCATAACAAAATACCACAGACTGGGTGGCTTAAACAGCAGAAGTTTATTTTCTTAAAGTTCTAGAGGCTGAAAATCTAAGATTAATGTGCCAGCAGTGTTGATTTCCTCTGAAGTCTCTTTCCTTGGCTTGTAGATGGCTGTACATTTGCTGCCTGTTCACATGGTCTTTTCCCTGTGTGTATACACCTCTGGTATCTGTTTATGTATTCAAATTTCCTCTTTTTATGAAGACATCAGTCAGATTGGATTAGGACCCATCCTAATGGCCTCATCTAACTTAATCAAGTTCTCTAAAGAACTTGCCTCCAAATATGGTTACATTCTGAGGTGCTGGGGGTTAGGATTTCAACATATGAATGTGTGTGTGGGGGGGGGGTTACAAATCAATCATAACAACTGTCATTGTAAGAAGAGATTATTTGTTGACAATACACATTAAATAATTCTCAAACCAACTGATGTGTAACAATTCAGCTCAATTCTTAGCATCAAGCTCTACCAGTTTAAGAATTTAGTCCCTCAAGATTGCACCCACTTCAGAAGCTATGCAAATAGGGTGCCAAGGATACTTACAGTTCTGCTCAGCAAACTAAACATTCTTGAGTTCCTGTGACTGCCTCCCTAGGTTTGATAACTCACTAGAACAAATCACAGAACTCAGGAAAGCATTTTACTTGTGATTACCAGTTTAATATTAAAGACATAACTCAGGAACAGTCAAATGGAAGAAGTGCACTACCTACCTTGCACCTTAATGAGTTCAACTGGGAAATTCTCTGAATCCCATCAATTGGGGGTTTTTATAAAGATATTATTACATAGGCACGAGTGATTAAATTGTTTCTCATTGGTAATTAACTCAATCTCCAGCCCCTCTCCCCTCCCTGGAAGTTTGGGGTGAGACTGAAAGTTCCAAGCTTTTAATCATGGATTGGTCTTTCTGGTGACCAGCCCCCATCCTGAAGCTACTAGAGGCCTGCCTTATCACTGAGGAAATTCCAAAGGTTTTAGGAGCTTTGTGTCAGGAACCAGGGACAAAGAAAAATATTTTATTATAGCATATTTGTGCAAAAAGGTGACACACTGCTTTTAAACCCTTGATGAATACAGACCATAAAAAAGTCATTTAAAAGCTGTAGGTCTACCTTTTAAGAGATTAAATTTACCTTTAAAGCAGACTTTCTCTTCAAGAATGGCCTGTAAAGTGAATGCAAATCAATTTACTCTTACTCCTGGGAAAACTTCAGGTATCTTCAATGTAAGTATCTTAGAGAAGCTAAGCATTTTGTTTTGTAAACTGAATGTATCTAGGTGTTTGGTTTCTGCAGCATTTTGGCTTCCTTGAAAGAAGTGTTTTTTTCTCTTTGGATTTGGATTGCCATGTGTATTATTGTTGCTGTTTTTCCTTGAACTTGTTGGAACCTTTCTTTTGCACCTTCCAGTCACTACGTGGCTTTTGTATTTATTGCCTAAGAATAACTGCTAATGTGATGCCTAATTATTGATTTTGTACTTTATATAAATGGAATAATACAGAATGTACCATCTTGCCTGGTTTTTCCTCATTTTGTGAAATTTATCCATGTTGTTTAACACGCTTGTAAATTGTTTTATCATATATATTGCTATATTATATTCCATGGTGTGAATATACCACAATTTATTCTTTGTTAATGGACATTGGAATATTCTTCAGTTTTCTGCTATTACAGTATGGCAATAAATATGTCTGTTGGTGAATGAATCCATCAGTTTTCTCTTGGGTATAATCTTAGAAACAAAACTGCTAGGTCACAGGGTATGCATATGTTCACCTTTAGTAGACACAGCCAAACAGTTCTCCAAAGTACCAATTGACATTCCAACCAGTACTGTATAAGAGGTAGGATTTCTCCACATTTTTGCCAAGTCTAGTATTAAAGGTGAGATTTATTGTTTTTAAATGCCTTCTTAAGTCTTCTGCTTGTTGTCTCCTTCCCCCACCAACCATCACTGGGTTTTTTTCTGATTGATTTCTAGGAGTTCTTCACATAGTCTGGATACCAGTCTTTGTCAAATATGTGTATTGAAAATACTTTCTCCTACTCTGAGTTACTTAATCATTCTCTTAATGAATACAAGTTCTTAATACAGACCGATTTATCATTTTACCTTTATGTTTAGAGCTTTTGGTATTTATTAAGAACTCTTTACTGATGTGTAACAAGATTAATCTTGTCCAAAGAAAGGTATGGCCCTCATCCCAGTAACTTAGTTACTGGGAGGTAACTGTAAGCCCTTGGAATGTCCTGCCTCAAAGGAGTGTCTTTGTTTATCTGGGGGCTTTAAACCATGCCAAATAGTCTATACTAACAATGTGATTTATGGTGAGGGCCTTGTCCCATGTGGTATCACAATGACCTCTGGAGGAGCAGAAGACTAAGATCAGCAATATGGGAAGAGAGCCATGACTATGTAACTTACCCCCAAAAAAACACTGGGCACCAAGGTTTGGTTGAGCTTCCCTGGTTGACAACACTCTGTCTGCATCACCACATATCACTGTTGGGAGAAGCAAGCACTGTTCACACAATGCCACTGGGAGAGAACAACTAGAAGCTCTCTATACCAGGTCTCTCCTGTACCCTGCCCTATGTACCTTTTCCTGTTGCTGATTTTAATCTGCATTTACCATGGTATAAACTGCAACCATGAGTATACCAGCTTTGCTGAGCTCTGTTCTTCCCTGGGGGTGATCTTAGGGATTTCCTGAATCACAACCTATTATAAGTCAGACAGAAGTTCTCCTGTTACCTTTGAAAAGCTTTAGTATTTTATCATTCACATTTAGTTTGTAATTCCTAAAGGAATTACAATTGATTCTGGTATTTGGCATGTGAAGAGAGATCAAGATGTACATGTTTTTTCATAATATTCACTTGATCTTGTATCATTTATTATAAAGACCACCTTGGGAACTACACTGTTTAATCACTTTTGTTGTAAGTCAGCTGACTACCTGTGTGTTTTTACTGTTTGTATTTACTAAGTACTCCAGAGTTTTGTTCTTTAAAAATAACTCGGTCATTCCTCATTCTTTGTAGATATGTCTGAGTTTTCAGCTTGTCAATTTAATTAAAAAAAAAAAACACACACACAACTTGGGATTTTGATGGGGGTTATGCTGAATTATAAATTAACATCTTTATAATATTAAATCTACTAATCCTTCAACATGGTATATCACTCTCTCCATTTATTTAGACCTTTGTCTTTCAATGATTTGTAATTTCCAGTGTAGAGTTGGTGTCCATCTTTCTTTCTTTAGCATTATTCCTATCTTTAGATTTGTTCCTAAAAAACATAGTATTTTAAATGATGCTGCTGTAACTTATATATTTGGTATGTATAAAAAACCCAAAGAATCTACAAACTATAAGAACTAATGAGAAATATAGGGGCTTCTGGGTGACTTAATCAGTTGAGCGTGTCAGACTCTTGGTTTCAGCTCAAGTCATGATCCGAGTGTCACACTAGGCACTGAGTGTGGAGCCTGCTTAGGATTCTCTCTCTCTCTCTGTGCCCCTCTCACATGTGTTCTCTCTCTCTCTCTCTCTCTCCCCCCCGCCCCAAAAAAGAAAGAAATGTAGAATTGTTGTTGTTATGAAGATAATAAAAATACTTTAGTTCTACATATAAGCAACAAATAGAAAACAAAATATAAAAAAGATAGGCTAATGTTTTATTAGAGAAAAATATTTCTCTTTATGGCTTTTACAAACTTAAGAGGAATTTGAGAATAATTTTTATTTTCTTTTTAAATTTTTTAATGTTTATTCATTCTTTGAGTGAGACAGAGAGAGAGCATGAGCAGGGGAGAGGCAGAGACAGGGAGACACAGAATCCAAAGCAGGCTCCAGGCTCTGAGCTGTCAGCACAGAGCCCGATGAGGGGCTCAAACTCACGAACTGTGAAATCATGACTGAGTCAAAGTGGGATGCTTAACCGACTGAGCCACCCAGGTGCCCCAAGAGAGTAATTTTTAAAATAGAACTTTTAAAATACTGTCCCTGAAATTTCCTTTGCAATTATTTCCAGTTTTAAGAGAAAAAACAATGTAAGAAATGTAAGTCATTGGTAGTCATCTTGGTAGAAACATATATTCCAATAAATGAATAAACATTCATATTATAATTTAATGATTTTTATAGGAAAGTTTTTTACTATTTACTATTGGTTATCTCTTTGGTATTTGAGACAAACACTGAACTTTTTCTTTTTTTATGCAGATTACATTACTTTGCTTCAATGTCTTTCATTACATACAGTTCAAAAATTGAGTACTAGTATCTTAAAGACTTACAAATCAAAACTTAATAACAAAAACTAAAATCTGCTCTTATTTAAAGCTTGCTTTTAAACAAATCCTAGGACTTCGATTACTGTATTTACTACTAAGTCGGCAAACTTATAACTGCAATTAGATTCTATTTTATTTTAGAATGATATATTATCTATAAAAAGACAAATTAATTATGACATTCCAGTGTAATCTACTAAGTTGCTATTTTTAATTTGTCAACAAGTTCTAATAATGGTCTTGTTACCTTGTGATTAGATCAGCACACCATATATTTATATATAATTATTTAAGTTCTAAGTATCAGGCTAATCTTCAAGGAAGCTTAATTATAATAAATAAATATGTACTATTTTGTGATTAATTCCTGGCTTCTCAAAAAAATAACTAGAACTCTACTATTTCCTAAGGTGGAAAAAAAGAGGAAAAAGTCCTGCATATCAATCCACTTTCTTTAGTAAGTACAAGGTAGCACAAGGACAGAAAGTAGAAGATGGTCTGCCAAATCAGACAGATCAGTGAATCAGTTACATTTCAAAGAAGGTAAATCTGTTGTGGACTAATAGTTCAATGGGCCACACTCTGGAATTAGATTACATTGGATGATATGACATCTCTACAGTTAGTTCCTGTGATAATATGATTTATGACAACCTTGGTATTTCCTGAGCATAAGAGCAATGGAAACATCGATTGTTATATTTTTTCTGTCTTCAGTTCCTGAAAGAACTTCAGAGCCATAAAGGTAAAATGAGTGTCTTGTTATTCATAACATGCCTCTTTCCACCACAACTGGGTTTACGTTAATGGGTCACTTTTGAAAAGCACTGAAGGATGGGGGCTGGTTGCCAGGTGAACTAACCAGGAATAGGGGGTTAGAACTTTTAGTCTCACCCCTTGATAAGAACAGAGAAGAGGGAAGGGAGGAGCTACAGGCTGATCAGTCACTAGCGGATGGTGATTTAATCAATCATACCTATGTAATAAAGCCTCTATAAAACCCCAAATAGATGTTCTGAGAACTTCCAAGTTGGTGAACACATGGTCAGGGAAAGTGGCACACTTGGGAAGGGCATGGAAGCTCCTAGTCCTTTTCCCATACCTTGCTTATGCATCTCTTCCATCTGACTGTTCCTGAGTTACATCTTTTTGAAAAAATTTTTTTCTAATGTTTATTTATTTTAGAGAGAGACAAAGCACAAGTGGGGGAGGAGCAGGGAGAGAGGGAGACACAATACAAAGCAGGCTTCAGGCTCTGAGCTGTCAGCACAGAGCCCTACACAAGGCTTGAACCCATGAACCGTGAGATTATGACCTGAGCCAAAGTTGAACGCTTAACCAACTGAGCTACCCAGGTGCCCCGAGTTACATCTTTTTGTAATTCATCAGTAATCTAATGAATAAAATGTTACTCTGAGTTTTGTGAGCCACTCTAGCAAATTAATCAAAACCAAGGAGCGGGTATGTGAGAGAAGATAGGTGATAACCTGGACTTGCTACTGGCATCTGAAGCGGAAGCACAGACAGTCTTGTAGGACTGAACTCTTAACCTGTGACGCAAAGAAGGGGTCATGGGAATCTCTGATTTATAGCTGGTCGTTCAGAAGCACAGGTAACTACCTGGTCTACCAGGTAGACAGTGTCAGAATTGAGTTAAATTGTAGGACACCCACTTGGTGTTGGGAGAATTGCTTGTTGATATGGGGAACCCCCCCCCCCAACACACACACACACACACACACACACACACACACACACACACACACACATCCCATATGTTAGAATTGGTGGCCACAATCTTTAGTGATCCAAATGGGAATTCTTAATTAATTACCTACAGGGTTTATAAGCCCTTTTGTAAGGAAAAACAAAAAAACATATCTCAACTATATAATTTTGAATACTAAATACATATTATGTTTGATACCCAAGTACAAAACATAAATAGCCTTCTTCAGCTGTGGATCATCTTTACAACTGGCACAGCCATTAGGCTAAAGACTATGGCATGGCAGGTCTTTTACCTATACATGTGATTTCCATTAAGGGATCCGGTAAAGATACCTTACTTAGAAGTCCAAGCGTTAGCTACTCAGAGGATGCTTTTGCTCTGTAAAGGGCAGCTGAGGCTCCTCTTCAAGCTTTCTGGCAGGCTTGCTTAGCCACAGCAGTGGGCTGTAGCTGCCTTCATTCACCAGCGGTGGCCACTAGATTCATTCACCATCTACAAGCCAGTAGATGCAGAGAGGTAAGAGACATAGAATGTAAGGCTTAAGAAAACAGGCTGTTAAAGGAGAAAGAAGCAAAATTATTTTAGTGCACACAACTTACTCTCCCAAAAGGAGTTCAATGCAAATATAATGTCGGTAACTTCAGGAATTTCTAACTTGTTTATGCTCCTTCAATATTGCTTAGGCCTCACTATTTATCACAGACATATAATAAAGCTGGTATATATCTCTGTCTCATCCACTGGACTTGGAGAACCCATACCCTCAGATTCTTGAACTTGGGGTGGAACTGAATAAAGGGAACTTTCCGTATGTATGCCAATCCATAAAATAGGTACAAAGGTATACACGTTTTGGGTTAACTTTTCAAAAGATCTTAATAACTGGGTATGAAAGTAACCTCTCATTGAAATGGTGTTAATTTTTCTGTATTTTCACATATTATTTCCTTTGCTGAAACAATGTGGGAAAAAAACAGAAGTATTCAAAATTTACGAGAAAAACATGCCTCTCTGGATCAGCCTAGCCAATAACAATGAATATTAATTTGAATTAATATAAATCATGAATTAAAGGTTCCAGTTGCATTTGAGCTAAATTGCATTGTTTTGCACAAGTCAGAAAACTACGTAATTCAATTATAACACGCAAAGTCCTCTGGTGTTTATGAGTTTTATATATCCAATGGAGTCAACTGTTTGATGATAGTGAACCTGTCCTAAAAATTACCTACATCTAGTTTTTGATTTCAAATACAATAAAATGTGTTTAAAATACCATTAAAACACTGTACACAACCTGTCCTTAAAGTAATCAAATATATACCAATTAGATTATTAACATTACTTGGTAAGAGTTACAACTAACGCTGTCAAGTGTTTGAACTGTAGGCAATGGAGTTAGAAACCAAGGAAAAGATCCTGTCATTTGTGGGAAAATGACTGTGTAAGTCTTTTAACTACACTGAGAGTAATATATTATTTACATTTTGATAGATAACTATAAGATAACTGTAAGATTCAAAGGCTAACTTAAACTTAGAAACACAAATGTGGCACTAAAGAAAATGGACAGAGGGAATTGTATTTGTATCTGCCTCATTCTTTTCTTCTCAGTATCCCCATCTCAGCAAATAATAAATCTAATGGGTTAGGATAAAAACCACACAGTGAGAGCTGTTGCTTCCCCTTCTTTGACATCCAAACCTTGAGTAAATTATGTTAGGTCTGTATTCAGAATATATCCAGAATGTTCCCACCAGTGTCCTTGCTATCACCCATCCACCCATCCAGTAACTACTAGTAAACAACTTCTTAAAAAAATAATGTTTGAGGTACTTCAGTACACAGAGAATGGCCCTTTTGGCCTTTACAAAAGAAATAAACTTCTTACCTATCCTGAATCTCACTACAGTGCGTTGTTCCAGGACATAACTGCCAGGGCACCTAAAAGTCAATATTGAGAAAATTAATGGCTAGGTAAGATTCTAGCAATAAATAAATAATATTCACCCATGAAAACTTAAACTAAATGATAAAAATCCCAATCTCACTAAGAAATACATTTCGATAAAGTATTACTTTCTATAATTATTCAAAATTATGATATTTATATGTTGATCATCTGTATATTAGTAACAGTCACAATGATTAAAAAAATTTTCCTGGACTGACTTAATTTTAGAACATTAGGACCACAAGATATGGAATAAATATTAATATACACACATTTTTTTTTGCTGGAGCAAAGAATGATAACCAGTAAGACTTTTATGCCTAAAACCATTCTATATAAGAATAGAATTCTGTAGGTCTGAGTTTCTTAGTAGCATACCACTACTGACATTTTGGGCTGGTTAATTCTTTGTTGTTGAGAGTTGCTTTGTGTAATGCAGAATGTTTCACAATATCCCTGGCCTCCTCCCACTAGATACCCAGTAGCCCCCACTCCCTAGTTATGATACCAAAAATGTCTCCAGATATTGCCAAATATACCATGGGAGGGAGGCAATAGTCCCTGAGAACTATTGCTGTGAATGTAAAGGACAGAACAGCAATATAATGTAATACTTATTCAAGCAAAGTGTTAGTTCACTTTTTAAAAATGGATGATGAGTATCAAAATACTATATTTAATTCCATTGCATATATTTAAAGGAGTGACTGCTACTGTAAAATGCCATTTTACAATGCACTGGAAATTATATTATTGGCCATTATTTAAACTTATGGGGAAGAGCTTTGGATGTTAGCTTATATTCCATTAGTCAAAAGCATCCTGTAATTTATAGGATAGGTGGGTAATGTACTGTATCACTCACTTACTGATCTTTCTTCAAACCCTAATATAGTACTTAGAACACTCTTGAGTTTCTCTCTTATAGCTCTAAGCCTTTTCGTTTTTTACCTTGAGAAATACATTAAATTTTTGAACACTATCTATCTTGATAAATGTCTAGAAAACTTAACTGAAGGTATCAAGGCTTTTACACAAATGTAAAATATTTAGAGACAAAGCAAGTATTTTTACATTCAATTTGTGTAGGCTGGTAATCTTTTGTATTTCCACTCTTCAAATGATGCCTAGAGAAATCCAAGGATTTGGAGGCTGAGAATAGTTTAAGAACTCCCAAGATCTTGTCCACACATAGAAGCAATTCTTAAATCCTGTTACTAGTCACCTAACTAGTCTCTAAGTATGGTCCAATTCTCTCAGCTTAATCAGTTTACTGTCGAGGATGCTAACGGATTCATTCTAGCTATAAACATAAAAATGTATGGAGTGTTTTTGTTTTAAAGAATTTTCACATAAATTATCTGGTATTAATCAAACACATCTCCAGGACAGGTAAGAAAGATATTAGGGATAGGAAATTTTTAGTTTAGTAAATGACTTGCCTAGTTTACAATTCAGCAGTGGCAGTAGCAGCAGCAGAGTTGACATCTCCAGACTAATCACACCAAATGCTTTTCTTAGGAAATCCTCATTTGAGATTTTGCTCATAACTTCACATTGTATGGAGTTCTGGGATGCTTGAAGGCAAATTAAATAAAATTACTGCCAGAGGTGGCAGAAAGTCTTTAGCTGTAGAAGCCAAATTTCTTAGTCATTTTATACAAGGCTCTGAAGACTAAATCTTCCAAGTTGTCTGTATTCAAGGTAGTATCATTTAAAAATCCCTTCTATGTTGAATATTGAATTCTTGTATCAGGAAGGACAATACATTAAACTCAACAGTACTTTGCAAGAGGATGGCTTCTTTTTTTGCAATCAAGTAACTGTTGAGGACGATACAGTGAAGTAAATTTGATAATCCAGAACAGAGGTTTCTTATTAAGCCCTTGTAGAGTTTATCTATACATGCCAGTTACCAGTGTCTTCTAAAAATCATTGTTCAATCCCTGAAGTGAATTCAGTAACGCCTCAGATTTTTAATACCGTATCAGGAGCCACCTTTTTCTCAGAACTACTCCCCTTGTTAACTATTCGAGCGCTTAAGCTAAAAACGGTTATGTATTTTCAGCTACTGCTAAAGAGCCCGGGTCCCCTAAAACTTATACCAAAACAAGGCGCTATAGTTCAGCATTTCCGAGTTAGTTTTGCAGTCGTGGCGTGAATCTGAGCCAAAGCGCCTGTGTGGAGCGCCAGACAGCCCCGAGTCCCCATGGCTACCGCCACAGCAACGCGTCGTAGACCGCTGGGCAGGCCCGGGCCCGGGGACGCGGCGGGGCGGAGCCGGGGGGATGGGTGGGCCTGAAGCACCAGCCCGCTCCTCACGGACGGCGCCGGGAAATTCACTTCTCTGAGCCGGAAAAAACGGCTTTAGGGCCGGGCTGTGAAAACAGGCGGGCAGCAAGGCAAACATGCCAACTGCTCATCCCCGATTCTTCGCAGTAGTTAGGGCAGAACTCCCGGCGACACCAGGCCGCGTCGGTTCCCCCTCCATCACACTTTGTTTAACTTCGTTTTTTCCGTACCCGCTGAGGAAATTTAAGATGCCTCCGCAGATAATAACAGACGCCAAAGACGCGGTCCCCAAACCGTCAGCCAACAACTCACGCCTTTCCCACGTTTTCACCGCAGGCCCGCCCCCGACCTAGAGCGCGCTGGCCTTAAGAGACTCGATCTCCCGCCAGGCGTGCCTTGTCTCGCCCCGCCCCCAGGCGCGCTACCCACCCTTGTCAGAGGCGAGGAGCACGTTGCCCCGCCCCCTCTGCCTCCGCCTGGCGTGAGCAGTCCGGTGAGTGAGGGGGTGGCAATTCTGCAATTCGTTTTTTCTTCTGGCCCCTCTTACAGGACCGTTTCCATGATGGCAAAAGAGAGGCCTCAGTAAAACTCAACAATCACAAGAGGTTAACCGTTAACTAAAAGTCATTTTACCACCAGATCTCACCAGCTATCCCTCCTCCAAAAGCTCGAGCTCCGCCCCCAAGGAGCCGGCCCCCAAAGCCACCCCCGCGGGCTCGCGCTTACGCTTTCCGGGCGGCGCGCGACGCGCTCGCTCCGCCCCACCAGCCCCGCCCCCTGGCCCCCTCTCCCTCTCTGGAGAGCCGGCGCGTACGAATCGGGGCGTGAGGCGTCAGGGACGCGCGGGCACCTCATCCTTCCCACCTTCCTACACTGTTGCTACTTTTCGCTGTGAGACATTCCAGCTTCTCTTCCCCTTCCGTGAGTCCCTCCTTCCCTCTCCTCAGAGACCCCGCTCGCCCCACAGGCGGCCGCCGCCGCAGCTCTCGCGCCCCCGAGCGAACGGTGCGCGTGCGCGCGCGCGGACGCGCGGCCGTCGGGTCCCCGCGCTCCCTCCCCCTCCCGCTCCTCTATAACTTGGTTGGCGTGAAGGAGGCGCCGCCGGAGTCGGAGGGCGGGGAGCTCGGAGGAGGGAGCTCGAGAGTTGTGGAGTCTAGTGACTGGAAGAAGTCGCAGCCTGCTTTGGTCGGCTCCTTCCCGCTCCCCGTCTTTCTCTCTTACACACCTACTCCGCCTCCTGCCCCAGCCCGCGACCTCGCTCCTTCTCTCGCCCGGTGCCCCAGCCGGTCGCTCTTCGGGTTTCGGCGCGGCGGGGGCGCCCACGGGGTGCCCTCGCCCTCCGGGTGCGTGTGGACGGGCGGCGGGCGGGATGTGGCGCCTGGTGCCCCCGAAGCTGGGCCGCCTGTCCCGCTCGCTGAAGCTGGCGGCGCTGGGCAGCCTGTTGGTGCTGATGGTGCTGCACTCGCCGTCGCTGCTCGCCTCCTGGCAGCGCAACGAGCTGGCCGACCGGCGCTTCCTGCAGCTCAATAAGTGCCCGGCGTGCTTCGGCACGAGCTGGTGCCGCCGCTTCCTCAACGGACAGGTGGTGTTCGAGGCGTGGGGCCGCTTGCGCCTGCTGGACTTCCTCAACGTGAAGAACGTCTACTTCGCGCAGTACGGCGAGCCCCGCGAGGGCGGCCGCCGCCGAGTGGTGCTCAAGCGCCTCGGCTCGCAGCGCGAGCTGGCGCAGCTCGACCAGAGCATCTGCAAACGGGCCACCGGCCGACCCCGCTGCGACCTGCTCCAGGCTATGCCCCGCACCGAGTTCGCGCGCCTCAACGGCGACGTGCGGCTGCTCACGCCGGAGGCGGTGGAGGGCTGGTCCGACCTGGTGCACTGCCCCTCGCAGCGCCTGCTCGATCGCCTGGTGCGCCGCTACGCGGAGACCAAGGACTCGGGCAGCTTCCTGCTGCGCAACCTCAAGGACTCGGAGCGTATGCAACTGCTGCTGACCCTGGCCTTCAACCCCGAGCCGCTGGTGCTACAGGTAGGCGCGGAGCCCGGGAGGGGGGGCGTCCTGCCGGGAAGGGCCGCGCGGGCGAACTGGAGTCGGAGAAGTGGCTACACCCGCGCTCGTTGCCCAGTTTGGACCCGGCCCGGCTGGGCCAGCCTGCCTGCGTGGGAAGGGGCGGCCCTGGGGGACCCTTGGGCACTGGGTCGGATTGAGGAGGGTGACCTGGCTGGTGGAGAGTCTGCTCTTGGCACCTAGACTCGAGCGCATCTTGGATTTGACTGCGGATCCTTTAAACACCAGAGGGAGCGCGTCTTGTACGTTCCCAAAATGTCTCTCTTGTGAGTTTCCTTGGGCTCTTCTCCCAGCCTTTCTGCTTTTATCAGCCGGGGTTTGCGCTTCCACGGCGCAGTCTGTTCATGAGCCCTTGGATCTTTCTTAGTTCTTCTCAAGTGTTTCTGTACCGCGTTTGCTCTCCCCTTCAGTACTCTTTGTGGCTGGTCTAACTTCGCCCCCAAAGTCTTTGTTTTATTCTTTAACTCATTTATGTGGCAGCTAATTTGAGGAAAAGCTGGGGAATGGAGACTGCGGTCAGGGATGAGGTTAATCCATAAATCGTGCTTTGAGTGGGACTAGGAAGGGGAGAAAGTAAGGCATCTTTGGACTTGGACTGGGAGGGTTTGAGGCCAAGACCGACATTTTCATCCTGTTTTCTGTGACCTGCCGTATTCATGTAGTAATTTGACTGCAGGAAGAAGATGACATGTTAGGCCAGGGTGAGAAACAGGGGAAGGAGATTCTCACCCCTGGTCTAGTTGAATTACTGGCTCTCACGCGACTTTATTTTGAAAACAAACGTACATTTTAGGGGCGAGTAGGTTGGCATCTTCTTACTGGTGACCGCAAAAAGAGAAAACAAAACCCGAAAAACTGTTGACCGTTGGAGTAGTTCCTGAGTTTCTACACATTCCCACCCAGCTTCAGTGCGGTGTCCTTGGATAGTGGTGACTAATGTGGGATTGTGATCCCTCCTGTAATTGCAGGAAAGTTACCTTGCTCCTTTTCCATGCCTGTTTTGCTGTTTATCAAATACAGGGTGGGGAGGATAACTTAAAATTAATCACAAGTAACTTTGTTATGCTTCATTCTCTTTCTGTTCTGCTGAGAATGTCACTAGTGGGGGGTGTGGTTGTACAGGATTCTTGGTTTTCTTTTTTTTTTTAATCTGAAGCGCGTGAATAGGAATATATGGTATTCATTTATATTTCTTTTCTCAAGTTTTCCATCACCCAACTTAGCTAAGAGAAACCAGCTTCGTTTAATTAGTTCAGCCAAGTAATTTTAACACGAAGTAAATACTTTGCCTCAAGACTTTAGTGTGAGTGTTTGTAAATTTTAAGCTGTCATAGGATGTATGCAACGAGTCACATAGAAAGTACAGATTGTATATTAAACACTGCTCTCTTTAACAATGAATGGTATATAAAATTTAGAGGGTAAACTTCCCTGCAAGAAATTATTTTACCAAATAATTTCAATAAAAGCAGTCAGCCTGTGAAGCTTAAGTCCTCATTTATATACATTTGATTTGAAACTTTTTTTTCATTTATCTTTTTTCTTTGAGAAATAGGTGTTTATATTAGGAAGGAGATGTTTATATTAGGAATGTTGGTCCTTGTAGAAAGCTTCAGCAGTGTATTTGCAGATAGTCTGTCAAGATTTAGTAAGGAGCTATCTTAGTACACATTTTCTCACTTGTAATGGTGCCTGTTGAAAGATTTTTATCAGGTAATTATGAGTATTGATGAATTAGAATCAACAAATACTAGGACTAATGTTTTAATAACATTATTCACTGCTTTATAAAAATATCTTGGCATTCATTTTGCACTATGGTAAGTCTGCTTTATATGAGAAGCTTTTATATTTTTTGAATTTTGAAGTTGTCTTGACATTTTCAGTTTACTTTATAGTTGAGATAGCCAAGTGTGCTTGTATCTTGTTTTCTGATTAACTCTTCCCTCAAACTTAACTCTTTCTCTGTTTTCATCTTTAGCGATAAACAACTTTAAAAAAGTCAGTTGTGTTCTTGTAATTTAAACTTAGTGACACAATTGCTCTGATCTGGTGGGTGGGTGAGAGATAGGTTATGGGATAAGAGTTTGTTTTTAGTATGTGAGGACATGTACTTATCAACATTGTTAATTTTGACTTTTGTATTTGCATTTTAAATTCAGGCAACCTAGCTCTCTAACTATTGAGTGATATGAGAAATATAAATTTGAGGTCTTTAATACCAGTCATTCATATTGGTTTGTTTTTTTTTTTTAACACGATGACAAGCAAGTTGAATAAGATTTATTTTTAAATAAGAAATTTTCCAAGAGCTGCTACTTTCTTTATAGAACCCTTTCCTCTTTTGGAAAAAAATAGTGAGTTAAGAAGTATGAACAATGTAATTAAGGTTTAATAATGGTATAAAACCACTACAGTGAAAGGAGTCTTAAAATTCTGTGATTAGGTACAAAGATTGTTACATACTAAGTCAAGTCAATGATGTTTAATTACTTTCTGTTAACTAGACAAACAAGTACAATTTTAGTATTTATATAGTTTCTATAAAACTTAATAGGCATTTATGATAGTATGTGGTATTAATAATGATAGAAAATTTGGCTGTATAGATGTACTTTTTGGTTCATGTATTTTAAAAAAATATTTTTAAAGATCCAAGCATGTATTTTACAGCATGAAGAGGAGCTCACATTTTTTTTTTTTTTTTTTTTTTTTTTCCAGGAGAGGGAGCTACTTATTGAATTTTTGGACAGTTGGTCACAAATTAGATTTTTCTTATATTGTCCAAAAACTACTTTGGAGAAAAACAAGTATTTTGAACTGACTTCATCAAACTGCTCTTAACAAAAGTTCCAGTGTGGTAAACATGCTTCCAAAATAAATATTTGAACCAAAACATGTATGTAAATTTAGCCCATTAAAAATCGCCTCTTCTGATGTTAAGAAACAACAAATTGAATTTTCTATTATGCCTTGAAAGAAGACATGAAAGGTATTAAAAGTCTGTATGATTTATTACACTCATACCTTATGTATGTAAGGCTATATAGATTTTTAACACAGCCTTCCCAGTATGAAATAGTATGAAAGTACAACTCCCTTCTTATTGTTGGATAGCTTTACTAGCCTTTACAGCAGCTTATCTAGTTCAAAGGAAGGTTTTCAGCCATAGGATTATCATCTTCTAAAAAAATTTTATGAACATCAAGTAACAAAATGCTAGAACCTTTATCTTCTACTCTGATACTTTTTCTTTTCACAGAAAAAAATGGAGAGAGGAAAAATGGAGAGTGGAAAAAAAATGGAGAGAGGGAATTATTTATTCTATATTTTTTATTAATTTTTTTTAATGTTTATTTATTTTTGAGAGAGAAAGAGAGCATGAGCAGGGGAGGGGCAGAGAGAGAGGGAGACACAGAATGAGAAGCAGGCTCCAGGCTCTAGGGTCTGAGCTGTCAGCACAGAGCCCGACGCGGGGCTGGAACCCACGAGCCTTCAAGCTGTGAGATCATGACCTGAGCTGAAGTCGGCCGCCCAGGCACCCCAGTTTATTCTATATTGTTAATAGCATTCTTGGAATATTGGAAAATCAAGATGTTAAAAGTGTTTGGCAAGATGGCAAGATGTTTTCTGTTATTTTCTTGGTAAATTTTCTACCAATATTTGTAGTTCCCTATTCTTGAGTTTATAGAAGCTGTGTGTTTGTTAAAGAAAAATGCTGTCTGGATTTCCTGAAGCCCAAACTGTATATCTGACTTGACCTAGAGATAGTGATGATAGTCTTACTTACAGAAATAAAGAAAGCTCATGTTTGTGTAGTATGAAGGAAATGGAAATTTGTTTCACTACATTTGTAGAACTTTTTCCTGAATTTCCTGCATCATGGGTTTAATAGGAGTTCCTTAATTTTTACAGTATGTAACTATCACTTACAGTGTGGGTTTTTAACTTTTATTTCAATTCTTGTACATGACATAATACATGCGAAACACATTATATAGTGCCACATGCCTAGTAAGCACTCAATAAATATTAGACATTAAATAAGGTAAAAGTAACTGTATCTAGTGTATTTGACCAGTTGGTTTGAAGTTTGGTTGGAATATGGATCACTTTAAAGGTAGTTATTAGACTATAAGCCATTACTTATTTATATTAATTTAGTCCATTCCTATATTACAGGATGAATTTTTACAGAAAACTTTGAGTGAATGTTATTTTGTCCTTAACAAATCCTTCTTAAAGGAAAACTGTTTTTAATGTGTACTGCCTAATATACAGTTTTTGAAGTAAACAAAAGATTATGGTCATTTAACCAACTGTCTTACTTTGGACAAATTGATAAACTTCTTTATGGGACTCGCTTACCTACAAAATGAGGCTATTGGAGTAGGTCCTTTTCCTTTTTAGCCTCAATAACTGTGAGTCTCACACTCTTGATTTGAAAAATTATTCTTTTTCTACTTCTTTTCTAAGCTTGACTTTAACTGGTAATTTTAAACTTCTAAAAGAGGATTGGGGGTTTTGGTGCTTGGTCCCTTCCTGGTAAGAGGGTATGAGAAGACCAGGTTGGAGAACCCTGTTTCAAGCTTGCCTTCCTCTCCAATTTTTACACAGCCACAATCAGTTTCAAACAAAATGAACAAAAACAAAGATTGCCTTTAAAGGGAAAAAATACGGAGCTAAATGTAGCCTAGTGTCTTGTGGGGCAGTAGCAAAGTTTTGAAAGGATGTTCCAGACTGTCTCGGGAGTTTCTTTGCCAAGTAATAGCTTAGGGAGCCACCTACTTCTCTCCCACCAGATACAATTGTGGTAACTGCATTCCCAGATTTAGTGTTCAGAGATGTTTCTGACTAGGTAGTTCTAAATAGAGCACTTTTTTATCTAATTCATAACCTTAAATCTAGAGGTTTTGTTGTTTTTCTGCTTTTTTTTTTCTCAGAGGTTGCATCAACACTTGATGAAAAAACTGAAATAATAAAATAATTCTGTCTACCTCTCATCCAAAAAGAGACTTTTATTTTGGAAAGCCCATAGAAACAGGCAGTCACTCTTAGGAAAGCACCACTTCCAGATCAGTGGAGCAAAATAATTTTGCTCCACTGGCCTATTTTCTGAATTTATTCATATCTTCTCACCATTATTAATTCTGAGGTCCTTTCTGTTCTTTTGTCTGATCTTCCAACTATTTCCCTTCATATTTCCACCACATGGATCAGCACATACTCCTCACATGTTAGGGAATAGATAAGCTTACTTTTTGGGGTCTGCTTTCTAGGCATGGGTAGTCAGTTTCTCAGCGGATCATCAGACTGGTTTTTATTTTGTTTTTCTGGTTTATGGTCTCTGGCCTACTTCCTGTGTTGCAGTCATTACTGCTAACTTCACAGAATGCTGACATTTTTTCTTTCTTAACTTCCCATTCATTATGTATAAAACTACCACTACCTTAGAATATAAGCCCTGCATTTTCCCTGCACTTATAATGAACGTTAGTAAATAATTGTAAATTACTGCTGTAAGATGTGGATGGTTACACATCCCAGTCATAGACCCTGAAGGGTTTGAAATTATGTAATCAAATCTCTTATCCAATTTGTATGTCCTTACTAAAATTGATTCTTGATAGGGAGTTATCTATGAAATGCCTGGAAGCTCTTTGGACTTGTAGAACTGGATTTTATTTGTTCATTTGGTAAATAGTTATAAGATACCTGGATTCAAAGGATCTGTCTAGGCAGCAGGTAACTTACTATGTAGGAGGTATGTATATAAATGAATATTACAATCACTATAGCATTATAAGCCCTACCAAAAAAAAAAAAAAAAGGTGCCTGCACTCTGTCAAATGACTCGTTTAGGGAGGGACATCTTAACGTGTCTTTATAGGAGTGGATACCAGGAAAAATTTCACAGAAGAATTGAGTTCTAAAGGATAAATGGGATTTAGCCTGTGAATGGGGTCAGGGGGGATGAGAGGAGTGGTAGGGGCAGTATTGTGATAGCATTCTCTACTACCTCAAAGCTATTGAATGGTCACTTAAAGTTTTAGAGCCTCGGTGTTTTAATCAAAAAAATAGGAATTATAACAGTTATCTAACAAGATTGTTTTAAAGATTAAAGGAGATGGAACTATTCAGTAAAATACACAAAATGTCTTTAATTGTAAAGTTTTTTACAATATGTTACTACTTTGCAAATCAACTCATTTCATTTTTAGATAGGTGTAGTAGTTGAAAAGTTCTTTAGTACGTTATGTTGATATCTTAGAAATACACATTTTACTCTTCCTTTGACAAACCTTCAAAATGTTACCTTATTTGCATATATACACATCTTAAATACCTCTGTAGCAGCTTTAGGCTATAGGTTTTTTTTGAGTAGTAATTAAAAGGAAGGTTAGGGATTTGTCCCCGATGAAACAGAAAGACTGTTGTAAGAAATAGGGTTTAGATAAAGATTCAGTAATATAAAGCAAAAGTTCACTTGTTCTCTGTAAGTTATTACAGGTTAATAATTCTAAGTAGTACAGAAACTAAATGATAATTTTAGAAATAAAGGTTAGGTCTGGTCTAATTTCTTAGACTCTGAGACAGAATCTTAAAAGATCCATCTATCATCATGGGGGCGCCTGGGTGGCTCAGTCAGTTAAGCATCTGACTTTGGCTCAGGTCATGATCTTCGGGTTCATGAGTTAGAGCCCTGTATAGGGCTCTGTGCTGACAGCTCAGAGCCTGCAGCCTTTGTATTGTGTCTCCCTCTTTCCCTGCTCCTCCCCAGCTTGTGCTCTGTCTCTCTCAAAAATAAACATTAAAACAGATTTAAAAAAAAAAAAAAGATCTATTATCTGAGGTAGGTATGTTGCCTCAGGGTCTCCATATTTTTCCTTTCTCATTCACACTTGGAGTTTTAACTATGAGGTGAAAAGATCTGGCAGGAATTCTGTGGCATTGCTCAGTAGTTCCAGGAACTGATCTATATACACTTAGGGTACAGTGAAGATGGCAGGCCAGGTCACGGTTTGTGTAGCCTTTGTGTTCTGGGGCGCTAGGTGTAGACAGCAAACAAAAAACAAGGTAATTTCAGATTTTACGTACTACAAAAATAAAGCAGACTCTTGTGATGGAGAATTGGATTGGGGATAGAATATTCTAAATTGGGTGGTCAGGAAAAATGACAGGTTAGCTGAGGTGTGAATAATGGGAGATAAAGCCAGTGGTGCAGAGATCTGAGGGCAGTGTTTTTGAACAAGAGATACTGCAAATCCAGAGGAGTAAAGAGCATGGGAGTAGGAAAGCATGGTAGAATAGAAGATCATAGAGGGAGACAGGGATCTTATCCTATACAGCCTTGTAACCTTGCTAAATGAGTTTAGGATTTTATTTCAGAGCAATGTGAAACAATAGAAGTGTTTTGAGTAGGGCTTGGTTTGTGGAGAATGGGTTGTATGGGGTAAGAGAAATCTGAAAAGCTTTTGCACAAGTTTGGGGGAGAGCATGGTGGTTTGGGTTAAGATGGTTGCGATGAAGGTTATAAAAATGACAGAACCGATATATTTTGGAGAAGTAGCTCAAATGACTTCCTGATGGGTAAGGTGTGATGGAACAGAAAAATAAAGTCTATCTCCTGGGATTTTGGTCTGAGCAACTAACTAGAGAGTAATTCTTTATGATGATGAGGAACCCCAGGCTTTGGGGTAGGGGAACCAAGAGTTTTGTTTTCTTTATTGAGTTTAAGGCAACAACAGAAACACAAATCTAAAACCAGGCATTAGGTCTAACAGATACTTTGCAACCAGAGGATATTTGAGGCTTTTTTGGAAGGGTGATGTTAATTCTGCTTACATTTTTAAGGAACCAGGGAAGTAAGTTACTACTTACTGTTCTACTTGGCAGACTGTTTAAAGAAATCAAGTCTTGACTGAAGAAAGCAAGGTAGCATTCTTAGGTTAGTGGGTCCAAAAGAAGCTTATTATATTCTTTTTCTTTCTTGGAAATTTTGTCTTATTAGAAGTCAGTGTTTGAGTATGATGTTTATAGATACGTATTTCAACTTAGAAATGTGAATCACACTTTCTGATTGTGACAGTAGTTAAGAAAACATCAGTTGAAACTAGTAAATTTACGCATATTTAAAATATGTGGCCAAGTGGGTTTGTTTTTTTGTTTTGTTTTGTTTTGGTAAGGAGAGTGCATTTATTCATCTTAGACTATTAATTTCTATTAAACTTATACAAATTTTTTGTTGATGCATTTTGACATTAGTTTCCAATTTTGGAAATAGCTGTTAACATGATATTCAGTGAAATAACATAACTTTGGTATTTTAAAGGCATTGCTTAATATTGTTGGAATTTGAGGTGGGTAGAAGATGGCATTCAGAAAATTTAGGGGTGCTTGGGTGGTTCAGTCAGTAAAGCATCCGACTGTTGATTTCGACTCAGGTAGTTAATGATCTCATGGTTCATGGGTTTGATCCCTGCATTAGACTCTGTGCTGAGATCATGGAGCCTGCTTAGGGTCCTCTCTCTTCCTCTCACTCTGCCCCTCTCCCCACCACATGCTCTCTTTCTCTCTCTCAAAATTAGTAAATAAAAACTTAAGGAAAAGTTACTTAATGAAGTAAATAGAACATATTCTTAACTTGAAAATCTTGAGATTATTAAGATTCTATACTATTTACAATGGAGTTTGGCCACTATTTGGCAGTATAAAATTAAGAAGCTAAAGTCTCAGAGAAGTTTTAGCAAAAATTAGGTAACCATTAAATTATCCCAGTAATTTTACTATGTTCCCCCTCCAGACAGTTCACAGAACTGTGAACACATTAGTCTGTCACCAGTACAGTTGACTAATCTCTGTGAACAGCTGTTATAACATGCATTACTACAGTGGGATTTTGTTCAGATTTGGGCTTTTAAAAATAATTCGAAACAAATTGAATCTATTCTTTTGGTAACATTCATTTTCTATAAGCATTCCCAAGTTTAAATTTGTGTGTGTGCCGAAATGTCAGTCCTGTAGAAAACCTATAGATTTTAGATTGTATGTTTTGGTAATAGATTTTTTTTCAAGTCAGTTTCTTTGTACTAGGGATTCTCTTCTTTACAAAGTGAATCTTGTAATACATCTCCTCTTTAGGTAAACTTCAAAGTTACATTCCTTTTAATGGAATGTTGTGAGTTAGTGAATGTCATTAAAATAATTTATTTCCTGTATTAAAGGAAGTATAGTCTTTTAAATTTAGTATGCAAACCCTACTTTTGGTCATGTAAGGAGAAAGAAAAAGATTATAGATCACAAGTGCTAGAGTTAACTTTATTTTAATCTGTTTTATTTGTATATTGTATGTGTTTTTAAAATAACTGTTCTGACAGTATAAAATGACCTTAGTAATCTGGTAGGACAGTGGTTGTTAAAGGGTATTGTGATAATTGTAAAAACTTGTGTTTTTTTGTTTAATTGTAAAAACTTTTTGTTGTTGTTAAGAATAACATGTCACAGGATATTTAATTCCAGTATGTACAATGTTTCTGAATGTTAAGCCTTTTTTGTTTGTTGTTGTTGTTGTTGTTTTCCAAAGCATATAGACCATGTTGAGGAGTTTGTGTTTTATTGTGTAAGTCCCAACATAATTTGATCCCTTCCTTCCTCGCCAGACTATTACCTGAAGCCATTTCCTCCTCATTTATTTTTCTGAAGGTGATTTGGCCTTTTTTTCAGTTCTGAGAAGATGGTTTCTGTCTGTACTGTGTGCCTCGAACTTTCTGACTGCCCCCTCCCCAGTCTACCTAATACTATTTTCATTCTTAGATTTCATAGTAAGTAGCACTTCCTTAGAGAGGCTGCCCTTTCTTTACCACACAGTCTGAAATAGGTCTCTACTCTTTCTCAGCTACTCTTACTTTGTGATTTGTAACAAATTGTGTAGTTTATAATTTATGTGTATTTAACAACCATCCTCCCAACTCTGGCTGAAAAAGCTTCCTGCGAATAGGGACTATGTTTTATTTACAACTGTTTACTTAGCGTTTCATGATGGTGTTAGGCTAGATCTAGAATTTTTTAATACAAAATTTATATTCTCTTCATTCCACACTGAATCTCCTAACTCTCTTTTACTCCAGCTGCTTGAGTAGTCAGTGGAATGTGAGTTAACCTACAGTCCCTTACCTGCAATTCCAGTTTAAAAACTTGACAAAGGTTTTGTCAAATTAAAAACATATATATGAAAGCACATGAGATAATTTATGTAATTTATCCCACTTAGAATGTATAAGCTTACGTTATTTTCTCAGCATAATGTGTCCCAGACTCTGCATAATAGGTGTATGTAATATATGCACTGTTACCTTTCCAAAATTTGGAAACTTCTGAAACAGGAGGATATTGGATTGAGGGGTTGTATCAGCCTTTTATCTGTGTGCCTTTGGGCAAATCATTTAAACTGTGCTAATACGATTAAACTAGATTTACAACTCACATACATTCCAACTCTAGAATTCTTAGATTTCACATCTTCTTTATAAATCATATAAACTATCATGATGGTTGATTTTGATCAATAAATAGGTGATGGATTACCTCAGCACTTAGAATTTATTCTGTGGTACTTAACTATTGTAAATGAAAAGTGAATTACAGTGTTGAGTTTATGTGTATATATGTTACCAAGTTTTAATTTTTTTTTTGTATTTTTGGTGTTTTTTTAGATGCCCTACACATTTTTCATTACTTAAAGTTTGGTGACTAATTAATATATTTCATTGTAAATTAGAAACTACTAGAGGACAGTAACAATGCTTTTCTAGTTTGGTAGTTCTTGACTGTATTTGGAAGATGTTCATTATTCCTAGATGCCTTTCAGTAAGTGATATGAAAATAAGGGTAACTCTTGATGAATATCTGGACTTCTTATTTAGCAGATTTATTTAGGAAGTATAAAATAAATAGGAAAAATAAAATGTTTTGGTAAGCATTTCTTTATAAAGTAATATTAAATCTGCAAAGTATATTTTATACTATTTTTATTTTGGTCCTTGGATTGCCTTGATGAATATATGTGGTGGTACAAATATTATTCCAGTTTTACAGAGGAATAGGCTAAAGCTCTAAGAAGTTTTGGCTTTGCCACAGTCACTGTTAGTGAGATGCAGAGTGAAGGTGGACCTTAAAGCTACTCTTATGATTTCAATTCCATTATTCTACTTGTATATTATATTGTCTTTTAAGTATACAAATTTTATAAAATGTTATATACCATAAAGAGCATAAGATATCTACATTTTCTGATCTTTAATATCAAATATGTACATATAATGTCACCAGTGGTTTTGTTTACTTATTTCTGTAACTTTGGCTTTAAGCTACTGTCAATGCATGTAATATTGTTATTAGTAGTATTTGGGTTTTATCAGGTATCCAAGAGGTAACTTGCAGTTTTCTGTTACCAGAGAGAGAGAGACAGAGAGAGAGAGAGAGATTTATCTTAGGTTTCATACTCAAAATACTTTATATTTTATAAATTAACAGTGACGGCATTTAATATTTATTTAAATCTCATCAGTCATGTGTATCTTAATACTTGAATATCCATTTTTGATTTCTACATTGCTAATAATACTCCTAGAAGTTTTCTTGGGTTCTCACCAACTTAATTTAAAAAAAAATACAGTAATGGAAATACATAGTTTTATAACTATTTTGTAACTTTGTACATTTTTGAACTAATATTTAGTTTTAAAGACTTTACATATTACACTTTGATGTAGGTTAAGACATGATAAAAAACCATAAACAATTAATTGGAGTGCCTCCAGTCCAGTTAGAATTTAAATCATTCCAAGTTTAAAGACTCCTTCCTTCAAATGAAAAGTATTTGTACATATTTTTTCAATTGTAAATAACTTATTAAAATACACACACTTTATGTCAGGTTACTTTAAACTATGTGTCTGTTGTTCTAGGCAATTTGAAAATCTGATTTTAAGGTTTGTTTTAAAATAAAACCTGTGGACCTCAGCAATAAACTTCTTATTCTAGCTGCTGTGTGTGTGTGTTTGTGTTTGTTTGTTTGTTTGTTTGTTTGTTTGTTTGTTTGTTTTTGCCCTGTGGGAGTTTGGGAATCAGAGAGTAAGAACTTGTGTTTCTCATTGCTTGATATATTTAACAAGTCCAAGTCCACTCTGTAACATCTTAAAATTTTGTCTCTCAAACTCTGACCATGGAAATTGGATGCTAAGCGAGAATTGTTTTAAATAAAAATTATATTTCGGCTTCCTTTGAGCATTTTCTTTGTACTGTAGTGTGTTCAATAGAATTCTTTTCTCATTAATGAAATCTGACTATTTTGATTATACAATGAAAAAATGTCATCTGAACTAGTAGCGTGAATTAATTTATTAAAGTTCTTCCAAAAGATTAGATAGCAAGCTATGTGAAAGAATTGTAGTGCACTTCTTAAAATGAGGCATAACAGGATTTTAGTTAACATTGTCAAAAATCATTGTATGAATATAAAATTGCTCACTGTGACATTTGTTCATATATTTTATCCTCTTCTATGAGGGCCTTGGGTAATGAAGTGTATATTTAACTGTCGTTTGCCAGTTGGAAAGTCTCCAAAAACAAGGAGGCATTTGTACATGTGCAGATGTTGGCAGGGTTCCCTTTTCTCCTGTTGTCAAAGACCATTTTATTTTCACAAAGATATGTTTGTATCTGTTTTACAGTATGGCATGTGAATAATATACCAATAGTGTATGAGGGAATTTTTTTGTTTTACTTTTTGCAGGACAAAAGTATATAATCTCCCATTTACCAATTTTTAGTGCTTTCCTTTTTTTTTTGTTAATGTCAGGTACTTTGTACATGAATACTTCTGGGAAACAGTTAAATCTTTTGTAATCATTTGTGTAAATTTTCAGGGTCATGGAGGTATTTTGAAATTGAGAAGAAAAAGTTGAAAATAACACATGGTTAGCAAACTGGATTTAGCAGTTCACTTTGGACATGAGCAGTCTGTCACTTTTCCCAGTATCCATAAGAAATAAAAAATTCTCAGATACAAGAGGAGAAGGGTGCTTCCCTCTAATTGCTAAAGAATCAGAGTAGATGTTGGATCTGAATTAAAATTGAATCAATTGGGGCGCCTGGGTGGCGCAGTCGGTTAAGTGTCCGACTTCAGCCAGGTCACGATCTCGCGGTCCGTGAGTTCGAGCCCCGCGTCAGGCTCTGGGCTGATGGCTCAGAGCCTGGAGCCTGTTTCCGATTCTGTGTCTCCCTCTCTCTCTGCCCCTCCCCCGTTCATGCTCTCTCTCTGTCCCAAAAAATAAATAAACGTTGAAAAAAAAAAAATTTATAAAATTGAATCAATTCATTTACTATATGTAAAGATTCATACTATCATATCTTTAATTTACATAATTAGTGTTTTATCACAAAACTGCAGATACTAAAACTTAAAGTTACATACACAAAGAACAAGTACAGTTACTGTTCATTAATAGTTACAGTTGAAAGAAATCACAAATGAAAAAAGGTAATTATGGATGAAGTTTAGTTCTAAGAACCTCTTGCTTTTAAGTTGACAAACATTTTAATGTTACGGATATTATTGAATTTTTTCACTTTTATGAAAGTTTAGAATTAAGTTAATATTATTTTTATAAGGGGTCCAAGAAGAAAGGCCTCATCTCCAGCTCTTTAAATGTACATAGATTGTTCAATTTTTAGCAATAGAAGTAAGCTGTATTTATATTCTCCAGTGTTTTCCTTTGTTTCCCCTGCAGTGTTTGTGTAAATACCTTCTTACAATTTTTCCCCCAATTCAAGGAAAGATGCTAGGCTGAAGGAATGGCACATAACATAACTTCCTCTAGTCATGTTATCTTCCAAGGAGTTGTTTAAAACATTACTTCCCATCCTTTTGCACTACAATGCTCATTTTTGTAGTTGGGCATTTTAGCACTGGACAGTATCTTAGATAAAGCCTGACATTTGAGTTGAAAGTGACTTGTTCATCAATATGGAAGACTTTTGTTTTAGCCAGTTAATTTTCCCAGTGATTACAAAACCTAGAAAACCTTGCGAAGTTTAAGATAATAAGTAATTTTGAAGTTGAGCTAAAGGTGAACAGAAAATACAGTGGGAGTAGGAAGGGAAACAACTGACTTGGGACCAAAGGTACCTGGAGTGCAGCTTGCATCAATAGGATATCAGACTGCTTTTTACCAATCTTGGGGTAAGAGACATTTCTGTGAATCCCTTGCTAAATTCTACCCCTGCCTGCTTGTGGACTAGGTATAGCCTCTATTAAATGCTCCCTTAGGACCTACACTACTTCTTAATAACTGACATTTATTATACTCAAAATTACTTGCTTGCTATCTGTCTTCTCCTCTAAAATTTTTATTTTAAAGACTCTGTTTAGTTCATTCACTCTTCTTGCCAGTACAGCACAGTGTGTGCTGCCTGGTAAATACTTGCTGGCTAATAGGCCTGTAGTGCTGTTCATTCAAAGGAAAGGATGGTTGAATGTACTTAAACAAATTAGAAAGATAATGGAAAATGTAAATACTTCTAGATTTGGTAATAAGGAAGGTGGCTTATGTTTTGTTGATCAGTTTGGTTCTGAAATTTTGATAAGCAAGACTTAACTCTGTTTTAGCTTTATAATGTAAAGTTACCTATTTAAAAAGATTTTAGGTCCATGGTAATGTTATGAATTAGAAAAGAAATCAACTTTATTTCTCTTCGACTCCTGAATATAATAAGAAATATCAAGTGCATGCCTAGTAACAGTCTCTGCTAAGAGGATCAGGGGAGGTGGGGTAGACCTAGGATATCTTCATCAGGATCTTTTGTAATATGAAGATAATTCTTTTGTAGAGTTTTCCATCTGATGAAGGTTGGCCATTTGCAAAATATCTTGGAGCTTGTGGAAGAATGGTGGCTGTAAATTACGTTGGAGAAGAACTGTGGAGTTACTTTAATGCACCATGGGAGAAACGAGTTGACCTCGCTTGGCAATTGATGGAAATAGCTGAGCAGCTTACAAACAATGACTTTGAATTTGCACTCTACCTCCTGGACGTCAGCTTTGACAATTTTGCAGTTGGTCCTAGAGATGGGAAGGTAATCATTGTGGATGCTGAAAATGTTTTGGTTGCCGACAAAAGGTTAATTAGACAAAGTAAGTATATAAATTTTAGATTTGCTTTTTGTACAGATTTTTTCTATGATAAAATAAAGTTTACATTTATATGAAACAAACCTTTAGTTTCCTTCTTAGATGGCAGCCTTGCCTCTTTGTTTTTTTTGACCAGTGTCAGTAAACACATACTAGTTTATTATACTTGTACTTTTAGTCAGTTTCTCCATATTTAGTAAAATATCCTTTGAGTTCAAATGTCCAGGTATACTGTGTGTGTGTGTGTGTGTGTGTGTGTGTGTGTGTGTGTGTGTGTATTTTTCATGTAGTCTGCTACAGTTTGTGGTTTAGGAGTGTAATGCAGAATTAAGTTTTTATATAGTGACAGACTACCAGAGTAAACATGGAGGTCTTATTTTCCTGTGGGATCTCTTACAGTGATGTTCTGTGTTCCATTGTTCTGTGGGGTTCCAACGGTGATTTTTTTTTTTTTTGTTTTGTTTTTTTGTTTAACCGTTAGATGATTTCTAGCACTACAGATCCCTAACTTCGGTTTGACATTATTACATCTTACCCAAAAGTTTCCTCTCCATTTATTTGTGAGCTTTTCATAGGATAGGTGGGCAGACTGTCTGAAGTGTTTTGAAAATTAAATGCCACAGGAATTTTAAAGTGTCAGAGACAAAGCCTGTAACTCTGTAATCTACTTAGTAAAAGAAATTGAAAGATTGTTGCTCTATGGTGAATGTCTTATATTTTTAATCCCCTCTTCTCCTGTCTTATGAGGATTTTTTGATGAACTCAGACCAAAAATGTATGGCATCTGGGAAATGCAGGAAATTAACAAAAATTTATTAGTTTGACACTTAGGTTTTGCACGATCTTCTCTTGATCCTGTTAAATACTTGGTTTTTCCCAGTACCTTGTTCTGATTCTATACTCACCGAACTGTTTTCTGATTATTTCTTGACTTGCTATGTAGATCCTCCCACAGGGAGTAGACAGCCTGCTAGAGTGCTTTATTCCCCACTTACTTCTTCCTGCATTTGTGAGTGTCGCATCGGATTCCATCATGCTTTTCTTTTTTAAATGTATAGTTCAGGGGTGCCTGGGTGGCTCAGTCGGTTAAGCATCTGACTTTGGCTCAGGTCACGATCTCTGGTTTGAGTTCAAGCCCAGCTTCAGGCTCTGTGCTGACAGCTCAGAGACTGGAGCCTGCTTCAGATTCTGTGTCTTCTTCCCTCTGCCCCTCCCTGGCTCACACTCCATCTCTCTCTCAAAAATAAACATTAAATTGAAAAATAAAGTGTACGGTTCTGTGGCTTTTAGTATATTCACAAAGTTGTGCAACTTACCTCAACTTTCAAAATTTTCATTTCAGTGTTTGTAAAAATAATTTCTTGTAATTTTTTTATCCAGACATTCTTGGAATACATGTCACAGTTTTATACCAACTAATTCCTAAGCTTGGATAAATGCAATTACACAAGTGTATTCATATAGTGAGCATTGTTCCAGTGCTACTTTAGCTCTGGCCACTTTTGAAATGTCTCATTGAAGGGCTGTTTAATTTTTTTTTTTTTTTTTTTTAACGTTTATTGTTGAGAGAGAGAGAGCACGAGCAGGGGAGGGTCAGAGAGAGGGAGACACAGAATCCGAAGCAGGCTCCAGGCTCTGAGCTGTCAGCACAGAGCCCAACGCAGGGGTTGAACTCACGAACCCTAAGATCATGACCTGAACTGAAATTGGATACTTAACTGACTGAGCCACCCAGGAAAGCTGTTTAAATATCTACTTTACAAAATGTCATATTTATTTATTTACCTTCTTTTCTGACCTCTTTCTGGGAAATGATCTTTATTTTTTCTTTCACAAGGACACTGAGGTTTCGCTGTGGCAACTCCCCCAGTGTCCTTTCCTTTATTATCTAAACTAGTAAAAACCATACACATTAATTTCTCTGTTTCAGAGTAGATCCTTCTCTGAGAACTTGTTGCGCAATTTATCTTCAGCTTCCCACTCCTTCCTTAAAATCCAATTTCTCTTCCCTCCCCATAAACAAATATGTCTAAGACTTTTCCAAGGCCCTGCATTTTTCACCTGTTTTTAAATACATTGTTGACTCTTCCTGTTTCGACTCCCTCAGCCTCCATTCATGCCTCCATCCATTAGAACCTGACTTAAAATCCTGTATTACCATTAGCAACCACCTAATTGCCAAATTCGTGAAGTGACTGATAAGTAACAACTTCCTGCAATTCTTCCGTCCTTTGGTTTCCTTCTACTCACATGGTTTCTTTCTTAAAACATAAAGCTGATCTTATCACTCCCTCGCTCAATATTTTTAATGACTTCCCATTGTTCTTTAGGTAAAATTCAAACTCCTACTTAAATATCAACACCAAAAAAACAATCCTATTAAAAAATAAGCAGAAGACCTGAATAGACATTTTTCCAGAGAAGACATACAGATGGCCAACAGACATCTGAAAAGATGCTCAACATCACTGATCATAAGGGAATTGCAAATCAGAACTACAATGAGATATCACCTCACACCAGTCAGAATACCTAGTAACAAAAAGAGAAGAAGTAACAAGTGTTGGTGAGGATGTGGAGAAAAGGAAACCATCACAGACTATTGGTGGAAATGTAAATTAGTGCAACCATTGTGGAAGACAATATGGAGGTTCCTTAGAAAGTTAAAAATAGAAACACCATATGATCCAGTAATTTCACTACTGGGTATTTTCCAAAGAAAACAAAAACATCAATTTGAAAAGATGTATGCACCCCTATGTTTATGGTAGCATTATTTACAATAGCCAAGATATGGAAGCAACTTAAGGTGAATGGATAAAGAGGAAGTGTTGTGTGTGTGTGTGTGTGTGTGTGTGTGTGTGTATAAGGGAATATTAACCATAAAAAAGGATGAGATCTTATCATTTGCAAGATGGACTTGGAAGGCATTATGCTAAATGAAATAATTCAGGAAGAAAGAGACAAATACCATGATTTCACATGTGGAATGTAAAAAATAAAATAAAACCAGACTCTTAAATACAGGGAACAAACTGATGGTTGTCAGAGGGGATAGGGGCAGAATTGATAAAGAGGATTAAGAAATACAAACTTCCAGTTATAAGTCACAAGGATGAAAAGTATAGCATAGGGGCGCCTGGGTGGCGCAGTCGGTTAAGCATCCGACTTCAGCCAGGTCACGATCTTGCGGTCTGTGAGTTCGAGCCCCGCGTCGGGCTCTGGGCTGATGGCTCAGAGCCTGGAGCCTGTTTCCGATTCTGTGTCTCCCTCTGTCTCTGCCCCTCCCCCGTTCATGCTCTGTTTCTCTCTGTCCCAAAAAAAATAAACGTTGAAAAAAAAAAAAAAAAATTTAAAAAAAAAAAAAGAAAAGTATAGCATAAGGAATATAGTCAATAATATTGTAATAACATGGTGACAGTTGGTGACCACATATCATAGTGAGCTTTGGATAATATATAGAAGAGTCAATATGTTTTGTACCTGAAACTAATAAAACAATGTATGTTAATTATACTTCAATTTACAAAATAATGTAAGCGCTTAAGGTGAACCAATGTTTTATTTAAATTTTGTAACGTATTTGTAAACGTTTCAAGTGAAAGATTGAGTTATATTCTCTGTGTACAAAAGAAATGTTAAAAGAGACCTAAAGAAAAAATAAAATCAAACTTCTTACCAGGGCCCAATCTGCATCACTTTTAATATCCCTCTGTCTACTGCCTTTGATGCTTCAGCTACAGTGGCCTTTTGGTTTCTTGAATGAACCTTTTACTTCTGGGCTTTCCCATAATGCAGTGACCTCTGCCTAAAATGCCTCACCTCACCTCTTTCCCATAAATAGGTAGCTACTTGTCCTTTGAAGCTTAGCTTAAATGTTATACTTGACCACCGTATCTAATGGTAGGGAGGGTTGTTTCTTTCTAAAACCTTTCTACTGTTAAAAATGTTTGTTTCCTTCATAGCATTTTCCACTGTTTATGATAATATTTATTTAATGACCATTTCACATACTTGATTGTAAGCCAGTGAAGGCAGGAACCATCTATTACTTTGTTTGCCAGTATATACCCTTGCCTGCCATAGAGTAGGCACTCAAATAATGATTTGCTGAATGAATTTTTTTCACTAATTTCTCCTCTACCAATCCCTTAAGTCCCAAAGGTTCTGCCCTTTGTTTCTTTCTTTGCTTTCAACACACTTTCCAATGTAATTCAGTTCTTCTCTTGGCTCCATCAAGCATTCTTATGTTGATGCATTCTAAATATGTGTACTGTACCTCTGACTTCAAAGTACTAAGTTTCGGGGCACCTAGGTGGCTCAGTCGGCTGAGTGTCTGACTTCGGCTCAGATCTCATGGTTTGTGAGGTCGGGCCCTGAGTCGGCCTCTGTGCTGACAGCTCAGAGCCTGGAACCTGGTTCAGATTCTGTGTCTCCCTCTCTTCTGCCCCTCCCCGGCTCGTGCATGCACTCTCTCTCTCTCTCTCTCTCTCTCTCTCAAAAATAAACATTAAAAAGTTAAAGTACTAAGTTTCAAGTCAATTTCTAATCGCACATATGATATGCCTACCTGAATACCTCATAGGTACTTTATATTTATTCTCTCCGTATGAAATGTTAACCGTGTTATGTAAATACTGTTGACCTTGTCATCCATTTAGAACCTTCAACTTAAACTTACCTGTTAATTTTTGTCTCCTACGTTTCTACAATGTGGCTTTTTTATCTGGACTATTAGTTGCTCTCATCATCTTAATCCCTCCCGTCTTCATTCTAGAGTCACCTTTTCTTTTTCTTTTAAGTGTATTTATTTTGAGAGAGAGAGAGAGAGAGAGAGAATCTGAAACAGTCTCCATACTGTCAGTGCAGAGCCCGATGCCAGGCTCAAACTCACGAATTGTGAGATCATGACCTGAGCAGAAATCAAGAGTCCGATGCTGAACCCACTGAGCCACTCGCGAGCCCACAGAGTTACCTTCCTGTAAAAGAAATCATGTTCATGACCACCCAAGTTTCAACCTATTTCTCTAGGCTCTTCTATACTTTCTCTCCAGGAGCTGTCTCACATTCTAGCCTCAGTGAACTACTTATCTCCTGAATCAGCTGGAACAATCCCTTAAGTCCTTGCCTTTGCACATACTATACTGAGCCTACACTACTGTTTTCCCTCATTTCTTTTCAGACTTAGCCTTTTGTTTTAAGACCTAAATCAGATATTCTCCCTGCAACCTTCTGTAGCCCCAGGCAGGAGTACTGCTTCCTGTGTACTGTTGTAGCATTGTGTCCTACTTCTCTGTATGGTACTTCCTCTGTATGGTGGAAAGTTTCTATCCAGACTAAACTCTTTAAGTAGTAGGGGGCCTTATCTGATCTTTCGGCCTGACGTTGGCTAACTCCTGATAAATGTTTCTATATAAGTTAATATATTTAAATGTTTAAAATTATAATACAATTGGAGCAAGAAATACTACTGTGGTAATTAGTGAAGTGTATTTTGGGAAGCAATGAAAACATTTTTAAAATGTATTTTTCTGCTTTTCCCCCTTTCACAGATAAACCTGAAAATTGGGATGTATGGTATGAAAGCAAATTTGATGACTGTGATAAGGAGGCTTGCTTATCATTTTCGAAAGAAATTCTTTGTGCTCGTGCGACTGTGGACCACAATTATTATGCTGTTTGTCAGAACCTCTTATCCAGACATGCCACCTGGCGTGGCACTTCTGGAGGACTCCTTCATGATCCACCAAGTGAAATTGCCAAAGATGGCCGACTAGAGGCCTTGCTGGATGAGTGTGCCAACCCAAAGAAACGCTATGGCAGATTCCAAGCTGCAAAAGAGCTGCGTGAATATCTAGCACAATTAAGTAACAATGTGAGGTAGTCTATGCTGAACTTTCCTTTTTTCCATTTAAATAGCACTGGCTGAAACTAAACCACCAAAAACTATAATGGCAAAATGAAATTTGGAAGTAATACATTCAGAAGATGATAAAGTTGCACCGATAGATCTTATGTTAACATCAAAATAAGACATTACTTCAAAAATTACATGACGCTTCTGCAAATAAGTTTGTTCTTACACTTTGGAGACTTGAGCTATCATTGACTGCTTCGCTCCCCTGAATGCCTGAGTGGATTAATGAATATCGTGAAGCTATTGGAAATGAGTCTGATAGTTACTTTGGCTTGTGTATCAAAGGGTACTTGGTATTTGACTTAGTTTGCATTACTATCATGATTTTGTGAATCTCTTGCATTTACTTTGAATGTCAAGTTAGATTGGCCTGTTTTATAGGCCGCTTTTTCCTTCTGATGTGTAGGTGTTCCCCACCCCCATTTTTATGTTTTTTATTAAATTTTACACATTCAGGTTACTCTAGTTGTTTATTTAAATTTGAACTAGTTTTTGTTCAGTGCTATGCGGTACACATTTACTGTTAGGGCAAGATTCCCAAGTTTACTGTTTTTTCAGAGCTGAATATTTTATTGTGTAAATACTTTTCTCTGCACATTCTGTGGTTTCACCATTGCATGAAATCATTTAAGATTATTTAACAGTTACATCCCTCTATGCCTATAAGTGTACACTAAACATGAAGTTTGGCATATGTTGCAAAATGTCATCTTGTCCTTTAAAAGGCTTTAAGAAGAGTATGCTAGCAATCTTCACCTTAACGTTAATTTTGATTGAGGGAAAAAACAACACAGTATTTTTTAAGTGCTAACTAGTCCAAGATAGTAATGCATATGCCAAAGAAATGTTAGATCTAGTATCATGGTTAGATTTTAAAATTGGTCACCTACTACTACTTCTTATCACACTTTCAATAATAGAACTCTGTCACTGTTACATTCAGATCTCCCTGGTTATTCTTTTATGTTCAAAAGTTAAGCTACTGCTTCCAAGCATATGTGACTTAAAGATATCCTACCTTATATTCATTGGTAGTTTTGCAGACATTAACATGGTAGTCATCATCTTAGTTTAATTGGGCATTATACCATTATTTAATGATGGACTAGTAATTTTTATTGAAAAGCATAGTTTAGCCAGTCTTCCCAACTTGGTCTCCATTACCCCATTGTTAATCAAATTTAAGTATGTGGATAAAAAATTAATGTGTGAAATTTGTGGGCTATTCTAAAAAGTTACAATATGTAAATTGACTATCACTGACCTAGGTGATCCTTTTTTTGTTTATTTGTTTAGAATTATTGCTTTAGCTTACAGCAAAGTTTGGTGTAGTGTGCAGTAGTATTTAGTTCTAGACTGACCTTATTCTAAATCAGAAAGTGATTAAAATGTGCACAACCAAAGCCAAGTTTTTCTTTTCTTTTTCATTCATTCGGCAACTATTTATTGACCATCAACTCTGTGCCAGGCACATTACTAGCTGCTACACACTGAACATGACATATGGTTAAGTAACTTTACAATGATTATCAAATACTTTAATGTAGATATTTAAGTTGAAATAGCATTGAGATAAGATGGTGCATTCATGTTATTTTACTGTTGTGATAGAAATTCTGCTTGTACCATCTATAACTGGGTTGCTACAAAAAAGCATGATGAAATCAATAATGTTAATCTCAGTATAAAAACTGGGAGAAGGGTAAGGTCTCTCCATTATAAAATAGATTGCATTATGTTAATTTTTATACATCTATATATTACAGGTATCAACTGGCCCTCAAAGAAACATTTAAGTGCTAGAAATTTTACTAAGCTGACTTCTTACAACTTCAGGAAACTTTTGAGGGGAGTAGGTAAAATGATTTGTCAAACATTCTCCACTTACTCAGAACTTCAAATAAAGTACACATTTTCAAAACAGCACCTTTTATATTTGATAAGTGTTCATTACAAACTTTAGAATGCCAGTCACAGAGGGTTGTCTTCATGTGGCTTAGCAAACGTTCATGTTACTTTGGAAAAGTGATCGTGATTGCAGAACAGGAAGTGAGAAAACACTGCCAGCAGTGATTGCTACTGGAGGTAGTTGTTACAACTACCATTTCCCCCATGAGATTATGTGGAAAGATTGAGAAGATAGTAAAAGAATTAGGAATTTTAAATTACAGGGAAAAATATGTATGTGAAAAGCAATAAATATTTTGTTCACTTTGCTATCAAGATGTTCACTATCAGATATTTATTATACAGCAGCAATTTATATTTTTAATCATTGCCCATTAATAGACACAGTAAAATATTTTTGAATCAGACATTTGAGGTTTGTATGTGCATTAAAATTGTCTTTTGTACTGTAAGTTACTGTTTAATTTGAATATTTTATCAGAACTGTCTCCCTGTGCCTTTATAATAATAAAGTTGTTTCTACAACTTTTAATGATCTTAATAAAGAATACTTTAAGAATCACACTTTTCATACTATCTCTTAACTTCAAATATCCAAAATTTTTTTAATGGAAAGTGAGGTTGTGTAATAAATCAGTTTTTTTCCTCTTGCATGTATATTTTTTCCTCTTGCATGATATCATTTTCAGAAACTATCTGGTTGGATATGAGCTGAACTTAAGTTTGTTTTCTCCTGGTTTTCCGTTGTAAACTTTTTTAATAATAGGTAACTTTTACTCTTGAAATGGGAGTTTTAAAACTTCATTATGGATTTTTTCAACTGTATACAACAGAATAACATAATGAACAATAGTTGACTATAGTTTTATACTAACTTCAAAAGTTAGCAATCTATGGCCAAACTTATTTTATCTGTATCCCAACCTACTTGCCCCCAGGTTATTTTCAACAAATCTGAGAGATGTTATTTGATTTGACATAACACATTTCTCTTCCAACAAAATCATGGTACCATTTCACATCTAAAAATTAACAGTAATACCTATCAGTTCTCACCAAAGCAGGAAAGCTCTCAAATACCACCATCTTTTCTCAAAAGTAATTTGATAATCTCTGTATGGATAAGAGATTATGGATAATAACTACAATGGACCAGAAGATTTTAAATATGTAAATTATGCATTCCAAATGTTAATAGCAAACAAAGATAAACCAATTCAGTCACCTTTGGAGGGGTATTAAGGAGTTATTCTGGAAACTGATTACTTGGAGACAAAGAAGCATTCATCCTGCCTTATCCTAGGGTAATCAAATAATTGAGTGGAAGAATTTATAAAATATGTAGAATTATTCCAGTTAATAAATGCAGGAGTGTTAGAATATCACCATTTCACAATTCCTAATCAGAGGCAATGGCCATCAATCACTCCTGAAGCCATTAATTGAAAAGCTGAGGAGGAACTTAGTGTGGGTACATCAAGATGACAAGACTTGAACTCATTGGTCTATTTTAATATCCCTTATACTATGACTCAAAAGACAAAAAAAAACTGATCAAGCCCCTAGTTCTATTAATAGGAAGTACATGACACAAGGAAACATGTTAAAAGCTACCATGGGCAAGCAGTCAACAAAATCTATAACAGGGGCAATTCTACAGGGTAACTGATTTGGTTTTGTTTAACAAATTGCAAGGAAAAAGAGAGGGACCCTTTACGTTAAAGAATCTTAATTAACACATAGAGTAAATGCAAATGCCAACTTTGAATCCTGACTTGAACAAAACAACTTTAAAACTGGAAACAAATTCAGACAACTGAACCATAAGGTCTTGGGTAACCTTACCTACTTTAATTTTGCACTTGCTCTAATATGTGGAAGAACCATAAAAGTCCTTATTTTAGACTGAGTTATAGTACAGGCTATAACTCAGTCTATACTAAGTTGTCTAAATCTTGGATAAGAATATTTTGCTTTTTCTTTTGAAAAATTATTTGCCCGTGGTCTCAAAAATAGATAGTGGCAGAACTGGAACTCAACAATGATTTTCTGATTGACTTCCAACATTCTTCCTACTATACCATATTGCAACTCTTGAGAACCAGAAGCATATATATAGTTGAAGGAAAGATTATGTAAATGTAAAAAACATATGCATTTCCTCAATTATTATAAATTAGGAGAGGGGAAGATTTGTGAGGGCAAGGAGAGGTAGATCCTGAGTGAGATACAGATGAGGTAAAAAAGAAGAGGAAGTCAGGGTTAAGAGAGATGAGGAAAAGGGTTTGAAAACGAGAAAATCTCAAAAGGGTAAAATCTTAAGGCTTCTCCTATATCGATATTGACTTAGATTGCTATTCCCATCATGAATTTACTAGTATACTATCTCTAGGGGTCTACTAGCCTTTTGTTTTGTTTTGTTTTTACTTTCACCTTCTGTATCCTACAGATATTGTTTAACTGTATGCTGTCTTGTACCCTAAGTTCTAAGAATATGGCCTTGTAAGATAGTCTACCTTGTAAGGTGAAAGACCATTTAAAACTCAGCAGTTTGAGTTCAGTCAAGCATGGTTTTTTTGCTATTTTAGTTTTCCTATGTATATCTCATATGTTTAGGTAATTAAATACTGAAAAAATCTCTTATAGGCTGTTAGATGAAGGTAGAGCTGGTGAAAGCAATGATCTTTCAGCATTTCATTTTAATCCTGAAACAAAGTCAATGGCCCTCCAATGCCATTAAATAATCTCTTTAATTTTCTTTTTTCCTTTTTGTAGTTAAAGATCTTGTTACTGATTTTAGTTTCCTGTAATGTTTTCATCCATTTTTTTAGCTACCTAAATTACTTCATTATACTTGCAGTCTCCTAAGGACTTTTATGGAGGTTATCTTTCCATTTTTTGAATAATCAGTAATATTGGGTTCGTGGGAAGGGAGTGGTGAGGAAAATACACCCAGCCCAAATTATTTTCTGAGATTTGCTTTAAAATGTGTGTTTTTTTAACTGTCTTATCAACAATTCTAAAAGTCAACCTTTTGGATTTGTTTTTTAATCAATGCCTATATTTTTATAGTAATACCATCATGGGTTGAGTTTCTTTGATTTACTCACTTTTATTCGGACACTAATCTTTTGTGGTCCTTTTATGTAATGATTTTCAGACAATTTTCAAATGTTTAGGAAAGTAGGATAAGGTAAGAATTGAATCCTAGGCAGATTTTGGTCTTAATGAAACTAGTTAATGATATTTGGTGCACCCTTAGATATGATGAAGTTTTGAGGATAGTTCTTCCCTATCTGCCTCTACCTGTATTCTTTAAAAAGTCTCTTGCTGTTGTTAAAGACATAAATAGGAATCTCTAACACTTAACACTTGTCTCCCATGGAAAAATAATGTTTCTCTTAAGTCATTTGAGAAAAGGCAATTAAAAAGAGGAAATACAGTCATCTTTGAACTGTTAAAAGTGTATACTTAGATGTTTCTGAGAGGCAGTCTGAATCTGTCCTTTGACAGTTGCCAGTTTTTAGCCTAGACAAATTATTTAACATCTCTGAGATAGTATTCACATTAAAGAAACTCAGAATTTCCTGTTTGACAAGTTTACTGGACAGATGGGGTAATGTATAGGAAAACACTTTATAGCTGCAAAGTGCTATTACAAGTATATTGTAATAAATATAGATTGCTTGCCCAGAGAAAGAAGGAGCTTCATTCAAGAACTAAATAATTGGCTTTTTGCTAGCTATCACTGAACAGCCACCATGGCTTTTACCTCTTTATAACTAAGATTAAATAGTTTTAGCAGTGGGAGAGGCAGCAGATATTTTCAGAAAACTTTTCGTGGTTTAGCTGAAATTGCCAAAGATGTGATTCAGCATGATAATTTTAAGGGGTTCCAGTTTCTTGTGCTTAATGGGATAATAATTTATAATCAAGAAAAAAAAATTCACAATCTTTTGGGGAAAATTCACAATGTTCTCATTCTTGAAGCTTCATTTTTTTCATCTTCTGTTGAAATATCAAAAGTAAGAAAAAAATGTCAGTTACCATGATACTTTAGGTATGTCTACTTGTCTTCAGCTCATGGTTTCATTTAGAATTTTCTTTAGTTTATCTGATAAAATTTAAAAGGAACCAGTTTCTATAACTTAAGTCTTAAAATTCTCAAAAGAGGAAACACAGTGGAAAAAGACATGGCAAAATATGCAAGCTTACCACTGATAATAAACTACCTCATCTCAACCTTCTTCATTGGAAGGTGGCAGTACCAGTAAAAATGGTAGGATCAAATGAAGAGTTTTCCTCTCGGTTTGGCAGAACAGAAGTCTTAGGCAAGGATTTAGTGAAGGGACAGGGAGTGCTAGGAGGCAAGAGACATTCCTGGATAGAAACATACTTTCTTTGCCGCCTCCCCACACCCACCCTGTTCCTGTACCTTAGCCCTTCTTTTCCTCAATAAGTAACTGCTTAATGCTGTTTGTGTTAGATTGCATTACGTACATATAATTTATATAGTGGAGATCATACTGTATAATAGGGATCATGTGAGTCTTCAGCTGTTTTTGTTCTAATTTTTTTTCATGATCAGCCTCGATCAGTCTAAATTTATTTCATTCTTCTAAATCAGGGTGGCAAACATTTTCTTTAAATATCAGATAGTAGGGGCACCTGGGTGGCTCAGTCGGTTAAGTGTCCGACTTCAGCTCAGGTCATGATCTCTCGGTCTGTGAGTTCAAGCCCCGCGTTGGGCTCTGTGCTGACAGCTCAGAGCCTGGAGCCTGTTTCAGATTCTGTGTCTCCCTCTCTCTGATCCTTCCCTGTTCATGCTCTGTCTCTCACTATCTCAAAAATAAATAAAACGTTAAAAAATTAAAAAAAAATAAATATCAGATAGTAAATATTTTAGACTTTACAGGCTATGTAGTCTTTGTTGCAGTTACTAAATTCTACCATTGTATACCACAAAAGCAGCCACAGACAATACATAAATTCATAATCATGGTTGTTTCAATAAAGCTTTATTTGTAAAAACAAGACAAGTTTGGCTCATAGTTTCAGTTTACCAACCCATCCTAAATTATTACATCATATTTCTGCATAAAAATAGTCATACTTTGGGGCCCCTGGATGGCTCAGTCGATTAAGCTTCCGACTCTTGATCTTGGCTCAGGTCATGATCTCAGGGTTTGTGAGTTAGAGCCCCCATGTAAGGCTCTGCGCTGACAGAGCAGAGAGCTGAGCCTGCTTGGTATTCTATCTGTCCCTTTCTCTCTGACCCTCCCAACTCATGCTCTCTCTCTCCCTCTCAAAATAATTAAATAAAAATTTAAAAAACATAGGTTCTCTAGTTAACCATATTCAGTTTTTCACTATTAAACATTACCGTTATGAATATCCTTATACAAATAATCCTGTACATGTGTGAGTACTTTGTAGGAAGTGAAATTCACAGGTCAAAGATGTGTGTATTTAAGTATAAATAAAGCTTCTAAATTCTCCAAAGGCCTTTACTAGCTTATACTTCCGAAAACTATATAAGAATGGGCTTCTTACTGCCTCCCAACACTATTATTTTTAAAATTTTTACCAATATTATGTGCAAAATACTATTTCCTTGTTTTTATTTGCAACTGCTTAATAATTTGATGAAGCTTAAGCGAACCAGTAACACCCCTTTACCTTCCTGCATGATTTAGAATAAATTAAGAGGCATATGTAGGAGTCAAGATATAGACTATCACCTATGCTATTGATAAAGCTGTTGGACAGCTTGGCCTATATCTGTGATAACTATAGTTTTCCAAATACAATATCCTAGAATTAATCTTCCCCACTTTTATCACAGGAAGAATAGGAAAACAACAGACCTTCTGCCATTAATCTCTCCTTGGAAAAAAATACATGAAGAAACAGAATTTGTGATTCATGGGATAGTCATATCCTAGAAGGAAAGAGAGAAAGTGGATGAACTGCACATGACAAGTTCCCTTTCCCAAACTTACCAGTTAGAAGAGTCACTGGGAAAGGGACGAAGACAGATCAGGAGTGCCACTTTTAGGCAGTCCTTCCATCAGGAAAAATTAATAGGAAGTCAATGTTTTCCCCCAACACTCCAGCCTTAGGCTGACCATCTTTCCAATGAATTTGATGGCTATTTAGTTTTTTGTGAACTGCTTATTCTTATTCCTTGCCCATTTTTAAATCCTGACTTGTTCACATTTGTCTATAGCTTTGTAGGAGTACTCCGTTCTTATTAAAGATATTAGTCTTCGGTTATTCGTTGAAATTACTGTATTTATTGAAATCTAAGATGCCGTTGCTTATAAGACACTTTTATTTTATATACTTCTAAGGGGGAGGGGAGGTTTAAAAAAAAACAGTTAAGTAAGCTGTCTCACAGTGAGTCTTCTCACTCAGAATTTTTGTATTAATTAAAACAGCTTGCTTAGACTTTTTTTGTATGTGTGTATACTAAAAGAGAAAATATAAGCAAGATAGATTGACTAAGGTATTCACAGAACGTTTTATATTCAGAGTTCACCCACCCTCTTAACTCAGTTTTCTATTCAGAGCCCTTGCTGTACATGGTTTTCCACACTATATATCATCCTCTATGTCATCAAATGCATTGGTGCAGCCATATTTCTCAGAGCCATATTTCTTCATTACTGTCTTTAGAATTTTTTTTCAAGCCATAGCCACCAATTCTGTGGCTGGCACTTTCTTGATGCTGGCACTTTCTTGAACTTACAAAAACAAGACAAAAAGAAAAAAAAAAACTAGGATTCATATTTTCCTCCTGAGACGGTTCTTGAATACTGTGTTGGGTGAAGTGTTCAGGGGTTGTGCTTTTCCAATAATAATCTGAATAACCAACCAAATTTGAACCTGTGTGGGCAATGGCTCCACCTCACAACTACCGCCTGAAAGACAGCAAATGTAAGACACCATTGATTGTAAAACAAATGTCCATTTGAGATATGTTAAAATTCAAAGACATGTTTATGTTATAATTGATGACTTAGAGTGCTCTTTTCCTATGTGTCATGAGGTTTTTTTTTTTTCCTTTTCATGTTATGTGGTAAATCATATACAACAAAATTTATCATTTCACTATTTTTACATGTACAACTCAGTAGTGTTAATTATATGCACAATGTTGTGCAAATATCACCACTATCATTTCCAAAATGTTTCATCACCTCAAACAAAACTCTATCCATTAAGTAATAAGTCTCCATTTCCCCTTTTTTCAGGCCCTGGTAGTTTCTGATCTCTAAGAAGCATCTTGTAATTTCTCATTTGATTCCAAATTTCTTCTTGTGATGCATACTTTTCTCAAGTACAGATTTTTCAGTTTTGATTCTGAGAAAATGATTTGTTCACTCTTAACTGAGTTAACTAAATTCTGAATTATAAGTATGCTGTTTGTTACCATCTCAAAAATCTAGATGAATCTTGGCAAATGGGGGGAAAAATGTTAAGTACTTTAGATCTTTAGCAACACTTTTGTTATTCTGACATGTTTTCCAGCCTGTCAAAAACATATCTAGGTAATTTGGAAGTTGAAGAAATATTTATTTATGTCATAAGTTTGCATGAAGAAACCTTTAAAAATAAACAATTCAATAGTTTGGATCCCATGTGAAATTCTTACTCCGTAAGAGTTTTTATTAAACTAGCATTAGCTATTTTAATTAAGAAGCATTTACTTACTGCCTTTCTTGTGCATTCTATAGGGATAAAAAGAGTGATTTTAAAAACCATGAATTAATTCATGCCATCAGTTTTTTATTTACCCTTCATGTATGGTTTCAATAAAACTTCTAAATCTGAGTATTGACAGCTGCTAAAAGTAATGTTCATATCTGTTTTGTGTTTCTTTTTAAGATACTCTTAAGTACGTGTTAGGAAATGACCCATCAGATGAGATTAGCTTTTAAGTTACATGCCACCTCAAGTTATATTTAGTGCTGCTGGCAAAAAATTTTATGGGTCTGCAGATCTTTCAACTTTGTTCAAGGTTTTGGCAAGATTTTTCACTGTGTGTGATATTTGTTTCCTTTTGGCAAGTTTCTGACAACTTGATGCTTTTAAAAATATATGTTTGTGATGTGATCTTCAATACTTCCCTTGCACCATTTTATTTTTTGACACTAAAAAGTTAGTTTGTACCAGGCCTTGAGCTGAACAAAATATATGCTCATACGTGTTGCCACATTTTGAGAGGTAGTCCTTTCTTTGGAGGGCATTTCTATTTGTGGATGAATGTACTTGGAGTTACAAAAATGAGATACTAGAAAAAGAAGAAGAGTTGTGGCCACAGGAACTTATCCTTCATCCATTTGCCTCCTATCTCCAGCAAGACTAACAAGAAATGCTCTAACAGTTTTCAACTGTTTCCAAACAAGAGACTATTGAAAAATCATTCTTAAAGGAGGGAAAGGCCTAATCTAAAAAAGTGAGACACATTCATTAATTTTTTTCTGTCAATTTTCATTTGAAGTCTTTAGGAAAGCAATTTCATTTTTACTTTTATGTTTTTGAGAGAGAGAGAGAGAGAGCATGAGCAAGGGAGAGGGGCAAAGAGGGGGTAGAGAGGTGAGGGAGAGAGAGAGAGAGAGAGAGAGAGAGAGAGAGAGAGAGAATCTTAAGCAGGCTCCATGCTTAGTGCAGAGTCTGATGCAGCACTCAATCCCATGACCCTGGGATCATGAACGGAGCCAAAATGAAGAGTCGGATGCTCAACCAACTGAGCCACTCAAAAGCCCTGAGCAAGTTTATTTTTATACTTTAAATGAGTTAAAATTATATCACTTTGGGCTGTCTTATCACATTTAATCATTAGGCCGTTAGTATACTGTATGTTAAAAGTTTTGGGAAATTCTGGGTTTCCCCTCTTATTCCTCTGAGCAACTGCCTTGTAAATAAATGTGCTTGCCTGGTCAGTAGAGGGTTTGGCTGAAGGAAAGAGAGCATTTAGGACATTTCTTTGATCTCTACTCAGAAACAAAAAATTCCAGTTGTATGCTTTACTCTGCAAGATACAAGGAGGCAGTCCTTGATGACATTGTCCAATGTGATTTCCATATGGACTCCAAGGTCTTAAAAGAACTCTCTCTAATCTTCTGTCTTATAATGTTCCAGATTTAAATTTCATCTATACCCACCTTTTAGCTCCTTTGCTGACACCCCAGAGCTGAGTCACCATGAATAATCTCTCTTCGTCTTTGAGGCTGGGTCAAGCCTGAAGGATAACATGAGAAAGCACCTCATCCTTAAGGTTGAATTAGCTCTTTGGATTTCAGAATAGATGTTCTTTGCTGAGAGCTATTACAATGTCTACCTAAACATTTTCATCTTAGACAATGGTGCGGCAAGGTGAGGATAGCTGCAACCTCAAGGCAGAGGCTATGTTTACTTCTGTTAAACATGATTTGGCAGAGATTTAAATGCTGCTATTTTGTTATGATAAAACTAGTGGTGCCTATGGATAAATTTAAGGACATGCATTCTCAGTATATTTAAGCATTTTAAGGATATTTGATACAATTCTTTAAAAAGATTCAGTTTGCTAAATAATTCAGAGTATTAAAATTTAAGATCGAGAGAATTTACTAAGTTTTAGAGAAAGGAGACATAATTTAGATGCCAGGATATTCATGATTGTCTTTACCACCAGTGAGCTGAATAATCTTGGGAAAATCACTTTGTTTCTTTGGTTGTCAACTTTCTCTTTTTAAAAGGAAGTAGGATTAAATTATTCCTAATGACATTTTCAGCTGCAGTTTCCTATAGTTTCAAGTTCATACAAATTTTTTGTGGTCTTTAGAATACACTTAAACACCTTATTTTAAGAATTCTCAAAAATTGATATTCTAATATAATAACTATATTCTAAAATAATAAATACTATATCATTGGGTAAGTCATGTTTAACAAGTTACAAAGAGTTGTTAAATATTTTAAAGTATTCTTTTAATAGATATCTAAGCCTTTAAGGAACTATAGGTCTGTCAGGACAATGAGAAGTGAATTTTTTTTTTTTTAATCCAAGTTAGTTAACATATAGTGTAATACCAGTTTTAAGAGTAGAATTTAGTGATTCATCACTTACCTATAACACCCAGTGCTTATCCCAACAAGTGGCCCCCTTATACCCATCACTCATTTAGCCCATCACCCCACCCAACACCCCTCTAGCCACCTTGTTTGTTCTCTGCCGTTGAGAGTCTCTTATGGGAATGCCTGAGTGGCTCAGTGAAGCATCTGACTCTTGGTTTCAGCTTAGGTCATGATCTTACAGTTCATGAGTTCAAGCCCCACATGAGCTCTACTCTCACATAGAGGCTGTTTGGGATTCTCTCTCTCTTCCTCTCTTTCCTTGCACCTACCCCCCCCCCCCCCAGCTCATGCTCTCTCTCTCAAAAATAAATTAAAAAAAAAAAAAAAAAGAATATTTTATGGTTTGCCTCCCTCTCTGTTTTTATCTTATTTTTCCTTCCCTTCCCCTATGTTCATCTGTTTTGTTTTTTTAAATTTCAAGAAGTGAACCTTTATAACTATAGTGTGAAGCAAGGTGACTTGTATTAAAAGCTTGCTGGAGGATAGATGTATTCTGTAAACTGTGGTGGGTCATAGCAAACTTTGTGTGAGAAGCATGTTGGTGCAGAAAGTAAGACCAAGGGATAAAGTTCTTCTTAGACATATTTTTCCATACTTTCCTGTGATTGATTTTAGTGCCTAAATGAAAAGTATTTGCTTTCATACACATTTGTGTATATGTGTGATGTGTTCTTTGTTGGGGAACGTGGTGATGATGCAGATGATGCGGAGGATGATCTTGTTGCTAACTAAGTTCAATTCTCTAGAATTTGTAAGTCTTTTTTATTTATAGGAAGTGTTTTTAAAGCATTATAAAATAGTGTTTCCTTTGCACATTATTCTAAGTCTCTAAATAGCTGTTTATTCTATTAGATCCTAAACTCACTAAGGTTCTTATCAAATTTATCTCAAATATTTGTAAAATAAAATTATATTCACATTTGAAATACAGCATTAACGTTTCCCTGTGGAAATGATTCATAGAATATGACTATGCCCTTTCCTTGGTTTATTTTTCTCCCTGGCGCTTTTTATCATCTATGTACTATACATTTCAGTCATTCATTTTTTCATTCCCAATTGCATAAATGACTGCCAAGATCTCAGCTCAGTCTGTTGAGGGACATTTGAAAGAGAATAAAATAAATGACTAATGAGCTGGTCTACACAATCCCACTTAGATATATATATTAGATTACTAGATTATTCCATTACACACCAATTATGAGCTCCAAACCCTAAAATATGAACACATCACATCTTCAATGTCTTTCTTTATACACTTGACATTGGAGTTTCCCTTAGATATCACTTGTTTAAATAAGGTTAATTTTTTTAATTAAGAATATGTATTGGCATAATTAAGTGATTGTAGATGGATTACTAAAATCATCTTAGAAAGGGTAAGAATCATTCATTTATCCTAAGATTGGAAGTGACTTAAAAATCTGAATCTTTCTAACAATTGTTTGTTTCCAACAACTTTTTCTTCTGTTGAAATTGTTCATTATGAGGAGGAATGATAATGGCTATCATAAAAAGAGAATTTGTGTCCTTAAGAGACCTTGGCCTTACCAGAAACAGATTCTAAGTTTTTTTTTTTTAATAGTTTCTAGTATCTCTTTTCCTGCAGTTTTATCATCTATTCCTAATTTTGTTTTCACTATATTTACACATGAGATTAAAATTGATATAGTCTATAATACCTACCAAATATACTGAACTTAAATTAACAAGTGGGAAGGAAGCTGTGACATTTCTTTTACATATTATTACTGATCAAAGAATATAGCATGGGTATTTTGCTCCAATAGAACTCACTTAGAAACTTTCAATGATATGAAGGCAAATATTATAAGAATGCTTGTTAAAATATTTATAGGGGGAAAATAAGACTCTAATGTCAAAGTGAATATTAAGAAAAACATGAAAACATGACAGGACTAGGAAAATGAACACATTATATTATCAAAGGGTACAGCCATCAGGTGAAAAATATGATATAAATACCAGCTGGGCAATTTGAAGGTTAGATACTCGAAAACAGTACAAACCACTAGCATTTAAGAAATAACAGACTGTCTATTGAAACTTCTCTACCATCAGGAAGAAAGTGCATGGGAAAGCTGACCAAATGTGGTCACTTACCATTATATTAAATCACTGGGTACATAGGTCATAGCTGGCATTAAAGAGAAACACTTGCAGGATAGAGGGAAAGTGGAGAGAGTGTTATGGTTAGTATTCTTTGACTGTAAGTAACAGAGTAATTCAAGCTACCTTATGTAAAAATAGATTTATGTTATATCATATTCTATTTTATTATGATATGATATGATATGATATGATATGATAAATTAGTGTCTCATAGTCCAACAACATGAATGTGGCCAGGCTTTAGGAAGGGAGTGAATCCAGGGACTGGAAAACATCAGTTTCTCCCCATTTTTTGTCTCTTCTTCTTCCTGTAAGTGTGCTTTGAGTACAGGTCTAACTCCTGGCTGGGAAGACATACAAAGATCTTTTCTACATAGACTTGTAAGATAAAGCTGATGTGTTTGATAAAGTGTTGGTCAGTAGCAGAAGGTTGGCCTGGGATGGTGACTTTTCTGTTAGAGCTGGGAATCCTCAGGGCCTGCATTACCATGGGAGGAGTTTGGGGGTAGAACAGGTGTGTCATAGTAGGGCAGGTCAGAAAGTCAGTGTTCATAAGACTTGACGTCCAGGAGACAAAGATCCAGAAAGGGACTAAGGGCTTGGCTTGGGTCTTATAGGGCCTTACCTTGCCCTTCCTGCTCTGTTAATTGGGAGAGTGGTCTTACCTGGGCTCCTTGTATGGCTTGCATTCTATCTCAGCCCAAATGTCACCACACAGAGGCTTTCCCTTACCACTCTACTTAAAGAAATCTCCACACGACACTCAGATCACTCTTTTATAACTGTTTTGTCTCCTTTGAAGGGCTTATTTTTCCGAAATTATCTTATTTCTATACTTACCTATTTGTTTGTTCGTACCTTCTGCTGTTTCTGTTTTCCAGTCCCTGGATTCACTCCCTTCACAGGCCTTTTCTGACTCGTTCTCCTTTGTGTCTCTATCATCTAACACAATGCCTAGCACATAGCAGATGCACAATAAATATCTGTTGGATAAATGACTAGGAGCATAGACTGCAACTGTAGAATTGGAGCTAAGAGCAGTATGTGGTTCTAGAAGCGAGGAGATTGTATATGGTGCCTTGTTCTGGAGCGGACTGAAGGTCTTTCTAGTCCTATCAGAAGCAGGATCTACCCACCCCTTGTAAGTGGGGGACTTAAAGTACTTACTTATTATATCTATGTTTCAGTGAGGTTAGGAAATCTAGACTTATCATCTAGTTTGGGGTCCAATATTAGTACAGGACAGGGGATTATGTGCTCAAAACATAAAGGGTCCTGGGGCATGTCAGACACCTTTATGCTCTCTGTGGAAGTGTTCAGCCATCTGTTGCAGATAATTGTTTCACAGCTGTTGCCAATCTCCCAGATTTAAAGGGAGACGAATAAAGTTTTTGAGAAGGAAAGAAGTGACTTGCAGCTATTTATTACACCAGATTTCTAACAGAGATTTTTTTTTTTTTTTTTTTTTTTTGGTTAATGAAGGAAGAATTATTTTAAATCGTCTCTATACATTTGAAAGACTTAAACTACATTATATGAAAAAATAAGATATCTGCAGTTAAGCCTGAATATTAGTGTTAGGACCTCATGGTTTTCTTTTCCTTATTTTTTTTTTTTTAATGTTTATTTATTCTTGAGAGAGAGAGACGGAGACAGAGAGAGACAGAGACAGAGACAGAGTGGGGGAGGGGCATAAAGAGAGGGAGACACAGAATCCGCAGTAGGCTCCAGGCTCTGAGCTGTCAGCACAGAGTCCGACGTGGGGCTCAAGCTCACAAACAGCAAGATCATGACCCGAGCCAAAGTTGGACGCTTAACCGACTGACCCATCCAGGGGCCCCAGGACATCATGGTTTTCTAATGAAGTTTACTGCTGTCTTTCACATCATGGGAGTCAAGGTAATGTAAGTATACAGTTTTCCTTCTTTTCTCTTCATTTTTGGCTGTCTTCCTGAGGAATGAACTTCATGAAGATATAAGATATTTGTTCACTTAAACAGGAGGAGTTTCTCTGAAAGAGAAGCTGGGGTAATGTTTGGAAGAAGGCAGAGAAACTGGTCCATCACGAGCATTAACTTTTGCACTAAAACTTCAACTTGAATGTCAGGTTTTGGTAACACAGCATTAAAAATGTGTTGTAAGTTGGCCTATATTATACCCTGAAAAACATTTTTTCTGCAATGGTCATTTCTTGAATTGTTTTGCTCTAAGAGCAAACTTGCTTTTGCACAGCCAGAAAACATTGCCCTCTAAAGATCAAGTTTCAGCAATCTCAGACTAAACAAATAAGTCTAACTTTGGTAACTTGTGGCTTTCACTACAGTTTTTTGTCCTGATATTTATGAACTTAGTATGTATACCCTATTCTGGAGGGAATTAAATAATGCAATTAAGAGTGCTTATTCTACAATATGTAAGGAAAGGGGAGACTTGGGCATGTGTTCCTCTTGAGTTCTCCCCTTAGAAGAATTTGCACCTTCAGATCACATGCACTTCTCAGATCTGGTGTGAAAATACATTAAAAAACCCAGGTCTTGGGATGCCTGGGTGGCATATCTGGTTAAACATCTGACTTTTGATACTGTCTCAGGTCATGTTCTCATGGTTTGTGAGTTGGAGTCCTGCATCTGGCTCTGCACTGACAGTGCAGTCCTGCTTGAGACTCTCTGTCTCCCTCTCTCTCTCTCTGTCCCTCTCCTGCTTGCTGTCTCTCTCAAAATGAATAAACATTAAAAAATTAAAAAAAAAAAAACTCAAATCTTCAGAGAGCAATGTCAGGTCGTAATCTCAAGTCTCTATCCTTAGTTCCAAGCTTCTCTTGAAACTGTGCTGGTTGAATCTCCACTGACTTTTCAGAAAAACTCGGTTCTTATACAGAAGCATAGGATCCAGGTCCATTATCTATCACTTTTTTCCTAATGGCACATTTCCCTAAGGCTGAGGCATTCTGGGAGTCAGTGAAGGTAGGGGTTAGGGAGACCAGGAAACTTAGTGGTGTCTAATGGAAGGCCAAATCCCACAGAAAAATTCCTTTCTCTTCTGACTGTATAATTTCCAAATCTAGTTTTCTTCAGGTTCTCACCTGACTTCTTCTTTTGGCCATGAGAGAATAACAGAGATTGAATTTATTCTTTTTCAGGAAACAAACAAGGAAACAAGACAAAATATATGATAAAATAATCTTTAAGGCCTGGACATCAGGCAATGAAAGATAGTGATACTTAAAAGATGGGAAAACAGAGAACACATGAAGTTAGCCCTGTTGTTGCCTGTTTTAGTGCCTGATAGAGTCTCCAGGCTGTGGTGCTGGGAAGAGAAACTAAGGCAGAGGACAATGGGCTCCCTGAGTTAAGGAGATGCTTCGGGGTGTCCAAAGAGATTATGATAACAAGTAGGGTTCACAGGGATAAGTGCTGAAAAGAGAGACCTACACAATGAGAAAACCTTGGAAATCTGCAGAGGGTCCCTTTCTAGGATTCAGGAGAGTCTTAATACATCCATGCATGTGAGGAAACTATGTATGAGTTCAAGGAAAGAACTATCCAAAAAATGATTAGAGGTAATAGAACATTCATACAGTGCCAACAAGGCCTGATTGCATCAACCACACTGGAAGAATCTCACAATTCACAGGGCGTTGAGTAGAGGGCTCAAAAGGGTCATGGTAGTGGACAATAGTTAATCAGCTCTAAACTAAACGCTACTCTAGTTCTACATAGCAAATCTTAAAAAAAAAATTCAAAAAGATTAAATTTTTCCCAAGTAACTTAGCTGTATTGAAAAGGAAAACTTAAGAATATTTATACAAAAATATGCAGCCCTCAATAATATAAAATCAACAATGTCTGATATAAAAGGATTACCAGGCATTCAAAGAGGCTGGAATATAGGACTAATAATGATGAAGAAAAAATCAAATAAAGCTGACTCAGAATTGGGTTAAGATAAGTACATTAATACAGTTATTAAACTGCATTCCATATGTTCAAAAAGCTAAAAAGAATAATTTTAAGAGACCCAAATTAAACTTCTGAAGTTGAGAGCCAGAATGACTGAGACCTTAAAATATACTGAATAGGTTAAACAGAAGATAAGACACTGAAGGGGGAAAAAAAAATGAGTACACTTGAAGACATAAGTACAATTTATCCAAAATGAACCACCATGGGAGAAAGGAATCGAAAAGAGCATCATTGAGGTCTGGGAAAACTTCAAGCATCCTAGAATGTTTGTAATTGGAGTCTATGAATGAAGGCAGGTAGAGAAAAATACTTGAATAAATAATGGCTGAAAAAAATTTCAGACTTGAAATTTTAAACTCCACAGATTCAAGAAGCAATGGACTCCATGCACAAGAAACATGAAGAAAACTATACAAAGGTACATTTTAATTAAATTACCTAGAAAGAATGACAAAAGGATAATCTTAAAAGCAGATGGAGAAAAGAAAAAAAAATACAAAAACACACTATAGATGAATAAAGATAAGGTTCACAGCAGATTTGCTAGAAACAATGCAAGACATGGATATTTGTTCTAGTATGGAGGTTTTTGCTTCCTACTTTGCCTTCTTTGACACTATGGCCAGAGACAGTTGGAACACCTCATTATATCCTCACAAGGCTAGACTTCTAGGCTTCCCACTCATCTTTGGCTGGCATGGATGTGGATGGGGCCTTGCTTTTTTTCTGTGATGTTTGGAGAGAGTATAATAATTGTCTAAAGGGTCCTGTTTTTGAAGTTGTTCTTTTCCTGGTCCTTTGGCTAGAGGGAGCAGGCTTTTGTTGGGCCTTTTTATTGTCTGCATCCATTGGCATTTATGGATCATTGGCTTCTTCAGCTCCAAGTCTGGGATATCTGAGACAAAAATAAAACCCACAGAACCCAATACTTGGCCATCCTTCAGGTCCCAAATTCCCCAGGCAGTCTGCCTTTTTCTCTCCATCTTTCAGAATCTTCTTATGTTTATTTTATATATAATGTTCAGAAATTTTAGTTGTACTTCATGGGAGAAATAGGAAAAGTACATTAGCTATTTTCTTGGTAGCAAAAGTCTGGACAACTGATTGCTCACAAATTGCCAAGGTGATTCAGTGGAGAAAAAAATAGTCTTTTCAACAAATGTTCCTGGAATAGTTAGAAACTACATGCAGAAAAAAAGACTTGATTCATAACCATACAATATAATAAAATTAACCTTAAATAGAGTTTTAAGAATAAACTTTAAAACTCTAAAACTTCTAGAAGAATGCATAAAAAAAAATCTTTCTTAGGTTAGGGAAAGGGCTTCTAGATACAGTAGTGCCCCCCCCCCAAAACCACAGTTTTGCTTTCTGAGATTTCAGTTACTCACTGTCAACCATGGTCCAGAAGCAGATACTCCTCTTTCTGATACATCATCAGAAAGTCAATAGTAGGTCACAATACCTGCATCATTCGCCCCACTTTGTCTCATCAGTTAGGCATTTTATCATCTCACATCATCACAAGAAGAAGAGTGAATATAGCACATTAAGATATTTAGAGAGATAGACCAGATTCACATAACGTAGGTTAAAAATAAATTGTTATAATTGTTCTATTTTATTATTGTTGTTAATCTCTTACTGTGCCTAATTTACTTATTAAACTTTATCCTAGGTATGTATGTATACATAGGAAAAAACATGGTTATATATATAGGGTTTGATGCAATCCCTGTTTCAGGCATCTCATGGAGGTCTTGGAACATAGCCCCTGTGGATAAGGGAGGACTCCTATATAACATAGGAGTATGGTCCCTGAAAGAGCAGACTGATAAACTGCACTTCATCAAATGCAAACATTTTTGTCTTCAAAAGTCATGTCAAGAAAGTGAAAAGACAAGCCATAAGCTTGGAGGAAATATCTGCACAGCACACATCTGATAAAGTACTGACACCCAGAACATATATATAAAGTTCTCAATAGTTCATAAGAAAACAAGCCTCTGAATTTAAAAATGGACAAAGGAGTTGAAAAGACAATTCACCACGTAATAAAATGTAACCACACTGGCTCCTCATTCCTACATGGCAACAATCGTCTGGAGCTGAGTAGTAGTTGCTACCTTAGATTGGGCACTGGTTTTCTGGTTTTCTTCAGTCCCTACCTGTTATCTTCCTGGCCCTTGCAGGAACGTGAGTTACCTGATTGATCTCTGTTCTAAGTGAGGTTACTTCTGTCATTGTCAAGTTTGTGTTTCACATTAAAGTAGAGGCAATTCTCTTCCCTCCCTACTTGCTTTTCCCCCAGACTCAACTTTCACACTGGATCCCTCTCGGTTGGCTTGCAAAGCTACACAGTCTCCACGACGACTTTGAAATTATTGGTTGTAAGGACTTGATTAATTACTTCTTTTCCTATAAACCATTCTTCTCTCTATCTTTAACAGTTATAATAAAAAGAATGATCTAAAATAGCATGAACTCTATAAATAAAAATTTGCGTTAAACATAATTCATCAAATTCAAATTGATTTGAAATCCTAAAATTGTACTGAAAATGGAATTTATTCTATGTGTCCTTGTTTTAACATGATTGTCTCAGCCCCTACTGGGCATTAAGCCCTCAGTGTAATTTATGATATGGAATTAATTATTTTGCTCTCTAGTGCTACAGACATCACACCCTTCACTTGCTGCATGAAAGCACAGGATCTGAGGCCTCTGAGGATAAGGTTCTGTGTTTGCTTATACAGCCTTCTCCTTTTTCTATATGTTTCCTCTAAAATATACACCAAGCATGGTTGGTATACATATATGTACTTCCCAGTAAATAATTCCTCCGTGTCATTTTTATTTGGCATTGAGACTTTCATTCTATCAATTGAAGATTGATAGAAATTAATTGAAATTAATCTAATATTCTTCAAATGGAATTTTTACAATACCAGGATATATAAATTCTCATAAAATACTAACTGCTAATCTATATTTCTAAAAAAAATTTTTTTATTTAGAGAATTCTTAATGTCCCTGGGAAACTCCACTCAGAGGACAAGGCTGCAGTAAATCTTTGTGACAATTGTACTTCTACGGATTTGTGTGGTGAGGTTGGATCGAAAATTTACATCCACATAAAAGCCTGCACATGGATGTTTATAGTAACTTTATTCACATTTGCCAAAACTTGGAAGCGACCAAGATGTCTTTCAGTAGGTGAATGAATACATAAACTGTGGTACATGCAGGCAATGGAATATCATCTATTACTAAAAAGAAATGAGCTATAAAGCAATGAAAAGCCACCAAGGAACCTAAAAAAGCATATTGCTAAGTGAAAGAAGACAATTTGAAAAGGCTACATATGGTACTATTCCAGCTATCTGACATTCTGGAAAAGGCAAAATTATGGAGATAATAAAACAATCAGTGATTGCCAGGGGTAGGGGGCAGTAAGGATGAATAGGTAGGGCACAGGGGATTTTTAGAGTAGTGAAACTATTCTGTATGATACTACAATGGCGGGTACTTATATTACATCAGTGTCTAAACTCATAGAATGTACAACACCAAGAGTGAATCGCCTGCAACAAGTATAGCACTCTGATTGGGGGCACTGATAGTGAGGAAGGCTATGCATGTAGGGTGCATATGGGAACTCTGTACTTTTCATTCAGCTTCTGCTCAGCTTTGCTATGAATCTAAAATTGTAAAAAATGAAGTTTATTAATTTAAAAAGAATGTTGGATGGCATTTAGAATTGAGAAGTCATTTGACACATTGGAAGTAACACAGTCCTTGAATCAGAAAACACTATTTGAATTTGACTCTACCAATCATTTTGTGGTAACTTGGGGAGATTTAACTTCTCAGGGCCTTGGTTTTCTTGGGAATAAGTTAAATGAATAATATTTATTTTGCAGGATTGATATGGGGAGTAATTGCCGTACCTTCCTACTGGGGCCAAGGGATTTATTCTTCCCACCAGCGGCAGAATAAGGAGGAATGCCCATTGGTGTCATGTTCCCAGGGCCTGGAGGCCCTTAGAAGGCAATAGATGAATCTACACCCTTTTCAGGAGCAATATACGGGAGAAAGAGGAAAGAGTAAATCCAACCAGTCTCAAGTATATTGTGTTTTTAAGTTTTTCCTTTTACTCTTGCTGTGATAATGTGAGATCTCCTTAGATAAACTGATGCTATTTTTAAAATACCACACATACTCCTATCCCTGGAAAAGAATTAGAAATGATAGTCAAAAAGCTTTCATGTCTTGATTAATTTTCCCTCCAAAAATATTAGGAATTTGACGAATATTTCCAAAAATATTTCCAAATATTATTCTTTCTGAAGAAAGAAAAATACCTACATGAAAAAATTACTAGGAAGAAGTAGTCCCAGTATAATGGATCCTAGTCACTAATCTCATTGAGAAATTAAACTTGTAATTAAGCACATAAATGGAGAGCAATGACAGGCAAAGTATCTTGAGAAATATGAACAGAGAAAAATTAAGGCAATTGGGAAGAGTGGATAACCACAAGAACTGTCAAATGGGTTCTTTTCCATTTTCTCCTTTACCCCATCCCAAAAATCTTCACTTAAAAAACCAAAGTAGTGTCTAGTGGCAAACCAACAAACTCTACCACAGCATTCATTTCTTCCTTTTTCCTTTCTAAGAGTTCCCCTCATTTTTTTTTTTTTTTTTTTTTTTTTTTTTTTTTTTTGTTGCTATATCTCTTTGCCCCTTCCAACCAATGGGCTTCAGGTAAAAAGACATTTTTCCCAGCTCTAGGGATTGGTGTCATTGACCTAAGATAATCCCTCTTCTTTGGCCAGTGATGGCTTTAGAAATGGGAATGTGATGTGACAGTTTATGCTAGTGAGATGTGAAGGCAGGTTTGCTGAGTGTTTCAGGGAAAGAAATTTCCTTGCGGTTAAAAAAGAGCCAATCAAAAAAGATAGTCTGTCTTTGTCTGGTCATCATGGTGATGCAGATAAAAAGCTCAGAATTGACACGCCTCCTTTTTGGTTATGCGGAAGCTAATCTTAGGATGAAATTAATTCCAAGTGGAGGACTCGGTGGAGGGAATTATAGAGAAAAAGGACCGGAGTTATCGGCTTGTTCTAAAACTATACTATGCCTTCCCCTGGAATTCCAGGTATATGGGCCAATACATATCTTTATCTGAACTAGCTTAATTAGATGTTTATTTGCAGCTGAAAGCATTCTAGCTAATATCAGCCAACTAATGAGGTATTAAAAATAGTTATTTTATTAACACAGGCACAAACAAAGTTAACAAAGCCATGGTAAGATCTTTAGATCATGGCACAGGATAAAGAAAATGAGTTATTTGATACTGTGGGAAAGAATACTAAAAAGGCAGTTGACTTGCCTATCTGTGCTACCACCACTCATTTTTGAACGATTAAGACATTACGTTAATGTCTTTTTGATTCACTTTTTTTTGACAGCGTTTTGAATTGTTACGTGGTCTCATACTTACCTGAGTTTGAGACTTAGCAGAAACACCATGAATAACTATGTAAGAGAGTTGGAATAGACTCAATGGAACTTAATCATATCATGGATAATGGAAGCTGAGTAATATTGACAGTTATAACAAAGATGATGGCAGGGAATTTTTTATAAGAGGGTTTAATGCAACATTGAATCTAGATGCAATAGCATTTTAAGACTAGGTTTGATAACAGGTATTTTCAAAAGGTTGGAATGTGCAATCAAACTGTGGAGATAGACTCACACTGATATTTCCCGTGATATGAAAAATCCCTTGACTTTTCGACATATAATTTCTAACATAGAAGAGGAGAGCACACATTCCCTAGATATTCTGAAATGACTCTCACTTGTCAACCTTCTTAATGGGGATGGGATTAGAATGTCATTGATTCAGAGTAAATGTAACAGGTCATTCATGATGAAAGAAAATGTTTATTTGTGGAAGAAAGGAAAGAAGGGAGGAAGGGAGGAAGAGAGGGAGGAAGCAATTTATTTCAATGACCACTTAAACTACTGTCCTATATAAGGAGTTCTATACTGTTAAGATGATGAATTCCACAAACCACTCATGAAACTCTTCACCTTACTTTACTGTTGGTTTCACTGTATACTCTGGGTCCAGATTCATCTTTCCAGATGCCTATAGAATACTTTCACATGTATGTCCCACTATCAGCTCAAATTTAGATATCCCAAATCAAGCCTCTGTCTCATCTGGAGCTTTTCCCCATCCTCCCACTTTCCCTGTATTTGGGGGCACACCTTTCTCCCAGTTACTAAGGGATGCATCAAGTCACTATTCATTTTCTTCCTCTCCATTATCTCTCTTATTGAATTAGCCCTGGAGTCTTGTTTACTCTTCTTTAAAGTGTCTCTGGTTTCTTAATCCAATGGTTACAAAACCTCAACTGACTCATTGTTGTTATAGACATGTCACTACTTTCCCAGATTTTATTTACCCCCAATTCAAATCACACCACACACTTCTGCCAGATTAATCTATCTAAAACACTGCTTTTATTGTGGCTTTCTTTGGCTTGAGAGCTCACAGTAACTGTATATTGCTTGAAGTTTGAAATCCAGTTGAACTTGACTGTCTTTCCAGGTCTTTTATCATTGGTCTAAGATTATTTACAAAAATTGTCTTTTAAATCTCCTCACACTATACTCTGCTATAAATTGGTTTCTGGCACGTACTAGGTGCATTTCCCAAAGCCTTGCCTTTGCTTATATTGTCTCTGCCAGACATGCCCATTTTCAAATCCTTCTCCAACTCATTCCTTTTCCTTGCTTTCTTACTTTCACCCTGACTCTCAATGCAAGTATCCATGCCAGGTTTTCTTCCTGTTCAGCTAAGTCTTATCTATGTAAATATTTTTCACTATCTCAGTTCATAGTTATTCCTTTCTGAAGGAGCATCCCCCCAGGGTAAATTGCTTTAAGTTGTGTAAAGTTATGCAACTGGATGTCAGTATTATGCAGCTTTGAAGGGAATGAGCCTTTGATCCCATCTCTGGCTGGACCCAAACAAGAGCACTAGGATTATGATACTAGTCATAATGTAGCCTGGTGTTTATCTGCTAACCTTGGTCTTCCTCATCATGGCTTCCCTATTACAAATCTCTGTAATGGAAAATGACAATTAAATCCTTACTTAAACAAAAATTCTTTCTTGGGGCTCCTAGGTGGCTGAGTTGGTTGGGCTTCTGACTTCGGCTCAGGTCATGATCCCACAGCTCCTGAGTTCAAGCCCCACATCAGTCTCTGTGCTGACAGCTCAGAGCTTGGAGCCTGCTTCAGATTCTGTGCCTCCCTCTTTCTCTGCCCCTACCCAGTTTGTGTTCTGTCTCTGTTTCTCTCTCTCTCTCTCTCTCTCAAAAATAAATAAACATTAAAAAAAAAAAGGAATTATTTCTTTTCTTTTTCACAATGGTATTTTTCTTTTTAATTTACATTTTAATCACCCATTGCTCATCACAAGTGCACTCCTTAAGTCTCATCACCTATTTCACCCATCCCCCCACCCACCTCCTCTCTGGTAACCATCTGTTTGTTCTCTATAGTTAACAATCTGTTTCTTGCTTTGCCTCTCTCTCTCTCTTTTTTTTTCCTTTGCTCTTTTGTTTCCTTTCTTAGATTCCACATATGAGTGAAATCATATGGCAATTTTCCTTTCTCTGACTTATTTCACTTAGCATTATACTCTCTAGCTCCACCCATGTCATTGCAAATGGTGAGATTTCGTTCTTTTTACGGCTGAATAATGTTCCATATCACATCTTATTTATCAACCCATATATTAATGGACACTTAGGTTGCTTCCATAATTTGGCTATTGTAAATCATGCTGCTATAAACGCAGGGGTGGATGTATCCCTTTGAATTAGTGTTTTTGTATTCTTGGGTATATGACCAGTAGGGCCATTACTGGAGAGTAGTTCTATTTTTAACTTTTTGAGGAAACTCTATACTGTTTTCTAGAGTGGCTGCACAGTTTGCACTCCCACCAAGGGTATATGAGTTCTTTTTTTTTCCACATCCTTACCAACACCTGTGGTTTCTTGTGTTGCTGATTTTAGTCATTCTGACAGGTGTAAGTTGATAGCTCATTGTAGTTTTGATTTCCATTTCCCTGAAGATAAGTGATGGTGAGCATCTTATGTGTCTGTTGGCCATCTGTTTGTCTCCTTTGGAGAAATGTCTGTTCATGTCTTCGGCCCATTTTAAATTGGATTATTTGTTTTTTTTGGGGTGTTGAGTTATCAGTTCTTTGTATATTTTGGATACTAACCTTTTAATGAATATGTCATTTTTCCCCATTCATTTTTATTGGATATGTCATATTTTCCCCATTCCCTACATTGCCTTTTAGTTTAGTTAATTGTTTCCTTCACTGTGCAGAAGCTTTTTATTTTGATGTAGTCTCAATAATTTTATTTTGTTTTGTTTTGTTTGTTTGTTTGCTTTTGTTCCCGCTGCTTCAGGGGACCTGTCTAGAAAAAAATTGCCACAGACTATGTAAGAGAAATTACTGCTTATGCTCTTTTCTAGGATTTTTATGGTTTCATATCTCACATTTAGGACTTTAATCCATTTTTTAGAATTTTTATTTATTTATTTTGAGAGAGCATACACATGCATGAGTGGGGGAGGGGAAGAGAGACAGGGAGAGAGAGAATCCCAAGCAGGCCCCACGCTGTTAGGGCAGAGCCCAACACAGGGCTGGATCCCAAGAACACTGAGATCATGATCTGAGCTGAAATAAAGAGTGACTTCATCAAGAGTGACTTAACAGACTGAGCCACCCAGGTGCTCCAGTATTTAATCCATTTTGAATTTATTTTTGTGAATGGTGAAAGAAAGTGGTCCAATTTCATTTTTTTGCATGTTGCTGTCTAGTTTTCCCAGTACCATTTGTTGAAGACACTGACTGTCTTTTTCACATTGGATATTCTTGCCTGCTTTGTTAAAGATGAATGACCATGTAATTGTGGGTTTACCTCTGGGTTTTCTATTCTGTTCTTTGTTCTATGTGTCTATGTTTGTGCAAGTACTATAATGTTTTGATTACTACAGCTTTGTACTATAACTTGAAGTTTGGACCTGTGATATCTCCAGCTTTGCTTTTCATTTTCAAAATTGCTTTGGCTATTCAGGGTCTTTTGTGGTTTCATACAAATTTTAGGATTCTTTGCTCTAGTTCTGTGAAAAATGTTGGTATACTGATAGTGATTGCATTAAATGTGGAGATTGCTTTGGGTAGTATAGACATTTTAACAATGTTTGTTCTTCCAATCCATGAGCATGGAACGTCTTTCTATTTCTTTGTGTCTTCTTCGATTTCTTTAATCAATGTTTTGTAGTTTTCATAGTACAGGTCTTTTACCTCTTTGGTTAGGTTTATTTTTAGGTATCTTATTATACCTAATTATATATTTTATATATATATAAATTAGGTATATATATATATACCTAATTATACCTAATATACCTAATATACCTAATATATACCTAATTATGTAATATATATATATAATTATATATTAATCCCAATTATATATGGGATTATTTTCTTAATCTCTCTGCTATCTCATTATTGATGTATCGAAATGCAACAGAGTTCTTTATATTCATTTTGTATCTTGTGACTTTACTGAATTTGTTTATCAGTTCTAGTAGTTTTCTGGTAGAGTCTTTCAAGTTTTGTATATATACTATCATGTCATCTGCAAAGGGTGAAAGTTTTACCTCTTCCTTTCCAATTTAGATGCCTTTTGCTTCTTTTTGTTGTCTGATTGCTGTGGCTAGGCAAAATTCTTTCTTATGCTTAAGTGCACTGTGGTTGTAAAATCTACCCTGTGGTTAGAGAATCCATTAAAACAATTTAAAATATTTAGAAAAAGACTGTAATCCCTGGGCTCTATCACAATACAGAAAAAGGCAGAATAAAAACTTGTACATAATACCTTGAGTATATCAAAATATTTCTATTCTAAAAAATACTGGAATATTAATATTAACAGTGGTCATTTGGGGATGATAGCATTGAGTGACTTGCTATCTTTTAAAAGATGGATGTATTTTAATTTGTGTTGTAGAATAGTGGAATAAGGTCTACTCCTAAGTGTTCTGTAAAAGTTAACAAATTAAGGCCTAGAAACTTGTTGCTTTTTTTTTTGAAAAGCATTAAAAAATATGAATAAATAGGCGATCAAATATTATTTGTTAGAACTTATGGGACAGGAAGATAGTTAAATGCAATATTGTTTTGAATATTTACAGTAAGAAAGGATGTAACAGAAGCAACTTAAAAAATAAATAGCTTTGTTTTGTTTTGTTTATTTATATTTATTATTATAAAAAATTTTAAACATACCCAAAAGTAGAGAAAATACTATATATAAAATAATCCATATATCTATTACTTGGATTTTAAAATTGTTAAAACTTTTTCTGTATTTGCTTCATCTATTTTTTATAAAGTCTTTTAAGATAAAATATCGACATCATGACATTTTATTCCTAAATACTTCATGGGTTTCTTAGAAAATGAAAGCAGTTTCCCACATAACTACAAATCTGTTATCGCAACTAAGAATATAACATAATTACCTTACACTATCTAGTACTGAGCTCATATTTAAATTTTAAATATTCTGTCCTGTCCCCAACATATCTTTTATAGCCAGTTATTGAAACCAGGATCCTAATGGAGGGACACATAGTACATTGATTTGTGATGTATTTTGACTGTTTTTATCTACAACACCTGCTTTTTCCTCACTCCCTCCTTTACTTCCTTCCTCTCCATGATAGTAACTTGTTGATGAGACTGGGCCAGTTGTCTTGTAGAACAACCTGCTTTTTAAATGTGTTTAATTGCTTTGTGGTGGTGCTGTGTTAGCTTGTTCTTCCAACTCCTGTTTTACTATAAACTAGAGGTTCAATCTTTTGGAGTGATGACATTCAGGTTGAACATTTTAGGCACAAATATTTTATGAGCGAAGCCACCTAGTTCCTAACACATCCCATTAGGAAATGCATGATATATGGTTGCCCCTCCATCATCATGCCAAGACTGATCTCTGAGTCAAAGAGGCCCCAGGTAGATTCCTTCCCACAAAGCCATATTTCTCCCATCCAACCTACATTGATGCTTACTACCACGTAGCTGGATTTTAAGATCGATTACTTTTTTAAAAAAATAGAGTCCTCCGTATAAGTTCATACTTAAATATACTTAATTTTAGAAAGCCCTTGGATTATATGAAAACTGTTTTTGACTTTGAAATATGACCACACAAAAGCAATGTCCTATAATGAGCAATAAAACCATTGTATTAGACCAAATGATGTAATTTTTCTTCAGCTATAAGCTCAATTCCTTTCAAACTTTCCTGTGTGTTGTACTAAATAAAAATTTTGATATGTTTCATTCATATGGCAGAACTTATGGTTTTTGCTGTGTAAGTATCCAGGGGCCCTAACATTGCTTCTTTTCTGGTGCTCTCAGAACACAGAACACAAATGTGCTTTTGTGTGCTTTGTGGCTTGCCGTCTGCCAATCAAAACTGACCGTTCCCTCTGTGCCAGCCTCTTGCATGGTTCCTGGGTTTTTGCCAGTTCCTAAACCTGGCAATAGAAATTATGCTGCAAAAATTTGTGTTTCTACATTTCCTACTCACTTTAAATTCTGGGCAAAAATAAACTCTTTTTCTTTGGGAAGGTACTTAAATCTTCCTTTTTAACTTTGAACTCTGGGCATATGCACTATATAAAAGGTGCTAAAATTTATGCAATTTAAATAAAGATTTAAATGAACACCTATAGGGGCACACCTTTAAGGGTCCAACTTCGGCTCAGATCATGACCTCTCGGTTCATGGGTTTGAGACCCACATGGGGATATGTGCTGACAGCTCAGAGCCTGGAGCTTGCTTTGGATTCTGCATCTAGCTCTCTCTCTGTCCCTATCCCGCTCATGCTCTGTCTCTTTCTTAAAAATAAACAAACATTGAAAAAAATTTAAAAAAATAAATGAATGCCTATAACCATGATCAACTGTGTATATTTGTTGTGATGGTCCCTAAGACATCATTTTCTTAATTAATGGAATATGGACTAGATTTGTTGATATTTTAGCAACATTTCAGAATGGCATCTAGAATGCGGCACCTAACTTGCTCTTCAATTTTATATTATTCTTAGTAGCATTTTCCTTGAAAGCCATGTGCTTAAAATGAGTAGGGATTGATCACTTAACTTAGTGTTTAACTTAGCAGATTTAAATCTTAGGATGCTTTGTCCTTAGGTTGTTTTTGCATTAGCAAAAATATACCTGTTTAAATATGGGTTTTTGGAAACAATGTAAAAGTTAGAAATACTAGAAAGGTAGACAAAGAAGAAGTAGGTAGAAATAGAAACATTTATTTTTCACAGTTATCAATAATCTGCTTTCCTTTTTAGAAATGCCTTTGACTGGGAGGGATTATATATTGTATGTTCTCCAAACTGTTACGTAAAATTTTATTTCTCCATGAGTTCTTAAGCTAGAAGCCAAAACAATGTTTTGGGGGGCCTAAGTGCATTGCTTGATCTTGCAAAGCCTATTTCATGGTCTGCTGGATTCTAATGGAGATAGTTGGTAATAAGATAATATTTATTTATATAGAAAATAAATTTATAACAGAGTGCAAAAAGCATGTAAGTAAGCAGTACCAGCTTTAAAAAATTTATAGTAAAACCATATGGATGTTTCTAGTTTCTCCAGGAAAATGCTTTCCTCACACATATACTACAGATACCTCATGGACATACCTATAAACATATATACTTTCCTTTTACTCAAAGGTATATGTGTACCTTGAGGTGTCATTGTAGGGGATTCTTACTCTCTAATTTAAGCTTTAGGATTCTTCTATCCCAAGAGCTATTCATCAGCTTGCTGCTCCTTGAAATCGATTGATAGCAAATGTTGAATTTATTTGCTTAAAGCAAGTTCTGTGCCCCAGTTAAGTGATTTATATATTTCACCATCTAAGAACAGTAAAAGAAACTTCTATAGTGTCTTTTGCTGACCTTGATAGCTGATGTGTTAATAACATTTCAGACAGACGATTTGCAGCAGGATTTTTGCCCAAAGCTCTGTAGTAAATTATTGCTGCATTGCAGATTACAATTTAATTCCTTAAAAAAAACAAAAAAAAAAAAAAAAAAAAAAAAGCCTGTATTCTCAGATCCTTGTTTGGGCTGCAGAATCTAAAACCACACTCAGCCTGTGGCATCTTGGAAAAACCATCCTTGTAGATGGAACTTAATGTTATTCATAAATATGCTGTGTGCCAAAAAATGTATAGTGTGATACCTTGATTAGTGAAAACTCTGGGAACTGATCTCCTTTATAATGAAATTGGCAGTATTAAAACTGTGGGAAGTGAAGCTTTGTACGTGGTAAGGCTTGACAAATGACACTGCACAGTTTCCAATTGTTCCATCTAAATACAGGCAGACAGGGCTACAATGAGCAAAATTGTGAGGCTTTCAAAATATGTTTCGCCTCCTTTTTACTTTACCCCCTTAAACCACTGGCTTCCTGCTGTCTTTACTCTGAGCTTTGCCCAAAGAGGAAGCATTTATAACTTTCACTTCTACCAGCTTGCCTAGTTGACTAAATACTTTTTAATGAGCACTTGCAAAATGGCAATCTGTGTCCTGAGTTTGTCAGGCACAACTGCTACCCACCCCCACCCCCCCCACACACACACACACAGTGTTTTGTTTTGTTGGCTTTTATGAGTTACCAATGTTTGAAGATACAAACAGTTTTACAGAAAAATAGGGATCAGCATCTCTCTTGAAATATAAGAAGCTCTTGAAATATTTGTAACCACCCAGGCTTTCCCTTGGCCACCCTCAGTTGAAGCTGGATGACAACTGTTCACTGTTGACAGGGCATGTCTTCTGCTTTAAGTATCCCCTCCCCCCACCTCAACTGCTTCACTTGCTGTCCCTTGTGGGCGTTTGTTTTGACTCTTGTATTTAATGACAGTTTTATCCTAACCAGCACTTATGTTTTATGAACGTAAGTTTTATACCTAGTTATTCAAATTATCAAGGGAAAGACTATCTTAAAAGACCGTCTGACCTTGGGGAGCAAGTATGTGAGACTCAAGTCATGAGGTGTCTAGGTCATGAAAGTAAAGTTGAGTTATTCCTATCAGATACTTGGTTTTTTTTGTTTTGTTTTGTTTTGTTTTGTTTTCCTTAGAATACCCCTTTCTTCCAGTCTCTCCCTTTCTTTCTACCCGCCCTGGGTCAACAGCGGCAGTTACAGAGATGGCTGCATCTAGATGAAATTGTGTCCTTCATCACCGTGACCTGCTGAAACCTACACTGCCCTGCCCTTCAGCAGGTCACTCTGCGCACCTTTTCCAATCAACGTTTCCCCAAACCTTCCACCTGTCTTGACAACGGGGTTACTATTGGGTTTATTTACTAAAATCCAGTAGCATGATTTCTCCTCATTTACTTCTATCCTAAATCATAGGAGGCCTATTTCGTGTTTTCCAGCGGAATTGATGCCATTTTCTTTAGTATTTTGTCATATTTGTATATTATATATCATACTTTTACCCTCCTGTATGGAGTTCTGAAGCTAACACCTCGATCTTTGGTGTTTTTTTTTTTCTGTCTTGCTTATGAAATATCTGATGAATAAGTGTGTCATTGGAACACATTCTCTTCATTAATAGAGGTATTACTGCAAGCCTATGTTAATGTCCCACTGGAAATAAGCCTGCAGGAGTGCTCATATTTTCAACAGGTTTTATTTGCTGAATTTCTCCCTGGTGCATTCTTTCAGAATAAGGTAAGGAAATGCATTTTTATGCCTGACATTTGGGTTTTATTTTAATACTGCCCATTGTTTTCACATACAGTTGTAAACACTGCCGCCTAAGGCTGCTTTGTAAAATTGCTTGTCTTAGAAACCTGTTGATCATAAAAACCTAATTTTGGGTTTTTCTGTTCTGCCCTAAGTTGAGTGTGCTCAATAAATGTAGACAGACCAGCCTGAGTACATTCCTGCAAGTCTACTCAAGAAGGGATCATGTACAATGCTTTCTATTCTATCTACCTGGGGTGTGTGGTGGTGGGATTTTAGTAATAAAATATTTGTCAGGGGCACTGGTAGTATTAAAATAATATCCTTAGATGGAGAATATTCCTTTCTCATATGAGCTTAGATACAAAGGCTTAGTTATCGAAGCATGACAGAATATAGCATGTTCAGAGTCAAGCTAGGACTTCTGTGCTCAGTGACTATAGAGACCTCAGTGTAGTTGAAGGAATATGAACTGGGAGATCAGGGAAAAGCATGTGTGAGACACCAGAGAGAAAGGACATGTGATGGGGAAGAGAGGAATAGCATGAGCTTTAATCAAAAACCTCAAAGGAAGTTCGAGGGATATTTCTTTAATCAGTCTGCTTTTCCCTCCCATTTTACTGACTTCCTAAATAAGTAGACATTCCCAAGAGTGTGCCTGTCAGTGGAAAACTAAGTTGGTCCAGTCAAGGCATTGGGTCCAAGAGTTCTGAGGGACCCATTTGAGTAAAATTTTCAATAGTATTGATTATGGTCATTAACTAGACAATTACATTTGAGGATCATTATGACACCAATAGAATTGCATTTGAGTAAAATCTAATTTTTAACTTGCATTTTTTTAAAACTGCAGAGAGGTCTCGATATGGCATGTTCAGAGTCAAGCTAGGACTTCTGTGCTCAGTGACTATAGACACCTCAGTGTAGTTGAAGGAATGCCTATGATGTGACTGTAATTCATCTTTTCAGACTTGTCTCTTGTGATATTTGAATGCTGTGTGACATTGAACTGCTGCTTCTAGTCCTTTCCCTTGATGAAAGAGTATGAAATAATAGAAAATATTTATTGGTCTCTGTCGCTGGTTATTGGAACTCCCAAAACCTTTGTAATTTCCTAAGTGATAAGAGCACTAGGAGCATCTTTTGTTCTAATATTTGGTCTTTGACCCTTGTTCTTGACACAAGGTTCCTAAATCCCTTGGAATTTCCTGGGTGATAGGAGTGTCTTTTGTTCTAATGAGGTGACCTTTGATTAGCTGAATGGGGGCTGGTCACTGGAAAGACCAAGCTGTGATTAAGAAGTTTGGAACTTTCAGCACTGTCTCCAGTGACATTGCCCCCCCACCCACTTCTCCCCGCTCATCCTCTGGAAAGGGAAGAGGAGCTGGAGACTGAGTTAATGATCAATCATGTCTACATGATGAAGCCTTCATAAAAAATCTCAATAATTTTGGGTTTGAAGACATTTTGGATCTACATGCCTGGAGGGTGGCAAATCCCACCTCCACAGGGAGAGAAACTCCTGTACTTGGGACCCTTCCAGACCTCATTCCGTATGCCTTTTCATTTGACTGATGATTCATACCCTCTATAGTATCCTTTATAATAAACCAGTGTTGCAGGATTTTTTACCTCAATACTCAGGGTTCATTGTCTTACTGCTTCGAAGAATGAAGAGATGGACACAAAATAAACAGCAGGCAAAAGTTTATTAGAGTATATGATCAGAAGGTAAGAATACTAGGAAAGTTCTCTTTACAGAGAGAGAACATTTGAAAGTTAATGCCCATGACAATAGGCAAGGGTCTTTGTTTTATAAGGGTATGGTCACCTCATCCCTTCCTTCCCCTTTGTTCCTTCTCAGGTCCTACCCTTCTTGGCTTGATAGCTCTAGATGCTGGGTTGTCCATTTCTGATTGGCTCTGTTCCATTGTATGAAGGGTGGTCTATGGCCATACCATTCCTTGGGGGGCATATGTTTCATGGTCTACCAGTTATTTTTAGTTAGGTCTTTTGTCAAATTCCAGAGGAAAACCTGAGGGGGAATAGGTGGTGTCTGTTACATTCTTGGGGAACCTTACGCCTGAGGGGGTTTTCTGTGATCAGATACTCCCAGCATTGTTCCAGAATATGTGTTTTTGCCCACCCAGGTACCTCAGGTCCTAATCTTTCTCTCTCTGACCACTGAATCCTATCTTTAACTATCATACCAGTAAATGTAATTGTTTTCCTGACTTCTAGCAAATTCTAACAAATTATTGAGCCCAAAGATGGGGTTGTGGGAACTCCAAATTATAGACGATAAATAGGTCAAAGGACTGCAATTGGTGTCTAAAATGGAGGCAGTCTTGTGGGACTGAAAACTTACGGGATGTGATGCTAACTTCAAATACATAGTTTCAGAATTGAATTGAGTTACAGAGCAACCATCTGGTATTGTAGAGAATTGCTTGATGTGTGGAAAAACCCACATATCTGGCATCAGAAGTATTAAGTGTATGAGTAAAGGGAAACACAGAAGTGCTTTTCCTAGACAATGGAGAAATATCCTTCTATGCACTTCTGCTCTTTACATGCCACCCACATTTGAAGACCCAGCTCAAATGTCACCGACTCCATGAAGATTCCAACATCATCTCATCAGAAGTAATCTCTCCCCCACTATATTTGCCTTTTATTTATAGTTGCTTGTGTTTCTGTCTTAATTCTCACAAGTGCATATATATGTGTGTGTGTATATATATGCGCACACACACACACACACACATATATATATATATATATATATATATATATATATATATCTCCTCTCCTCACATGGCTGAAGGAGCAGGGGAGCTCTCTGAGGTCCTTTTTCATAAGGGCACTAATCCCATTCATGAGTGTTCCACCCTCATGACCTGGTCACTTCCAAAGGCCCTACTTCCAAACACCATCACATTGGGGATTAGGTTTCAGCATATGAATTTGGGGGGGAGGGGGGAATACGTTCAGTCTAAAGAATGTAACATTGACATATAGTCACTATTAATATTTTGGCATTTTATTTCCAATCATATTTTTACATACACATATATAACACACACATGACACACATAAACACACATTTGGAGGGAGGAAAAATTCTCTCACTTATTTAATATCAAGGCCTAGAAAGGGCAGATGCTCAAGGTCATTATTGATTTTTTAAAAGTTTTTTTATTATGAAAAATGTAAAAATATACATAAAAGTATTCATAAAATTGTATAAATCTCCATCCTCAGCCTCAGTAATTATCTCATAACCGATCTTGTTGCATCTATGCCCTCACACATTTTTCTGCCTCCTGCATTATTTTGCAAGAAATCCCAGATACTAGTATGTGTTTCTAAAAGATAAGGATTCTTTTTTTTTTTAAAGCATGACCACAAAGCATTATCACAAATATAACTAACAATGTTCCTTCTTACCGTCAAAATCCAGTTAGCATTCAAATTTCCAAATGTCTCCAAAATGTCATAGTTTCTGTCTTTATTTACATTTTTACCTGAATTTATTTAAATTATTTAAAATCAGGCCCACATATGATTAACATGATTTTAAGCCTCTCAGTCTATGCGTTTCATACCTTTTCTCTCTTTTTTCCCTTGTGATTTATTTGGTGAAGCAACCACATCATCTAGCCTGTACCTTCCTACAACAAATTCTCTATTAATTTTTATTCAAATAAAACCTCAGAGTTTATAGCTACCCTTGGTCTACCATGAGAGGGAAAGGAATTAGAATTTATGGGAAGATGTAATTAGCAAGCCATGTATGGTGTCTGAAGGATAGCTTTTGTGTCCTGACGTTTCATTGGCATTAAAATCATATCCATATGATCATGAAATTTCAAACTCAAAAGCATGAGCTTTTTCAGAAATTAATTTCTAAAAAGTGTCTAGTCCTTGCATAGCATTCCATATACTACTGTATCAAAACCCTAGAGGTGCTTGCTAAGAAAATCTAATGCCATGAGTTTAAAGTCAATAATAAACATAGTTTATTGTCTTTTTGTGTGTGGTAACATTGTATTAAGACAAAACAAAGCAGTATAAAAAAAAAAACACTAAAAAGAACATAAGTGTTTTGAAAGTATAATTGAAAGTATTAGAAAAGTGTAATTGTCAAACTCTCAAAGGTCTTGGACATTGTATTCTTGGTCTTTTGTTTGTTTGTGTTTCAAGAAACAAAGATACACTCAAGCTGACTCAGGTGAGAGGCATTTGTTGTCAGGATGCATGGGAAAGAGTGGAAGACCTGGAGCTGCCATCTGGTCAGGAATCACTGGGCACAGCAGCGGTCCTTCAGTTGGCCTGCAGCACTCCATGAGACCCAGAGGAAGCTCTAAAAGCTATTCTCTTCAAAGCCAGTAACCTTACTCTGGAAGGGCTCCATATGACAATGACCCACAGGGCATCATCTCTGCTTCTATTCCTCTTGCCTCTATTGACTTGTCTCCATTTTCCTTCTCTCAGAGGCATGGGTTTTTGTTTTTGTTTTTTTTTTTGTTTTGTTTTGTTTTGTTTTTTTTTTTTTGATGCTCTATGGCTTTTACCACCTCATAACTTTTGCAGATAGGTAAATACCTTCTTCTTCCTTCATTCATTCTGGGTGTCTCTCCGCCTCTGATTCTACTACTCCCTCCTATTTGTCTGTGTTTTGCATTTACACACTACTTTGGGAGACTCTGAGTCAGTTCCTCCCCATTGTCCTTTTCTTGCAGAGCACGAGTACCAGGTATGTTTTTAGTTTTTACTGTCTGGTTATATTTATCTTTTTGTATACTCCCTAGCTTAGTTAGTAGAATCAATGATCCAAACCATGAACCTGGGAGTCTTCCTTTATCTCATCTTCACTAGCCAAATGGTCACCAGCTACCACTGATTCTACATCATGAAGTGCTCCCAGATGATCTTGATCTCCTTGGCTACTCCCTTATTATCTTCCATTAGGATTATTATAGCACTCTGGTGGGTCTTCCCATCTCTAATTTCTTCCTTTGCTCTAACCTCCACATTATCACCAGAGTGATCTTTGAAAACTACAATTTTTCAAAAGTGGTATTTGACTTGCTTTTAAACTTAAAAAAAAAAATGCCTTATTGTCTATGGCATAAAATATAAACTCCCTAAAATGCCCTACAAGGTTCTTCACCAGTCATCCCCATACTCCTCTCCAGCTTCATTTCCCACCAGCATCCTCCCATGGGCACTGTTCTCCAGCCACTAAGAATTATCATCAGTACCACAAACAAATTATTGCTTATTATTCCTCTATGCCCTTTCTCGTGCTGTTCCTCCTCCTTGAAATATCGACACCTTCTGCCTCCCTTCTGCGCCTATTAAAATTCTACTGCCCTTCAAGGCAAAACTAAAGGTCATTTCATCAATGATTCCCCAGGATGATGGAGCTATTCACCTGTGGTGTTTCCGCAATATTTTATATGCTTGTGTCAGAACACGAATCACATCATCCTGTGGTTATTTACTTCCACGACTATTTCTACCATTGCTGTGGGGACTCTTTTAGGACATGTTCTATGATTTATCCTGCTGACCCCTGATGAGTGCAAGACCTGACACACAGTAGGCATTGACTAGCAAAAGTGGTTATTGTATAATAATAGCCGTGAAATTATTCTTCTTGCTCTAGTGTTTACAGCTCTTTGTTTATATTAAGGACACAAAATTGTTAAGGCATCATTTGTGAAACATTATCTTCCTGAAATATGCACAAAATGAAGTTGCTGCCAGTGACAACTCTAGCTAAAAAGGAAATCTATTGTTACTAAACTTCACTAATTACCTTACCAGCAGCTATCACTAGAACTTCTGCTTGGGAAGAAAGATCTCTTTTTGTTTTGTTTTGTTTTTTTTATGAGTAAAAGTTATCTTTCTGATTAGAAAGCAAACAAAAAAAGTGCATAGGAATGTTATATTATTGTCTGAAAAGCATCATTCTGCTTTCTGTCCATATCTTTTGCTCTCATGTAGAACAGATAAAAGAGAGTCCCTGGGGGTCCTGAATCTGTGGGAAATGATTCAGCAGCAGGTCTTGAATGAGGAAAATCAAAAAAATTATTCTTTGACCTAAAATACTCATGTCCCGCAATGACCAGATCTTTCAAGGATTCCGGTGCTAAGTTATTCTGAAGTCTACTTCCAGAGCCTTTCCTTTCTACGCCCGTACCACATGCCCCCTATGTGATTGTCTCATTATGATTACCCTGAGATGGGAAGAGGGGAGTTGATTTTAAAAACTGGTATTTTATTTTTTAAAAAAATTTTTAATGTTTATTTATTTTTGAGACAGAGAGAGACAGAGCATGAACAGGGGAGGGGCAGAGAGAGAGGGAGACACAGAATCTGAAGCAGGCTCCAGGCTCTGAGCTGTCAGCACAGAGCCCGATGCGGGGCTCGAACTCACGGACCATGAGATCATGACCCGAGCTGAAGTCGGACGCTTAACCGACTGAGCCACCCAGGAGCCCCAAAAAACTGGCATTTTAAAAAAGGTTTACTTTTTGAAAAAGTTGGCCTTTTATTTTATTTTTTCATGTAAAATTAAAATTTGGTCTTCAAATAGCTGACTTTATCATGTGACTTTTCTTGTATAACTACTAAAAACTCAAAAGCAAACAACAAACAGAAACTACACCATGATTAACTTTTTTTCATGAGAAATAGCTTCCTGTGGTTGTTAAGGAGTTATGGTGCTAAGTTTATATTTTAATGCTGTGTTTCAACTACCTGTGTGATCTTGGGCAAGTTACATGGCCTCTCTGTGCCTAAGTTTCCTCATCTGTAAAATAGAAATTATAAAGCTATCTACTTCTTTGGGAGTTGTGGATTAAACAAAATGTTGCTTACACATTGCTTAGAATGATGTCTAGAATATAGCAAGGGCAATATAGTGTTTGAAAATATATAAATATTCTCCTAAGAGTTAATAATGTATGTTAGTGTTGTCTGTTAAGTTGTGCACTTTGGTAGGAAAAAAAAAAGATTGAGAACTATAGCTTTACTTATTTGTTTTTAACTTTTGAAGCACTGTCCCATGTATTATCTTATTTGATCTTTACCACAATACCCTGGGAAAAAGGAATGATACATAAGGTATTAACATCTGAATGGCTTGCCCTCGGTAATCCAGAGAATCAATGGCAGGAAGAGAGGTGCAAGTAGAATCTCTTGGCTTTCTAGGGGCATATGCATTTTTACCAAATTGGACTATCTGATTAGAAATCAATATACATTATGTTTAAAATTTTTTTATTGACAAAATGACAAACTTTAGCCTGTTTATTTTTTAAGTGTTTATAAAGATAATTGAAAAATCACTTTGTCCAACATTATCGTACAAAATTCTGAATCCTGATTATTGATTTATTTTGATATTGTCAATAAAAATGTCAGTATTTAATATAGTAAAATGGCCTGTGTTTATGACCAGAGCTGGTCAGCAATTGTTAGGTTCTTTCAATAAGTATTAGGAATTTCTGGTGATTCAAGATCCCACCACCAGGTACCAGGGATACATTAGAATCAGAGTAAGTCTTAGGCAAATTCTATCAAGGAAACCATTACTTATCAGTAAAGAGGTACCATATAACCTATTCATGAACCTTCAACACCCTACCCCCTGTCATCAGACAATTAATCAATGAGATATTAGGTTTTATTCTCAGGTCCTACCATGGATATAGGAAAAGTAATTATAGACTCAAGCTTTTGAAAAGAAAGCTTTTGTTATTGGTGTAAGATTTACTTGCAGGAAGAAACAAGAGAGCATCTTTCAGTTAGAAATCAGACACTTCAATCCTCAGGGCATTAAAAATGACTCAAGTTTATATTTCAAAAATTGGAATAATAACAGTAAATTAGATCAAAATTGAATTAGGAAATTAAAATATACAAGGGAGACACAGTAAATAAAGTACATATAGATTTGAAAAGAAATTCAGATATACATTGACAAGAATGAGAGTCATGGTATTATTTTGGAAGAAGAAAAAGCAGTATGACATCGAAGGGCCCATGAAATTGGTTCCAGAGAGTAAAATTTAAGGGTTTTTTAAAATAAATTGAGATTATAAATTCTAGAACATTTAATATATATTTCTGTTGATTATATAGGGACTGTTTTTGTCATCATATTCTCTCCTTTTTGGACATAAAAATCCACACATTTATACCTATATATGTTTTAGCCTCAACTCTGCCTTTTTAATCACTCATATTGTTCACTGTAAGAAACACTTGAGGAAGGTGAAGAAGTGTAAGAAGTGGGTTAGAAGGAACCTCTTGGTAGGCAGCAGCGAACTACAACTGTAAAGGAGGTAAAGGCAGAATGAATCTTTATAGCCACTATTAGAGAGTGGCTTTTCAAATTCATAACACTGTTGTGGTTATTTGTCCTGTGTCTCCATGCACTTACTTCCAGACTTCCTTGTTGTAGTGTTGTATTGCCAATTATATGGAATTGACTCACACAATTATGGAGGCTGAGAAGTCCCACAGTTTGTCATCTGCAAGCTGGAGACCCAGGAAAACCAGCAGTGTGGTCTGAGTACAAAGGCCTGAAACCAGAAGGACCAGTGGTGTAGGAGCCAGTCTGAAGGTTGAGGACTGGAGTGCCCAGAGTGTAAGTCCAAGTCTAAGGGCAGGGGAAGACTGGTTTCAGCTCAAACATTCAGGCAGGGAGAAGAAATTCTTCCCTCCTCTATCTTTTTGTTGTATTCAGGTCCTCAACCAATTGGATGATGCCCACCTACATTGAAGAGGGCCATCTGCTTTACTTTCTCTTGGAAATGCCCTCACATACACATCCAGAAATAATGTTTACCAGGTATCTAGGTACTCTGTGGCTCAGTCAAGTTGACACATAAAACTATCACAAGTATATGTGGTCTTTCCAGGGATATACTGAGCCCCATTTATGATTGCTATTTCAATTTTTCTTACAACTTCAAGAGAGTGGTGATCCAATAGTCCACTCCTCTGAATTCCATTTATTCTGATTGCCTAATTCTTCTTTGTAGCCATAGAATTCTGTAGCTCCCTCCCAGGTCAATCTCCTTCTCGCTCTGGTACCCTGGAAAATAGAGTCTTGGGATCTGATGGAAGGTTGCATTCTTTTATATTCTTCAGAACATACAATTCTTAAAAATACCTAATATTATTTTAGTTAAAAGTATATATTTTATGTGGTTTTGTCTGACTCCAGGTCATGCCTTATGGAGTCTTTCTACTAATATTTTCCATGAATCAGAAAATGTCTTTTCACTGATGTATTTATATTTATATGTTACTATATTCTTCATGGATATAATAAATGATTCAGTAAGATCTGCTTGATTGAATATAAAACTGAATAGAAACTTTGTTTGATTATTTTTTGTTAGCCTTTTCTTTTCCATGTATCATTGTAGATTTATGGCTTTTCAGATTTAAAGTATGACAGTCAACTTGAGCCAACTTTTTCTGTTTGATGCTCAGATTATCATAACTTTGGCCAGTGGGACCCCCAATTTGATTGCCTCTGGTGTAATTTTGACATGACTCCATAAACTTTGAAAGCTTTCTTGCTTGTTGGCCAATAGGAAGATCTTCATTTGCCTTGTACCTTTCTGCCCCAGACATGGCATGTCATTTTTCTAGGAAACCTGGAAAAAAATAGCATTGGAGGCCATAAAACCTTGTGCTAGTTTTGAAAGTAACATTTTAGAAGTGACATGATAGAACTAGGGAAGAAAGTTGTGGGGGGGGGGGGGTTCATTTGTTTTGTTTTTTAAATTGTGTAAAGATACAAGATAATTTTGCCTCATTTCCCATGGGAAATTTTCAATCCCATTCTGTCAGTAGGGTGTTCCTACCTTAATTCTTGATTTTAAAATATTACCTTCTTTCTTTTACACTATACAATATATACTACACTTTTATATATATCTTATTGAATTCTAGATTCCCAGCACAATCAACATAGTTATTTACTAACAATATTAGAGTTCCACGGTAAAAATACAACGTTAATACAAACCATAAAAGGACTAGACTAAAGTCTAAACATTTCTATGTATTTCCTTTAAATTTTAAACTGCATACTCTAAGGATTTGCAGGTAATTGCTTTGTTCTAGAAATTATGTAGTTTTTGGGTGGCTATATAATTACTAAGTGATTGATAGTTTGGTTCAGTTGTTTCCATTAGCTTTCCTTTTGAAGGCTTTGGCATATTATCAGCTGAAAATCCAAATGCTTAAAACAGTGGAAACTTTTAGCTGCTAGTTTTTTCTTGGTGGCTACTGTCAATGAGGAGAGAGAAGAGTCTGTTCTACTTGAGATTAAGTGAAACGCAAATAGCTCAATCTTTGAAATTCTGTACATCATCTGTAACACCATCATCCTTAATAAAAACATATTGTTAAACTATATTGAATTTCTAGAATATCAGAATCTATATATTTTATGTACTTACATGTTTTTAATTTTATTATTTTTTAATTATTTTTAAAAATTTATTTATTTATTTTGAGTGAGAGAGCGTGAGTAGAGGATGGGGCAGAAAGTGAGGGAGAGAGAGAATCCCAAGCAAGCCCCATGCTGTCAGTGCAGAGCCCAACATGGGTCTCAATGTGGGGCTTAAACCCGTGAACCCTTGAGATCATGACCTGAGCAGAGATCAAGAATCGGACACTTAATTGACCCTCCCCTGGTTATATATATTTTAAACTTTACTAAATCATCTTCTGATCTTTCAAGTTTTTAAATTTATTTTGCTTCTTTTTCTGAGCTACAAATTCTTTTTTATTTTATAATCTGTAACATCCCTTTAAAAACCCAGCATCTCATGACTTACATTGTTATACCAAGTTTAAAGTGTATCAATCTAAATCTCCCAATTAGGATCATATTAACCTAGTACAGTCAAAGTCTTTAATTTTGCTTCAGGAATATCAAGGCAAAAACTCATATTTACAACTCTTGTGATTATCAGAGAACAAAGCGTGGATACATGGACTTTTACACATGGGTCACAACGAGTCAAAGTAATGGGTCAAAAACACTTTGTACATATTATTGGTGTCCTTGGTTTAAAAACAGGTCTAATAAACACAGTTATTTTTCAGAAGTCTTTAGATAAGTACAAATAGATATTTTCTTAAGACCTAAAAATTCAGAATTCTAAAATCCAACTAAGAATGCTATAAAAATATCAAGAGTATATCAAAATAAAATGCAGTCAATTTAAAAAATAAGTGGAAAATGTGGAAGATTTTATGCTCAAGTGGAAACTTTTCTATGGTTTCATATAATTTTCGGATCATCCGGGTCCCGTTAGAATTGTATTTGTGAAGAACGTGCAGGTTTACAACTACAACACATTTCAGTTGCAATTCATTTCAAATGAAAGAAATACCATGTTTTACATAAAATGTTAGCTCTTTAGTTATAGTGCAGAAATTCAAATTCTTAAATAGAAACAAATATGCTGTGCCCAAGATTTCCAATTTCATATTTTATGGTAATTGCACTTGTAGCTATAGTATACAATGTAAAATTGTATTTCTTAAAACTTTATGTAAACCAATAGAAATTTCATTTTTATTATGCAATATTTTTTAAAGTTAGAATTTTATTTTAGTTATATTATTATTTTATTTAGTTATATTTAGTTTAGTTATATTGTATCTAGTTATATAAGTTTATTATATTATTATTATTATTTTATTTTATTTTATTTTATTTTATTTTATTTTTTGAGGGAAAGATAGAGAGCATGCAAGTGCACATGAGCAGGGGAAGGGCAGAGGGAAAAGAAGAGAGAGAATTTTAGGTAGGCTCCACGAAATGTGAGATCATGACCTGAGCCAAAATCAAGAGTCAGATGCTCAATAGACTGAACCACCCAGGCACCCCTAAAATTAGAATTTTAGACTTAAAGTGAGCCAAATATCTGTTTAACTCATTAAAGAGGGACCGAGCAGGATGGTAAAGTTGGATCAAAGGAGAATTAAAAACAGAATGCTGAAGTAAGAGTACTAAATTAGGTGCAAAATAGGACAATAAAGCTTTAATCTCTGGGGTTGTATTTTCTACAGGATAGAAATGATTTACATCTCTACCAGACCAAAATCATTTGCAACTTATCAATTCTCTACAAGTTAAAACCTAACTTCATGAGTCTGAACTTTAATCAATGGTAAATAGTAAGTTAAAAATATAATCCCCTAGGCAGCTGACTTATTAGCCAATGCCCCAGTATGTCAGTGAAAGGACACAGCCATCCTTTAGCCTTATTTCCATATATTGGATAAATTTTTCCTAACCAGGGGTATTTAAAACACCAGAAACAACAAAAACATCCTCAAAGTTGTAATGAATGTTTTAGAAATAAAAGTGAGATAAAATATGAATATTTTATTAAAGAAAAGAGAGGTAATTAGGTCAACCCCTTCCCCAGTTTTCTAGAACAAGTGTTCCCTGTTTGCAGATTGTAAACTGATATCTTTTCTCCCTTTTCCTCTCTCTCTTTCTCTCTCTCTCTCTCTCTCTCTCTCTTTTTTTTTTAGTCTCTTTATTTATTTTTGAAAGAGACAGAGACAGTGTGAGCAGGGAAGGGACAGAGAGAGAGGGAGAGGGAGAGAGAGAGAATCCCAGCAGGCTCCACACTGTCAGCACAGAGCCCGATGTGGGGCTTGAACTCATGAAACCGCCCAGAGATCATGACCTGAGCTGAAACCTAGAGTCAGAGGCTTAAGTGACTGAGCTACCCAGGTACCTCTCCCTCTCTTTTTATTTACTTTCAGAGGCTAACCTCAGGCACAAGCCTATTATCAATTACTGGCATGTTGCTGGTCTTTTTTTTTTTTTTTTAAGTTTATATATTATTTTGAGAGAGAGAGAGAAAGAAAGGGGAAGGGACAGAAAAAGACAGAATCTTAAGCACTGTCAGTGCAGAGCCCAGTGAGATGCGCATTCTCATTAACTGTGAGATCTTGACCTGAGCCAAAATCAGGATTTGAGTGCTTAATGGACTGAGCCACCCAAGTGCCCTTTGTTGCTGGTCTTTACCAGGCCAAAGATAACTTTTTATTTTGGAGCTTAAGATAATTTATTTTTTTATACACTCACTTTATGTGACATCCTGACTTTCTGGTTAAAAAATCAACTGTGATATTTAATCAAAATAACCTAATATATATCAACATATTTTATACTTTTTAACCATATATATTTAAAAATAGAAATTTTGTATGGTAATGTATTTGGAGCACTCCTTCCCAAACAGTTCTTAAGATTCTTAAAAAAAAAAATTCTTAATAAATTAATTAATTATTTTCAGGGTAACATATTCTTTCATCTATAAAAGAGAGATTACATTATAAAGCAGAGTTACTTGCAGATATAGCTGTTTGGATGTCAACATCTATGCACTGTTTGCTGCTAGACTAATAATTTTCTATTTCACAGTCCTTTGTAATTCAGGCTTACTTGAGGAGAATGGTTATTTTGATCTACTTCCTATTATTTAAAAGTTAAGGAATAGACAGCAAAAGAATTAGGTTCTAAAAAATAGACTTTTTCTGGGGATCAGTCTTTGTTCCATTCACCGTGAAGCAGAGTGGCCACCGCTGGCCATTATTTCTAAGGTGTGACCTCCTCAGGGCTAAGCAACTTCAATAATAATGTTTTGAATATTTAATCTTATGTTGAAATAACTGTATAGAAACTTTTCTGGCATCTCTGAAGAAGGGAATCTGGAAGCTGGTAGGGGCCCACTGCATGGGTTGTTGTAAGTCTAGGAACAAAGTATAAAGGTTATTGGGGTTATCAGGTACTCTTTCATCAATAGCAGGTGTTTCACAGGGATCCATATTCCTTAACATAGTCTGGTAGAGGAACCTGGGCCCGTATCCCTTTTAAGAAATAGAGAACAGGACTTTTGTTCCTAGGGCCTTTCAGCAGATAGTTTTACAAGGCTTGTCCCCAAATTCCTCTCTGCCTCTATCCCTCTCTGTCTCTCTGCATTTCTCTCTCTGTACTCAGTAAAGTTTCCAGACTTTCCTGGATGTATGAAGAGTCAACTAAATTTTAGTTTTCTTTTGTATGCTTCTTTGTCCCATAGATACCAGACTTCATCTGGCCAGGATGAAATTTTTCTATTAGAAAAACAATTTTGTTTTCTCTTAGGTGATTCATGTCATGATGGTTCTGGAAGTCATCAAGGGAATACTTTGGGTCATCTCTGATACACCAAATTATGCAGAATAGAGTCCATTTGGTTGAAAATAACTGAGCAAGGGTGGGGTTTCAGTTTTCTGACTCTTAGAGAGAAGAGTGCCCATAAAAAGTGGGTCTTGCCTACGCATGAAAATAGGCTAACTAGAAAAAATGATTTATGAAATCTACAAAAATGTGTTAAGTGGTGGGAAGCAATAACAGAGGAGAGACAGAACAAGCAAACACAGAGGAAGGGCTCATTATGAGCCCTACTTGAAATGATAAAAGTCTTTTGAACTGAAAACTGCTCAAGGAAGCAGTATTTGGAAGTGGTATTTTTTCATGAGATTTTTCAGTGAGATTTTTTTCATGAGATTTTTCCTGTAGCCGACCACTTCTTTGTCAGGATCTGTTCTGCCAGGCCGGGTCAAGACTACACCAAAGTGTGGTGTGGAAAGACCAAGAATGGTATTTGTCACTTTGGAGGATGAAATGGTCAATCATTTTGTCCAGAGTCAATTGATTATCACACAATTGTTTTTAAACCAGCACTTTAAAAGCAATTAGAGTATTCATTTTGCCAACTTCAGAGATCCAGGTAAAAATGTCAAATACACATTTGAAAAAGATATTCGGACAAACATTTTAATAAGAAGGAGCATGACAGTAAACAAACATTTGAAATAAAAGGGATTCAAATATTGCTTCAGAAGAACAGAGAACAGTATGACCTTGAAGGGGTCATGTCATGTCATGTAAAATATTCAAGGCAGTCAGCCTTTTAAAGATATTTTTATTATTAGAGTTTCTAACTTTATACAGGACATAATAAAGTTCTATGGGTTAGGAGAGCTTCTTTCATTCACATTACCTACTGGCAGTGAGACCTTCAGAAAGTTGTGTAAACTCTCTGTGCCTCTGTTTCTTTATTTGTGATATATAGCACTGCATATCTTAGAAAGTGTAGACAGATTGAATGAGTTTCTACACGTATGAGGTTTAGAACAGTGTCTGACACACAGTAGGTGATCAACAAATGTTAGCTTTTACTGTTTTGAAGATGCACTCTGACATAGATACAAATGATGATCTGCCAGTCTAGGGGACCAACGAGTGCTCTGATGTGGTCAGGCTACAAGGTCATCTGGGAAGTGGGGAAGACCCAGAACCCAATGGAGCAATTGGCTTAGAGTGTTGAGTTTCCTGGCTTTTTATATGTACTTCATCACCGGTGGTATGATCAGGTAAAATCAGGTACAATCAGGTATGATCAGGTTAAACACCATTGAACATCTTCTAGTTCACCCATAAAAATTATTTTCTAGACATACTATCTTAACTAACAGATATTCTGATATAGATTTCGACAATGGCATTTGAAGTGGACTCCTCTGTCATGTAGATTTCTGAATGGGGGTCTTCCAACCACTAACAAGCCACTGTGGGGATACAGATTAAAATTAAGTTATACATATATCATACTGTTTATGCTTAAAGTAAATTACCACACAGATAATTTGACCTCTCAGTAAGTATGGAGTGAATTTTAAGTTTTAAGACACAAATCAACTCTGACCTTTTACTTTTTAGATTTCTCTGTCACATATGACTGTACAGGAATGTTTATAAAGCAAAACCTGCATTTAATATTTTTACCATTTTTCATCTTACCAATAAAGCTGCATTGATTCAACTTAGGTATCAGGGTAATATTCATAAAGTAAAATATTATGACAGAAGATAGTTTGTGTGATAGGAAATCAACCATGTGAGCCTTATGAAGAAATCTAAATCTCATTATAACAAAATTACAATTTTTCATATTTGTGTGGAAAATTCTCTTAAATGGAATGATTAAGTGAAGATTAAAGGAAATTGTGGTGTGACACATATAGAAATATTCTTTTTTTCGGAAAAGGGACTTTGAGACTTGAGAAGGCAGCTTTGAAAATACAGAAGTATAGGGGCGCCTGGGTGGCGCAGTCGGTTAAGTGTCCGACTTCAGCCAGGTCACGATCTCGCGGTCCGTGGGTTCGAGCCCCGCGTCAGGCTCTGGGCTGATGGCTCAGAGCCTGGAGCCTGCTTCCGATTCTGTGCCTCCCTCTCTCTCTGCCCCTCCCCCGTTCATGCTCTGTCTCTCTCTGTCTCAAAAAAAAAAAAAAAAAAAATACAGAAGTATAAATTCACAGAAAATGCCTCCCTTGTTTTAAAATACTTTATGAAGGTGAAACATAAATAAAAAATTTTTAAGAAATTCAAGTGAAAAAATAATGATGCAAAAAATAGAGATTTTTAAATCTAAAAAAAATTAATAAACTGTTAAATTTTAAAACAGTTTTAGATTTATGGAAAAAATGTGAAGACAGTACAGAGAGTTCCAATGTATCCCACACCCAATTTCCCCTATTATTAACATCTTACATTAGTATGGTACATTTGTTATGAATAATGAACCAATTTTGATACTTTATTATTAAGTAAAGCCCATACTGTATTCAGATTTCCGTAGTTTTTAACCTAATGTCCTTTTGTCTGCTCTAGGATACTACATTACATTTAGCCGTCATGTTTCCTTTAGGATGTAACAATTTCTAAGAGTTTTATTGTTTTTGGTGACAGTGACAGTTCTGAGTAGCACAATTCAGGTATTTTGTAGACTATCCCTCAATTTGGATTAGTCTGAAATTCTTCTCATTATGAGACTGGGACTGTGGGTTTTGGGGAGGAAGACCACAGAGATAAAGTGCCATTTCATCATATCATGACAAGGGTAACTGCAACCAACATGGGTTATCACTGTCGGTAACGACCTTAATCCCGGTCTGAGGTCGTATTTGTCATGTTTCTCTACTGCAAACTTACCCTTTTTCCCCCTTTTCATTTTGGACTGTTTGCGAGGAAGTTATTAAGCACAACCTACATTTAAGGAGTGGGGAGAGAATCTTACACTTTTAAAACTATAAGAGTAATGCAGAAAACAAATGCCCATATGCATCCTTCAGTAGCTTACTTTTTTCACCTGTGAATATATTGTGAACATATTTTCATGCCAATAAATGTTTCCACAACATGATGGCAACAGCTGCAGTTATTTCCATGGTGCTAATATACCATCATCCATTCAGCTGTCCACTGTTGGCTGTGTAAGTAGACTCTCGGAATAGTAAATCCCAAGGACATGGGTGTGCAGAGCAACTTTGGAGAAGGCTGTTTGTTGTCATTAATTTTTTGAGTCTTTATAGTGCCATGATGCAGAGAAGGTCACCTATTTCCTAATTCTATTCTCTTAATGGGGAAAAAAATATAAGACCATATGGTAGAATGTATGTAATACATTTCAAGATGTTTCAAAGATGCAGAGAAGATATAGGCTAATCTCCAATATTGTGAGGAAAATTATTTGAAACATTGAAATAGGTAAAAAAAAAAAAAGGATTATTGAATATTCTTTCCATGCGGTGCTGGGCTTCTACTGACTAAGCCATTTACAACTCTGTAGGACAGAGGTTAACTTGTAGATTTTTGTCAAGTAGATATGCAAATAATTTCTGTACAGTGGAACAGATAACCTCTGTTGTTGATCAGCAACCAGGTTTAAATCTAACCTGGTAATCTTATCCTAACATTTTCTCATTAAATTGTCTACCTACACCTTTTCAAATGCTCTTTGGACCAGTTTTGGCATCTTACCAGTTTTCTCATTAAATTATCAGCACTACTTTAAGATCCTGAAATGTGTTAGGATTATGATGCTTTGGCAGAATATTATTTGCTTCTAATGCAATTTTCTATATAACCTAATAGCACAATATTATGTGACACATTCTTGTTTAATGGATACTTATTCATTGAAAAACTGTTAACCTGATTATATACTTAATAAGAATTTTTTATTCCTTACCTATTTGTGAAAATATGGGTTTAGTATAATTAGAAAATGCAGTTGGAATAAATTCCAAATGCTAACATCATTAGGTAAATCTTGATAACATTGTTGGATTTGATTTTTACACTGGGGTTTGGCTTTACTCAGGGGTTAGCATACTATGGTCTAGGGGTCAGAGCTGGCCTGTCACTTGTTTAGTTAATAAAGTTTTATTGGCTCACAGCCACATTCATTCTTCTTTGTATTGTGTTTGGCTGCTTTTTTGCTACAACTGCAGAGCTGGGTAGTTGCAACAGAGACTATGTGGCATGTGAAACCTAAAATATTTACTGTCTTACTTCTAACAGAAAAAAATTTGTCGGCCCTGGGCTTTACCTGTTCCAGGGTATGGCTTCCCATATATTTGAGTAATGTTACTACTTTACTAACATAGAGGACATTGAAAGGGAAAATGCCCTATAACAGCAACAGCTGTTTTTCTGTTTTGCAATGGAAATACTTTAAAAAAACCTAATCTACCTCTAATATTTTATTGATCAACATACATATTTATTATATTTATTAAATAAATATACTTTGAACTTCTCATTCATGAGCTAGTCCTATGTAATCAAGCTTTCTAAAATATTTGCGTTATACTGTTGACAATTGGTTCTGAGTCATAAAATATTTTAATAGTTCAGTCTGGCAAATAATTGCTTGCCTGAGGCATATAATGGCCTTTGCTGAGTGAGGAGTAAAGAATATGTCTGTCATTTTATTCTTGGCCTACTTCCTGATGAAGTGATATAAAATAATAAAGTTTTGGTAATATTTGTAAAACTGCATTTTGGTAAGTGTGTTTTCAAACAGAAGAGACCAAACTTCATGTTAGTACAAGAATAGAGGAAACACGTTTTCCTATATTGCATAGAGAACATTTTTTATTCCATGAGTTGGTAATTTTCAGAAAGCAAAAAACTTTAGGCATTCCATAATTAAGAGAAGGCAATTTCTGAAAATACCATGTCTTTGAAATCCAGATAATACTGATGGTACCTTGATTAATTTCCAAACCCACTTAGCCAACTTCTGCCGTAATTCTTTCTTCCAAATTTTTTTTTTTTTTTAATTTATAAGTGGATCCATTGGCTCTTGTCTTTCGATCTATTGAAATGTTCCCATTCTCAGTTCTGGGCTATGTGCCTTTCAACAGATGCTCACCAAGGGTTTCCTGGGAGCCATGGGGGTTGAGTGGTGTTTATAAAGTAAACAAGAGGATAACAGGGAAAGGACCTTGATGTACTCGTCTTTCTGTCTGACCGGACCCCTGACCCTGATAGACACCTAATGTGCATTTGTTAAGGATGACAAAGGGCACCTGCCAGCACCTCTTGCTCCTGAGAGGCTGCTCCTGACTCTGGGATTGTGTTTCCCAGCTGCTAGGCAATCACGGTGGCTGCAGGCTTCCAGGGCTCTCCACCACAGCACTCTCTCTCTACCCTCTGAGGTCACCGAGGAATCCATCACAATGGATTTCTAACTTCTGTTAGATTCACTGTTTGTTTTTTTCATACCCCACAGAGGCTGCTGTTGGGAAGCTAAGAGGCCATCTCCGATGCTAGCTCTAAAATCTGAGATTTACAGAGTTGGTTGGATTTATATAACGTCCCAGCACATGCTTGCTGCGTGTGCTCCACAGCTAATGATTTCTTGCTTATCCCTTCCAAGCCAGAGCCCTGAAGTTAGCTGGGGGTTTTCTTGATAATTCAATCACATAGGTGATGGATTTTGTGAGATTTGAGCATGCCAGCTTTAAGGCTGTTTGTCTTCAGACATACTCAGAGGTACAGGAGGATCCTCACATTGCTCTCCCTTGCCCAGTGGATGCCATTTTAGACAGAGCCTTGTAGTTTCAACTTCTTTGTGCTCAGGGAGAAGGAACTGGGGAGTCCCCACACTGGAAGTGCAGGAGACACTTCATGTGCCTTTAGAAGTTCACAAGAGGATATTTTGGTCTGCGCCTGTCAATGCTCTGTTCTGCTGCTCCTGGGATGTGGCTGAGTTCACCCTGCCTGATTTCTGTAAAATCAGATCCTATTTTTGTTGGCCTAATTGGGAATTGAGGCAATGCTTTTCTAAGTAATTGTTGAAAAAATCATTAGGATAATTAAGATAATCTTTGTTTAAAGAAGCAAATACAGGAGCTGTAATCGGAATCATGCTAGTGGGTGAAGGGGGGAAACCTGAGACAAATATTCTCCTTTCTCTGATTTGCATTCTGGTAATCCTTTTACTTTTCATTGCCTAATGATATGGCTCGCTTATTGTCAACTTGACCAGTCCTTTGTGTCTACTAATGGCTAACCTATGAAAAAGACAGGGCACCTTCATCTAGTTCACGGAGGACTCAACTTTCAACTCTGCTTCAAAACATTACTCAGGAACAAATATATCCAAAATTGGGGCTTCTTCTGTGTTGTACAGAAACAGTTAATCTCGCAGTCTTTGAATTTTTCAATTTTAAAATCTCTTCTTTGTCTCGTTCATGGACATGTATGTTTATGGAGGTTAAAATAATGACCATAAAGGAATTTTAATGTTATGTTGTAAATGATACTTGAACTTGACAATAACAAAACCTAAATTACACAAGAAGCAAAAATGGAATGACAGGTAATTTTCTAAAGTCAATGATATAGACCAGCCCTAAATTGAAGGTTATTCAGATAAGGGGAAATTGGCAGGCTTGCAGACACTGTGTTTGAGTTTTGTTCCTGTCGGAGAACTCTCTGAAAGGTGCCAGGCTTAATGGAATTTAGATAAAGACATTCTCATTTCAGCCAAAAGTTGAACATTTTTCTGTGTCTGATTTATCCCTGTAATATTGCCAAGTCTGATAGGATTTCAGAAGCTCTTCAACCTTTCTAACAGTCTCAGTTCCTGAGTAAGCTGTCATGGCATCTCAACCCAGAGGTTAGGAGAATATAAGGAGAATCATAGTCAGTCCAGCCGGGTGAACTTGAGAGGTGCCAAATAATGGAAATTTGCAGTTTAATGTCACAGAAGAGCAAAAGTGAATCAGCTGACACAGGTGAATTTAGGTAGTTTCAATGGGTTGGTGTTTAAGGAGTCCAGAAAAAGCCCCATATCCTAGCTCTAGAATCTTTCTCTCATTGCCCCTGGATCAGATATTTCTAAAATAAAGCGTAGGTCAAAAAACAACTATTAACATTTTATGTGAGTCAGTTGACTAGCTTTCTCTTGCCATGTTGCAACATACTAAGGACAGGTGCCTATAACAACAATACAAAGGATGGATAAAGAGCAAGAAGGGGCTGGAGTGGGGCAGTTGATGGCAGGCAGCTTGGGCAGGTTACTGCAGTAGTGGGTGCAGTGTTGGTGCTTTGGAGAAAAGAAATATGGAAAAAGCATCAGGGGAAGAGTTCAAAAGGCACACTGTCTGTACTCTTGGTGCTTGAAGTGTAATGTGTGTGGGCCAGCAGTAACAGAAGCACCCAGGTGCAAGTTAGAAATGCAAGACCCAGATCTGCTGACTCAGAATGGGTATTTAACCAGATCCCCAAGTAAGTCATAAGTACACTAAAGTTTGGGAAGTACTTGTCTGCATGCTTCTTTTGTCAAGGGTCTGTTCAAGCAAAATGGGGTTCTGTGTTCCTCCGAGGTCACCGGCAGACCTTCAGGATGCCCTTTCAAGCACATGGATTCACCGGCCAAGTGAAGAATTGGATTCACTTTTCAGCAATGTCATTTCTCTCAGCAGCTAGTTTAGCAGAGAGAAAAGAAATTAAAACTTATCTGTTGCTATGGATGAAGGTGTCTTTGAGCTGCCAGGAGGAAGAGTCAATACCTGTTACCACAAGCCGGCTTATGGTAAGTGCTATAATGGAAGATAATGAAAATTTTGTGCTTTATCAGAAGAAACAAAGGAGTGAAAGCAGAGTAGAAGTAATTGAAGCGGGGGTCGGAGGGGTGGGCCTCATGGTACTTGGGATATGTAATGTAGATTTATCTCAGTATTTGACCCCTTTTCGAGTGCTACAAGAACTTTCTAGTTAGCTACCCAATACCTATAAACAAATTGGCTTGCAAAAAACGCCAGCTGCCGTACTATCAAAATTCCTCTTTTGCTTTGATTCCTTGTTGTGTCTTAGTTGCCAAGACTTAGTGGTGGTTTAATAATACGATTCTTAAATGTTGGAATGCTTTGCATAATGTTTAATTTTAACATGGTCAATGAAAATAAAAATGAGCAACTCTCCCTCTATACTGTACTTAGTTGATTAATTGGTTTGGGGTTCACTACTCTAAGTTGCCAATAGAAATAGTTGTTTGAGAGCAGAGCTGACCTGTGACAACTTTTAGAAATCAGTGAAACTTTATAGCCTCATCCCTGTTCCTTGGGACTCATGCAGAGCCTCTAGATCCGCAAAGCCCCCTAAGCTCAGGTACTCCATTTTTATGAAGAATCCCTGACCCTTGCTTCATGTACATCTAGACTTTCTTATGCTACAATCCACAGCAGCCTTCTTAACCCTTGTCCTCATCTCCATCATCAAAGCCTAGCTGTTTTGTGTTTCATTTCTGTCAGTTTCAGACTAATTTTTTTCTGACTTTATAAGCTAAGGTAGTATGATAACTGCAATTATTAATCTTTTTCCTTTCAGATAGGATTATTACATTTAACTATCATGTATGCCTTTTATATCATTTATATCCTAAAGAAGGAAGTACAGTGGGAATTCAGATACTGCTTGAGAAAAGCTTTCAGCAAGTTACTTCATGTGTGGGTTTCTTTTTCTTTTTTTCTTTTTTATTCACCAGAAGAAGCAAAATGGTGGTTGGATAGGGGCCACAAACATTTTTTTGTTTGCTTGTTTGGTTGGTTTAGCCTTCAGTGTCTTGGGGTATTTTTTTTAACCATTAGTAGCGAATATATATAAATGTGAATTTCTAGCTTCTCTTGGTGAATCTGAAGTTGTGGTTCCACCTGGTCCATATTCTGTCCTGGCAAAAGTTAGCTGGTGCTGAGTGGCAGCTGCCTCCTGTGAGTGGGTCTTGCCCTCTTACTGAGAAGTACAGTTCTACTTTTCTCATATTCTTTACCTTCTTGACCCTGCCTGGCATTTGTGTTTGGAAATCCTGGTCCAGTTGGTCTGTGTATGTGCCTGTCCTTAGATTTAGGGAGCAAGTAAAACTAACTAATAAATTAAATATTCTGCTTTGACATCAAACTGAAGTTTAAATATCAACCAGCTCTTGAATAATAAAAAAAAATTCTTTTTAAAAACATTAAAAAAATTTTTTTAATGTTTATTTATTTTTGAGATTTCTTTCTTTCTTTCTTTCTTCCTTCCTTTTTTTATTTTTGAGAGGGAGAGAGAGACAGAGACAGAGTGTGAGTGGGGGAGGGGCAGAGAGAGTGAGGGAGACCCAGAATATGAAGCAGGCTCCAGGATCTGAGCTGTCAGCCCAGAGCCCGATGCGGGCTCGAACTCACAAGCCGTGAGATCACGACCTGAGCGGAAGTCGGAGGCTCAACTGACTGAGCCACACAGGCACCCCTAAAAACATTTTTTTAATGCTTATTTATTTTTGAGGGAGAGAGAGCACAATCAGGGGAGATGGGCAGGGAGAGAGGGAGACACAGAATCTGAAGCAGGTTCCAGGCTCTGAGCTGCCAGCACAGAGCCCATGCGGAGGTCAAACCCGTGAACCGCGATCTCGTGACCTGAGCAGAAGTCGGACGCTTAACTGACTGAGCCACTCAGGCACCCCAGAAAAAAATTCTTTTAGATTTAGTAAGTTGGCTAAATCTTTTAAAATCACAGGTAAGTTCTTGTATTACTACGGTCAAAATTAAGCATTATGCAGAAAATAAACAATTTTGTCTATTGAGAGGATTATCGTACTTTGCCGATATATTTTAGGGGCCTATTGGTAACTGAGCCCATAGTAATAAGAGGAAAAGGAGATGCTGAGTAAATCTCAACAAAGCTTCTGCTAATAGTCTACTTTGATGAAAACTTTGGAAAACCTAAAAGTTGAAAGTCTGTCAAAATGAAAGGTGGATATTTAATTTCTCTTAAGAATTAAGGCAGAAAGTTAAGTATAACTAAAAAATGATAGGCTTTTACTAGGAAAGGCAATAAAAGTACTAAGCAAGATATTCTAACACATTACAAACTTAGCTGTGCTAATGTATGCTTTCCACTTAAAAAATGATTTTGCTTATTAGCCTTTATGATTGAAGTTATTACAAAACAGGTGAACTTACAACTGAATTTTAAGTTCTTTGCTTCAGTGCAGAAGTTCTTTTGAAGCAAGTAAAGCAGATAATAAAAGATAACCTTAGTTTAAAGTAGATTGAAGTAGAACCAAGGATTTTCTAGCTTACTAAATAGTGCTGGAGAACTTTTGAGTGCATATGGTGGGGTGGAAGAGAAAAGTGCTTATGCAGGTGCTCAGAAAGTGTGGTGTGTGTAAATCCTTCTGAATCGCAGAAGCAAAATAATTGGGTTTTCTCATTTCAAAGTTTGTTTTTATATACTTGCAGTAGATTTTGCCACAGGTTTTCAATGTTTCTTCGGTCGAGGAATGAAGAGGCAGGCATATATATCTCTTTGAGGAGTGTATGTGTGGTTGTGTGTGGGAGGGTGCAATGAAGATTTTTGCCTATTTTCTATAATTGTTTTACTATACAGGTTTTGAGGGTTTTGTCGTTGTTGTGTGTTTGTTTGTTTTTGTGAGTAGGTATTGCCTTTATTACAAACTTCCAATTCTTATTTTGAAACACATCAACCTTGTGAGAAATGGACTTTTTTTTTGAAAAGCGGAGTGACTTTGCTCTAGGCCAGAAACTCAATGACCCGTTCAAAACCTTCTCTATTGCTCTTTTGTTTTTTAGCTGGAAGCTATTATCTAAATGTCTAAGCCTCCTCCCCAAAATGTCATTTTGATAGGCAATGGATTTGAACATTGGGTTTTGAAGCCAGAAGCCTAGATCAATTATTGTCCTTTTCTTTCTGCAATTGTTTATTAGTTTAATTTATACTGTTAGAAAGAGATATAGAAATTTAACTCTTGATTGGGAGTTTCTGATTTCTTTTTCATTCAGTTAACAGTTTGGGCAGCAGAATCAGCTAAAGAAATAGAAATACAGGGGTCCTGTATTTGAGACATGAGGATTGCTTATTCACTCTGCATCTCTATAATTTTTCCCAAGGCATTCGGAGATGTACAAGGGGCTGGCCTTCCTGAGCTTAGGGTTTGGTACTTGTAAGAAACCTAGGAGATCATTTCTTTTGTTGTGTTAAAAGGAGAGACAGTGCTAAACCCCAGGTCAGTAAACCAAGACTTAATACCTAACCTAAGTGCAGTTTCAAAACCGAAGGAATATAACCTTAAATCAATCAACATGGAATTGCCTGGTCAGCACTAGTGAGATACTTTATTCCGTAGACCACTTCCATTCCCCTTAGAAAGGGGACTTAGTCTGAAACAACCTGTTCTTTGCTAGTAATATCCTTTTCATGTACCCTTTCCAACTTTAAACAGCTTTCTTTTTCCACACCTTGGTAGAGTTCCTTTACGTTGCTAGATGGGGTGTTGCCTGATTCATGAATTGTTGAAGAAAGCCAATTTGATCTTTAAATTTACTCAGTTGCATTTTTGTTATTTAATATTACAATTTGTCTTTGTCCCCTGGGTCATTCATTGTCTCCCCTATCTTTCCTAAAGCATAGGTTTATTTTAAGTGTTAAAATTAAATACGAAATGGACACCAGACTTGAGAATTAATTCCCTGAAGCAGACAAAACCATTTAAGCCACATAAGAAAAACAAAGTAGCTTATTCCATGACACAAGCTAACCTTAAGTTGTAAATGCCTCTGACAATCATAAAATTTATGTCACCTTCCTAAAAATAGTATGAGATGATCACTTATAACCAATCCCCTGCCTTCCAAAAACTTGAGTTGCAATGACTGATCATTGTAAAGGGTTAACAGCTTCCTCATTTTCCCTGTATAAGGCATCCTGTAACTTCATGTCCCTGAGTCTCATACCAGTCTTTGAATTTGAAAGCTCACAGTTCATGAACTGTTCTTACATGTGCAATAAACTCTTTCTAAATATTATTTATTGACTTGGTGGTTTTAACTTTGCTATTTCTGGATTTATTACACACACAAAAAAATTTTGTATCAATATTTTCCACATTTGTTATAAAAAGAACTGAATTTTTCAGACACATCATTTGAAGCTTATGTTTGAATTGTGAAAATTGGCTTTGATATCACTAACAACTCTAGGGAGCTCAGAAGTATATGGGCAGCCTCTTATTAAAATATGTGTGTAACTTATAGTTTCTTCCCTATTAAAGTAACACAAAGTCACAATAGAGATATTGGAGAAAACTTTAAAAAACATTAAGGAAATAGAAATCATCCATAACTTTACACGGAGAGGAATCTGATCTATTTGCTTCAAATATATTTTATGTGTTATTTTACATTTGCATTTTTTGTTACAAAATTTAAAAGTCATGCTATGTATTTTTGTATTCTGATTTTTAAAAATTAACATTTTTGGCGCACCTGGGTGGCTCAGTCAGTTAAGCGTCTGGCTTTGGCTCAGGTCATGATCTCTTAATGAATTCCAGCCCCAGGTTGGGCTCTGTGCTGAGAGTTTGGAGCCTGGAACCTACTTTGGATTCTGTGTCTCCCTGTCTCTCTGACCCTCCCCTTCTTGAGCTGTCTCTCTCTTCCGCTCAAAAATGAATAAATGTTAAAAACATTTTTTTAATTAAAAAAATTAACATTTTATCATGAAAATTTCCCTGTATACTTTTACATTCTTCAAAATCATTTTGTTTTCTTTGTTTTTTAAAGTTTATACATTTATTTTGAGGGAGGAGGAGGGATAGAGAGAGAGGGACAGAGAGAGAATCCCAAGCAGGCTCCACACTCTGCCAGGACCCAACTTGGGGCTTGAACTCAGGAACTGTGAAATCATGACCTGAGATGAAATCAAGAATTGACATTTAACCAAGTGAGCCACCCAGGCACCCCCCAAAAATATTTTGAATAGCTGAATAGTATTCTATTTATAGAAGGAATTTAATTTAATTAAGTACTTATTTTCACTCATTTACATCATTTCCAATAATTTCATATAAATGATTCTGTGACATCTTTTTACTTAAATGCTTTCTGTGGTCCTTTAATTATTTCCTTTGAATAACTTTCTAGAAGTAGAATGATTGAAACTGTTTCACTAAAACACCAATGACCTCCAGGTTTCAAAATCCCAAGGACACTTTTTTCTTTGTATTATTCTGACTTCTCAGAAGTGTACCTGCAACACTTTTTTTTTCATCCATAATTCAGCAATTTCATCGGCAACATCCTTTTCTCCCTCTACTCTTTTCTTAGCCTATTTTATCTACTCCCATGGCTTTAAATGTAAACTGCGTGTTGACAATTCACTAATTTCTATTTCCCATTAGGTCTTTTTCCTGACCCGTCTTCGCTTTCAGTGTCTCACAGGCATGGTACATCTAGCATCTTCAGACTCCATCTCCCTCTCCCCTTCCCAGCCTGTTCCATCTCTGAGGTTTGCCCCTATTAATGACTGAGCCACTGTCTACCCAGGTGTCTCTTGGTCCCTTGCTCATGCTAGGGACTTGTTCTTGTCAAGAACAAGTTGAATTCTATGTCCAAAATAGATCTCAAGTCCATTTCCAGAGGGAGATAGAGAAAGAGACAGAATCTTAAGCCCAATGTGAGGCTCGGTCCCACAACTTTGGGATCATGACTGGAGCCAAAATCAAGAGTCTGTCGTTAATCAACTGAGCCACCCAGCTGTCGCTAAAGGTCTTTAATTTGCTCTAAAGTGTTACTTTTTCTTTTATCACCCAATATATGTTCATAGCTAATGTTGATTGATTAGGGATGGTGTGTGTGTGTGCGCATGTGTGTAAGAGAGAGAGAGCATTCTAATTCTTTCTGTCCTAAGTCCTTTACCATTGATTTGACCTTGTTTATGGAGTATGAATTCACATTTCCACTCTTCCTATTTGCTGTATATTAAAAATTTACTGTAGCTGGAGGTAATAATCTTTATTTTGGGTAATGCTTCATAATGGTCAAAACACTTTTACGCCATTTTCTTATTAAAATCTCAAATAAGTCCTTGAGGATGACAGAACAGGTATTATTAAACCCATTTTGTAGATGAAGAGATATGAGAGTTCATTTTACTTTAATTAGCACGACTAGTAGAGGGTGTGTCTCAGATTAGAATTTGGCTTTCTTTAATTCTCAGTCCAATATTATTATATTACTTGTGATTAAGATAGAACCTTGTAATAACAACCTGCTTTATTTTTGCTGTTGTTGTTGCTGTGTATTGTGAAATGAAATTGCTTACATTTCAAGTCCTGTTAATCTTGCGTAATTGAAACATTTACTTTTAAAAAATGATGCTAATTTGAGATTGAGAGCACTAGTTAAATTTGTAGCAATGTGTAAAAGATGACTCTGGTTCCTCCAGAATAGACTCAATATTTTCCAAATTTATTTCCCTTCTTAGCATTATAACAAAATCAGATGGCTCTCACCATTCACCAAGAGCTACCTGGACCCACTGATCTTGGCTCAAAGTCTAGCAAGAGGTTAAAGCTTGAGATTTTGGCCCAGAAATCTGTACTTCAAACTGAATGTAGTCTTTCAAACAAATAAATTAGTCTTCTCAAAGAAAGGAAAATGATTTTATATTTCTAATAATGCTATTATTTCTTACACTTTAATGGCATTTTTGCTCCAAAGTTCTTGAATGGTAACCTTCATTTTTTCTGTATCTAGTGAATCTTTTAAACTGGAGTTCTATTTGAATGGTTGTTCAGGGTGTTGGCAAGAGTTATAAAGCATTTATATTTTATTCTTGACTGGATTCTGGTTGAGAAATCAAATGGCACAAATGTTGAAAGACTAGCTTGCTGTGGACATAATGAAGCAAGCAAAATGAAATCTCCCAAGGATAAAAGTGTAATGTCCTTTACTTTTTATCTTTTAGGTACAGGCTTGTGCCATATCTTACTTTCTTGCTGTGGGCAAAATGGAGTCAGGGTAAGGGGGCAGGTTCTTATGAAAAAGATCAAAAGGAAAAAAGAAAGTAGGGGTATGGTAGAAAGGGAACTGAAATACACTTGGGGCACAGATATCACTGCCCCTAAACTTTCTCTTTTGAATTGAATTTAAATATTCAATTGAGTTGGACTGAACTTAAACATCCCTTCAGCATTAATGAGCATTGGAAGTGTATTTATTCTTTTATTTAAAAGGATAGTTTCTCATAGTTCACAGCACAATTTGTAGGGGTAAGTTTTCAAACCTGGTTTTAATAAGGAGACTTATGAAAACATTTACATAGAACTGTAGAAGGATGATTCAGATAATCTAGGAGATTCAACACTATATATGGATCTTTCTTGATTTTTTAAAAAAAATAGTGATTCTTATTTTTATTTTCATTCCCATGGCAACACACTAAAAGAGTCTAGCCAAGGTCTCTGAAACTAGAAAATAATCTTTTCTTATCTGCTTCTAAGAGTTTATCTCTTTCTATCTATCTGTTACCTAACTTCAAAAAATAGAAATCTTGAGGGGGGGTGGGAAGCAGGGGTGGGGGCAGGGAAAATGGGTGATGGGCATTGAGGAGGGCATTTGTTAGGATGAGCACTGGATGTTGTATGTAAGTGATGAATCACAGGAATCTACTCATGATGCCAAGAGCACACTGTATACGCTTTAGGTTGGCTAACTTGACAATAAATTATATAAAAAATAAATAAATATAAATTAAAAAAATAGAAATCTTGCTCATTACCAAAATGTTTATTGCATAAATTGGATAATTTACAAAAATGTAATGAAGAGAGTAAACATAGAAAGTAACCCAAAATTCTACCACTCAGAAATCAACATTCTTTTTTGTTGTTGTTTTCTTTTGGTCTTCTTTGTAAAAAATAAACAAATAAACAAATCAACAAAAAACCATTGAAAATATTTGGAGCAACCTGAAAATTTTAACTTTGTTTTCTTTCTCTTTGTACTATACAGTGTTTCTTTTTTTTTTTTTTTTAATTTTTTTTTCAACGTTTATTTTTTTTTGGGACAGAGAGAGACAGAGCATGAACGGGGGAGGGGCAGAGAAAGAGGGAGACACAGAATGGGAAACAGGCTCCAGGCTCTGAGCCATCAGCCCAGAGCCTGACGCGGGGCTCGAACTCACGTACCGCGAGATCATGACCTGGCTGAAGTCGGACGCTTAACCGACTGCGCCACCCAGGCGCCCCTACAGTGTTTCTTTTTATATAATAACAAATATTCCTCTACAATATAAAAAGTGTACTGGACCAAGACCAAGTCATCAATATGTAATATAAAGCCACAGAACCTTGGAAAACAACTATAACCAAGAAATTCTTTGTAGTATTCTTTCAGTTTTTCTATGGATCTTTGTATGTATAGGTGCTCAAAACATACATTAGTTGAATTACTTGAATGGATGTTGAATTTCAATGAAAATAAGCTAAAGGAAAAAGGAGCATTATTTTTACCTCTTTTTCCCTATTTATTATTTTCGGTTCTTGGAAAAGCAGACACCAAGATGAGATTAGACTGCAAGAAATTGATTGGAGAAAACACCTGTGTTTTAGTCCATTTGGGTTATAACAGAGCATCATAGATAAGAAGGTTTATAAACAACGAAAATTTAATTCTCAAAGTCCTGGGGCGGGGAAGTCTTAGATCAAGGTGCTACAGATACCATGTCTGGTGAGAACCTGCTTTTTGGTTCATAGATAGCTGTCTTCTTGCTGTGTCCTAACAGGGCTAAAGGGACAAGGGAGCTCTCTGGGGCCTAATCCCATTCATGAACGTTCCATCTTCATGACCTAATCATCTTCCAAAGTATCTGCCTCCTGATACATCATACTGGCAATTAAGATTTCAACATATAAATTTTGGGGAGATACAAACATTCCATCAATAGCTTTCCACCATTGTCCTCCCTCTAGTTCATATCCATATTACATGCAAAATACATTCATTCCATCTCAGCAGCCCCAACAGTCCAGCATCAACTCAAAAGTATAAAGTTCAAAGTCTCATCTAAATACCATCTAAATTAGATATGGGTGAGACTCAAAGTACAACTCATCCTGAGGTAAACTCTTCTCCAGCTGTGAGCCTGTGAAACCAAACAAATTATGTGCTTCCAAGATACAATGGTAGAATAGGCACAGAATAGACATTTCCATTCCAAAAGGGAGAAATAGGGAAGAAGAAAGGAGTTAACAGATCCCAAGCAAGTTCACATACATGCAAACTCTATGAAATCTTAAAGACTTGTAAATAATCCTCTTTGATTCTCCTCTTCAGGCCCAATTGAGAAGGCAATGTCACTCCTAGGGCTCAGTGGGACAGCCCTGAAGCAGCTTCCTGCCTGGGCGTGGGGCTCTCCTGGGTTGGGGTCCTAAGCCAGAAGCTCTGTTGGAAAGCCTTGTCCCTTGAAATCCAGGTGAAGGCCTGCTTCCCAGGCTTACATGGAGGTTGCCAGAGTGTGCTGCCTACACCCTCTATGGAGGTGGCCAAAGTAGCCTGTGCTGCACCAGGGCCTCCAGATCTGTGCCATTGGAATGCAGAGAGTGGAGGCTGTGATGTGAGGCAGCACTGGGCAACTCATGCACATTGAGGTCCCATAGGCATCAGTCTTTTGATTTTGAAATTACTCAGCTCCTCCTGTCCCCCCACCTCTCATCCCCACTCTTACACTCCGGGACCATGGTGGCTTTGGAAACTCTGATGCTCTCTGAATTGCCTTTGGAATCATTTTTCCATTTGCAGAAAAGCACTTGGCTTCTGTTGAGATAGGGGACTAGGTCTGTGGTTCACACTTATCAAAAGTGGTTACTTGGCCACACCCTTAGTTTTCTCTTTCTGTCATGCTATCGCAAGTGTTTGCAATATCCATTGGCTGAGAATTTTCCAAATCTTTAAATTTTAGTTCCTTTTTGGTTACCAATTCCATTTTTAAGTCATTTCTCCTTTCTCACATTTTACTATAAGCAGTCAGGGGGAGCCAAGCTGTACCTTCAACACTTTGCTTAAGAAATTGCTACAGCTAAATATCCAATTTCATTGCTCACAAATTCTACCTTCCCCCAAATACTGGAACATGAACACAATTCAGCCAAGGTCTTTACCACTTTATGACAATGATTGCCTTTTATTTAAGAGAGAGAACAAATGGAGGGTTGATGGAGGGAAGTGGGTGGAGGATGGGCTAGATGGATGATGGGGATTAAGGAGGGCAATTGTTGTGATGAGCAATGGGTGTTATATATAAGTGATAAATCACTAAATTCTATACCTGAGACCAATATTGCACTGTATGTTAACTAGAATATTTTTTAAGTTTGTTTATTTATTGAGAGAGAGAGAGAGAGAGAGAGAGAGAGAGAGAGAGAATTCCTGGCAGGCTCCATGCTGTCAGCTCATAGCTTGATATGGGGCTTGAACTCACGAACCGTGATATTATGACCAGAGCTGAAGTTGGACACTTAACCAACTGGGTTACCCAGATCCCCCATTAACTAACTAGAATTGAAATAAAAATTTTAAAAGAAAAATAAAAAAGGATTCCTTTTTATCCATCCATATGTTCCTTATTTCTATCTGAGACCTCATTAGAATGGCCTTTACTGTCCCCATTTTTGCCAACATTCTGTTCATGATTAGTTAGATATTCCCTAAGAGAGTGGATGTTGTCTGTCCAGCTGTCCTCTTTTCTTTGGGAGCTGTCACCACAATCACCTTTAACAGTCTATTCATAGCAATGTAGACTTTTTCTAGCATGCACCTGCAAGCTCTTCCAGGCTCTACCTGTTACCCAGTTCCAAATCCACCTCCACATTTGGGTATTTGTTACAGCAGCATCTCCAGTTCTCAGTACTGACTTCTTTCTTAGCATGGACTGCTGTAACAGAATACCATAGGTGGGGTGGCTTATGAACAACAGAGATTTATTTCTTATAATTCTGGTGGCTGGAAGTCTGAGATCAGGTTGTCAGCAGGTTGGATTCTGGTAAGGGGCTTCTTCTGGGTTGCAGATGTCCACCTTTCATTGTATTGTCATATGGAAGAAGGGGTGGGGGAGGTCTTGGGGGGGGTTTCATACAGGCACTAATTTCATTCATGAGGCTCCACCTTCTGATGTAATCACCCTCTAAAGGCCCTACCTCCTAACACCATCACATTAGGGGTTCCAATTTCAACATGTGAATTTGGGGGGAGGGGTGGACATAAACATTCAGTCATTGGCAACCAGTGAGGGAGAGCTGGGAGAGGGCTGGAAGAGGCTAGAAGAGGCTGAAAGAGCTACCAGCCCAATGCAGGTCTAACCTCTGTGACGGAGAGATGGCAGGAAAAGGACTGGACAGGCTGAACCTCAGATTGCAGCACACTTCTAAGAAAGCTGCAGCAAGAAGTTCTTAAGTCAAATTTGCCTGTCAGAGGAGTTTCACATATTGCAAGAAGGAGCCTGCCTTAGGATTCCTACCACATCAGTTATTGGCTGAGTCTGGGGGAAAGCACAGCCTTGGTGCTCACGCAGTGGGGGATTCAGAGCCCCTGGAGTCCTCAGTCATTCCTCTCCCTGAAGCAGGAGATCTCCCTACTGCACTTTCATGGACATTACATCCTAAATTTGTTTTTTATTGGTTTTTACTATAAAGGTTAAAACTGATATCAGCATCTACCTATTCTCTCAACCTAGAAGTCTAAGCATCATAAGTGACTTTTCAAGTCTTACTGACTTTTTCATTACTAACTGTCACAAACTTCTCTCCTTGTTCAGTTCAACCACTATCACAGTGTCAAGTTGTTGACAATTGTCATGCAGGTTATTATAGCTGCCCTCCACTGGTTTCTGTGCCTCTAGTCACTGCCTCAACAGTGTACTTCACATGCCAGAAAACTATTCCTAAAACATGACTTGCTCTCTTGCTTACAAACACTTCATTTGCATTGTTCTCAGTTACCTTCAACACAAATTTGGAATTCATTTAACAAATAGACAAAGCCCTTCCCAGCCTTAGCCCTTATCACTCTGCACTTTGTATACTCATCTAGAACCATACCGGATTTCTTGGGAATCCCTCAGTACAACATGCTTTTTAATGCTCCCATGCCTTGGATCACGCTCTTCTCTATCCTGGAGTTCCCTTCCTATGTTTTCCTCTGATGAACTTAAATTGATACCCTGCTCTCCTCTCACCACCTCCCCTTTCCCCACCAAGGATTAAGAAACGTTGATTTTGTCTTATTTTCTTCAGAAATTTTTATAGCTTTATTGAGATATAATTCACATAACACAAAATACACTCATTAAAGTATTCACTGGTTTTTTATTTATATTCTTAATTTTAGGATATTTTTATCACTCCAGAAGAAATCCTATGTTCATTAGCAGTTATTCTCCGTTCCTCCCTTCCAGCAGCTCCTGGCTTCTTTCATTCTGCATAATATTTTAAAGGTTCATCCATATTTTATGAAAACCTCATTTTATTGCCAAATAATATTCCTTTGCATGGACATACCATATTTTATTTATCCCGTCATCAATTGATGACCATTTGGATTGTTCTCATTTTTTGGCTTTTATTAATATTTGTGTATGAGTTTTTGTGTGGACATATGTTTTCATTTCTCTTTATATACTGATAAGTGAAATCACTGGGTCATATGGTAACTTCATGTTTAACTTTTTGAAGAACTGCCAAACTGTTTTCAAAAACATTTAAAATTTTAAATTCCCACCAGCAGTGTATGAGGATTTCAATTTCTCCACATCCTCATCAACACTTGTTATAATATGTGTTTTTTATTCTAGTCATCCTAGTGGGTGTGAAGTGGTATCACATGTCTTCAAGTTACATTTGCTTTATGGCCTAAGATTTTTGTTAAAAATAAAACTCTTTATAATATTGTATTGCATATTTGAAAGTTACTGAGAGCAAATTTTAAAAGTTATTATCACATACAAGATAAACCAACCAACCAAATAAAAAACCTGAATATCTCTTCTCCTATTTTTTTTCTTTTTTGAGAGACAGAGAGACACACACACACAGAAAGTGAGTAGGGGAGGGTCAGAGGGAGAGGGAGAGAGAATCCCCAGGAGGCTCCATGCCCAGCACAGACCTCAACATGGGGTTTGATCTCACTATTGTGAGATCATGACTTGAACCAAAATCAAGAGTTGAATGCTTAAATGATAAGCCAGGTGTGCCCTCCCCCCAACCCAGATATCTTTGCTCTTAGTCCTTCTTTGATTGCCTGGATCACCCCCATTTCTTATATTCTCATGGTTCTCCATACATGTCACTATTACCCCAAGTATATTGTACAGTCACTGTTTGTTGTTGTGCAATTCCTTCCTAAACTTTGAGCTCCAAGGACAGAGATTGGTCATTTGTTCATTTTTCATTTCAACCTGGATCTCATTTCTCTACTGTGATTAAGAATAGACTGATAAACTATATAAGAATATATCCTTTATATTACCCATTATCTTTATGGCATAGATGTGTCCTTTTCATTTCTGCCAGGAAGTTCCCTAGTCATGGTGTGTGATGGGATATATGTTAGAAAGGCATTCTGCACAAAGTTAATATCTTCTATGTGCTTCTATCTGAGTCTTCTCAGAACTATTCTCCTTGTATGACTCCATCTGCATATGGGAAATTGAGGCAGTTTACCAGAATTACTTTATTCTCTTACCACATTATCTTAATCTATTATTCATCCAATAAAATTATTATATTTAGTACTTCTAGGAAACAAAAGAGGTCCTCTTAGATGTGTATATATTGATGAGATACCTTGTTGGCCATTCTGCTACTATCTTTCAAGATCCTATATCCTATCTTTCTAACTTTTGAAGGTAAAAACTTATTACTTCTGGTCTCTCCTATAGGCTCTTTAATGAATACATGATATATCAAAATTATATTCACAAACATACATGTTTAAATTAAAAACTCAGGGGCATCTGGGTGGCTCAGTTGGTTAAGCATCCAACTTCAGCTCAGGTCATGATCTTGCAGTTTGTGAGTTTGAGCCCCGCGTCGGGCTCTGTGCTGACAGCTCAGAGTCTGGAGCCTTCTTCAAGTTCTGTTTCTCTCTCTCTCTCTCTCTCTGCCTCTCCCTTGCTCGTGCTCTGTCTCTCTGTCTCTCTGTATGTCTCAAAAATAAACATTAAAAAATCAAAATAAAATAAAATAAAAGTTACAAATGAATGTTCAATTAAAAAATAAAGTAAAAATTCAAATGTATGTGTGTGTGCATCTTTGTGTTTGTAAGAGTGGAAAGGCTATTATTTTAACAGTTGCACAAATGTTATTTGGAATGGAAATTTGTTTGGAGGGAATAAAAAACTCTCTATAAGCTTATTGAAGATAGAAACTAAGGTCCTGAGGGTGAAGGTAGGAAGACCTCTTCCCCTCTTCTTCCTTCCTTCTTTTCTTCCTTTTCTCCTTCTTCTCTCTGCCCTCCTTCATTCCTCCCTCTCTTTCTCAAAAATATTTATTGACCTCTTGCTCTAAGGCACTATTCAGGGTAATGGGGATAATAATTAAATCTTAAAAATGAAATAGGTAAACACTTCAATATAAGAAAAAAAATAGGAATTTGGGGAAGTAGGGAAAAAGAAGAGTGCAAGAAGAGAAAGCAGAGAGAAGAGAGCAGACATGACAGGCAGCTTGAGCCAGCTGAGATGGGTAGTCAGTAAGAAATCCTGGTGTATTGCCAGGAAGATGTTTATTTTATTTGAATACTGGCTGTATTTTAGTCATGGTGATACACATTGGGGATATAAAGCCCATTGTCCCTGCCATGTCTGGAGAGTTTTTATTTTTTTTAAGTATTCAGGTATAATTTATATAAGATAAAGTTCATTTTAATGTATAGTTAAAAGAATTTTTTAAGTGCAACAGTCATGTAATCCACACTACAATCAAGATACAGAGCAATTCTATCACCCCACCCTAACATTTCCTAGTACCTCCCTATAGTCTATTTCTCCTCCATCCCCAGCCCCTGAAAACTATTCATCTGTCTCTAGAGTTTGCCTTTTTCAAAGTGTCATGTAAATGGAATTAGAATGTGTAGACTTTTTAGCCTGACCTCTTTTGCCTAGCATAATACTTTTGAGATTTATCCATGTTATTGTATGTATCAACAGATTGCTCCTTTTAATTGCTGAGTAGTGTTCCATGCTAAGGATATACTATAGTTTGTTCATCCATTTATAAGTGAAGGGCATTAGAGTTTTTGGAAATTATGAATAGCTGTGAATAGAGTTTTGCTTAAAGATAGGCTTTCATTTTTCTTGGATAAATATGTAAGAGTGAATTTAGGGGTTTCATTGGAAATGTTTGCTTAATCTTATATGAAGCTACCAAATGTTTTTCAAAAGTAGCTGTATCATTTTGCTCTCCTACTAGAGTTCTAATTATTCCACATCATTGGAGGTTTTTGAGACTAGGAATGTCTATCATCCTCTTTCTGGTTGTTTTCAGTGCTGCAATGTTATTTCATTTAGCTTCCCCAATTCTCAGTTATTTATGATATGCCTATTCAGCCCTACATGGTGGAGAATGATGAGGTACATGAAAATATTGGGAAATATGGCCTGTACCTGTTCAGCTCACCATGGATACCCACACAGAGACTGTGCTTGTCTTTGAGGGGGATTAGTACCCAGGTACTCTAAAGGTCACCAGCAAACTATGGATCAGATTGGAGAGTGATAGAGATAAGATCTTGATGAGGAAAGACAAAGGCCAAATGAATGGCTCAGGAGTAGACATGATATCAACCCCTCTTTTTCCAGAGTCTAGTATATTTAGGCAGTTCTGCTGGATCCAGTTTGGACAAAGCTCATGGGAGACAGAAACCAATTCAGAACTGGGAACTGACTGCAGGAAAGAATGTAAGGGTGACATTAATTATATATGATATAAAAGACTGTGTGATGGTACCCAATTTATGTAAGACTTAAAAATTTTTTTCAATTTATTTTTGAGAGAGAGAGAGAGAGAGACAGTGCAAGCAGGAGAGGGACAGAGAATTGAGGGAGACACAGACTGTGAAGCAGGCTCCAGGCTCTGAGCTAGCTGTCAGCACAGAGCCCAATGTGGGGTTTGAACTCACAAACTGTGAGATTGTGATCTGAGCTAAAGTAGACGCTTAACCGGCTGAGCCACCTAGGTGCCCCTAGACTTTATTCCTAAAATTATGCCAACCCCAGAATGAATAAATGAATAGGTAGGCTTTAGTTTTCAACAGCATCTGTATATAGCTTCAATGAAATGATTACATTAGTAACTTGAAAAGGTCTTTAGGAATGTAAATATGATTTTGTAATTACAGTGATCCTCTCCATATTATAATGGTGATATTTCCAGTATTTTAATGTAGCAATTCTCAACAATTCACTTAGCACAATGTCTTCAAGGTTCACTCATGTCATATAATGTATAGAATTTACTTCATTTTTAAGGCTGAATAATATTCCATTGCATGTATATACCACAACCGTTCATCTGTTAATGGACATTTGGATTGTTTCTACCTTTTAACTATTGTGAACATGCTGCTATGAACATGGGTATACAAAATCCATTTTGAGTCCCTGATTTCAATTATTTTGGTTATATACCTAGGAGTGAAATTTCTGGATCATATAGTAGTTTTTCAATTTTTTGAGAAACCACCATACTGATTTACATAGTGACTGTACCATTTTACATTCCCACCAGTAGTGCACAAAGGTTCCAATTTTTTCACATCCTTGTAAACACTTGTTATTTTCTGGTTTTCTTGGATAATAGCCATACTAATGGGTGAAAGCCATGCATTTCCCTTATAATTAGTGATGTTAAGCATCTTGCCATGTGCTTGTTGGAAATTTGTATATCTTCTTTGGAGAAATGTTTATTCACGTTCTTTGTCTTTTTTTTTTTTTTTTTGATAGGTGTAGTCACCATCTATCACCAATAATGTTATTACAATATTATTGACTATATCCCCTATGCTTTACTTTTAATCTCCATGGTTTATTTTATAACTGGAAGTTTGTACTTCTCAATCCCCTTTATCTATTTCACCTATCCCCCTGCACACCTCTCCTCTGGCAACCACCAGTTTGTTCTGTGTATTTAAGAATCTGCTTTGTGTGTTTTTGTTTGTTCATTTGGTTTGCTTTTTGGATTCTACATATAGGTGAAATCATATGGTATTTATCTTTCTCTTTCTGACTTATTTCACTTAGCATAATACCCAGTAGGTCCATTTGTATGGTTGCAAATAGCAAGATATCATTCTTTTTTATGGATGAGTAAAATTTCATTGTAGATATATAAAACACATCTTCCTTATCCATTCATCTATCCATGAACACTTAGGTTGTTTCTATATCTTAGCTATTGTAAATAATGCTGCAATAAAATATAGGGTGCATATATCTTCTCAAATTAGAGTTTTTCTTTTTCTTTTCTTTCTTTTTAAAAATTTTAAAAGACATTTGTTAATTTTTGAGAGAGAGAGAGAGACAGAGAGTGAGTGGGGAAGGGGCAGAGAGAGAGGGAGACACAGAATCCGAAGCTGCCTCCAGGCTCTGAGCTGTCAGTACAGAGCCCAACGCGGGGCTCCAACTCAGGAACTGTGAGATCATGACCTGTGCTGAAGTCAGACACTTAACAGACTGAGCCACCCAGGCGCCCCTAGAGTTTTTGTTTTCTTTAGGTAAAACCCAGTAGTGGAATTACTGGATCGTATGGTAGTTGCATTTTAATTTTCTGAGGAACATCCATTCTGTTCTCCACAGTTGCTGCACCAGCTTTCATTCCCACCAACAGTGCATGTGAGTTCCTCTTCCTCCACATCATCACCAAATGCTTATTATTTTTAAAAAATCAGGTTGTTTGCTTTTTTGTTGTTGAATGAGAATCATTTTTAATGGTTCTTTAAAACAGACATTCTCAATTTTTATTTTGATAATCAGAGTGAGGTGCACTTCTAATAAAGTACAAAATTCTTATGTTCCTTAATTATGGCACTTACCACAAGCTGGTTTGTACTATGACTAATTATCTTCACTTGAACAGCTGGAGGACAAGAAATGTTATTGATTCTCACCTGATAAGTCTTAAGTTCCTATGAAAGTGGGTAGTGAATCAAGTCCAAGAGAGTGAGTTAGGGTGCATGGATATTTCAGGAAAACTCTCAAGTTTTTCAGGTTTCTATTTCTGTATAACAAACTACCCCACAGCTGAGTGGTTTTAAAAAAAGTGAACTATTTAATTTCTTATATTTCTTATGATTTTGTGGGTTTGTATAGTGGTTCTTCTACTAGTCTTCTCTGGGCCCCTCAGGTCATTGCGTTCAACTGGCATCTGGGCTGGATGGGAAGGTCCAAGATGGCCTCACCCACTCTATCAGTTTGGGGGCCTTGATGAGGAAGGATGTCTAGAAGGCTGAGAAGATTTTTTTTAATGTTTATTTATTATTGAGAAACAGAGAGAGAGCACGAGCAGGGGAGGGGCAGAGAGAAGGGGAGACACAGAATTGGAAGCAGGCTCCAGGTTCTGAGCTGTCAACACAGAGCCCCACGCAGGGCTCGAACTCACAAACTGCGAGATCATGACCGGAGCCAAAGTCAGATGCTTAACCGACTGAGCCACCAGACCCCCCAAGGCTGAGAAAATTCTTACGGCCATTTGTCAGTCAGTAGTCTAGCCCTAGCTTCTTTACATAGTGTACTGGTTCCAAGAATGTTAAAACAGAAGTTGTAAGTTCTGTTAAGACATAGGTCCAAAACTCACAAAGCACCAAAGTCAAAGTAAGTCACAGGCCAGTCCAAACTTCAAGTGGAGGGAAAATAGACAACACATTTTGATAAGAGGAGGGTACAATCACATTTGTGAAAGGTCATGGGGGATGTGAGGGATCGTGCCATCATTTTGGGACATAGTCTATCACACCAGGTGATTCTGAGGTCTCCCCAGGAACATGACTCCTCTAGTTCGAGAATCACGTGTATGTAAACTCAACTACTTCAATGACTGCTCTATTGTATTGTTCTCTTTCTTCTACTCTGCAAATGCTCTGATCCTACATTTATTCCTTACAGTCAGGAGGAATAAGACACAGAAAAGTAGGTATCTCTTGTGTGAATGCATGAAACTATAGCAACAGATTTGTAAACTCTGTATCGAGGCTGTGGGAACAGAAGGAGTCCTAAAGAATGACAGTTTTTGAGTTGGCTATCTATAATATAATTTGTAAATACATTTTTCATGTGAGAAGATAGACCCCAACTGGAAGAGCATTAATTTTGAGTTGTTTTTATTCACTCACCCACAACCTTTCACTGATAGGCCTTGTGGCCCACAAAACACATGTATGAGACAGCTGCCCGGATCAGGTATAGATGAACTGAAAACCTGCACAAAATAAACTGATCCAATAAGGTTTGCATCCTCTACCTTCACTTAATGTGGAGCAGACCAGTGTGAAGAAGCAGAAAGAACCCAAGATCTAGACTTACCCTTACTGCCAAGTTTTGGTACAACCTTGGCTGGGTCAGCTAAGAGATCCTACATTTCGGTGTCCTCATTTGTAAATTTATAATACATCTCTCAGTGTTGGGAAATTAACTAAAATGACCTAGGTAACAGGTGGCATTATATGTTAGCTGATGTATAGCAACTAGCATCCAGAACAGTTAAACAAGTAATAGGGTTCTGCTGCTAAATTATGGTACACTGAGCTCTGATACTGGCCTATTACACCTATAAGCAATTTCCAGGTGCTTTTTCTGGTTGTATTTGGCTTCTACTCACTCTGATTAAGTCATGGCTGCAGCTGCTGCCATGGTTGCTCAAACAAGTCACATTTGGTTGTACTGGTAAATGCATGATTAAAATCAAAAGGAAATGCAAGAATGCTATTCAGTTTATAAAATTTTAGTGTTCATCACAAGCATATTGTATTATTACTTATCTTGTGTGTATATCCAGTTCCTAAATTAGATTGGTTAGTTTTTGAGGGCAGACTTTGGGCCCTCATGCTATTTGAATCTCTTGCATCTACATCAGCCTCTTCTTAATATTTGGTGATAATCAAGATCAATAACTTACTGCATAAAATGTGCACTGGTCCTCTTAAAATGTGCACAACATTTAGGTGGTAATGTCTTGTTACTGGTGGAATTGCATCCACCCCAAATTCATATGTTGAAGTCCTAACTCCAGTATCTCAGAATGCAACCTTATTTGAAGATCAAATCTTTACAGAAGTAATCAAATTAAAATGAGGTCATTAGGGTGGGCCCTAAGCCAATATGACTAGTGTCCCAATAAAAAGGGAAAATTTGGACACAGAGATGCACACAGAGGTAAGACAAGGTGAAGAGAGACAGGGAGAGTCAGCCATTGATAAGCCAGGGAGAGAGGTCTGGAACAGACCCTTCCCTCACAGTCCTCCGAAGGAACAGAGCCTGATGACACCTTGAGTTTTGGATTTCTAGCCTCCGTAAGTGTAACAAAATACATCTTTGGTGTTTAAGCCACCCAGTCTGTAGTACTTTGTCATGCGGTCCTAGCCTACTAACACAAGTCTTGGGGAAATGGGCGTGGCTCTGCCCAGCGTCTTTTGTATTTTGTAGAGAGGAGTTGTGTATTGTCAGTGAACTCATCTGCAATAATGACAATGACAAATACAAATCAGGGAAATTCTGCAGCCCTCTTATGAGGCCTGTATGCCACCTTCTTTCTGATAATCCTGTTTGATACGTATCTGGAAGAGAAGTAATAAAGATACTTCTAAACTCATATCTTTCTCTAGAGAAAAATTGGAGACCGAGTTATGAGTCTTATTTCCAGTTTTGGATTGGATTGCGTTCCTTTCTGTAAGAATCTTTTTCAAGCACAGGGACAGCTTTTTAGCAAATGGATGAACTACATGTTTCTTCCTAAGAGCAAACATTCCTTGATGAGTTGGTATCAGGGTAGGTAGTTTGCATCAGTGTTATTCTGCATGATAATAACATAATGAGTGGTGAAAATCCAGCATTAATTCATATGGGAACCTGTTAACCAGCTTGGGGAGAGCAACACAGCCTCTTAGCCAGGTAACTCTGAACCATAACAGTTGGGCCACACTGTGCATTTGGAGTAGATCTTAGTGTTATTTTACTTATGTTTGAGACTGAAGATATCTTATTCTAACCCTTTTTGCAGTGAATATCTATTATATGCCATGGAAATTTACGTTTAAGCTGGCTAAGGGCATGTTGAATGAGTACTTATGAAACTTCCTGAGGCGAATTTCATTATCAAGTTCAGCGTCTGATGACTAGTTTGATTCTGTTTAAAGGCATAGATATAAGCACTGCCACCCACCCCTCTGCCCTGCTTTTTTTCTGTATAATTGTAAGTGTTGCTTTACTTACTAGTTTAAAAAAAATAAAATTGTGAGAAATTCAAAACTTAAGGAATCCCAGAGAAAATGATAAGCTCTTTTTGCCTGGGCTTGTATCTTCACCCGGTTTTAGTAAGGAAAGACATATTGCAGCTTTTCTAATACACAAATAAGAAAATAAAATGAGTGAGCATGTGCATGTGTATGCACCTGTGTGTAGTATGTTGCATGCTGTGAGAAAGATGGAGAAGCTCAGTTGATTGTGATTCTGCATTCTGCCCTAATTTTCTTTAAGGAAAAGGGTGAGGAGGCAGCAGAATCAGAATGGAAAGAAGCACTCCTTAGTGAAAAGCCACAGGGCTATAGGGATGGTTAGAGTTATATTCAACTAGAGCATACACTGTTCATCCTTCAGTTCTGTTTTTACTTAGGAAAATCCCTTTCTAAGGCTAAGATAATGAGATAAGTCTTTCTTTCCTCCTGCATCTTTGAATGAAGTAGCTTAGATAAAGCAGTCTTTGGAAACTATGACTAACCGTGAGATGTGGTAAGTAGATTTTGTAGAAAGATGTTGTAAGGAGTGCGATGATAGATATGGATACACTGTAAGTTCCTAAGGAGAAAGTTATCACTATAGTAAGAAGTGTTACTATTCACAATAGTCTTCGTTAGACATCTGGGTAATACATTTTTTTCTGGTTTTAAACTCTATGTATGTCCATGATTAATTATGGGATTGTGGCTTGGTTAGATTTGTTTTTAGAAGAAAAAAGTTGTGTTCAATTTGAAATGTTAAAAAATACCCACAACATAGAGTCAAATCGAGAATAAGGATTAATCTTGTATGAGACAGCAGGGATACTTGGAAGAATTTCTATTTTATTCCACCATTGCTTAGGTGAAAACAAAACTGGAGCATCCAGAATATCAGCAGGCTGTCCACATACTAGCATGATAGAGTGAGCTTTGGGATAAACAGACCTTGGACATTTGCTAGCTGTTTGGGTTTGGTCAAGTTTTTGAATTCCTCTGAGCCTCAACTTACTCAGCTGTAGAAAGAGAACAATACTGGCTTATCCATGCTCAAGTGATGTACTGAAAGTTCTTGGCTGTTAGTAGGTACCGAATGTTGGCTTTGGGCAGTGGTACTCTTACATCTGTGGTAGGAGGCACTTTAACAGAATAGAAGAAAAGCAATTGAACTATTTCTGTGAAAAATGCAAGAATTTAGGAAAAGACTTTCCCCATCTGCTTTTCCAAGAGTTTGTGCAGTGAGCCGCCTTTCTCACAGAGAACATTTGATTGTGGAGTTCCTTGAGTAAGAGAAAAAATTAAGGATTCTATTGCTGTGCTTGTGAATACACATTAATATTTACCCTCTTTTATTTTACCTATATTCTGCATGTGACTTTACGTTCTGTCAAAGTAATAAACATGGGGAAGTCAGAGGCCTGCTTTGTGAAACTCTAGAGTATTTAAACTTTCTCTTTTGTATTGTGATTGCTTCAGTCTCTGATAAGAATGCTTGAAAGGCAACTAGATCTAATTCAAGAGATAAAGGGCAGATCTCTGACAGAAAATTGCCATTTGATGGAAGCATTTTCCATTTATACAGTATAACTTATTTCAGTCTTTCATATTAGTGTGGTTTTTGAAACATCAGTCTGATAAAACTCCAAGAGGCAATTTCTAGATAAGATGTGTGTCCAGTAGAATGATTTATATATGATATATTTAATTATATAAATAAATGTTATTTCTTCTGAAATGGAAATTTTCAGCTATTCTAAGAGTCTCTCCTTCCCTGACCCCCACTCTCTTTTATTGGTCTTTCCCTATAATAGCATTTCTGTAATTTAATCAAGTTGCATCCATTCCTTGACCAGAAAGGAACAGACCAGCACAAATAAATTTATGACTTGGTTCTTATTGCATCACTCATTAGTTTTAATTTGATTGTGTTTATCTCTCCTTAGAGTCCACCAAATGGATAGGCTTCATAGGGGGACAGTATGGAATTTATAGACATTGGGTTTATGTGGGAGTCACTGAAGGATGGCATCTCTTACAACACTTAGTATGTTTAGATCTAGCAGAACATCAAACCAAGTCACATCCTTACTCACCTCTAGACATCATTTGCTTATTTACCGAGGATTATGAAGAAGGAAGAATAGCTTTTGGATTTGTCTTTTCATTATTACACTAGTTCAAGTAACCTTTCAAGGAGTCATATAAATATTCAAGCATATACAATATAACTTTCTTTTAGACAAAAGTCACAAGCATTCTCCTATTTAAATTGGTACAGCTGCAGAGTTACTCATAATGATTATTTTAAGCTTTTCTAATAAAAAAAAGGGCGGGGGCTCAAAGGGCTGGAGTGATGTGTACAAAGGCATGAAGTTAGTCAGTGACAGAGCTGAAACTCAAATCTGAAAGTCTCGCTTCAGTGCTTTTTCCTATGAGCCATTCCGTCTTCAGTGGAGATTCGAGTGCCATGGTGTCAAGGCAGACTCATTTCATGGGGAAAAAAATCATATTATTTAGGGAAAGAGTGTAAGGTCTGATGTGTCCTTGGCAAAAGATATTATTTTGGAGTTAGAGAAGCACAATAAAGACTTGGTTCTGATCTTATGTAAAAAAGTCAGCTCTGTCATTCATTGTTCATCTTAAAAGCTTCAATTCCATGCCTAGTATGGTTCAGCTCTTGAAGAGTCAGGTAAAGGCAAATGAGATATTGTTGAGGACCTTGAGGAGCTTATAATTCAACACTGGGCCCTAACTATCCTTCCTCCCACATTGAGGTGGAGGAAGAGATATTAAAATGTTTCTAAAAAATAAGAAAAACCTTTTGAAAAATATAGCATACATATCAAAGTAGCCCATGCTACTGATTTATAAATCAATATACTTATGTTGGAGATGAATATGCTAAATTTTTTGCTAATAGGGATGTGTGACCACAATGTTTGCAGATTCTGTATAAGGAGAGCAATAGGTAAGCCTAGTGAATTTGCAGATAGGTGTGGGGGAAGTAGTTTTTACAACTGGTTTTTATATTATGAAGAATTGATTCTCAAATGGAAAGGGGGGGTATCCCACAGTAATACATATCATAATTTTTAAAAGGAAGAGCATAGTTTGAAAAAAGTGATGCATTGTCCTATAGCTTCAATTTATTTTTGGAATGAAATAATTAATTTTCAATTTTGCTATGGGACAGTGAGAATTTTTGTTTATCATGAAGAGTCATAGAACAAGAAAGAATGAGGTAGAACTATTAATTTTTTAAATGTTTGTTTATTTTTGAGAGAGAGAAACAGAGTACGAGCAGGGGAGGGGCATAAAGAGAGGGAGACACAGAATCTGAAGCAGGCTCCAGGCTCTGAGCTGTCAGCGCAGAACCTGATGTGGGGCTTGAATTCAAGAACCTTGAGATCATGACCTGAGCCAAAGTCGGATGCTTAACCTACAGAGCCACCCAGGCACCCCAAGAAAGAGATTTTAAGGGAAGTTTAGAAGAAAAAATGTGGACATCGGAATCAATCATTAGGACATTCACACCTTTGCTGGCAACCCTGGTCAAATCCTTTAAACTGAGACTAACTGGGTTTCTTCATTGGTAAAGTGAATATAATAGTAACAATTTGGTAAGATTGTGGTGATAATTAAATTGAAATAAAGTATCTGGCCATGTCCATACAGTGCCTGATAGATGTTAGACAAGGCAATAGATATTAATGCTCTTCCTTTGAAATAAGAGATCTTAAGGGTTAAATACACATTAATGTTAAACATTAGCTTCTAAAGGTTAGCATTCCATATGAACCCTTCAGTTGTTTATAAGTGATTTTCACATTGCCTCGAGTTACTAACTGTGACTGTTGACATCTTGATAAGATCTTCATATTTGTTCCATAAAGAAGTACACGAAGAAACTGGCAGCATTGTAGTGAGACTTAAAATTCTATTATGGATTTAAAAACAAGTTGAGATATTAGTAAAACAAGGAAGTGAAAAAGGCAAGTCACAGCATGAAAAGAAATTAATTGTACAACATCCTCGCCTTCCTACACTGGGACTTGAAACGTTCATATTTTCAAAGACCTCTCTGACAAGCAGGGCTGAATGGTTAAGACAGTTAACAGAAGATAAATTATTTAGTCAAAGAAAAGATGAGAAAGGAGTTTTAAGACTTCCAGAAGATACTAAATAGATGAGATAATTGTGGAACAAACATAGTTAATTGAGCAAAATAAGAGCAGGTGAAATTCAACATAAGCAAATGTGAAGTAGGGCACGCTGAAGAATAGGATGTAAATTACCTGCACACAGTGTACATTCCTAATTGATTGTGAAACATCTGTGGAAAAGAATTAACAGGTATTGTGGGTTAAAGAAGCAACTTGCCTGGTACCTGAAACCTATCATAGGGTGAAAGAGCATTTTCTTATTAATGGCCTTATCTTAGTTCTCAAAAATATTATACAGTTGACCCTTAAACAACATGGGTTTGAACTGTGTGGCTCCACATACATGCAAATTTTTTTTGCAATAAATACAGTACAATGTTATAAATGTATTTGCTCTTCCTTTTGATTTTCTTAATAACGTTATCTTTCTGTAGTTTATTTTACTGTAAGAATACAGTATATAATACATGAAACACACAAAACATGTTAATCAACTGTTTATGGTAGGCTTCTGGTATCCAGTAGGCTATTAGTACTTAAGTTTTGGGGGAGTCAAAAGTCATATGTAAATCTTTGACTATGTGGAGGTGGGAGCAGTCAGCACCCCTAATCCCTGCATTGTTCAAGGTCAAGTGTATTTGTATTCAATGTAGAACATTGCAAAAAGGAATGGGAAGATTCTTGGAAAACAGCAAGTAGAACTGGAGTGGAGGGAAAGGAAAAGCACACAAATAACATTTGTTGAATATCTAATAGGTACCAGGAACTGGGGTACCATAGTAAATTGCATTATTTTCCTCAATTTTTGCCATTGTCTGTATCTAAGCCCTTTGCTCCATGACTTTGCACTTTTCCCCTACCTAGATATATTTCCATGGCCCATTAACATTGAGCTTTCCACGAGGCTTGTTTTAGTTAATCAAATGTCAGCAGACATGATACGAACAGATGCTCAGATGTGCTTTTGCATGCAACGGACGTTCTCATGTGTTTCTACCATTGCTGGAGATGATATCTGGGAGAGCCAGTGGTCTAAGGAGAATGAATGTTCCTGGTAAATCACTAGAACTTTGTAGTGATGGGTAACTTCATGTGTCAACTTGACTGGGTCACAAGGTGCCCATTATTCCTGGTGTCTGTGAGGGTGTTTTTGGATGAGGCAAACATTTGAATCCAAAGACTGAGTGAAAGAAATTGCCCTTTCTAATGTGGGTGGGGTTCATGCAATCAATTGAAGGCCTGAATCAAACACAAAGGCTAACCCTCCAGTGAGTAAGAGGAATCTCTTCCTCCCTGACTGCTTGAGCTAGAACATCAGTCTCTTCTTGCCTCCAACTCAACTGAAACATCAGCTCTCCTAGGGTCTGGAGTCTGTCAGCTTTTGGAGTGGGACTTACATGATCCGCACTTCTGGGTCTCCAACTTGTTCACTTCAGATCTTGGGACTTCTCAGCTTCCATTATCATGTATGCTAATTCCTTATAATAAACCTCTCTCTTTGAGAGGAATTGTGGCTTTTCTAGATTTGTATTGAAAAGAAAAAGTTGCATTCAATTTGAAATATTTAAAAAATACCCACAATATATTGTATATATATTTATATGTATATATGTATGTGTGCACATGTGTGTGTATGTATGAGAATATATATATGTGTGTGTGTATATATATATATATATATATCTATATATGACCATTTGCTTCATTAGCATTAAGTTGATACATTTATAACATTTGTAAGTTGCTATCTTACTTAATTCTCATGATTATCCCCTGTGATAGAATTTCACCCCCTCTTTCATAGATGAAAAAACTCAGATTCCAAGTGATTAAATGACTAGTATAGTATCATACGGTAAGGTGATTACATATGATGGCACTGAGGTTTAAATCCAGGTCTCTTTAGTTCCAAAACTGATGTTCCTTGTAATGTGCTATGGTTGTTTTGAAAAACTCAAAAGGGATAACAAGCAGAGGATATTAGAAAGTCAACTATGGTGCAGTGGTTCTTTTTGAGAAATTATTTTAGGCTGGGTTCACTATCAAGCTGGACATCACTCTGGTGCTCCAGATATAGAACCAGTAGTCTAGACTGACCCAGTGATCACTCCCATTGGGCTAAGAAATTCTAGATGAGCACCTAGCTCTTGAGCTACTTCCTACCTGAATATTACATAAGGAATGACTACTGTTTCTGTCACTATTTTCTTTATTCATTATATCACATGGGTCATTTATGTCTTTACCTATATACAAGTGGCTGTGGGAGAGTTGTCCTTAGGAGAAATGAATGTCACGGACAAGTTGTTGTAACCCACATGGCTTCCTTTCAAATAGCTAGGAAGGGAAAATACTAACCAATTTCAGAGGAATCCAAGAATTTTGTGTCTTGTTGACTATTGAATTCTACTCTAGCCTAATTATAGTTAATGTCAGCATCAATGTGAGTCTAAATAGACAAAACCAGTTTACTTATTTGTTTTTTATATGCTTTCGTTACATTTGACCTAACAAATTAGATTGCTTAATTCTAAATTTAGTAAGAGTCTCCTTCAGAGCTTAAGACTTCACCTATACTTGTTACAGCTTTTTTTTTTTTTTTTTGTCAGGAGTTATGGGACAAGATGTTTCCAACATATTTTAACCATAAAATTAAAATTGAATTTCAGTTAAAATTTTTTTAACTGTTTATTCATTTTTGAGAGAGAGAAAGAGAGCGAGTGAGCATGTGCAGGGGAAGGGCAGAAAGAGAGGGAGACACAGAATCCGAAGCAGGCTCCAGACTCTGAGCTGCCAGCACAGAGCCGGACATGGGACTCAAACCCACCAGCCATGAGATCATGACCTGAGCCAAAGTCAGACTCTTGACCAACTGAGCCACCCAGGTGCTCCTGAAGTTTCAGTTTTAATGCTTGATAATAGAGTTAATTTAATGGGGCGGTAATTTTTAAACACAGGTTTTCTATCTTGAAACTTAGTGTTACCTTTTCTCCCTCAGAGGTCTTCTCCATGTCTGGATATGTTTCTCTATCTCCTGTAAGTATACAGAAACCTGTTATGGAAGAAGACAGAATATGCTTGATTCTACCAGGAATGTAAGAATAAATAGCTGATTCTTTGTAACTGGAACTATGTAGACTTGAGATCATTGATTCTTACATTACGCCCCATTGGACTTTTTTTGAGTGTGATTTTTAGTCAGTATGAGTACTTATGAAACACACCTGCTTTTTCAGAGACACTTATGTTTAAATGTCTTTTTTTAAAGTGTTTGTTTATTCATTTTGAGAGAGAAGTGTGGGCAGGGGAGGGGCAGAGAGAGAGAGAGAGAGGGAGAGAGAGACTCCCAAGCAGCCTCCATGCTCAGCGTGGAGCCTGATGCAGGGCTTGATCCCACAACTGTGAGATCATGATCTGAGCCGAAATCAAGAGTTGGATGCTTAACTGACTGAGCCACCCAGGCGCCTTTATGTTTAAAATGTCTTATCTAGATTTAATAGTGGCTTTATCATCACTTTATTTTTGAATTTTTAACTATTTCTCCTTTCTGTTTTTAAGAGTAATGTATGTTTATCTTGGAAACCTGGAAGAATACCAAAATGGTATAAAGAATAAAAATTGCTCATATATTAATAATATGGACTGAATAACTGATAATAATTGGACTGTTTTATATTCATTGCCACCAAATATATATGTATAATAAATATAAATGTATATTATAAATATACATTATATATGTATATATATATATATACACACATATACATATATATATACATTACTTAAAAACATTTTCTGAGAATTTTCCTGTCTTTGAAAACATTTATTTATTATTTTTTTATTTTCAATTTTCCCTTCTTAGGGGAAACTCCTTGCTGGACATTTTGACCTGAACAAACTTCTTCCAAATTCAACACAATAAGCCCTGGGGTGCCTGGGTGGTTCGGTCTGTTAAGCATCTGACTCTTGGTATCAGCTCAGGTCATGATCTCACAGCCTTGAGATTGAGCCCTGGGCTCTGTGCTGAGTGTGGAGCCTGCTTGGAAATCTCTCTCTCCCTCTCTCTCTCTCTCTGTCCCTCCCTTGCTCATGATCTCTCTCTTTCTCTCTCCAAATAAATAAAAATTAACTTAAGAAAAAAACTCAATAAGCCCCAAACTGTCCTCACTTGCTCCTTCTATATATGTATATATATATATATATATATATATATATATATATATATATATTGAAGGATATATATGTAATATATTAACTATATATATATTAACTATATATATATATATATATATATATATATATATATATATATATTTCCCAGTCTCTTAGTGAATGGTGCTAAAATTCTATTGGTAATATAAGATAACAATCTTTTAATCCTCTTGCATTTTTCTCTCTCCCATCCCCCTGTTTCCAATCACTCAGTATGACCCAATGACATCTTGGCAATGTCATTCATATTCTTCCTTCCTTCCTAATCCCATTTGAACAATTCTGTCAGTAAAGCCTGTAGCACAGAAGTGTGTGCCCCCTTACTATGGACACCACTGTCTTCTTCTATTGCCACCTCCGGAGTGTAGGCCACCTCTGGATTAGTGGTGACCTTCCTCTGGATTATTATGATACACTTTTAACCAGAGAGCAGCTTAAGCCAAAGCAGGCGCAAAAGTCCTTGAGGAATTATAGAATATCAGGGATGAAGGAAGCTTTCATCTAGGAAGGGAAATGATGTTTGGAGAAATTGAGAAATGTCCTTGATGTTAAATAAATATAAGTGGCACTAGAACCAGGTGTCCTAATTCTTACTCTAGAATTCTTCAATTCCTTCACATCCTTTCTAGAGCTTTCTTAATGTGTGTCCTGCAAACACCAAAAATCCTTAGTCAATGATTCGAGGTCCTCTACAAACTGACTCCCAGTTCACACTTCCACCTTACCTCTCCTTGTCCTTTGGAGACTTCCCAACATTATACCCTTTTGCTCCTGCCATCCTCTATGTAATAACCTCTGTGCCTCCATCCTTTATGAGTTGAAAATATTCTTATGGAGGTGCCTGGGTGGCTCAGTCGGTTAAGCATCAGACTCTTGATTTTGGCTCAGGTCATGATCTCATGGTTCATGAGTTTGAGCCCTGCGTGGACCCCAAGTTGGGCTCCAAGCTGACAGTACAGACCCTGATTGGGATTCTCCCTCTCTCCCTGTCTTTCTTCCCCTCCACCACTCAAGATCACATGCTCTCTCTGTCTCTTAAAACAAATAAACCTAAAAAAAAAAAAAAAGAAAAAAAAAAAAAAGAAAAGCTTCTTATGATTCAGAGCCAAGAGGTAACCTAGTCTATTTAGCCGAGTCTTTCTTGTAGATTCCTGTTGAGATGATCTTCTGTCTGCCCTCTAAACTTTAAAGCATTTGAATGGACTGTTATTATCACTTCATAGTAATATGGATTTTACATAAAAGTGTAGATTTCAACATTCCTACAAATTCTATGCTTGTTAAGCGCAGGGAAAAGGAATTCTTAATCTTTATTTCACTCAAAGCATGTAGAATGCAGCTGTTTGTGCAGTTCAGGATCATGAAATGTTTTTAGACAAATAAGTCATCTTATCTGTTTAGGTACAGGTATTAATTATAATTATACTCACAAAGAAGATGTCTAATAGTATGAAAATTTTGACAAAATAGCCAAATTACTTAATTTTTGATATCCTATGTTAGAGTGTTCACACCAAAGGGAGTGCATGATATTGGAGTATGAGATGAAAATATTAGAACTTTTCTCTTGATCTTTTAAAAATTGCTATTTCTTGTGCAGGTTTTATAATGTATATAATTGATTACTAAAGAAATACATGCAGATAATTTACAAATGAATTCATTTGTAAATAGGAGGATATGAAGGATATGAAGTAAAAAACTTACACTGCTGGCGTGTAACCAGAAATGTATGAATGAGAGTTCCATTTCTGGCAGTGGCTGACAAGACTGTTCTGGACAAGCCACCCACTGCTTTAGAGTTTCTCCAAATAGCTTGCTATAACTAAAGTCAGGGGAGTTTCTCTTTGCCTAGTATTCAACATAAATGTTATGCATGCTCACCTACATTGTAGTCTTGATTCCCATGTCTAAGAAAGTTCCAGTCTCCTTAGTGATACAAGTGAAGTTTAGGGTTGATCTTTACTAAGGGTCAAGTCATATTTTTCTGGCTTTTGGTAGATGAACTAGTGGATAGGGAAATGTATTGGCACCTTTCCTGACCTGAAGGTTCTCTTTGTGAGTGGACTACATGGCTGCCACAGCAGCTGACTGCAGGATACTGAAGTTTGGATGTCTACACATTATCGATTTCCAGATGTATAGTTTTATGAACCAATATCAACTACCCCATATGTATTGTTCCTAGGAACAGTCAATAATTTGTGAGCAAAAGACTGTTTTTTAAGTCAGAGGTTTATTTATATATATATATTTAAAGTTTATTTATTTATTTAGAAAAAGAGAGAGGGAAAGGTGCAGAGAGAGAGAGAGAGAGAGAGAGGGAGAAAATCCCAAGCAGAATCCACACTGCCAGCTCAGAGCCTCACAAACTGTGACATCATGACCTGAGCCAAAATCAAGAGTTGGACGCTTAACTGACTGAACCAACTAGGTTGGTTATATTTTTATACTTTTTAAATGTAAAAAAAATGTATCTTTCCTGGATAGAAATGTATATTCTGGGTTACTTTTTTATTTTTTTATTTTTTTTTTTTATTTTTTTTTAAATTTTTTTTTTCAACATTTATTTATTTTTGGGACAGAGAGAGACAGAGCATGAACGGGGGAGGGGCAGAGAGAGAGGGAGACACAGAATCGGAAACAGGCTCCAGGCTCTGAGCCATCAGCCCAGAGCCCGACGCGGGGCTCGAACTCACGGACCGCGAGACCGTGACCTGGCCGAAGTCGGACGCTTAACCGACTGCGCCACCCAGGCGCCCCTTTTTTTTAACTTATGATGAATACTGGGAACATTTGGTAAGATAGGTATGAAGCAACCTTTTAAGATTTATAAAGCATCTATCATAACAAATTAAAAGTGTTTTATTTACCTTTGAATAGGCAGTACATACATATAAATACTCAAAAAATAGAAAATAATTTACAGTGAGAAAGACCTTTCTCCCAACTCTGTCCCCCAGTTGTCAAGTTCCCTTCCACATTGGTAATCAGTGTAACTTGTTTCTAAGCTATTTCTCCCTTTCTTGAGGAAATAGTACACTACAGGCATTCTTTTCCTGTGCTTCTTGGAGATATTTTTACCTTAGTATATGTATCATCACCTCAGTCTTTCTTTTTTCTTTGTGTTTCCTCAGATTTATACCATTTCTGTACATATGCACCAAGTTTATATTTTTTTAACCAATCCCCTATTGATGAACACTTAGATTTTTCAATATTTAAAAAACATAAATTTGTGATGAATGATCTTATTACCAAAGGTACATCTGCAGGATAATTCCCTAAAATTGGCCTTTCTGGGTCAGGGCATGTTCATTTGTGATTTGGAAAGCTACAGGCAACTTATCCTCACTAGGAGTCTCCCCAGTCTCCAGTCCTGTTAGCAACACATGTGGTTCCTGGTGTTTGAAGTTTTGCCCATAGAAGGCATTACCAAACTTTTGGACCATTGCCAATCCAATTGGTAAAACATGGCATCACAATGTAGCTCTAATGATCATTGCTCTCATTGTGACTAAGGGTGCATCATTTTCTTGTACTTAAAAATCATTTGTACTACTGGGTAGCTCAGTTGGTTAAGCGTCTGACTGTGACTCTTAATTTCAGCTCAGGTCATGATCTCATGGTTGTGAGATCAAACCCCCTATCAGGCTCTGGGCTTCAAGTGTGGAGCCTGCTTGGGATTCTTTCCCTCCCTTTCTCTCACCCCCTTCCTCTCTCTCTCTCTCTCTCTCTCCCTCTCTCTCTTTTAATAAATAAATAGATAAATAAATAATTTTTTAAAAAAAGAATCATTTGTATTCTTTTAGGATCTGTCTTTTCATAAACATTGTTCATTTTTAAAGAATGTTTATTTATTTTAAGAGAGAGAGAGAGAGAGAGCAAGCATGGGGGGGGGAGGGGCAAACAGAGGAAGAGAGAGAATCCCAAGCAAGCTCCACTCTTGGTGCAGAGCCAGACACGGGGCTTAATCTCATGACCTTGGGATCATGGCCTGAGCCAAAATCAAGAATTGGTTGCTTAACCAACTGAGCTACCCAGGCACTCTAATTTGCCCATTTTTTAATGTTTTTTTTTCTTTCCAATTTGAAGGAGTTCTTTTTCTATTTTTTGCACATATATATGAAATCAGCCCCTTCTCTGTATGTGGATTGCAAATGCTTTTTTTTTTTTTTTTACTAGTTTATTTGCTGTTCATCACAATTTTCTCTGAAATCCTTTGCAACATTAAATCACTAATTTACTGAATTTCAGTCAGAATAAAAACAAGAAATACAACTAAACAGAAAAGTTTTGAAGAGAAAAATAAATTTTAATGTGGGATAATTAACAGTAAATTTCAAAGTAACATGTGGCTAATTCCACTTAGCTGAACAAACAAACAAAAGCAGAAACAGATCCATAAAACACAAAGAACAAACTGGTGGTTTCCAGATAGGAGATGAGTGGGGGGGTAAACAGAATAGGTGGAGGAGAGTAGGAGGTCCAGCTTTCCAGTCATGGAATGAATAAGTCACAGGGATGAAAGGTGAGCATAGGGAATGCAGTGGCGTTGTATGGTGACAAATTGTAGCTACACTTATGGTGAGCAGAGAATAATGTATAGGGTTTTTTTTTCAATATATGAAGTTTATGGTCAAATTGGTTCCCATACAACACCCAGTGCTCATCCCAGTAGGTGCCCTCCTCAATACCCATCACCCACCCTCCCCTCCCTCCCACCCCCCATCAACCCTCAGTTTATTCTCAGTTTTTAAGAGTCTCTTATGCTTTGGCTCTCTTCCACTCTAACCTCCTTTTTTTTTTCCTTCCCCTCCCCCATGGGTTTCTGTTAAGTTTCTCAGGATCCACCTAAGAGTGAAAACATATAGTATCTGTCTTTCTCTGTATGGCTTATTTCACTTAGCATAACACTCTCCAGTTCCATCCACGTTGCTACAAAGGGCCATATTTCATTCTTTCTCATTGCCACGTAGTACTCCATTGTGTATATAAACCACAATTTCTTTATCCATTCATCAGTTGATGGACATTTAGGCTCTTTCCATAATTTGGCTATTTTTAAGAGTGCTGCTATAAACATTGGGGTACAAGTGCCCCTATGCATCAGTACTCCTGTATTCCTTGGGTAAATTCCTAGCAGTGTGTATAGGGTTTTCAGATCTCTATGTTGTACACCTAAAACTAACATAACACAGTGTGTCAACTAGATTAACAAAAAAAATTAAAAAGGAAAAAAAGTAACATGTGGAACTTACAAAATTCCTTCTTTTCAAATGAAGATATTGTGGCTCAGAGGTGTTAACTGCCATACACAGTCATATAGTAACATAATGGTAGACTATACAGTAAGCATTGTTGGTTGTCAACCTAAGACCTTTCTTTTCTTAAAAAAATTTTTATTTATTTATTAAAAAATTTTTTTTTGATGTTTATTTAGTTTTGAGAGGCAGAAAGAGACAGAGCCTGAGTGGCGCTGGGGCAGAGAGAGAGAGAGAGAGGAAGATAAAGAATCTGAAGTAGGCTCCAGGCTCTGGGCTGTCAGCACAAGGCCTAATATGGGGCTTGAACTCATGAACCATGAGATCATGACCTGAGCCAAAGTCAGATGCTTAACCTACTGAGCTACCCAGGTGCCACCAACCTAAGACCTTTCATTCTTGGTAGCTGATTCTGATTTTTCAAGTGTCCACCGTTGTGTTACTGCCCCAGAGCTAATCCTGATTGGTCTCAGCCTTAAGAGGGGTCTTGTCAACTCATACTGGTAACTGGCCAAAGAATTGTTGAAGGGCTTCCAGTATAAGTTCTTTGGCTCAGGGCATCTGGGTGGCTCAGTTGGTTAAGCACTGCCTCTGGATTTTGGCTCAGGTCATGATCTCATGGTTTGTGGGATCCAGACCCATGGCAGGGTGCTGTTAGCAAGGAGCCTGCTTGGGATTCTCTCTCTCCCTCTCTCTCTGCCCATCCCCAGCTCATGCTCTCTCTCTCTCTCTCTCTCTCTCTCTCTCTCTCTCTCTCTCTCTCACTTTCAAAGTAAATAAACATTAAAAAAATTTTTCTCTGGCTCATGCAAGTAAACACATACCCTCCTTTCTTTAGCTGCACATTGCTGAATGAGATTTGATGCCTAGAACTGAGGCAGCCATTTTGTCACCATGAAGGGCACTAGCCTAAAAGGGAACTGCATGCTGAAGATGGCAAAGAAGAAAGGAAATCTAGTGCATGTGCACGTGCATGTGAGAGTGGGTGATGGATGATGTTGTTGAGCTGCAGAATTAACTGGTTTCAGAAACTTTCTGCCGTGGATTCCTAGTTATACAAAACAGTAATCTTAATTGCTTAAGCTAATTGAGTTGTGTTCTTTTTTTTCCTTCCTTCCTTCCTTCCTTCCTTCCTTCCTTCCTTCCTTCCTTCCTTCCTTCCTCTTCCCTCCCTCTTTCCTCCCTTTCCTTCCCTTCCCTTCCCTTCCCTTCTCTTCCCTTCCCTTCCCTTCCCTGCCCTCCCCTCCCCTCCCCTCCCCTCCCCTCCCTTCCCCTCTCCTCTCCTTTTCTTTCTTTCTTTCTTTCTTTCTTTCTTTCTTTCTTTCTTCACTGGGAGCTCAAAGTTTTCTAACTGATACAATGCAGAACCTAAATCTCCTACTCCAAGCTAAGTGAAGTTTCAAGTATGTTATGTTTTGTGCACACAGACATCAGATATGAAAATTTTATAATTTTTATGGAGAAATACATTGAAAAACTTTTTTTCTAGGATAAAAGCAGGTATAGAATACATATTTACAAACCTAACTAAATGAAATGCATAGGTCTTTACCATTATTTCTCTTCAGTCAGGCGAAGTCACTTGTTCTTTATTGCAATTATTTTTCCAAACGGGTGGAAAGTTTTGTTTCTTTGTGACACTAAAGTCAGAGCTGATTCTTACTGTAAAAGATCACACTCGTGCATTTGTTTCAGCATTCTCTTTCTTGACAGTGGGGTGTAAAATATAAAATAAGAGCCTCTGTGTATCACTCAAGGCCCTCCAATTCTATCTTCAGCTTATCTCTCCAACCCAACTTTTCACCATATGTCTTGATTTATCCTTTGTGCCAGAAAACCTGAATTAATGTCCTCCTCACCACCCCCCCGCCCCCGTCCCCCCTCCACCTCCCCAGTGAGCTCCTCATGTCCTTGCTGCTGTGTTTACCTCACATTGTTGTTCCCCTCTCTTTTCAGGGCATGGCTTTATGTCTGTGCTGGATGTCCAAATCCTGTCCCTCCCATCTTCAATCCCACCTTCCCTGTGAAATTTTCTATGATACTCCCTTTCTCTGCTCTCAACCCTGGTGGAAGTATTGCCTTTGATTCTGAATTCCCAGAGCGTTTTATCTTTGCCTTTTTAAATAAATTAATGCCTTGTATTTATCTTTATTTTTTTTTCTGTATTTTTCTTCTGGCTACTTTTCCTTGCTTTTTGAATATTTCCAAATTTGCAAGTATGACTTTAAAAAGGAAATATCTAAATAATTTTGAATAACCCAACTGGAGCCTAAGCTCCTTGAGGAAATACATATTTGCTTCATTTTTATAACTCTCCAATAGCATAGCACTAACACTGAGCCTTGCCCACAAGGTGCAGCAAATATTTGTAAAATAAATAAATATGTTGGATATCTTGCCGTATTTTTCTCAAATACTACTTTTATAGCTTGCTTATGTGTACTTGTATCAATTCAACTAGCCATCAATAAATCTCAAGAATGGTCTCTTGGCGTGGAAGAGTCAATTACACCCTATAATTCTTCAGAAAGGAAAGGATCTGAATAGTGTCAGGTACTGTTGGTCAGAGTAACCATAGCTACAGTTCTTGCTAGCCATGGTAGGATCTAATAATTAAAAGTTGGATTTTTTTCTCTGAATTACTGCCCCACCTTCTCCCATTGTCCCTAGAACATACAGAACAGAAAGCAGGACAGAAAGACTCTAAGAAATGTATCTATTAAGTCATTAAACTTTATTAGCTTTTTGGGCGGTGGGTATTGAGCTATAGTTGTTTTGCAGTGGACTGATCATAATGTGCTTTTAAATTTTACATGTTTCCATAGTAATATAATTTATATTACAGATTATGTACATATAATATAGACTTATATTATCTTCTAATTTGTGTTATATTCTAGATTATAAATTCCTTATGGGGGGACAATATTTTCTCTTTATGTCAGTGCAGGTCCTCCAGGAAGCAGAAACTAAAACAGTAAGAAGTACAGGAGACTTACTGGGGTGAAAGATAAAGGTGAGAGAGAGCAGATGTAGGCAGGGAAAGCCTTTGGATGGGAGTATAGTACTCACACAGCGAGTCCTGTGACTTGGGAGTAGGATGGAGGGAGGTATGGTCAGAGCCTCACACTGGTGCAGCCCCAAGAAAGTCTTGGCCGGACCAACAGAGAGCTGTGGTGCAGTGACGGACCACAGAGAAGGACCACATTGGGCAGAAATAGTTGGGCCCTCACATCCTCCATGCTCCGTCGTCAGCTGCAATTGAAAACTGTAGCTGATGGACAGGGTGGCACACTTGGGTGCTTTCAGCTACCGGCACGTTTTGCAGCAAATTCTCCCTTGAAGGAAAAGCTCAGGGACTTCCCCCATGTTTAGGGCCGCACTGAACGTGATAAAACGTATAGACTGGTAGAGAGCAGAACTTTAAGAAGACGAGTGTATAAATTGAAAGTATTTAGTTTTCTTCAGTGCTTCTAACAATGCACACACTATGGCCCATTTGTAGATGAGCAAGTCTTTCTGTGAAAGTTATTACTCAAAATTGGAGAATTAGCATAAGCTGTGACTGCCTTTTTTCCAATATTTCCAAGTGCCTTTAAAGTTTGCTTAGAAATCATGGACTCTGAATGACTAAATCATGTTTTTCACTTGGACAGTGCTTAATTTGCCTTGGATTAAAGCTATGGCTAAATTTAAATATGGGTGGAAATATACACAGCCATATGTTAAAGCTAGTGGTAACTACTCCAACTTGCTGTCATGTCATGCTATGACTGTGTTTACACTTCACACATGAGTGTACATATTGATCCTTCACCTTGTAAGGAAGGTGTGATTATCTACGTTTTATAGACAAGGAAGTTGAAGCTCAATAGGGGAGATCTCCCAAGTGAGGTCACACATTTAGAAAGTGGCAGGGCTTGGAATGGAACCCAAGAGTCTCTCACTTCTCAGCCTGTTGGTTTTCTACTTGCTAGGATGCCTCGCTTGATAGTTTTCACACAAACAATTATATACACAAGTTAATCTCAAGGTCTGTGCAAGAAGATAGGAGGAAACTAAGTTTTGCTGAATTTTCTTTTATTATATCACTGTATTAATTCAAATATTTGAAAGGTGAAAATGGCAATCGCTTTAATTCATAGCACATACAATTTAACTGGAGAATATTAGCAAGATTTTATTACATGCCAATTATAGCAGTTCATGTGTGCACAAATGAAATGAATACATACTACAAATTTTTGTGAAAAGCAAAAACATTTGGCCAGTTGGCTAAACATTATGGCTATTTATCTCTTCCTTACCACTTTCCTATATTTTTGTTCACTGACAGGTTTCTAAATTCATATCAACAAAAGCATTTCTTAAGAATCTACAGGAGTGCCTGGGTGGCTCAGTTGGTTAAGCGTCTGACTTCGGCTCAGGTCATGATCTCGCTGTTCCTGGGTTTGAGCCCCACATCAGGCTCGGTGCTGACAGCTTAGAGCCTGGAGCTGTTTCAGATTCTGTGTCTCCTCTCTCTCTGCCCCTCGCCTGCTTGTGCTCTCTTTCTCATGCTTTCAAAAATAAATAAACATTAAAAGAAAAAAGACAACTATCATGTTCTTAAAAAAAAAAAAAAAAGAACCTACAAGTGTGTGGTGTTAGAATTTGTACTTAACGGAAATTAAAGATATTCAGAGTGAGCTAAATGGAAGTCATTTTACCAAGTCAGGAAACCACTTTACATGTATAAGATGCCCAAAATATGTTTTAGGAACAGATATTGGCCTTTTGGTGACAACATTATTAGATTACTAGCAAATTCTTAATTTTTTATTTTGAAAGTTCAAAGTATAACAAACAAGTGCAGTGAATAGCCAAAAGAACACCTGTGTCCCCCTTATATTGTTATGCCCCCCCTTGCTTCACATTGTTTCTTTTTTAAAAACAAAAAAAATGTTTACTTATTTTTGAGAGAGAGAGAGAGAGAGAGAGAAAGAGAGAGGGATTGTGAGTGGGGAAGGGGCAGAGAAAGACAGAGACACAGAATCTGAAGCAGGCTCCAGGCTCTGAGCTATCAGCACAGAGCCCAATGTGGGGTTCAAACTCATGAACTGTGAGATCATGACCTGAGCTGAAGTCAGACACTTAACCCACTGGACTGCCCAGGTGCCCCTCATATTGTTTCTTAAAGTATCACAGATATAGGTGGAGCACTTCTTGTCACACTCCCAGATCCCATTCCGTTCCCTCATGTATTAAGGATGACCTCTGTCATGAAATTGGTGTTTACCATTGTCATTCACATTTTTATTCTTAACTCCACTTACATATACATATATCCACACAACTCATGAGTAGTATATAACACTGTGTTGCAGGTTTTCAAAGTTTGTATAAATAGGATCAGACTACACATTGTTTCTGAGGTTTATCTATTTTGATACTTGTTATGTAATACATGCTCTAGAGGTCATTCATTATAGCTGTTATGTAATAAACTATTAAATGAATATTGAATATATGACATTCTCAGAATCCATTCCCCTTGATAGGTAAGAGGTTGTTTCTAATTTTCACAAATTAGTGTTTTTCTACTCTTTTCTACTCTGGGGCAACAAAAATATTTTATATTTTTTCTCAATGTTTGAAATTTTTACTGCTTTACATTTAACTGTTTAATTCAACTAGTATTATTTCTTGGAGTGAAGTAAGTGGGGATCTAATTTTTTTTCATATAGATAATTATTTTTTCCAATATCACATTTACAATAGCTCTTATTCCACTGTGATGGTTAATTTTATATGTCAACTTGGCTAAAGTACCCAGAAATTTGGCCAAACAGTATTCTAGATGTTTCCAAGAAGGTACTTTTTAAATCTGAAATTAGCATTTAAATCAGTAGAATTTGTGTAAAGTTGATTACCTTCCATAATGTAGGTGGGTGGGCCTCGTCAAATCAGTTGAAGGCCTTAACAGAAAAAGACTGACTTCCCCAGAAGAGGAGGGAATTTTGTTAGCAGATTGCCATCAGACTTAAACTGCAGCATCAACTCTTCCATGGGTCTCCAGCCTGCTGGCCTACCTACTTACTAAGGTTTGGACTTGCCTGCCTCCGCAACCACGTGAGCTAATTCCTTAAAGTCAATCTCTCTCTTTCTCAATAGAAATGCACATGTAGATATATAGGTGTATAGATCTACAGACATATGTGTGCACATGGATCCTATCGCTTCTGTTTCTCTGGAGAAACCTAACACACTCACTGATTTGTATGCTATGTTATTTCCTCACTGCCAGATACCAAGTTTCTGTGTATGCTCAGATCTTTTTCTGCCACTATATTGTCTATTTTTCTACTCCTTTTCAACTTAATTATTATTTAATATCTGGATACTTCTTTTATGACTCGCTTGACGATTTCTTTAAAAACCAGCTCAAATTTTCTTGAAGTTGCTTCGAATTTATTAATATGGTGAGAATAAATTGTGTTACTGAGTCATTTTATCCATGGTTATGGTATATCTCTCTACTTATTCAAACTTTCTATTTCATTTCTTGATAATCTCTATCTTTGCCCAAAGACTTTTTGTGGCTGATTTTTGTATTTATTTTGTATTTTTGTATTTATTTATTTATTATCAGTGGAAACTTTTTTTAATTACAGTTTTACTATTGTGTTTCTATCCATTTTCTGCCTATATCTATCTATCTATCTATCTATCTATCTATCTATCTATCTATCATCTATCTCTACCTATATCTATCTATCTATCTATCTATCTATCTATCTATCTACCTAAGTAGGGGATCTGCTGACTTAACTGGTAATAGGGTTGCCTGAAACAAAGACCACATTTCTCAGCTGCATTTGAAGTTGGGGGTGGCCGTTTCACTAAGTTCCAGCCAATGGTATGCAAGTGAACATGTTCTGTGAGGTGTTGAGGAAGTGTACTTAAAGGAGGGGTCATGCTCCTCTTGCCCTTCCTGTTGGCGGTATAAGAACCTGGTGACTGAAGCATTAGGCAAGTGGTTTAAGGACCTGTTTACGTGCACTTAATATATTCCCTGGATCTTACTATGGAATGGAGTTTGTGGTCAAGTTGGCAAAAACGGGAAGTTCCCTGATTTTTAAAAATTTAGAGTTGTTTCCTTTGGCAAAAACCTGAAACTTTAAGACTGAATTAACGCTTCTCATTAATTTTTTAAAAACCGTGCCAAAAAAAAAAAAAACATACTGAATTTGATGTGCCATTATTTACTTAGTATTTTTGAATCTATGTTCGTGAGACAGATATAAATTTTCTTTTATTATACTGTTACTATTCTGTGGTGGTATTGCGGTTATATTGGCATTCTGAAATGAGGTAAGTAGACTTACATTTTCTGATCACTGAAACAGTTTCTGTAAGATTAATATCAGTTACTTGAAGTTTTTGTAAAACTGCCTACATAATTTTCTTAGCCTGATTTCTTTTGGTTGAGCAAACTTTGGCTCACTATTGTTTCTGCATTGGCTATTGTTTTATTTCAGTTTTCCTCATTTTTTAAAATGTTGATTTATTTTTGAGAGAGATAGAGCACAGGTGGGGGAGGGGCAGAGAGAGGGAGACACAGAATCCAAAGCAGGCTCCAGGCTCTGAGCTGTTAGCACAGAACCTGACACGAGGCTCAAAGCCACAAACTGTGAGATCATGACCTGAACTGAAGTCAGGTACTTAACCGACTGAGCCACCCAGGCGCCCCTCCTCCTGTTTTTAATATCTACCTTCGCCCACTCCTCACCTCCAGTGTTTCTCTGACCCATTGAGTCTTCCTGCCTTCCCTATATTTGCTGACTTCATGAACCTGTACCACTGATCACCTAGAATTTCATGATGGAATTCACTTGATAGTTTGCTGCTGCCTCCCTGCTGTGCTTGGAAAGAGATAGGAGCACGCAGACCCCCTTCCTTCCTCTTTTCCACCCGGTATCATCAGTCTTACCACAACTGGCATCCTATAGTCTGCCAATAGAAGTAATTTCTTTACTGGAAGACTAGCGCCATTATGTTTGCTTTTCTGCTGGTTCTCACAGGGCAAGCCCGATGAAGTCTGAGGTACTGTATACAACATATTGGGGAGTGTCTCTGGTGACACTTCCTTTTGCTTCTGACCTGACTCAGATTCTCCACTCCCATGCCCCAGCCACCCCTGTCCTCTTCTCGTTGTCTAAAAATACCTTCCTCAGAGTAAAAGATCTGGCCTCTTGCATCATTTCTCTCTTCTCTTATTTAGTGAACTTTGCTGTTTTGCATATGGGAGAGGAGAGGTTTCAGTTCCAGTTTAAGTTTTCCTTTATGTGCTGTGAGTCATGGACTTATAAACTGTATGCCTAATAACGGAATTTTAGTAAAATTTTAATGTTAGTGAAAGAGTCGTTTTTTTTTCCTTTTTGTTTTTCCTGAGAATTTGATTAATATTAAGGCCCTCGTTCTGCACCAGGAGACACAAGGAACACCTGTTTTCTTTCCTGCTCGCTCATCTCAGGGGCCGGCTGGTCTAGGAAAAGAGCTTCACTAACTTTTAGTGACTGTTGTCTCCCATCCTGGAAAGTGTGACCTTTATTAAAATTATTTGGAATCAGCAGTTCACTTACGATGGGGAGAAAGAAGTAGGAGAGGGAGATGGAACAATTAGCAATTCCTTTCAGCCTACATCGCTCTGAGAAAATCACCTCTGTTTTCTGAATTTCCAGAAAGCATAACGACAAATGATAATAATAGTAATGATGATAAATATGTGTTCAGTTCTTCCAGGCCTTGTGCCAAGGACTTTACATGCATTACTTTATTTAATTCTTACAACAACCTTGTAAGTTACAATAATTACCTCCATTTTATGGATGGCGAAACTGGTTTAGCTGATTAAGAAGCTTATCCAAGATCACACAGCTGTAAGTGATGGGACCAAATTGAGTAATAGGTCTGATTCCAGAGACCACATTCTTGGCCATGAATACAACTAATAACATGTTATCCCTTGTGAGAGGGGAACCCTTCTCTTAAAATGAAAACTTGGCAGAGTCCCACTGGGGGAAACCGCCCCGTAGAGCAGCTCCAAGTCCATCACCTCCGAGGCACCCATGCAGCGACCCCGCCCCTACGTGCGGCTCTGGGTTGGTGGAGCCCTGTTTCCTCCAGAAAGTTTCACCACTGAGATAGAGTGGCATGAAAAGACACAATTACTTTAGTCACTGCTGAGGGAGAACATGAGGAAAGTAAACCAAGAAAACACCCAGAGCGTAGAAATCATCCAGCTGGCAGTTTGATGATCCTATTCTTGCCTGTTTTCTCTCTGGGCTAGAGGTCTGTCCCCATCCTGGAAGGTGGTCCCAAAGGACTGGGACGTAGCTTCGCTCACCTTATCAGGGAGCCAGTTTCCAGCTTCAGCCGGCACCTTGCTTCCCTCCATCACGTGAGGCTGCTCCTTCCTCACTCAATTTGCCCTGATCTCAGAGAGCTGGGCCTGCTCTCCACCAGGTGCTTGCTGCCACGTTGATCTTCCAGTCCTAGGAGCCTCCTCTTCCTCTAGCAGCTGACAAGACTCAGGTGGCTAATGCAAGAATGTGCTGTTCCTGTAGGTTCAGGCATTTGCCCTGAGCCTGGAGGCTAAGGGCAATCACAACACCTCCAGAACTCAACAGCACAAGCAGAAATGACAAGGCCTGGGTGGTTTCACCACCATGCTCTGCTGTTCATCACCTGAGGTAAGCAGTTGTAGGAAGAAGCTCACGGCAGCTTGTTTGTTCAGCAAGTGAAATCGTTCTGTAGAGAGCTAAATGCAGCATAGCCCAAGTAGACCAGTGCACCCAGCACCCTCTGAGTGGGCTTTGCCCACTTCCCCATCTTCACTCATCTTCATGGAGCCTCAACCCATGGAGGGTGGGGAAGAGACTGAGCTCGAGGGGGATGGGGATCGACTTCTAGCAGCCCCTGTGCCTACATCAAGGGGAAAAATCATGCATCCTATATATCATTCTTGGCCTTCTTCATTCCTGTCCCTGAGATCTCTGCCAACCCTGACACCCGCCCTCGGAGAACATAAATTCAGCTGCAGAGCGAAGTCTCTTTCTTAGGGCAATTGTCCCAGTAAGTATCTCTTAACATATTTATTTTGGGTTCAGAGTAGGCCTTTAGAAACTCTTAGTTGTGATTTTTATTTATGGAAAAGATGTTGCTAAATTTGTATAATTCTAGCATTTCTCTCAGCAAGATGCTCAAGACTTTGGAATTCCATTCCCTTCTGAGTTGCTTTACAGCTTTTAGGGTGCCAATATTGTCTACACTAAAAAAACCCATTTTGCCGAGACCGAGGCTCACAGAAAATGAGTAACTTACAAAGAGGGCTCTGCTATGTATTGTCAAAGTGTGGCCTTTCTCTTTGTTTGTTTGTTTGTTTGCTTTTAAATATCAAACAAACATTTTAGGGCCTATGAATTTAGCCAAGTATCACTAGATTTTAAGGAGTGGAGAAAATTCAGAAGCCCCTTAATAAAAGTAAATGTGGAAGATGGGAGCAAGTGTGTGAGGTCAGGAACCCTGTGTGGAGAGAACCATGCTTCCCCAGTCATGAATGATATCTTTTTTCTTCTTCTTATGTCTCCAGAGAATCTTAGGCTCCAGCTTTTTCTCACATTTGATTCTTAGTCTTATATAATTAACTGCTGAGTGTCAGGAAGAACTTGCTCTAGGTAGTCGTTTTCCAAGGAAGATGAAAGACATCTGGGGTAGATCTGGTCCCAAAGTGCATTCTGGAGCCAACTCGCAGTCTGGAGCTGTCATGCTTGCCAAGCTAAATGGCATGTCCGAGAAAGATTGATGCTTGTGTTGTAGTCCCCCGAGTTTGGGGATATTTTCTTATGCTGCATTATTGTGGCAGGAGCTGACTGATACATCATCCTTCTTTCTCCATTCTACTTTCTCTTGTGAAACAACACAATTCCTGCACCCCTGGCTCTGCCTCCATTTCTCTGGATCATTGGGACACAAGAGTCTAATGTCTCTTTTTCTCTTTTGGAACTCTGTGTTGAAGCTGGGAAACAACACAGTCTTTTTTCGGATATAAAATATTGTGAGCCTGAGGTTATAGGAAACTGAGTGTTGTCCGTGTGTAATCTCAGCTGTCAGGCTATAAAGCTAAAAAGTTTGCCCTGTGCTCTGAGAAGAATTTAATCATTCCTTCCACAATTGTTTCATGTTCTTTGGAAAATCAGAAATAATCACTGGTACATCTCAGGACAATTGTACAATGAATAGGCGGATTGCTTAGTGGTAAAACGGAGTGCTGCCTTTCCCCTCCAGAGGGCCAAATACTTCAGATGTGGCAGGATCTGTTTAACTAGATCTTGCTAAAAAGAATCTTAGCTATACATACATTTTTATCTTTGAGTAGCTATCGAAATCAGTATGTGGCATTTTATAGTGTTCACTTCAGAATTTCCTAACTAGTAAGAGTAAAACAATGTGTTAAAGATGACCTAGCCTGGTCCATACATCTCCACTGTGAATTACCTAAGTGGCCTTGAAACGTTGTGATGGAACAAATGGCAACACAAGTAACTTCTATGGTACCTTTGTCCAAGAAATTATGAGGGACCATTTCATTCCAAGTAGGTCCTTGCATGACTGTATTAGATTATGACAAGAGAAATCCATAATAATAGAGGTGAAAAATGGCATTACTCTGTGCAAGACCCCCAAGTTCAAAATTCATGCCTACATCTGAGTTGTAGCTTCATCTTCCCTCTGCTTTGGATGATTTCAGGCTCCTTCTTCAATCCACATTTTACTAGTTCTTCTTTGTCTATCCTAATTCCCACAATCTCTTATCTTTTCTGACTCATTTTGCTTTTTTAATTTAAAGCATGTAGGTCCTACATTCAGGGGGAGCTGCTTTATTATTCCAAGGTGTTCTAGAATCCATCTACACTTACAAATATTTGCACAACCAGTAGAGGTTAAAAGTATAATCACAGTCATACAGTCATATACGTTCCCTTGCCCTACACACACACAGACACACACACATACACACACACACACACACATACACACACACACACACACACACACACACACACAAAAGGATCCTCACAGAGCTGTCACATACAACTGTATAGCTTGTACACAATAAACTGTACGTGGCCCTAGATCCTCATGCTCAGGATGAAACTCATTTGTCTACACCACACATCTTAGTACTTGTGTTGGTGGTGTTCTCTAATTATTTTATATCCGTAAGGCTTGTCTCCATGACAAGGCAAAGTTCTTAAGGGCCAGTCCTCAAAAAGAACAAAAAGAATGTGCCAGAATTTGACACATTCCGCTAGAAGCAAAATAAGCATGTCTTGTTGCATGTATTTTTCCAGCCATCCCACCCCTTCACCATACACCTGCACAGCCACTGTGTTCAGACTCCATCTCCTTCCTCTTCTTCGGGAAGGGGAGTTGGGAAGACACACGGTGCCCTTTTCTCCAAAGAGTAACTAGAATGCCTCTTATTTCAGTTACCAAAATAAGAAGACAACTCTATCATGAGTCCATACGAGTAAAATGTGTGGGTGGGGTGTGCATGCATGCATACATACACTTAGTCTTAGGATACATAAGTCCAGAAAGACAAGATCATAAATTATCTACCTTTATTAAAACTTGTATCGAATAATCTCACCACTTCAGCACTATCACGTCCAGCAGTAATGACCTGGACTAATGGATGGTAGGAAAGTCCTGGAATTGAAGGGATGGTTTTTTAACTTTTGCTTCTGCCACACACACAGGTGAGTGCGGAGGACAAGGACATGTGCTCAGGAGCTGACTGGGCTTAATTTGCATTCCTGCTTTTCTACTGCCTCTTGTGTCTGCTTGTGAGATCTTGACTAAACTCTGAGAGCCCTCTTCCCTCATTGGATCATAACTACCTTCCTGCCAGGGTTCTTGTGAACATTAAATGGGTTCACACATCTCAACACCAAGAGCAGTGCCAGTACAGTGTAAATACTCAGTTTAGTCTTAAATATTTTTGCATTATCTCCTTTCTCTGAGCTTTAGATCCCAGATGATAAAACCTGTAGGATTCAAAAGATTAGATGAGGTAAATATGCAAAAGTGCTTTGCTCTGTATAAAGAACTACACAAATACAAGGCATTAGTTCTTTCAAAGGGCCACCTTTAAACATAGTACTGATTTCTTTGCTTTTTCTTGGAAATTTCTCCCAAATTGATGAGTTCTTTGCTTATGTGGTTTGAAAGCAGAATCACGTTGGCTATTACTTCAGACACTGTTGTTAAGTAAAAGATGTCAGACCATACTTCTAAAAGTTAATTCAAGGAACAAGGCGGAGTGTGAGGGAAAGAAAGGAAGTGAGACTATGAAGGGAGCCATGGTGAGGGGGAAGTTATTGAAGGAGCAAACTGAGATGTGGCCAACTGCCTGGTGTACATGAATGCTCCTGTCATGGAACTGCTGTGAAACTCTTGAGTTTTCTGGTAGCTGAGTGATACAAGTTACAGGCACTACCCAGTTGCAGACAAAATCCCACGCTGCTTTCAGTGGTACATGTCACCCTTGACATCACTGCCTGTGGTTGCACAAGCTGTCAGGGGCCACCAGGAGAGTGCCCCACACATGTATGGGACCCTGTCATCTCATTTCACAAAGAGGCTTGTTCTGGTTCTCTGCCACTTGACTTCTTTTTTTTTTTTTTTTTTTTTTTCAACGTTTATTTATTTTTGGGACAGAGAGAGACAGAGTATGAATGGGGGAGGGGCAGAGAGGGAGACACAGAATCGGAAGCAGGCTCCAGGCTCTGAGCCATCAGCCCAGAGCCCGACGCGGGGCTCGAACTCACGGACTGCGAGATGGTGACCTGGCTGAAGTCGGACGCTTAACCGACTGCGCCACCCAGGCGCCCCTCTGCCACTTGACTTCTAATTCAGTGTGCTGATCCATGTCGATGTGTAGGTGGCCTTGCTACCTCTGTGTCATTTGAAATTGTTTAAAGCAGGGCACAACTATGTCCTTGTGGTGAATTGCTTATACCTCAGTTTACTGCCTATCATTAAAATTGAGGTTAGGCTTAGGCAAACACTGGCACTTGAAGGAAGAAGGTGAAATTTAAGGGATGAAGGTCCCAGAGTGTCTGACTCCTAGCCTCTGCAGGCCTGTACATTCTATATAACTTTGTGTCCTTTTTTTTTAATGTTTGTTTTTGAGAGAGGGAGTGCAAGTGGGGGAGGGGCAGAGAGAGAAGGGGGGACAGAGGGTCTGAAGCATGCTCTGTGCTGACAGCACAGAGCCCAATGCGGGGCTCAAACTCATGAACTATGAGACCTGAGATGAAGTCAGATGGTTAAATGACTGAGCCACCCAGGTGCCCCTATAGTTTTGTGTTCTTAATCCCCACCTGCAAGTTCAGCCCTAGGCCTGTGCATGTTAGTATGCCTTTCTTTCCTCTCTCCCTCCCTTCCTCCCTCCCTCCCTTCCTCCCTCCTTCCCTTTCTTTCTTCCCAAATATTTCTGAGTACCAACTCCATATCAGATAGCCAGGATTCACTAATGACTAAATCCCCATCCTCATGAAGTTTACATTCCAATTTTTAAGATAAAATCAGACTATAGAAAGTAGAGATTTCATTATTTTTATTAAAAAAAACTTTTAAGTATGGTTTTAAAATTACAGAGTAATTCATGCTTGTTATGGACTGAATGTTTGTGTCCCCCCAAATTGAAGCTCTCATGGCCAGTGAGATAGTATTTAGAGATGAGATGGTGCTTTTGGAAAATCAGAGTTAGATGAGGTCATGAGGGTGGGGCCTCCATGATGGGATTAGTACCCTTATAAGAGGAGACCACCCCCCCCCCGCCCCCACTCAAGAGCTTGTTCCCTCTTCCTCCCCTTACATGCACAGAGATCATATAAGCACACAGAGAATGTTGGCCACTACAAGCCAAAAGAAGAGGCTTCAGAAAGAAATCTTTCCAACACCTTTATCTGGACTTTCCAACCTCCAGAAAGATAAGAAATAAATTTCTGTTAAGGCACCAACTCTATGGTTTTTGTTATGGCAGCAAGAGCTTACTAATACAAATGCTCACTATAACACATACAACAAACAACAAAGTATAAAGTTAAGATTACAGACTTAAGGGTCTAGAGGTGACATTAGACCTGAAGATGTATTTTGTTTGGCTCACTTGGTATTTTTTAAACAGTTTTGTTGAGATATAATTTACATACCATACAATTCATCCATTTATAATGAGCAATTCAGTGGCTTTTAGTATATTCACAATGTTGTACATCCATCATCACAACCAATTGTAGAACATTTTCATTATGTCAGAAAGAAACTGTGAACCCGTTAGCAGTTACCTCACCTTTCTCCTCATTCCCCCCTCCCCCCCAACCCCTGGCAACCATTAATCTTCTTTCTGTCTCTATAGGCCTATTCTGGGGATTTAATTAAAGTAGAATCATATAATATGTGGTCTTTTGAGACTGACTTCTTTCATTTAGTATAACGTTTTCAAGGTTCATCCATGTTGTTGCGTGTATCAGTACTTCATTCTGTTTTATTGCCAAATAATATTCCATTGTATGCGTATACCCCATTTTGTTTTTTCACTCATCGGTTGATGGACATTTGGGAATTCTCTACTTTTTTGACTATTGCAAGTATATTTATATATATAATATTTTTTGAGGATGTTGGTTTTCTTATCTCTTGGGCATATACCTAGGAGTAGAATTGCTGGATCATCTGGTAACTCTACATGTTTAACCACTTTAGAAACTGCCAGACTATTTTCCAAAGCAGCTGCATTGTGTGAGGGTCCCAATTTCTCCACATCCTCCCCAACACTTATCACTTGACTTTTTGATTTTAGTTATTCTAGTGAGTGTAAAGCAGTGTCTTATATCAATTCGTGGTTTTAATTCATTTTTCCCTGATGGTTAATGATATCTCTTCACGTTGTTCAAGGCCATCTGTATGTCTTTTTGGAGAAATGTTTGTTTAGATTATTTGGCCATTTTTTAAGTTGGTTGATTTGTCATTTCAGTATTTTTTGAAAAATGAGCTAGCACTTCAAGGCCAGAAGAGTTTATATACATACCTGAATCTCAGATGTCTGTGATAAAAATTTCCAGATCTGGTTCTTCTGGGCTGTAATTAAGGATTTAGGTAGAGTATTCTTTAACTATGAAAATTTGAAGCAAATATCTATACATTAATTTTAGGGAAGCTTATGTGAATTGAGGCAATCTGAATGCATTATACTAATATTCATAGCTTTTTAAAGTAAATTAGGCACATGTCTGGCAAAACAATGCTCCTGCAAACTTTGTTGCTTCTCTCAAAGAAATTTCTTACATCAGCCTGATTCACTTGGTTTTGTTGCCTGCCTCGCCCTGTGGGTATTTATGATTTTGACCCCTGATGCTTCATTTGCCTGACACAACTACTGTTAATAGTTTGGTAGATATTCTTTCTGATTATATTTCTGTAAAATGAGGTGAGGACATTTACTATGTCCAAAATAGCCTTCACTTTGAGTAGATTAATCTAGGAGGGCAGAAACTGTTTTAGGGAGATACCTGCATATTAGTGGAAGAAGATAATAGTGGGTTGGTTTAATGGCCATGAAAAGTAAAGATTCAGGGATTAGTTGAATGAGAGCACTTAAGACCCAGAAGAAACCAGAATTGTTGTGTGTTATGAAGTAGGTGTTGTTTTCCTGTTAGAGCTACATGAGCATGAGCGTGGGGTATATGTGATAAAGAGAGCCGCGGATATGGGAAGATGGGAGATGGGAGCTCAGGCCCATCAGTAAAAAGCTGGTGAGGGAGTTTCACGGGGTTGCTGGGAATTAGGAAGACTGCAAGTACCAGAAAGCCCGCCCTGTGCTTTTAGTGAGTGACGCCCAGCGCTCTTTTTCAAGTTGTTCTCTGTACTAAGTTGCAATGACCTCCCATTATTCACAGATCTTCAGTGGAAGTGCACTACACAAAACAGCCTTTTCTTACTGGGTATAGAGGGAATGAAAAAGGGGATAGATAGTCCCTCCTTGTGCCCTGTGGTGGGGAATAGGACAGAGTATGCTGGAGGGACGGCTGGCCAAGGGCTGACCAGGAAATTGGAATGAGAGTTGACAGGGGCAGCGTCTAAGAGAGGGTAAGCTTCCTCCCTAGAAATGTGCCCCTGCACAAAAAAAGTTAAAAGTGATTCCTTGAATACTTAAAGGAAAGGATAAAAACTGGAAAACTTGGGATAGCTAGGTAAAATTTAGATGAGATTGGACTATTCATACTATTTTGCACCCTTTTTTAAAAAATATAATATTTATCCTTCATATACTCAACAAGTATCTATTGAACAACAACTACATGCCATGCTCTTTTTAGGCACCAGGGATAGAGCGGGGCATGATGGTGTAGACAAATTGCTTGCTCCTTGGACTTACAGTCAGAATATAGGTAAGCCACATCTTTTAAATAGTTGTGAAGTGTGTTACATTGTATGGCTGTTATCACAATTTATTTAACCAGTCACCTATTGATAGACCTTTAAGTGTTTTCCCCCAGTTTTTTGCTATTAAAAAAGAATCTCGCAATGAATAGAGGGGAAGAGATTAAGGAATGCTGTGGAACTCAGATTCTCACTCTTTCTGCTTCTCTTTTGAGCATGACTTTTGTGTGCTGGTCTTTTTCTTGTTGGCTACCTGGGCTTCTGTGTTGTTTCTGTGCCTGAGTTTTCCTTCAGCTCCATGGAGTCTTTGCTGAACTCCACACAGGAATAGAGTTTTCATTCTTGCCTGACTTGCCCTGGGACTGACTACTAGCCCTCCAGGCACTTGGCCTTGTTTAATGACTCAGATTAGCTTCTTGGGGCTTTGTCCCACCCCCACTACTGGAACCTCTCTCCCTGCTCCCTAGCATCACCAGAAGTCTGGGATATTCACTGGCTTTGTGATCTTATGTTGGATTTCAAGCACTGGCAATGAGTACAGTCTTTTCCAAGGCCAAACTTTTTAATTTTTTATTAGTGGTTTTTATTTTGAAACATTCTCAAACTTTCCAAAAAGGTGCAAGTACAGTAAAAGAAACTTGTTTTTATGGAACTACTTTAGGGTAAATTGGTAACATGATGTTCTGTTACCTTTGCATATCTTAGTGTATAATTCCTAGAGGCAAGAACATTCTCAGAGAGAGTCGTAATACAACCATAAAAATCAAGAAGTTAACATCGGCGCATTGTTAACATTTAATTCTGAGATCCCATTCAAGGTTCCTTAGGTTTTTTTAAATTTAGTTTTGTTTTTTGTTTTTATTTTTTTAGTAATATAGCTATAGCAAAGTATCCAGTCCAGAATCACGTGTTGCATTTAATTGTCATGTCTGTCACAGTTTCTCAGTCTTTCCTTGAGTTTCATGACTACTGTTTGAAGATTACACGCCAGTTATTTTGTAAAATGCCTCTCATATGGGTTTATTTTTGTTTTTTTGTTTGTTTGTTTGTTTTTTTAAATGATAAGATTCAGGCATCTTTGTCAGTCCTGTCTCAGAAGTGATGGGCACTCTCCTCATTGCAATCCCATCAAGTGGCACCTGATTGCAATATTTTCCATATCTGATGATATTCATTTTGATCACTTGATTAAGGTGGTGCCTGAGAGGTTTCTCTACCATGAAATCACTCTTTCTCTCTTGTGATTAGTAAGCAGTTTTTGCAAAGGTGATTTGAGGTAACTGTCTCTTATCAAAGTCTTCATTCATTCGTTTATTCATTTACTCGTTCATTTATGTAAGTTTAGACTCATGGATTCCTATTTTATTTAATTGACTATTATCCATTCCTTTTATTATTTATTCAGAGACTCAAACTATCCCAGGAGAGATCAGCGGGAACCCCTTCAAGCTCAAAGCCAAAAACTCTTACCACCTACTTCATAGTGCCCTCTTCTTTCCAAGTGTAACAAATTCTCTACAAAGGTGATGTACTCTTCTACTATCCATTTGTTAGCTAAGGGAGGTTTCTCACCACTGAGAGCTTTTATTGATTTCCATCCCAGAAAACCTGGGTAGATTACTGTACCTAGACACTGAATATCAGTATATCAGAGTATCAAATTTTTGGCTCATGTCAATGTTTATTCTTGCTTGTTCTTCATTTATATACATTAAATTATTTTAAAAACAACTAAAAGTTATTCTCTGAGTACTAACATCCCTTAATTATGATGCAGTTTGCTATGAAATAATCAGCTTTTCATCTCTTGTTTCCCAGACTTAGAAATATTTACAATATTTATTTACATGCTTAATTCTAGCCACCTCAAAAAAGAAATACAGTGTCCCTATAACATATGAAATAAGAGAGTTAATAAGAGTTAATAAGAATGTAGGAATAGAAATCATTACAAGAGGAGAATAAATGTGTCATTCCCCTCTTTCCATCCCCTGCCCTGAGCCTCTGGCAACTACAAATCTATTCTTTGCTTCTATGATTCAGTTTTTTTAGATTCCACATATATGTTAGATCATGCAGTACTTGTCTTTCTCGGTCTCCTTTCACTTAGTATAATGCCTTCAAGGTCCATCCATTTTGTCACAAATGGCGAGATTTCCTTCCCTTTTATGGCTGAATAATATTTCATTATATATACAATATTAATCTATTCATCTGTCAATGGACAAAGGTTGTTTTCATGTCTTGCCTATGGTAAATAATGCTGCAATGAATATAATGGTGCAGCTATCTCTTTGAGATTGTTTTTTTTTTTCTTTAAATACATACTCAGACGTGGAATTGCTGGATCATATGGTAGTCCTGTTTTTAATTTTTTGAGGAGCTCCCATACTGTTTCCCCTCATGGCTGTACCTATTTACAATTCTGCTAACAGTGTACATGGCTTCCCATTTCTCTACATCCTTGCTAACACTTGTTATCTCCTGTCTTTTTGATGATTGCCAGTTTAACAGATGTGAGATGATATCTCATTGTGGTTTTGCTTTGTATTTCCCTAATGATTATTGATGTTGAGCTCCTTTTAATGTACCTGCTGGCCATTTGAACGTCTTCTTTAGAAGAATTTACATTTCTCACATGGTTCCATATGATGCTGGTATCGCCAGGAACCATACTTTGATAACCACTGCTCTAAACAAATTGTCAATTCTGTGTACCTAAAATAACAACAACAACAACAATAATGATATTATTATTATTACTATTATTAATTTTTAGCCATTGCCCCTTTCTGTCAATACTTTTTCTCCTACCTCCACCCATCAAGATTTAATGTTCCTTCCCTTTGTAGCTTATTTCGTATATGCTTCATCCATAAAGATCCTACCCCTCCTTTAAACATATGGGTTCTATCCTTCCCTGAGCCCCCATTACTGCTCTGATTATAGAATATGCTTTCTTTATCACTCTTCCAGATACAATACTCCTTGATGAGAAAGGACAGATTCTTAATCTTTTGAAAAATCCTTTTAAATTGTTTTTCTAATTTAGCAGATCTCTTAAGTGGGATTCAAGTAGCATACAATTATATCTATGGTATGTTTTGGCTATTTCTTCTACCCTTGTTGTATAAAATCTAATATGAACTATAGCAAGACCCAGTATGTACATTTCCCACATTTTTCCAAAGTTGGAGCCAGGCTTGTATTTGACCTATTATATTAAAAGTGTTCTGTTTGTTCAGGGGTTTGTGAACCCCAAATCTCTTCTTTAGCTTTGTGTTTAATCCTTTCTAAAACAGTCTGTGACAGGAAAGGGAATGACTCTCAAATAATCCAAATTTAATTAGAAACACTGGATGCTTGTGTGTATGGTGGTGGGGAGGGGTGAGAGAGAGAAAAAGAGAGAGAGAAAGAGAGAGAGAGAGAGAGAAGCTCTGTCCCATTTGTTCTGCAACTAGTTCCAACCTTGCCTCAACCCCATGTCTCTTTCTGGCCATTTCAATGTCCTCCATTAAATGCAGGGGCTAAATTCCCATAGCTTCATTTTTGTGTGTGTGTGTTAGCATGTGACTTCGGGCTGTTACACAGATATTTAATTACCAAAGAAGTCTAATAAGCTAATGACTGCCTGAGGCATTTGCTGGGAAGGGGCTTTGTTGACCCCCTCTCTGAAAGCTCTTTCTGCCAGTCACCTGCCTAGACACAGAGAGTCTTGCACTCACATAATTTCCCCAAAGAAGGGTAAACATGGGGGTTACCTTGGAGATGGCTTTTCCCAGAGTTTGAATACTTGCTTTTCCCACCCTTGTCCAGAGAGGCAGGTTGCCAGAACATTATACAGAGTTAGCCTTCTTGGTTATCTCATAAGAACAAATATTCCCCAGACTGTTACTGTGGGAAAATATTAAAAATAATATTTTTCAAACTCTGTTATAAAACTTTGTCACCTATATTTTTGCTAATTTTTGTAAGATGAGAAAAATATGCATTTTATTTGGAAGTTAGTCACATTTTTTTAAGAAATAAAAATGAATTGTTTAAAATTGTTCCATAATTTATTTGCAGAATGATTAGTAATCTTTAGTAGTTAATGCTCTCTCCCACCCCCAAGAAATCATCCTGAATGACAAGTCTTTTTCTTTGACATAGAAACTTGAATTGGCTTATTGTACATTAAGCCTTTTGGACTTGAGCTGTGGCTTCATAAAAGTTTCCTGGTATCTGTAAGCCCAGTTTGGAAGGCCTCAGATGCCTTCCCAGTGTAGTAAGGTTATATCTGCCTGTATTGGTGCCCAATATTTTTCAATCTCTTACCCTATTCTTCTATGATTAGGGTTTCTATATTCCAAGAAAATAAGGAAATAACATGGTCCAACTCTAAGAAGATTTAAAAAGTTGTTTCATATGCTATACAGTGCTTGTGTACAAAGACATAATGGAAATGGTCTACATATAAAACTAAGTAATAATAATGAGTGTGATTTGGAAGCAAAAAAGGAGGTCTGAAAGGATGCACTCCCAAAGTGAGAAAAATACGTTATGGGATACATCACAGACCTGACCACCCTCTAGGGCTTAAACTTTCCAGTCCACACAATTTCCAACACAATGTTTAGGTTAGAACTTCAAAATGTAGTTAGAATGGGCCTTTAGGTATAGGGGCCAAAAGAAGAAAATATTTAAATACAACTCCTATAGCTCAAAAACTATAAAAAATGTGAATTACTTATCTATAAAGAAGAAACAGCTTCAACAAAAGTGATGTGGAAGAATATTGATGAAACACAAAGGTGGCAAGTCACTGGGTCAGTGCCCAGATACTAAGACCTGTGGGTGACACAGTAACCCAGAAACACATGATGTGGCTGCTGGGGACAGGCAGGAGAGGTGGGGTGGCAATGTGTAGTGGGTAATGTAATCCCAACATGGGCAGTGTATATGCTCTGCTGGGTTGTGTTTTTACTGTGCCTCATGCCACTCCCTGGCGATGCTCTATTTAACTCGATCCCTTTTAGCCTTTCTAGGGTGACGGCTTGATGGGAGCAGCCTGACGAGATACGTTGGGTTCTTTCTTCTGATGAGGTCACACCAAGGTTCTACTAGCTGTTCGCTCATGAATTTGTAATGCAAACGGGTTCTCCTGGAGGCTATATAAACAGAAATGAAGCAGAAACATTCTGCTTTTTAAGGGGCAGACTAAGTATTAGATGTCACTGCTGGGATGCAAATTACAGTTCCAAGAACAGTTAAGTCGTGGGTACCTTGATTGGGGTGGATGGCTTTATCATTTCCTCCACTCTGCAGCTTGTTTGTTTATAATTTGTCCATCATGATCACTAATAGAATAATAATAATAATAATAATTTCTAAAGTAAGGTTCCCCTTTGATGGAAATTAAGCAAAAAACTTTAGGTGATTTAAGACTAACTTTCATGACCAGAAGAAGATTGAATTTGAATTAGAGGCAACACATGAGAGTGAAAAAAGTGTGGATGTAGGAGCTAGGCAATCCTATAATTTAAAACCTGGTTTCTTCCTTGAGACCTGTGTGACCTTGGGCAAGTTAACTAAACGTGTTGACCTTCAGCTTCCTCATTTATAAAGTTGAGGTAATCACGTCTACCTCACAGAGTCATCCTCGGAGTAAATGCAGCCTGAATGCTCAGCATTGACACAGTGCCTGGTTCACAAACAGCTTGCAATCAATATTCATTTCTTTCCTCCTTGTGTCAGTGGTAAAAGCTAAATGATTCATTTTTTTCAGCTTCAGCTGTTAGGAGCACTATTAGTTGGTGTGTGTGTGTGTGTGTGTGTGTGTGTGTGTGTGTGAGACCGCTTTCTTTCTTTCTGATGTTACAAGATGCTCCAGGTTTTATTTCTTGCCCTAGTCCAAGAATCAGCCATTTTTCCAAGGAGCCTTTGTTTTTAGAAACCAAGATCTGGGTGCTAGATGTACTCACATGTATTACTATCCCTTCAAATACATTTTATTTCTTACACGAGTTTTAGATTTACAGAAAAAAAATTGGAAAGGTAGTTCAAAAAGTACCCATATACTCGTTTCCTCTATTGTTAATGTATTGTATTACTATGGTACGTTTATTACAGTTAATGAACCAATATTGATACATTATTATTTAAAAGAATTTTTTTAATGTTTACTTATTTTTGAGAGACAGAGACAGAATGTGAGCAGGGGAGGGGGCAGAGAGAGAGGGAGACACAGAATCCGAATCAGGCTCCAGGCTCCATGCTGTCAGCACAGAGCCCGACCCGGGGCTCAAACCCATGGACTGCGAGATCATGACCTGAGCTGAAGTCAGACTCTTAACTGACTGAGCCACCCAGGTACCCCAATATTGATTCGTTATTAAGTAAAGTCCAAACTTTCTTAATGTCCTCTTTCTGTCCCAGAATTATATCTAGGATACTATATTACCTTTAGTCGTCACATGTCCTTAGGCTCCTCTTGACTATGACAGTTTCTCAGACTGTCATTGTTTTTGATGACCTTAAATGTTTTGAGGAACATTGGACAGGTGTTTTGTAGGGTGCCCCTCTAATGGAATTTGTGTTTTTCTTATGTTTAGAATGGAGTTATGAGATTTGGGGGGTAATATCCACAGGTGAGGTGTCATTCTCATCACATCATATTAGGAGTTCATACTGTCGTTATGAGTTATCACTGTTGGTATTGACCTTGATCACCTGACTGAGGTGGTGGTCGGGTTTTTCCACTGCAAAGTTACTTTCTTGTCCCCCTACTTCTGTGCTGTTTCTTTGGAAGAGAGTTCCTATGCTCAGTCCATATTTAAGCAGGTATTAGTTTCTCCCTCCTTAAAGTTAGAGTATCTACATGAATTATTTGAAATTCTTTGCATGGGATCTTTAATCATTTTTTTTGGTTTTGCTTTCTGATATCCATTTCACATTGATGGAAGTGAAATGCCTGTTTATATTGGGCAAATATATGCTCTTGGACTTGCTAAATATTCAGAATTGATAATAGATAGGCATACTCTGAGTCCCACATTACTCATGTCTCAGTTATTAAATCTGTGATAACATAGTGAGCCTTGTTCTGTTTTTCCTATTTGAATACCCGTTTCTTAAATAACACTATTTCAGCTTAAATCTATTGAAATATCACTACTAATTAAAAGTTGCTTTTTATTTTTAATATAGCTACTAATTTCTACATGGTGAAACATTGCTGAGTTCTCTGATGGCCAACCGGGGCAGATTAGGCTCTGATCTTATTTTGAAAAATAATTGGCCACTAAAAACATGAGGCAAACTAGACCTACTGTGAAGAGCACATTTCCCACAATAATTACTAGGTTGTTTTCTAATAAATGGCTGAGCTGTACAGCATCACATTTAGTATGAGAATACATAGAAGCTGAGAGGAGTTTAAGGTTAAAAGGAAAACAAAATACTCCCTGGGGTTTTAATCACTAATTACAGGTCTATAAATAACCATTTCTTGCATGCAGCAGGCATTTGGTCTCCTGGATATGATTTAGTTTGGCATATGGGCTTGCCAGGCTTTTTTTTTTTTTTTCCTTCTTCCTTTTGTGAACTGTTTGAAATGACTGGAGAGGTCAGACATGAAGACAGGTGGTGAAAATGTTCAGGGAAAAAAAAAATACAAAAAGTCATTGTCTGGAATTGCCAGCAGTTCTGTTTAGTGACCTAAAGGAGTTGACCCAGCACTATATTTAGATTTTGCAAGATGGTATACCGCAACACACTGTTTGGAGGCCTTCGTCTTTCTGAGTAACTATTGTGTTTTCATTGAAAAGATGTACACTGCTTTCTTGTAGCATCTGGCCCATGCAATGTATAAGGAAGGCACGCATAGTTGATGAGAAATGCTCGCTGAAAAAAAAAGTTTTTTCGAACCCCAGAGAAGTGTACTTATTTTCTCTCCTTTTGAACACAGATTTCTAAGCATTTCAAAGTAGCCCAAAACTTTAATATATTTACAATAATAAGAATGGTTCTTTAAAAAAAGTAGTATTTTAATTTTTAGAAAATGTTTATTTGTTTTTGAGAGAGAGAGAGAGAGAGAGAGAGAGCGAGCATGAGCAGCGTATGGTCAGAGAGAGAGGGAGGCACGGAATCCCAAGCAGGCTCCAGGCTCTGAGCTGCCAGCACAGAGCCCAATGCAGGCCTCAAACCCATGAACAGTGAGATTCTGACCCAAGCTGAAGTCGGACACTTAGCTGACTGAGCCACCCAGGCATCACGAGAAAAGTAATATTTTCAAATTGAACTTCGCATAACCTGAATAAAGCCTTGTATGGTTTACCTGCCAATATTTGTATTCCTTGTTTTATAGATCATTATTCTGTGTAATTTAGGATTATGTCTGTTTTTAAGGCCCTGCTGGCCCTGGGATTATTACCTATTTCCTAGTACATGAAGGAAAATTCACACCCAGATGCTAGTTTTGTCACCTATTTTGATAGAATCTATATTCATATAAAACATAGTTAGGTTGGCTTTAAGGCACTTCCTAAGGAATCAGAAAATCTCATTTTGTACTTCAAAGAGATAGAAGATGGTTGAATGTGAGTTAAAAGTTACACTCAATCAGAAAATAGCACAGTTTCTTTATTTCATAAAGTTCAATTTTCCCCTCAAACTACTCCCTGTTTTACATATATTATTTCACATTTTTTGAAGGTGGACCAGGGTTTAACTTTGTATCTTTACATTACGTAGAAGAGCTTGGGGGATTGAGATGTTTTAAGTCAATGGGTCGGCCATAGACCAAGCATTTTGAATGTTAACCAAGGACTCATTCTACCAGGATCACATATTAAGATTCTGAAACTACAATAATAGAGGTATGATAATAACCTTCCAGAAGATTCTCTTTACTTCTTTCTCCTTTTCTCCCAACACAGTCTGGACCTTCAGGGAGGAACACTTCAAGGTTCTAGGACCTGGGCTGGGTGATTTTAAAAGTGAGTCTTACAAAGCAAGAAACTGGTTGAGATTCGATAGAGTTTATGACATAATAGCTTTGGATAGGTAGATACATCAAGGCAGTGCTTTATGCTGTTAGTCTTGTTGGGTAAGCTATTTAGCTGGTTCTACAATCTTGTGTTTAAGGAGCAAGTGTTTTCTCAAGCAATTAGCTATTTTATGCTTGTTCTCATTAGTGTTTAACATAGAGAAAAGAAAATATGCCCAGTCCCAAGTCAGGGACAGAGATCATGTTGGTTTCAGTCCCCAGTATATACACATTCAAACTCTCAGCAACTCTTGCTGGCTTCATTTCCTTCAACCCTCCTGCTAAGACTGCAGCTTAAACATCATCATTTCTCACCTGGAATGCCTCAACAAATTTCAAATTCCTTCTGCTTTTCTTTTTATTGTTCTAAAATCCATTCTCTACACAGTTGCTAACTGAACACTTTTGTCCCCTGCTTAAAATCTTTCAGAAGTTTTACATTGTACTTGCCGAGTAAGTGGCATCTGTTAACTACCAGCAGAAGTCAAGTCTGAACACTTCTGCCCAGTGCCTCTTAGTATCAGAGTTGCCAAGGAAAGCACAATGCAGTCAAGCACTGAATGGAGCAATGCTTTTACTCACACAGGGAAGAAACCGATAAGATGAGCTTCAGTGGTAGGTGTCAGTCCCCCATGGACAATGGGTCCCTCCATCACAGCTGATGCAGGGCAGTTGGCCTACATGTGCCCTTCTTGTGCTTCCTGTCCCCTCACTGCATGGGACAGATATAGTAGTGGGGTTGGCCAGCTGCCATATGGCCCACACACTTAAGCCGACCAAGAGAGTACACACTGAGTCTGAAACAGGGAAAGATAAACCCACACAAGGTGATAAGTCCAGCACAGACTGTGAGGCTGTGAGTGCTCTTTAGCTTTTGGTAGGGAAGGCCCAAGACCCATTTTTATGTAGCCAAAAGGGGATCAAAAGACTGCATGAATGAAATTACTTTCCCCAGCAGCACTCAGAGTGAAGCCAAAGGTTCTGACATTGACAGAAAGCCCCTGCTGTCCTCTCTGACTTTAACTTGAAATATTCTCTCCTTTGGTCCGGACTGTGTTGTGGTCTTAGGGACCTTTCTTCTGTTCCCACCTTGTGGCATATGGACAGTTCCCCCCCAGGCTTGTCTGGTAGATCTCTGCCTCCAGTTTTGGAATAATTATCTCTCTCTCTCTTTCTTGTTTCTTTTTATGGAATTGAGATCTTATCTCAAGGATCATTTTATCAGAGAGAACTTCCTAGACTACTGAATCCAAAGCACGTCCTTTTGTCCAAATATATTATGTGATCTAACTCTACTTTTTCATATGATTTACTATTATTTGAAATTATTCTATTCACTTACTCATTTACTTGTTTATTTCTGCCTTTTGTCCTGTGAAATGTAAGCCAGAACCTCTGCCTTCTTCAATGCTGTATTCCCAGTACCTAGAATGTTGCCTTGTACATAGTAAATATTTTTAAACATTTATTTCACTGTGTTTGTGGGGATTTAGGAGAATACTCTGATGCTATGCAAGTACAAGTGTAAATTGCTACAGTCCAGCAATATCTATTAATATTGGAAATGCTCATATTTTTTTGATGCATTTCTGTGTCTAAGTATTTACCCTACAGGGAACTTGCATATGTATGTGCAAACAGGTACGTGCTAAGATATTCATTATGCAGAAAAGGGTTAACATAGCAAGTCTGGGGCTGCTGTCTTAGAAGGGCTTGCTTACATGATTGGCTCTTGGTTGGCTTCTGATAACTTGGCTGGTAAACAGTTCCCTGTACTGATCTGAAATGTTGCCAAAGTGATAAGGCTGTTTTACCCAATTGGAGCACTAAACAACTACTTTTATAATGGAAATTTGGGGCTTTGGTAGTTGCTAAGCAGGGGGTACCTATGTGACCAGTCCCCAAGGGAAACCTTAGCAGTACGTCTCTAATGGGTTTCCCTGGGCAGAAATATCGAACACGTGTTACTGCATGTTTTGCTGCTGAAGGAAAGTGCACAGGCTGAATCCTCTCACTGGAGGGAAAGAACATAGGAAGCCTATGTTTGGATTTCTTCAGGCTCTACTTGTGTCTCTTCCGCTTGCTGACCCTCTTGCATAGACTTTTACTGTAATAAACCTTAGCAGTGAGCACAACTATATTCTGAAAACTGAAAGTTCTTCTAATGAAATACATGAAATATATGGATGGTCTTGGGAATCTGTGAAACACTCATTATGAATTTTCTTCACAGAAAAATATTAAGGCAAGCAAAATGTGCTTGGACAGAGGACTAGTTGTGGCGCGCGCACACACACACACACACACACACACGCACACACACTAAGGAATGCTCTGCAGTACTTCTGTGTGAGGCAATCTTCTATTCTGAAATGGAAATTATGACCCAGGGTTTTCAGGGAAAAACCAGAATTCAAAGTGGTTTGTGTAACTTGTATGCAGCTATTTGTGCACACACATATTTTACAGATATACAGAGTATCCCGGGAAATATGCTAAAGAATATGATAATAATGGATGCCTCTGAGAAGAACTTGATGGTTGAACAGAAACAAAGGAAAAGAGGTTTTACTATCTATCTTGCACTGCTATATTGGCCACTAGTCCCATGTGGCTGTTTAAATTTAACTCAACTAAAATTAACTACAATTAAAAAATTCAGTTTCTCAGTTGTAGTAGCCATGTTTCTTGAAAAGCACATATGGATAGTGGCCACAATACTGGGCAGCACAGATACAGAATATTTCCATCACCGCAGAGTAATGTTTTGGATAGCACTGACTTATATCCTTTTGTTTACCATTCACTATTTATATTTATTTTTCAAAAAGTGAATTAAAACAAAATAAAACAAAATATTAGTTGAATGGATGAATGATGAAAGTTGACTAAAAACTTCTCTACTAACAAACTCTTCTAGGAATCTCAACAAATACAATCAAATCACCCATTTTTATGCTAGAGGTTTACATCCAGTTAAAGTAGGTAAGATGAATGGCAGCTTAAATTCTTGGTACCTATCTATAAAAGCAAATCTTCAGCCTAGGGGCTGAAGTCAATTTCAGATCTTGGAAACCCTAGCAAATTCACCAGAGAGTGTGAAGGAGGACAGAGTGGGATTATTAGCCTCTCCCCTTCACCAGTTCCATCAACTTCCTCCATAGGTGTTTGGCTAGTTCCAACACACTAGTAAGCAGAGTGAAACAGACCTCCTTGCTTTTCACTCTCTCACTCCCTCAGGAAATAGCTCTTGTAACTGTCCAAAAAGAAATTCCAATCAATTTTATATGCTTGAATTGAGAGATGTCAGTAATGGTACTATTAGTAATTTTACAGTTCAGCTCATTATTTATTAAGAGCCTACTGAATAATAAATGACCTTAATCCTTGAGATTCTTATGGTCTAGTATGGGAGATGGAAAAAGGGAACAGACTACATTGATACAATAACATTGTTGGTGCCAATGTACATGTTTGTTCAAGATGCAATGAGACCTGGAGGAAGGCTGCCTGGTCCAGTCATGAAGGTTGTGTAAAGACGTTTTAGGCATGGAGAGTAGGAAGAGCACTCTAGGCAGAGGGACGTAACCTTGGCAGATATAAGAGAGTATGAAAGAGCATGTCCTGTCAGGTGTCCTACAGTCCTTGAGTACTGGTATCCAAAACTACAGGTGGAGACCAGAGCAAGAATTAACAACAAAGGCAAATAAGGGTTAAGTGGTGGGAGGCTTTGTGCTGAATGCCAAGTAGTCTGGATTTATTTGGTGGGGGCTGGAGAGAGGAAGAGACTTGGAGCAGGGAGAGGGGTGTCATATTTGTGTAAATTTCCCTGAATGCATTTTGAGGGATAGATTTAGACAGGCAAAACCCAGGCCAGGTGACCGATTAGGAGATTGTTGTCACAGTTCAGAAGAAAACTGATGAAGGCCTTTTTTATTAATGCCTTTTTATTGCCCTTTTTCTCTTCTCTGTCTCAGTTTTTTCTACTTCCCCACTTGTGTTCCTTGACATCATCTTTTGGATAAACTACTTGAACTCAAGTCCTATCTCAGGATCTGCTAGAGGGAGAATATAAAGTAAGAAAAGAAGCAAGTGGCCAGCAGAGTCAAATGCTGCATAGAGGACCAGTATGATAAGAAGTGAAAGTCTTCACAGCTTTCTCAATAAGGATGTAACAATGGTCACTTTTGTAAAAGCAGTTTCCATGGAGCCATGAAAGCAGAATCCAGATTGCAGAGAACCAAGGAGTGGTTTTGAGGTGAGGAAGAAGGAAAATGAATATAGATGCAGCTTCCAAAAAGTGTGGCAAGGGATACTGTGATAGCTACAAGGAGACACAGAGTCAAGGGTGGAATCTGCCAGAATAGGAGAGGTTTTTACAAGGGACATGCCAGACAATCCTATAATCCTACTCCTCATACAGTTGCCTCTCAAATAATCTTGCAGGGTCTGAAAAGACACCAATATAGTAAAAGAAGGACAGGGATAGAAAAAGGTAGATAACTGATAGCATAATTTGAGCTCCTGGATCCAGTCATGCCTAAGTTTTCCAGATTCCTCACCCTTTGCCACTGGACTCGTGAGTTAAGTGAATTCTCCATTTTACCTGAGTCAGATTGAGTTAGGTTTCTGTAGCTTGAAAATCATAAGTAGTATTCAAGCCTTTCTTCTCGAAGGCTAATTGGAATATGTTTCTATTTTTACAACACACACACACACACACACACACACACACACACACACACACACACTTAAAAGTGCTGAAAGGTAGAGAGAACTAGTAGAGTGAGAAAGCAATAAAGTGGTATAAGACCAAATTTATGAAACAAGGCCCTTGAGAGGATGATAGCTGATGGAACCAAGAACTTGAGTGAAATGATTACTTACAAGTAATTTTTACAAAATTTTGGCGTGATGATTTTAAATATGCAGGGAGTGCATGGGGGGCTCAGTTGATTGAGTGTCTGACTCTAGATTTTGGCTCAAATCATGATCCTAGGGTCTTGGGATCAAGCTTTGTGCTGGGTATGGAGCCTGCTTGAGATTCTCTCTCTCTCTCTCTCTCTCTCTCTCTCCCTCTCCCTCCCCCTCTGCCCATCTCCAGTGCTCATTCTCCCTCTCTCTCTCAAATAAAAATTAAGAAAATTAAAATAAAATAAAAATAGAATATGCAGAAAAGTTAAATAATTGTGAAGTTAGTAATCGTATATCTATCACTTGGATTCTACCATTAACATTTTGCATTTCCTATTTTTGCCTTACTACATACCTCATTTATCGATCCTTCTATCCATTCATCAAGGCATCTTATTTTTGATGCATTTTAAAAGAAGTTGCAGATATTAGTACACTTTATTCCTAAATATTTCAGCAATCATATCATTAACTTGATTTCTAAATCCATTTAAGGTGAAGTGCCTAACACTTTGAAAAAAATTACCCTTTGATCTTTGAAAATTCAAGCACTGTTATTAATTTGTTCTGTTATTATAATTTTAAAGGATATTTTCATGTTCCCATCATTTTTCAGAGCATGACCCATTAGACAAATATCTGAAAAATATAAACTTAGCTTATTCAAGTAGGTTTCTAATATGTTGCTTTATGAAGGAGTCTGAAATAATCATGCATAAGGGTATGAGGTTTGACATATGTCTACTCCGGTCTAGAAAGTCAATTGCATGCTAGTAGCTTTTGCATTGCTACATTGCTAACAGCCTTGCGAATGACCATGAATGCCTAAGTTTCAATTACCATCTTCACTGATAGAATGTTGACCCTGGAAGGCCTTGTGAGCCTAGTTGAATATCTTTTTGAGAAAAAATAGAAATTTAAATATCCCATACGGATAAATATTTTGTACAAGCATCTACCTTGGTTCTTGTCCTAGCCTTTAACTGTATCTAAATACTTTTTTTCTCTTTATATTGTAAATCTTTGCTCTTTGAGTTTGATTTCTGGATATATGTATATTTCTTGGCCTGGCATAATTTACTGTTTTGTTGCTGAATCCTGCTGGCTGCTCATGAATCCATCATTGCCCCCTCTTCCTGACCTCATGAGGACTCTTTGAACAGTGGCTTCATGTGATTCTATTATGGACATCCAGAGGACTAGGGTAGAGCTGGCAGTATGGAGCTGAAAAGAAACTGCAATCCGGGTGCCTTCAGTTGGCTCACAGTTGTGAGTTTTTAGTTAAGTCCTCTGTGTCGTATATTCATATGTCTTGCTGTCCTCTTTTTCATGATCAGATTGAACAAAAGCGTGCTGTTGATTGAACATATATAAACAATTTGTCTGAAAAAGAGTATAGCAAAGAGTCTTTTGGAATCTGAAAGAGCTGCTCTGCTCTTTCATCTGTGGCTGATTCCCCCAGCTGAGCTCTGGATCTCAATTTGTCTCTCTTTTTTGTGGAGCTTCTGCCATCACATATACCCTTTGTCTCTGGAAGCTTCTATGTCACCCTCTCTATTGTCTATTTTTTATCATCACTCAATCATTACATATATCACCTTTTAAACTTTTTTAAATGTTTGTTTGTTTGTTTGTTTGTTTGTTTGTTTAGAGAGCACAGGCTGGGGAGGGGCAGAGAGAGAGGAAGAGTGAGAATCCCAAGCAGGCTCCATGCTGTCAGCATGTGAGATCATGACCTGAGCCGAGATCAAGAGCCAGATGCTTAACTGACTGAGCCACCCAGGCGCCCCATAACATTTTTTTAAAGTCCTTCTTTGGCCTCATATTTCCTTTTGGAAATGATTTTGCTTTTTATCCTTCTTTCTTCCAGGACTTATCCACATTTTCCAACTCTCCTTTGTCTCTTTCACTCCTCAGATCACTGCAATATGACTTTAGTTGTCTCCTTCCAATGTTAGAGTTATTTTCCCCAAAGTCACTAAATTAATGGACATTTTCAGTCCTAATCCCATTTCATTTCCTTTGGAAACAAATAGCTAATATTTTTGAAGGCTTACTATGCATTAGGCATTAATGGAACTGCTGACCTCAAAATAATCTATAAGGTAAGTACTATTTTTTTAAGTGTATTTGGAGAGAGAGAGGGAGAGAATGAGCAGGGGAGGGACAGAGAGAGAGGGAGAGAGAGAGAACCTCAGGCAGGCTCTGTGCTGTTAGTGCAGAGCCTGACTTGGGGATCAGTTCCACCAAGTGTGAGATCATGACCTGAGCCGAAACCAAGAGTTGGATGCTCAACTGACTGACTGAGCCCCCCAGGTGCCCCTGGTAAGTACTATTTTTATCCCCATTTGTTACATGAAGGAACTATTGCAAAAGAGGCTGGGAAATGTCTCCAAGGTCACCTAATAATAAGTGGTACATCTAGAAACTGATGCCGGGCAAGTGAGCCCGGAGCCCCTAGGGGGATGTCCTTGACCATTCTTCCCTCCCTCTGACCTGTGGACATTCTCTTGACTCTTTCTCTCAAACTGTCCGCTTTTCTCTACCTTACTACCACTATCCTGGTTTGGAAGACACTAGCTCACTAAGGTTATTTAAAATGCTTCCCAATCAGCCACTCTGCTTCCAGTCTTGCCCTGTCCAATCCATTGCCTAGACCAGAGACAGAGTGACCTTGCTGGAGTTCAAGCACAATCACAGTACACACTCTGCTTACAATCCTTCAATGGCTGCCTGGTTTTTAATCAAAAGTACAATTCCTTTTATGTGGTCTAAAAGGAACTTCAATATCTGAATCCTGTTAAATTTACCTCTTTGGTTTCATTTCTGGGCAGTCTCCATTGGCCTTTGAGGACCCCAAGCTACTGACCAATGGTCCACACTCTGTCTTCCTCCAGGTCTTTTTTAAGGTTCTCTCATTTTAGAACTTCCTGGAAAGTTCTTGCTGTCAGCAACTTTAGTCTTGTCTCATTTTAGACACTACTACTTGGAAGCCTTCCTGTGACCCCACATCCTGGGTTACATGGCTCTCTGTGTGCCCCCACAGCTCTCACCCTGTACTTAAAGCCTAGGGCTTACCACTGTGTCTTTTTAATCACGCAATGGTGCTTGTGTTACCCATTAGAGTATGTCTTGCTCACCTAGCCCAATGGCTGATACATGGTAGGTGCTCATTAAATATTTATTGAATGACCAATGAATGCAAGCATTTTAGAAGTTTTGAATAATACTAAAAAATGGATCCCAAAATGCATTTTTGCTGGCTTCATGATGCTTCTGGGAACCTCTTTCTTCACTTATGAAATGGCACTACCATAGATATCATCATTCTGATATACTTTCATACGGAAATCACACGACTTAAGGAGTGCAAATTCTATCTCAAAATGTATACAGAATTTTTGTTATTAACAAGGAAAAGCAGAATTAAATGCTTTATAGACATTTGTATCCTCCGTATTTTTATGTTTTAATCTCATATTTTTTTGAGAAATGAGCTATTTAGGATGAAAGATTAATTAGGTGGCAGTGTGTTCATTTTATGTGTGTAATAAAACCATGATCCTATAGCGTTTCAATTGGTAACTCAAAGGAAGAAATGACGGTGGTGTCAGAACGATGGAATGGTACATTTATGTATAGAATAATAATCTCCAAAAATAAGCAGATTATTTCCAAACACTTATAAAAATAAATTATTCTAAGGGTGCCTGGGTAGTTCAGTTGGTTAAGTGTCGGCTCTTGATTTTAGCTCAGGTCATGATCTTATGATTCATGAGTTTGAGCCCTTGTGAGGGCTGACAGCATGGAGCCTGCTCGAGATGATCTGTCTCTGCACCAACCCCACGCATGCTCTCTCTCTCTCTCTCTCTCAAAATGAATAAATAAACTTAAAAAGTAAATTATTCTATGAGCTATTTTTACTTTGCTTGAAGAACAGTAGGAAACATAAGGGGATTTGTATTTATTAGGTTTATGCATGTAGCTCTTGGCTCTTTCCTCTTCCTCTTCTTCTTCCCCTTCCTCCTTTCCTATTCCAGCAGATGTTCCCCCCCTGAAATCCATCAGTTCAAGTCTGCTTTGCTATCCTTTTTACATTCTTTTCTCACGCTTCTAGGTTTTTTTAATGTTTTTTCTGGCTTTTTATGACTTTTATCATTTATATCTGATTTCTGAATGGCCAGTGAAAGCGTTATCTAGACTAATGTCCATTTGAAAGTAATTGTATATACCGGTTAGGATATTGGATTATGCTGAGGTAACAAACAACTCCAAATATCTGAGACTTCAAATAACCAAGTTTTATTCCTCATCCAATAAAGTGTATTATGGATCCTCAAGAGGTCAGATTACCATAGCTCTTTAGGAACCCAGGTTGAGAGAATAGCTGCCCATCTTGAATGTGGCCAGGCACTTTGCCTGAAGGATTTAAAAAAAAAAAAAAAAAAAAGAAAAAGCTGAAGCATCTCCCACTGGCCATTTGATGCTCCAGCCTGGAAATGACATATACTTCATTTAAGCTTATGACTCATGAAGTAAAAATAGTCACATGGCTCTATCCATAGGGACACCTGGAAGTTCCTGGAAGATGGAGAACTGGGCATACATGGCAGACTATGCTGATTACCTGAGTAGATACCTGTTATCTTCAATACCACTATAGCATGTCTTCCAACAGTGCTTTGTAAACAGGTTTCCTAGCATTTTCTAGGTGATCTTTATTAATACCATGCCAGATTTCAAGACAATCTGTTTATCTTATCCTCACTCTCTTTCTCTAATGTTCAACACAAAAGCACAGAGTCACTGTGCTGTGCATGAGCACGTTCCTCTCCTTGTCTGGCTTCTGTAGTCACTGCTGTACTGCCCTGTAGCTCTGACCTGGGACTTGTTTTTCTCTTTCTGAGCATCAAATTATCACTTCTGAATCACACACACTTCCTTCTCTCCCTCAAGAGCATCAGCATCTGAAAGAAATGCATAATGGTCACTTCCAGGGACTCTTTTTTTTCTTAATTCTTTTTTTTTTTTTTTACATTTATATATTTTTGAGAGAGACAGAGACAGAGCACAAGTCGGGGAGGGACAGAGAGAGGAGACACAGAATCCAAAGCAGGCTCCAGGCTTCGAGGTTTCAGCACAGAACCTGACGCAGGGCTCGAACTCACGAACTGTGAGATCATGACCTGAGAGGAAGTCAGATGCTGAGCCACCCAAGCGCCCCTCCAGGCGCTCTTGTAATGGAATTTAGGATCATAGAATCCTAAATTACTTATATTACTTTAAAAAAAGCCTAAGTCTGCCTCCCCATAACCTAAGATTCCAATTTGAAGGCAGCAAATGCCAGTGGAGCACAAAAAGAATGGCTTTGTAATGAGAACAGGATTCCAGAGGTTTACCACAGATCAAGGACCACCCAGGCCATACAGTGCACTGCATTTGTGTGTTTTCTTGTTTGTTTGTTTGTGACTATATGGCTATATCAGCTGTGACCACCCTTTCATGGACAAAGATTTTAAGATTTTTTTTGTTGTGGTCATCTTGGTTTTGTTTTTTGTTTTTTTTTTTCATTTATTTTATTCAGCACTTAACATTGATAGTAGAAAAATGGATGTATAGTTGGTAGTTTGGTTACCTGCCGTCGAAATGTGAATGGCAATGGACTTATCACAGGTGTATTTATTTGTTTGTTGATCTGTTTATTTATTTTTGAAGTATCGTTGTCATACAAGATTGCATTAGTTTTAGGTGTACAGCATAGTGATTTGACAGTTCTGTACATTACTCAATGTTCACCATGGTAAGTGTGTCACCATCTGTCACCATACAAAGTTATTACAGTATTGTTGACTATATTTCCTACACTGTACTTTTCATCTCTGTGACTTATTTCTTTTATAACTGAAAGCTTGTACCTCTTAATCCCCTTTACCTATTCTGCTTGTCCACCCACCTCTTTCCCTTTGGCTACCACCAGTTTGTTCTCTGTATTTATGAATCTGTCTCTATTATTTTGTTTGTTCATTTGTTTTTGTTTTTGTTTTTTAGATTCCATGTATAAATGAAATCATATGGTATTTGTCTTTCTCTGCCTGACTCATTTCACTTAGCAAAATACCCTCTAGGTCCATCCACATTGCCATATTAGCAAGATATTATTATTATTATTATTATTATTATTATTATGGCTGAGTATCATCCCATTGTGTGTGTGTGTGTGTGTGTGTGTGTGTGTATCTCACACCTCCTTCATTCATTCATTTGTTGATATATACTTAGGTTGTTTCCTTATCTTGGCTATTATAAATACTACTGCAATGAATATAGGGGTACATATATCTTTTCAATGAATATAGGGGTGCAATGAATATAGGGGTGCATAAATACTATTAAAATGCATAGTATTTTAATTTCTTTGGGTAAATACCCTGTAGTGTAGTTACTGGATTGTATGTTGTTTCTATTTTTAATTTTTTGAGGAAATTTCCTGCTGCTTTTCACAGTGGCTACACTGTCTTACATTCTGCAAACAGAGTGTGAGGGTTCCCTTTTTTTACATCCTCACCAGCACTTGTTATTTCTTGTCTTTTTGATACTAGCCACTCATTGCAAGAGTTTTCCCAAAAGGTTCCTTAATTAAGAGGACTTAGATAAACTATGGCTTTGCACAGTTTTGTACACGTTTGATTGTAGGCACAACATTCAAAATTAAAGAGGAAAAAGCCAGATTTTCTAGGTCTTCCATGCTACTTTGGGGAATCTTATAATACAATAGTCTTTTCAGTATCTTCTCCCTTGTTTTTAATAATCATGACATGAATTTCAAAACTGTTTAATATCTCCCTGAGATACATACTAGTGTTCTACAATTTCTTTGCTTCCAGAAAATAATCGATTATAGCACCTGTGTAATATAGGGATTCAATGAGAAGAAAAAAAATGACTCCAATAAGGGTCTGCTTTGGGTAAAGTCTTTACAAGGATTCTTTCTTTTTCTCCAAACAGAACCTTAAAATAAATTTGGAGTGTGGAGCAGAGTATAATTGTGACAGCAGTGTGCCTGCTGCCTACCAAAAGTCGAATTCTGTGTCAGGAATGATAATTACTGGCTCTGAAGCAGAAAAACTATCTACTCTGTCCTGATTACTAATTAATCAGGTGCTAAAGGCATTTAAACCACTGACCTTATTTCAGTGATGGAAGTTACAAAGTGATGCTTAAGATTTAAAGGGACACTGGGTCCTTCTCCTCACCCCCTACACCTCCAAAGGTTAAATGCAGTATGAAAATAATTCTTTGTGTGTGTTTGTGTGTGTGTGTGTGTGTGCAAGTGTGCATACTTGCACACACGCACACAAGAGATTATTTGTCTTATTCTCATTGAAGCAGAACCAACAGAGAGAGGGTGGTTTTTCTGAAGGCTCAGTTTTCAACTATAGAATATCCTTGGAAGGGTCCCTGGAGATTTTAACATTCTACCTCCACATTGATAAATAACTCAGATTTATCTTAATAGATGCTTTGTTGGCATTTAAATCGTTTGGATTCTGTCTTTAGGTAATGCATGTTTATTGATAAAATTATGAAAATTATGGATAAGAAGAAAAAATACTTACAATGCTACTGCCTTACATTTTGTTATCTATTTTCCATGTATTTTATTTTTTATTGATAGAACAATTTATTAAGTCATGCTGTACCTTTCTTCTATAACCTGATATTTTTATTAACTGCTTTGTAGCATGAAATTTACTTTGTCACATGACATGATTACTTGGTGGTAGTCGATGGAATAAATGTAAAAAATGTATTTATGCAATCCCTATTAATAGACATTTTAATGATTTCAACTCTTCACTCCTATAACACTGTATTTTGCACAATTATTGTTGTACATCTCCATTCCTTAGAATAAATGGTTAGAAGTTGAGTTAATAGGTCAAAGGACATAAACATTTTTATGACTTTTGACATATTACTAAATTGCTATTCAGAAAGTTTGTACCAGATTTCATCAATACCAGCAGCATGTAAAAGGACCCCTCTTGGTAACCTGCAGAAATACTGAGTATTAACATACTTATAAATCTTTATCAGTGGATAGGTGAATATGAAATGTTCTTGTTTAAATGTGCATTTCTTTGCTTTCTGTTAAGATTGAACATTTATCAAGAATTCCTATGGATACTTTTCTCAATTGTCTATGAATGTCCTTTCTATTTTTCCTTTGGTCTGTTAAACATTTTACTCATTGGTAGAAATAACTTTCTAAGTTATTAGCCTCTTTGTCTTATATAATGCAAATTTTTGTTCTAGATTGTTTTTTACACTAGAATTTCTTTTGTCCTTTGAAATGAGAATATTGGTTTTTAGTTATAATATTTAAATATGTAACCTACAGAAAGGAATTTATTTTTCTGGGACTCATTTATCTTGTCTGTAAAATGTGTGTAGGGGGGAGAGGGTGGGGAGGCAGGGGTGGGTGGGGAGGCAGAAACAAAAGAGATTGGATGAAATGATCTGTTACTACTCTTTCAGGCCTAAAACTCTATGATTCCATTACTTCCCAATTCTATCCTAATTACTGCATATAATCAAGCCATATGGTACTTTTTTGATCTTGTAAATTTGGGGCAAGCATTACCATTGCTTATTAAATCATGGCACTACAAATTCAGGGTTAATTTTCTTTTAATGAAGAAACTTCTGCATGACCCCAGGGCTTTTTTCTTCTGTTAAACTGTTATGAACCATTTCCATTTTAAAAACACCAATAGCTTTAATGAGTTGGGCCTGCCACTTTCATAAAATTGCAGTTAATGAATGACCTTGCAGACAGAAATGGGAACACAATTAGAGTTACCAAAGTTTTCTTTCTGACTTTGAGCCTGTTTAACTTTTTCATTATGTACACGGACACACACATAGAGCCTCTGAAAATCAAGTGTACAATATAGTTGTGGCTGCAGTGTTAATCAAAGAGACAGTGTAGTTTATGTCTGAAATTATTGGCAGTGATGTCTGCTTATTAGGAGACACTGCAGATTGTTGGAGGGTGGTTTTCATGGTGATTTACAGCTAATAAGCTTGGAGATGTCTGTATTTCTAGATTCATTTATTGTATGGAATAGTCTCTATTTTTATGTTTTAGTTGGAGTGGCTTGGAGAAGTTCCAAAGCACTTTTTTTGTTTTTTGTTTTTTTGGGTTTTTTTTTTTTTGTATTAGAACAGCATGGTTCTTCATGATATTGCACGGTGTTGAATAGGAAAGTCTTGAATGTGTATGTGTGCTCTACCTTGTTAAATCACAGGAGGGCCCTACAAGGAGCTGAGTGATTCTCCTTTTTTTTTAGGCTAGTTTTTTTTGGCATAATGTAAAAAAAAAAAAAAAAAAAAATATATATATATATATATATATATATATATATATATATATATTGATCATGAACTCTAGAAGTTGTCATTTCCTGTAGAAAATGTCTGTAAAGAACCCTGACACCAGATTGTATCTCATTAAGGTGCTGCGTTTCCTGTTTTGTTCGTTATAGTTTTGAAAGATCCATCTTACAACCAATTTTGCTAGAAAATCTTAGTTTATAATTACCCAGAATCAGCACTTTATTTCTAGTTAAAATGTTTCCTTCTCCCTAAGAATCATTGGAAGAAGGCCCGGAGATATCTCTTCAGGAAATGACTTCCATGGGCTGACCTATCGTGGATTCCTGCTCCTTATTTGAATCCCAGTCCCCAGACTAATAGAGTTGTTGTTACCTTTTTCCTTCTATCGCTGAGTATTTGAAGATGGTTCTTGCTATATTTTAGGTTACAAAGTAGCGCAGTGTGTATGATATTTTAGAAAGCTTCTTGATTTATTTCTCATTGTTAGTAAGTTCTCCTTCACTCCTTCACCATTGTCCCATACCCAACAAACCTGGAGCCTGGAAGAGGAAGATCTGGTGTATGGGAAAGAAGACAGGAGGAAAAAAGTAACAGACAAGCTCCTGATAGCAGTTTGAGAATTATGGGGGAGGAAAAGGGTGAGAGGTGAGAGAGATAAGGTGAGACTGAGCCCTAGGTCATTTCTCTGGTTTTGGCCTGGGCATGGTGATTAGACAAGAAAAAGGGAATGATGCTGACAGAGTTTCCTTGATTCTTTTTGGGACTCTAGAAGACTTCCTCACACTTCGCTCTCTACAAACCTGGAGCTGGCCATAACTGAGAATGCTCCATGGCCTAACATAGCGAAGATCTGGATTTTCCTTTGGCAAGTGTGTGACCTAAATAGAATCTATAGGTCCTCACATGCTCCTGTGGGAGATATAGAAGTAAGCTGATTCTCTGGCTGGACACCTTCCTAGCACACAATGATAACACTTATAGTAAACACTTATATATAACACATGTGTCAGATTCTTGATCAAAATATTTTATCTTTATTAATTCATCCTCATAGCAATTCTGAGAGGTAGGTGGTATTATTACTATCCTCTCATTTTATAGATGTGGAAACTCAGACACAAGGATATTAAATAGCTTGCATAAGGTCTCAGAAAGGAAGCAGTGATCTGAAAACAGACAATCTGGTGTCTGAGTCTGGAGAATAATCATTGTTAAGAATGAAGTGGTCTTCTAACCAAGGCCTATAGTGAAGGCTGCCTGGGCCAGACCTCAGGATGCCCATACCATTATGAAGAGTAAACTAAAGCAGCCTGCGGAAGCCTAGTTGAATGAAGAGGTAGATAAATGATGGACTAATCTTTACTATTCAGTAACAGTTGTTAGAAGGCTCAGCGATGAGGAGAATTACACAAGAAACATAAATACATACATGCCCTTCGCCCACTGCTGCAACACCTGTCAATCTCTGTCATATACCTGCTGCCAACTTGAGAAAGGAAGGAATAAGGATAAAGAGCAGCTTTTATCAAAAGACAACTGTGTGGCCTAAGTTGATGTTTCAGTGATGGGTTTGGCCTGGGAACACTCTATTGGACTAATTAGTCCTAGTTATTTTCTCTGCCACCATGTAGGTGGGACTCAGGAGGGTAGCGAAATCTTTATAGATAAATCAAGGGAGCAAGGTTTTCCCTGCACATGAGTATAATGTAAGTATCTCAAAGACTGGAAGTAATTTTCTTTTTCTCTGCCTTGAAGGTACTGGAGTATAGTTTTGTTACCATCCATAGGGGGACAAATAAGTTCTAGATGTATTATTATTATTATTATTATTATTTTAATGTTTATTTTTGAGAGAGAGAGAGAGAGAGAGAGAGACAGCATGAGTGGGGGAGGGGCAGAGAGAGAGGGAGACATAATCTGAAGCAGGCTCCAGGCTCTGAGCTGTCAGTACAGAGCCCAACACATGGGGCTTGAACCCATGAACCGCAGGATCATGACTTGCGCTGAAATCGGATGCTTAACCAACTGAGCTGCCCAGGCACCCCTAAATATGTTGTTATCATTTTCCCTAACCAGAGTGAAGTATGACTCAACCGAAATCATCTAAGTGGTTTTTGTTTTGTTTTCTATGTAAAAATTACTATAATTATATAACTCCTGAATTATTTAAGATTACCGCATCTTTCTTTTAAAATAACCATTAGAACACAAATCCCTTAGGGGCACCTGGGAGGCTCAGTCAGTTAGGCTGCCGACTCTTGATTTTGGCTCAGGTCATGACCTTATAGTCATGAGATTGTGCCCCACATTGAGCTCTGCACTGAGCGTGGAGCTTGCTTGGGATTCTCTCTCCCTCCCTCTCTCTCTCTCTCTCTCTCAAAATAAATAAGTAAACTTAAGAAAAACAAAACAGAAAAACCACAAGTCCCTTCAGCCACACAATTTATTCTGATCAGGATGGTGTGAATGTCCAGAGGGCTTCCCAGGTAAACAGCAGTCTTCAACTACACTTTGGGTTTCTCAGGCAGAATCTAATGAAACTGCCTGAGAGCAATTTAGGTTAAGACGGTCCTGGGATTAAGGTTTTGTTGTTAATTGGAATATGCCTGGGAAACTTTGGGGTTGGATGCAATCTTTCCTGGATTTCATAGGAGTTCCTATCTTTTTAGGGTGCTGTGCCCCAAACTTTAAGCATTAGAGGACTATCTTTACCATGACTACTCCTGGTGTCATTTACTTAATACTTTTGTTTACATTGATTCACTGTGTTCACTTAGATACATTTGTTTAAAAATGAAGCTTTGCACGATCATCATAAATGATTAAGAAAGAGACACCTTTGTAATAATTAGGAGGCCATAATAAATATAAATTCTATTCTATTTTATCCTTATGTAAAAGAGATTGAAAGAGAATTGAAATGATGCTGTGTAACTCTGTGTCCAAGTACTACTGACAACCATCTGCTATATTACTTAAAATCATCTCAGTGAATTTTTTTGATGACCATGGAAAACCAGTTTAGGAGAAAATGTGTGATTCTTCTGCCCAGGACAAGCTGGTCCCACCGCACCAGCCAGAGACACTCTGGGGCACTGCTGGCACTGCCCTCCTAAGGGGGGGGGTGCCTGGGAGCAAACAAGTGGTGGGCTTTCCATTGGAATTAGGTAGTGTAGGCTGTAAAAATGCCTCCTAACCAACACAATCTGTGGTGTAGTGTATCACAAAGCACCCGGGATTTTCTCCTTATATTGAGGTGAAAATTGCAGTGAAAGGGAAAACGAACACTTTTTTGGGGGGGGGTACTCCAAACTTTTTTTTTTTTTTTTGCACTGGATTTCATGAAATCGACAAGATGGCTGTATTTGTAGATAGCAAAGGGCCTTGAAAAGAAGGTGGCCAATGTACCACGATGCGTGACATTGATGAAGTTGGGGAAGGTGTTAGATTCCTGTAGCTGCTATAACAAATCACTGTAAATTTAGTGGTTTAAAACAGCAGGAATGGATTCTCTCATAGCTGTGGGGGCCCAAATTTGAAATCAGTTTCATAGCCCCAGATTCAGGTGTCCCCAGGACTGTGCTCTCTCTGGAGGCCCTGGAGAAGAATCACTCCTTGCCTCTTCCTGCTTCTGGTGGCTACTGGATCTCCTTGGCTCATGGCCACACCACTCCCCTCTATGCTCATGTGGTTATTGTTGTCTCCTCTTCCGCGTATGTACTCTCCTTTTGCCTTTCTTGTAATGATGCTTGTGATTAGATTTAAGACCCATACATATGCTCTAGGAAAATCTCCTCCTCTCAAAATCCTTAACGGTTTGAAAGTTTCTTTTTAGCAAATAATTTACATTCATAGGTTCCAGACATCAGAATATGGATACGTTTGGGAGGGTTCATTTTTTGTCACACTACAGGGAGGGAGGGTTATCTGATTTGAATGGAAAGGTAAGGTTCATTAAAACACCTTCTGACCCAGACACTGTGCTGAGTATTTTGTGTATTGTTTACTCCTGACAACAATCTCATAAGTTATTTTCCATATTTCACAGATGGGAAAACTGTTAAAAGGAGCTTTACGTGTCCAAGCTTGTAAAACTTGCAAGTGCAGATGCTTTCACAAGCCTAGTTTTCAGCAACCACATCACATTGTATTTATAATCTCACTGGTCTTATGTCATCAGGTGGACATGATCTGCCGTCCTGGATGCACTGGACCCATCTAGTGCCTGCTCAAGCTCCTTGTTTTCTGCTGAAGCACCTTTGTTATAAGCCAGAGTGAGGACATAATTCCAGACAACGCCCTGTATTCCTGATGGTACTGAATTCATGGGTGAACCTAGACTTCCTTAAATAAAGAGAGGGATGGGATCCACCCTGGTGGCTACAACACATCACATATCTTCTTATTTAACATCCAACCTGCTTCAGAGTTAGTCTAGTATTCAGTAGTTTTGTTGAGTTTATCAACCACAATGACAAGCTGGTTATCTTGCTCATTGGAGGCAGAAACTGTGCAACTGCTCACCCTCACACTCCGGCTTTGTGTGTCTCTATAAATTATTTTTAGCAGGTGCTGTAGTTGCTGCTAAGATTGGAGTTTACCAAAGCTCCCAAACATGAACCTGTCGAACAGCTTTACTATGACAGAAGTTTCTCAAGGGCTATGAAACAAATATTCAGGCAGGAACAAACTTGCCTGGGACGCTTCACTCAAGGTCTAGGTTTGGAGAAAATTTTAACAGGACTTCCATGTGTCCTCATTCAATTCAGTTGAAATTAGAAAGCAAATTATGATGAAATCATTTACCACAATCTGGTTAAAGTGGAGTTCTCTAATTGTGTCATAGGCTAAACTTAAAGAGGAAGAGTGGCAGGGAACTACTTCCTTGTAGACAGGAGTCATGTTGACGCTGTTGAAAACCCCTGTCAGGGTCTGGTTTCCAAATTCCCAAATATAATGCCGCTTTACAGGGAGAGTGGAAAAGAAGTGACCTAGGGCATCGGCTGTGGGGCTCTCTGTTGACCCAAGATGGAGGGACAGCTCTTGGGTGGGTTCAACTAAGAGAACATTAAGCATTTTGCGCCAAATATAAAACTTTAACAGTCATGTGTGTGTTTTTGCGGAGGTGAGTCTAAGACATACAAATAAACAGATTGTGGTTTTCGTTCACGTAGGAAAACCAGACTTCATACTTATGATTCAGAGCTGTTTGCTTTGGAATGCTGCATTTTCCCTTTGCAGGTTGGGTGAATCGAAGTTGTCTTTCCAGGTCTCCTTCCTCATACTTCCCAAACTTCCACCCCAGGCAGTTTCCCCGTGATACTGAACAGCTGCTCCTTTCCAATCGCTACGGGTTTATGTCGTAGCTCTGTATTTATCTTGGATACTCCACTGGATTGAGCTTATTATCTTATTGTGTTGCCACTGCAGAATTTATTGAATGAAAGGGGGCTGCTGCTGACTGTGAGCTGAGTGGTAAGTCCAGAGTTTCAAAGCCTTTGTGAATTAGGGCACCAGATGCATAAGTAAGATAAACCTGTTACCCCTCTAGCCCTTGGGATGAGATTTCTCTCTTCTGAGTGCACCTTCTGCAGAGTTAACAATTTAGATTAAATTAGTTCAGAACACAAGAAGGCAATTTTCATTTGTAAAGGGATTAGTTTTTTTCTTTTTTTCCTAGGCTGGAACAACAATCTAAACACAAAGATAAATTGAAATGGGATTTCATTTTTAAATGGCTTTCACTAATACAAATAATAATATGAAAAGAAAGCTATTTGAGGGATGCTGAACAGCATCTGACCATGGCATTTTAATAACTGTAGGTAATAAACTTAAGGTTTTAATTTGTGATGCTGGTATTTTAACTGCTTTACTAAAATATATCAGTGTGGACTGACCAGGCCTATTAGGACCCTTCCTCTAGGAAGACTCATGGAGGTGTTGATCTCTCAGGTCCTAGGGTGATATCCTAGGGCTATAGAGAGGTGAACCAGGAAGGAAATCATCTTTGGCTTGGAATAATTTGCATTCCTAATGCACCTTAATCTGTAAAACATTTGGCTGAATGCTTTATACTGGGGAAACTACTATTCATTCATGCTATAAAACATAATCAAATGCATTTCATGGTAACAAACTACTCAGGTTTAATGAATTTTTCTTTAAATGTGGAGTTAATGTTCTATTTTAGAATTACTTTTGTCCGGTGAGTATTTAAGTGAATGATTACTCACTTAAATATTCTATGGAGTCTTTCCCAGACCCCAGCAAAATGGAGATAAAATGTCAGTTCCTCATTTCCATTTGCCTAAAAAGTACAATTATTAAAAAATAAGCGCTATGGAGATTCTAACATGTTGAGACAGTCCCCACTTTTCTGTAGCTCTGGTGACTTCTGAAGGAAATCGTGCGGTCCCGGGTTGCCACCGGCTCCTCTGGTCATAGATTAATAACATCTGACCAAGCATGAAGGCATGCTGAGGCCATCTGCCGCCACACATAGCAGGACGTGTCTCAGCTTCCTCAAGTGGAGTTCTGACGAACGACATGGCTCCTCTGTCAGTTGACTGTCATCCTATTGAGCCACATGACCCAGTTATTTTGATAGCAGGAATTTGGCCCTCATTTCGGTCAAACCAGAGCTACATAACCTGCTTGGTAGTGGTTGAGGTATTAGGCCACCTATAAACTTTCAATGATAATGGTGAGCTCTCTTTTCTGTTTATGTGGTTATAGGATGTCAGAGAAGACCTTTGCATTTGTCCCTGCCCTTTCATGTGCACACAGCTGAGGAAAATAGATACCAAGAGCATCTACTTTTAAAATAAGTTGGTTTCTCTTTCCTCCACACCTCGTAACCACCTTCACCATCAGGATCATTGTAACTGTGACCACTCTGCTTTCTGGAACCAAGGGATACTTATGCAATGGCCTTTTGGTTCCAAGGAGCTGAGAGCTGACTCTACAGATGATAGAAAAAGATGGAATTACAGAGAAGGATGAGAGAGAAGAATGCCCCCCTAGCCTGGTTTCCATACTATAAAGGTTCTTATGCATCAGTGATTCAACCCTTTCCTAACATGTCCCCTTCGGTGTATGGAGAGGTCCCCAGTGCCATCATTACTAGCGTTCCAAAGGAGGCCCACTGAACAGCCAGAAAGTGGTGGGTGCAGGAGAGATGACATCAGCCCAAGGACTAGAAGGACTTATTCTTGTTCTAACTATAACAGCTGGGCCACCTAGGGCAAGCCATTTGATCTTGCAGTGTGTTAGTTTTTTTTCACTGAAAAATGAGAGGACTAGAATTGATGGTTTGAAATTGTGTTATAAAATTTTAGAATGGTGTCTTTAGGACTGCTTGCCAGACCTCACACCCCCCTTCCCTCTTCATCCCATCTGGAATGAGAATCATTACCTGGCAGTGAAGCTACTACCTTGTGATCATGAGGACGAAGGCTGCACATTAAGATTTGTGGACCTGGGCCCCTGATGAGATCACATAGGTGCCATCCTGCCCTGGACTGCCTTTTCTCAACTTCTTGTGTAAAACAATGCACTCTTCTATAGGGAAGCTAATCTCAGTTGGTTTTCTGTTGCAAAGAGCTAAATGCATTTCTAATGAATACAGCTTTAAACAGTGCAGCTCACCAGGCAACATTGAGATCAATAACCATAGTTAGCATTCATTTGGTATTTTGTAACCATCTCCAGTATAAACCTTGTTTTCATCAGATACTTGAAGGATTTTTTATTTCTTTTAATGGGGGAGTTTTTAGCACCCCTGCAGATAATATCGCTTTAATGTTCTTTTATAAATGTCTTGTTTTTAGACGACAAATCTGAGCATAATATTTATACTCCACTCCTTCCTTATTATACCAATAACACAGAGAAGGTGATTCCACGAATCACAATATGAAATATTAAACCAGAGAATCTACTCCATTATTGACAACTAGTATAGTTAACTATGATTGTTTAGATTAAATGAGGGAATGGTTCTCTTATGCCCTAAATTAACTAACCTTTTGCTAATTTTCAAATAGGCAGACTTTTACTTCTTTTTTGCTTTTAATAAAACAAATGCAATTATTTCCTTTAAAACTGAATGGCAATTTTAATTTTGAAATATAACTTGGATCTGAATTGTATTTCAGCAGTGCAACTGAGTTAAGTAAATATAATATCCTTAAAAAACTTGATTAAAATATTCTACTCTTCTATATGTTCACATCTTGATGAATATTAGTAGATTGCTAAAATAATTTGAAATGTAACTCTGGTCCTCAAATAAACACAAAAATCGTTTGGAATAAGATTCTGGCTTGAACTTTGAAAATGTTGAAGACGTATTTGGTTGAAAGATGTAGTGGAAACATGTTACCTAGGTTACATGAATTTATGACAAAAAATATAAAATGGATCTCTGAAAAACGTGTAATCCATCCTCCTCCAATTTAAATACATCTGAAGTCTGTTGCCAATTTGATGACTCTTGCTTTATAACATCACTTATATTTTTGATATCAAAGGGAAAACAAATTTCAAGAGAGTTCTATCCCCATTCTATAAAGTTACGGTAGTTTATTTATAATATGTCATTTTTATCATAGGTCACTAGAGAGAGATATCAGGCTTTCTTTGAAAGAATTCAGAATGATAAAAGAAACCTTAGTTTGCATTTTGTACTAATATGTTAAATTTCTATAAAACAATTTACATTTTGTATAGCAAAAGAGCAGTGAAAGGGATACAACCTTTGAGGTCAAACAGGCTTGTCCTGGAATCCTGGTTGTCCTAGTCTTTCTGTGGGAGACACTGGTTCAGCCCATCAAAGCCCAATTCCCAGCCTCCTCTGCTTTTCCCAGCTTCACACAGAGAGGCTGAGAAAGTAAGATTGTAGCTTCCCCAGTCTCCCCTCCAATGAGGCAGTGTGAACCACTTAGGTCCATTCAGCTATAAGGGAAAGCTCCTGGGGCATTTCTAGAAAATATTTTCCTAAAACAGGAGAGCACAACATGAGGAGAAAGTCATTTTCTTTTTGCCACTGCCCTTACTTATTCCTAAACTGGAGCTATAAATGGATAAAATGGTCATAGTTATCTTCTGACCAAGAAAGCAGGCAACAAGAAGATGCCTGGGACCCTGACCTAGTGCCCCTACTTGGTTGAATTCATTGACCCAACCCTGGGGTTATTAACTTTCTAATTCCTTGTAAGATGATTTTAAAAAATACTTTCATTGCTTATAGCATTCTTACTGACTTACAACATTTATTTCGATGGGCAAACATTTTAACTTCTCTGAGCTTCAATTTCCTTTTAAGTAAAATGGGAATAATAGTACCAGCTCACAGTTGTGGTGGTTATTTTGTAAGGATTCATGGAAATCTGCATTTAAACCGACGAACACATAGTAGAAGCTCTTTGGTTATGCTTTCAGACTGCGTTGCATTAGCGAACTTGAAGAAGACAAATTTAATAAGTCTCTACTAGTTTGCAAAAACTATACAATATGATCTAACTTATAATTTCTCACTTAATCCTTCCAACAAATCTACAAGGAGGACATGATTTTTCACTTACAGATGAGGAAACTGAAGGTTAGAAATAGAGTTCCAAGGGCACACAATTTGAATGTGTCAGAGCTGGTGTTTTTACCCTAAGGTTCACCCCACATGCATTAAGAGATAGGAGAACCCTGAACTGGGACCACTGGAAGGCACCACCTTAGAGAAACATCAGGTTTCAAACTCAGAGAGGCTCACCATGAGCACCGAAGAATGATGCTGAGAGTTCTGGCATGTGTACTTGCATATCTAAGCATGCTAGTCAGAGGCAGAAGGGAAGACCTGGGCAGCAGCTGGGTTGGAGTGCAAGAGCTGTGGCCAAGAAACAGAAGCCAAGGATCAGGTCCAGAAAAAAGGATAAGTCTGGTGGCTGACTCACATGCCTTCATGAGGCAAGATGGTGACATGAATGTGTGACTCTGGTAGAAAGAAGCAAGACAAAAATGGATGAAGGGGGACTAGATGCTCAAAAGAGGGTGCATGCCCCATCAAAGGCATTTGAAAAAATTTAAACACTGTGCTGTTGAAATAAGACATGTCCTTGGAGAGTATTGGATTGCTGGCCACTGGTTTGCAACCTGGAAAATAATGTAGCAGGATATAGAAGTCCAGGTTGTAAATTACTTCAAAGCCCAAGGTATTTTCCTTTCCTCTCCTTATTTTTTATTCATTGACTCCTTCATTCATTCATCAGTTTTACCAAGTAACAACATCATTTGGTTTCTTTTGTTTCATGTGCACTGTGCTACGTGCTGGGGTTATTGAGACTCCAGAATGGAACAAAACACAGTCCCTGTCCTCAATAGAAAGAACGTCATATTGTAAATTGAAGAAGACCAAAAACAGCTTCAGAAGAGATTTTTTGTAATGCCTTAGAGCGAGAAGGACAGAGTAGCTGAATCTGCCAGGAGCCATCAAGGGAGGCTGCCCAGAGGAAGTAAGACTTGACTAACTTGTACAAATGAATAGGATTTTGTTTTTGCTGCAGGGTGTGCATGAGGTGACAGCAGTGGTTGGAGTGGGAAGATTAAGGAGAAGAAACTCTGCTTTGGTGAATAGATAAGAACAACTTTACATGTCAAAGTTTCTGCCTTAAGTATTCCATTTCATGCAGGGGGAACAGCATATGCAAAAGTAAGCAGACATTAAAATGGGTGAAGGAGTTTTGCTTATCAAGGCTTAAAGCCTGGAAGGAGGGCCAGATAATAAAAGGTTTTTTTGACAAGTTAGGGCATTTAGATTTTATCCCGTAGGCCTTTGAAAGATTTTACTTAGTAAAATTCATCGGTATTAGCATTTAGCACTGGAGTCTCCATGGAGGGTGGATACCGAAGGAGCAAAATTAAAGACAGGGAGACTACACAGAGGCTTCTCCTGTAGTATGGATGACACATGGTAAGGGATTGGACTAGGACAAATTCTCAGATGCTGCTGCTGTGGCTACTGGTCTGGGTTCCACCCTTTAAGAACCTCTGGATTAGGTAACATGCTTGACTCTGCCTTGGATAGGTGATGGTTTAAATCTACTCTTGCTTAAATTTTAGAAATTGAGGCAAGTATGGGATTGGTAATTTATCTTATTAACAAGTTATAAACAACTTGTATCAAAATAAGTGACCAGATAGGAAATTCATGATTTTTTAAGTCTCTGATTCTAATATGGACTAAGATCAAGCAGTTTTATTTTCCATGAATGGTGTAGAAATTCAGGCATAAAGAAATGGAGGGAACTTCATTTTTTTAGGCTTCTATAATTAGGAATGTAAAATAATTTGGAGAGAGGATTCCACAAAATCCCTTTGTTATATTTATCATAAGAAGAACTTGTAAACAAGCAAGTAATAGAAAGATTGAAATAATAATTCATACCCTGTAGAAAATATCTTTTATGAGGAAATACAGGAAATGCTATTTTCTTAGAAGAGCATCCTATGAGTAAAGTTGGCTGGAAGATAATAAATGAGTCTATTATTTCCTGAGGCTTTTTATAGATTTCTACCATTCTCAATATCTCTTCAGTTCTTTAATTCCACTTTTCTGTGGGTTTTTCTAGGTACTGCAAACATATTTGGGTGTTTGATGGAGCAACTGTGGCTTTTGAGAGCAGAACTTTAAAAATGTGGTCCCAGGACCTCTACCAAAGGTTGACTGAAATCAGAATCTCAGGGGATCGAGCTCTAAATCTATATTAACAAACTCCCCAGGTGATTCACACAGTGAAGTCTGAGAACCAATTGCATACATATTCAATTTCCAGACAATTCAATGTCTCTTATCTCAAAAGACATTCTTATGCTTATGTTGGTCTTCCTTGTAGTGACTCTCCACTGTTGTCTCTTTCTTCCCCTGGTTTTATTGAGATATAATTGACATATTGTGTAAGTTTAGGGTGTACAATGTGATAATTTGATATATGCATATGTTGTGACATGATTGCCACAATAAGGTTAGTTAACAGCTCCATCACCGCACATAATTGTGTGTGTGTGTGTGTGTGTGTGTGTGTGTGTGTGGTGAGAACATTTAAGATCTATTCTCTTAGCAGCTTTCAAGTGCATAATACAATATTGTTAACATTGTCTCTTTACAAGAAATTGTAGTAGATATTCATCCTAGTCTACAAACTCTTGGGCTTAAGAAAACAGCTGTCTTTCCTTCCTCTCTCCTTCCCTCCTTCCCCTTTCCTTCATTCCATCTCTCTTTTCCTACCTTTGCTTCATTTTCCATTGGGTGCTGTCCCATTCTGCCTGACTGAAATGTGGTTACTTTCAGTGCAAAGGTTTGGGGAGCAGTATAGATTTCATTTTAAGCCAGCGGCACAAGTATTACACATATGACTTTCACTCATGTCCTGTGGGTGAGAACTCAGCCACATAGTGACTTTTGGGTGCAATGGACCCTGGGCAAAATCTTCTTGGCTGGGCAACCTCATGCCCAGATCAGCTATCATAATTTGGAAGAAGGGAAGATTGGATTTTGGAGGAATAACAGGCAAGCTGCCACACTTCCTTTCTAGTTTTCTTTCCACCTAATTTTTGTCAGCCATCTCTCTAGAGGTTTGCCTGAATATTGATATCAAGCATTTTCTTCCTCAAAGCTTGAGCAATATTATTTGAAGCCTATTTTCTTAAGAATTGAGGAGATGCCTCAGAAAGGACCTGTGTTTGTTGCCAAGTTGAAGAAACGTCTGGGCATGGGGGAACTGGTGAATGTCCTGACAGAAGTCTGTGTAGAGGGAAGGACCTCCCCAGAGAGATCTTTGGAAGCTCGTGCAGGCATGTGATTGTCACCTAACCACTGATAGCACATTTGGGTCATTGGGAGGAGGAGCATTGTGTAACTAACACCCAAGATAATTTTCTTACCAAAACTTGTAACACTTTTGGACCCAAGACACACTGCTGTTGGGGACCATTTAATAGTTTTTAGCATGAATAGGAGAGCCAGTTTCCTCCCATTGCATGATAATGAGCGTGCAGTTGGACACCTCACAGAGCCAGGAGTGCACCTGTGCAGGACTGTGGGGGTCTGAGGGAGCTCCAGGGAGGAGGACCTTCCACGTGGAAGCAACACAAGGCAGCTTGAGCATTTGGTGGAACTGTCATTGGCATCATAGTGAGCACAGTGCCTTGAAGACACCTTTCCCAGCTAAGGGAGAGATTGCTGTATCCAGATAAAGCACTGCGGAAGTTCTAAGAAGAGAAGCTGAGCAGATTAACAGCAGTGGCTGGGAAAGCAGCTTGGATAGTGGTGCACGAAAGCTGCTGTTTGAGCTCATGCGAGACCTCTGCGGCACCCCTCCGACAGGGAGTTTCCAGACCGCCAGAGCTCTTGCTTAAGTCGATGGGAGCCAGGGTCAGGGCAACTTAGATTCCTTCAGATAGAGACCTGTATGACTTAGGCCAGGTGCAGAACATTCCCCTGTACTGCTAAAAAGGGACTTCCACTTGATGACCTCCATATTTTAAAGCTCAGCCATTAAAATTTGAAAATATTTCACAATTTAAATTGTACTGATTTAAACTAAAAAGTACTCTCCCTAACCCTGATCTGCATGCCTTAAGTGATTTGAGTTAGTGGGGAAGGGACAAGTATTCAAGATGAGACAGCACGAATTATATTACTGCTAACCCTAGAGAATACTACCTGATAATCCTTGCTCCTTGGGCCCTTCCCACACTTTGCATTTCTCCTTCCCTTCTTTGCTGTCAGCCTTTTATTTTAAGTTGTTTAAGTTTTAGAAGCTGGAAAATACCTCTGACATTAGTTATAATCAGGGGCATGTGCAACCAAGCTCAGAAGGAAAGGTTAAGTGACTTGCTTAAGATCACACAGTTTCTTATTCCCTCTGTCAGATTGTAATGTCCCTGAGGACAGGTGCTGCAGCACCAGCTGTGACATGCTCTGCAATGCCCAGTGCCTTGTCACTGACGGTGCAGTAGGACTCAGCTGAAATGAGCTAAATTGAATCTTACTTATGTGTGATTAATTTTATCTTGGAAAATAGAAACAAAAGTACAATCTTGAGAGAAGCCATACTTGAATTTAAAGGCCCATTTCTATGTGAGAAGCTAGGACTTGGATGCATCCTCTATTGGATGAAACTGAAACAAAAAATGTATTTAACTCACACTTATGTAATTCTTCCCGTGTGCCAGGCATTGTTCCAAGTGCTTTCCAAATTTTAATTCCTTTGGTCTTCAAAATAGTCCTAAGAGTTAGGTCCTCTGATCCTCAATTTACAGATAAGGAGAGTAAGGCATGGAGGGGCACACAACTTATGGAAGATCAGACGGTGAATAATAACAGACCCGGGATTCAAACCCAGTCAGCCTGGCTCCATGTGGTGTCTCCAAGGGTGTGGACCATGTTAAAACTTCTAGGCGATTTTCTCTCTTTTAAAATTGTTACTGCAGTGCAAGGCTTCCTTTGACGATTTCTGCAGCCTGGTCACAGGCACCGTGTGAGGCTTGCCACTGGCACAGCAGACACATTTTCAAGTCTGTGTCAGCACAGGATCCACCATAGCCAAACATGACACAACGGCCGAGGGGCTGGGACGGAAGTCCTGGCAGGATCCTGGGGCAGAGTCAGTGCACAGCACTCGTGTGGCTTTGCTGACACAGCTGGCCAGCCTCGAGAGGCTTCTGTGGTGGCTGGGGCGGCGTGGAAGGAAGTGAAAACATCAGCGGTTGTAACTTGCTTTCTGCGTCTTGCAGGGGTTGTAATTCATTCTGGCGAAAGCAATGGAACTTCAAGCGTTAGAACTGTGTCCTTGAATAACTTTTCTTATCCAAGAATTGAACAAAGTACAAAAGTGGTTAGGTTGTCGTTTAGACTTGCCAGAGAACAGAGAAGTGACTGGAACAACTTGCCATAAAAGGAAAAGTACTCATTTTCAAAGCCTTTACTGAAATGATTGCTTTACTCGAATTTCAATTTTTCCCTGTAAAGATACAAAACTGTCCAGAGGCTTTTGGTTCAAACTGAACTTGTTTTATCTTAATAATACATGGGATTTAATAGTAGAAAACTGGGGAGATTTTATACCTCACATGTAACCTAGAGCTGGTATTTAGTGGGATAGTGGGAAATGGATTGAAAATAAGTTATGGGTGAATACCAAAACTTTAAAAAAAAACTTTGAAATGTTCTTGGCTGTGCTTGTCATACAGTATCAACTTTCATTATTCTTATTTTAGCTCTTTTGAGTTCCTAGGCTGCTATGCTTTGACCAGGGTAGAGAAAGTGGTCATTCACTAACGTATGGTAATTTCCCAGCCAAAGCCCTATCTTGGGACAGACTGCTTGTCATCTGCTTAGTTGTTTCACAGAGATTCGATAAAGGGAGCATCTTTTCCATTATAAAAAGGCAATTCCATTTTAAAAAGTTGGAGAGTTGTACACAGTTTAAATCAACTCTGAAATAATATTGGAACCAGATCAGATTCTGGGGTTAAAATAGATATCTTGGGACATATTCAACAGTTTGATGACAAAAGCCCACCTCCTGGGATTTATAGCTTGAGAGGCATTCATTCAGTTTAGAAACAAATTAAATGGAAAGTTTTGAGCTGAAATGTGCAGCTCCTGACAATATGTGGGGCTTCGTTTACCATGCGTTTTTTCAAGATCAAAATACATACTGAATTGCAACTAGATCCCAGGTACAATGTTGTATAGTATGAATAAGGGATACTTCTGACCTCAAGAAGTTTACAAATTATGGGGCACCTGGGTGACTCAGTCAGTTGAGTGACTGACTCTTGATTTCCGCTCAGGTCATGATTCCAGGGTCATGGTCTCAAGCCCCACATCAGTCTCCATGCTGAGTATGGAGCCTGCCTGGGATTCCCTCTCTCCCTCTCTCTGCCCATCTCCCCTTCTTGTGATCTCTTTCTCTCTAAAATAATAAGAAGAAAAGATTGTCTTTCTCCCTTTCCCTCTGTCCCTCCCCTGCTTGCTCTCTCTCTCCTCTCTCTCTCTCTCAAAAAAAAAAGTTTACAAATTAGATTGATTTAAGGAATTATTATTATTATTATTAGTTTTTAATCTTTTTGGGGTCATGGACATTGGATTGGTTAGGGTTAGATTTAGCTGGAAGTGACAGAGAATCCTGAAAAACTATGGTTTAAACAAAGTAGTCGTTTATTTCTTCTTCCTTCAAACCTAGGCAATCCATAACTAGAATATTGCCTCCATGTTGCCAAGGATGTAGTCTTCTAATCTACTCTCCTGTCATCTTCAACATTTGACTTCCACCTCACACTCCAGGATGTCTGGTGAAGTTTTAGTCATCATGTTGATGGAAGGAGGATGGAGATGATCTCTTCCTATTTAGTAACATGTCTACCCGTTCATGCCTTGCTGCAAGGGAAGTTGGATAATAGAATCTTTATTTTGACATTTCCATTCTCAGCTAAAAATGAGGGGAAGAATGGATATTGGGAGGGTTGATAATCATCATTCTATGTGGCAGATGCCTTTAAGAATTTTTGTAAAAGCTAAGACCCCTTTATAAAAACTCACCTAGGCACACATACATTTTTATATGTTTTTACAGCTTTTGTGGAATTCCTTCCCTTTGAGTCCAACCAAGTTCTCCAGGAATATGAAAATACATTAATGATAATTTTCATCAGCACCACCAGTGTCACAGATAGAATTCTCTGGGAAGCAGATCTGAGATGGAGTTAGAAGTCTGAAAAGATTTTGAGGGGAGAATATTTGTAGAAACAAAAGGGGAGGAAATAGGGTTGGGCAGGTGGGAGTCATCAGATAATTATGTAGAACTGAGAAAACTGTACACGCAATGGCACAAGTTGTCTGTTAGAGGATCTCACACTGGGCAGGAATGGCTTGGCCCTTACACCACTGCCTTGCTCTATTGTTGACTGAAGGCTTTCCTGGCTAGAGTGACACCTTGGCGGTAATTCTTAAAGGGGATCCTAAAGGAAATATAAGCTGGAGGCTATCTACTAATCATAGTCTTTGCAGATAAATAGCAAGTCCTTTCTTGAAGGAACTTGAGTGGTGTATCTTGATGTTTGTCACAGCTGGCTACCATTCAGAGGTTTAAATTGCTGTAAGTCCTTGGGACACCTGGCTGGCTCAGTTGGTTCAGCAGCTGACTCTTGGTTTCAGCTCAGGTCACGATCTCATGGTTTGTGAGACTGAGTCCCTCGTCGGGCTCCATGCTGACAGCGAGGAGCCTGCTTGGGGTTCTCTCTCTCTGCCTCTCTCTCTACCCCTCCCCCACTCTCACATGCACATGCACTCTCTGTCTTTAAAAATAAATTAATTAATTTGAACAAATAAGTTGCCATAAGTCCATGAAAGCCAGTTGTGGGTGTTTGTTACTCTTGTAAAATTTTACCTCTAGGTTAGCACTGACATTCTTGGAGGTCCTCCTCATTTGTTTATCTTGCATACTGAATTTATGATAAAGCCATTGAATCCCTCCTGACTCAATCACTTTGGCCATTTGTAATGTATAGCTCAAGAAAGGAGCAGGGCAGCATCCCTCTAGGATAAGGAAATGGAGGAAAACTTTCATCACCTGAAGCATCCGTGGCTGAAATGTCATCTCTACCACCACCTACTAACATGAGAGTGGCTAATGCTGGTCAACAGTTCGAGTCATAGACACTGCTCATTATCTGAGAACAAGTTCAGTGGTAACTATTACTCATCAGGGCAAAGAGGGATATGCCAATGCTCCGTGTCCAGTTCAGAGAGGAAGAATGCAGATTCTACATAAAGAATGGTGACAAAATAGCTCAATTATTAAAATGATCAAAATGGAGCTCAGTTAGTATTGTAGAAGTTTAGCTCACATTTTGTCATGAGTCTTGATTATTCACATAACTGAAAGCCTAGGAGCTGTATCATAATTAGGAAGGTATCAGTGTGATGCTGCATAACCTTTCTACAGTCGATGAGCTTGCTCGGTGCCAGGAGGGCCTTTGCCATGACAGTATGTCAACCATCTAGTGAAAATGTGAATTTAAGATCTATAGTGTCATGTTTTTCTTCGTTATTTTCTTATTGGACAGCAACTGCTGAGACTTAATTTAATTATACTCTTTGGTTCCTGACATACTAACTCATTGTACTATATAAGGCTTTAACCTTAATGTAATTTTATTTTCTCCCTATTATTCTCAGCCCCGGTCTTTACTCCTACAGAGGACTTCCTTCTAATATGGCTGATACCTATACTTCAGTAGTCTGTATTCTCATAAAAATCTGTAGGGTTATTTGTGTATCTGTATTTTAAATTTCTATAAACTTTACTGTACAGATCCCCCTTAATCTTGAAACATTTAATATAATATTTCAAAGTTATACTCATTGCTATAGAGTCATCTAGCTCCTTGCTTCTAACAACTGCCTAGAATTCCAGAGCATGCATCCAATACCACCTTTTGGTTCCTTCCCTAGTGACAGCTCTCTTAGGTCACTTCCAACTTCTTGATACCACAATCAGTGCTTTTGAGAGTCACATGTCCTGAGATAAGATACATAAAATACAAGAGGTGACTCCATGCCTTTAAGGCATTTTCTGAGTTGCTGGAACAGCACCAAAGCTTCTAGCACAATTGTACTCAACACGGTGCTTTGGTTCTCCTCATGTCAGGAGACATTAGGCAATATCTGGAAACATTTTTGATTGTCATGACTGGCAGTGGGTAGAGACTAAGGACGCTGCAATACAAGACAGCTCCCTACAGCAGAGTATTGTTTGGTCTAAAATGTCAATTACACTGAGATTGAGAAACCTCATTATAGCAGAATTCTTTTTAGTTCTGCAAATGTATTTCTTTTATACATTTTTTGAGTCTTGATCTGGTTTTCTTTTCCTGCTTCTACTTCCTTGCTGTTCTGTTACACTGACATTCCTTTCCTCATTTGCCCTCCTTTATTTATTCTGTTTTCTCTTGTTCTTTTGTGGTCACCTGTTTTGACTGGGATCAGTTCTTGGCAGCTTCTTTCTGCAAACCTGCAGCCACGTCCAACTTGATGGCTTGATTTGAACTTCCATTTGAGTTCTGTCTACTCCTTAATAAAATGCAGTAATATTTCTTGCTGTAAGTTAATAATTTAATATTCTGTGGAATAGTCTGTGGAAGAGATGTTAGTTACCTAATAATTTCCATTCTCCACTTCTACCTTACTGACAGAATCCCAATTTTATTCCAGGTGGAATCAGTAAAATATTAAATATCCAGGCTGCCTGTTCAGTTATTTGAGATATATAAGCAATGATTGTTGGCTGGATCTTCCAAAATGTCCCTTAAAAAGCAGGCCAATAACTACCATGCCTTTCCTCCCACCTCTACCTCTTCTTCCTTATTTCTTTCTGTAATGTGGACATAATTATCAGCGCTCCAGCAGCCATATAGTGTAATGAGGCAAACTTGATGGTAGAAGTCTATTGTAAGAATAGCAGAATAGAGATAGAGTTTGGGTCCATGATGATAGAGCAACCACTGCAACAGCCCTGGTTCTCATGTCTGCATTATTATATGTAAGAAAGAAATAATACTCAGGGTGTCTGGGTGGCTCAGTTGGTTGAGCGTCCGACTTAGGCTCAGGTCATGATCTCACAGTTTGTGAGTTCGAGCCTGCATCAGGCTCTGTGCTGATAGCTCAGAGCCTGGAGCCTGCTTCAGATTCTGTGTCTCCCTCTCTCTCTGCTCCTCCCCTGATCACACTCTGTCTCTCTCTCAAAATAAATAAAGATTAAAAAAAATTAAAGAAATAATACTCTATCTTATTAAAGATAGTGTGAGCTTAGCTCATGTGAATTCCACCCCCAACCCCCGCCCCAGATGGAAGGAGGTGTTTTCAGTGTGCTGGCAAAATGAAGTTTGAACCTAGAAAACTAAAGATCCCAGATCATGCTGGACTCATGGAAGTATATTCTTCTCTGTGAGATCTCCTAACTTTCTGCCACGTTTCCCAGGTGATAGACTTTGACCTCATCTGCCTTCATGCTTCAAGATTCATACCATCATAAGCATTCAATATGAACTATCCACTCATGAAATCATCTTTTGTATTTCTATCAAAATATTATTTTAGAAGATGTTAGCCATACATATGCAATACTTTGAGATATTGTTCACCTGGAAACATTATCAAGAGACAGTGTTTCCTCATGATCTGAAAAGGATACTAACCTTCCAACCTGAAGAAAGTACCAAATTTCCAACTTGACAAAGAAAATAGTCAAGAACTATTACTGCTTAAAAAAAAAAATCAGGGGTAAAACTTAGATTCCATCCTGAAATGGTTTGCATTTTTGAAGAGCTATAGGAGCATGTGGACTTTATTCAAGGAAGCCAAAGAGCCCATGTTCAGAGGACCTGTGCCAACAGATGTGCTAAATCTTTCATTGAGGCCTGCTGAGTGATTAATGGGTTTTTCCTTCATTGTCTCCATTCTGTCCTAGGAAAAGACATAGCTAAAGATTTCTTATGGTATTGGTGGATCTACACTTGTTCTTTGCATCTTGAAAGGAGGTTTTGCCATTATTATTTAGGTCACGGGGGGCCAGTATGAAGGTGACACTGAGCTCGTCCTCAATTATGATGTCATTTTTATGAGGCTGGAGGAACAGTTGCATAAGCGGTATCCCTGTCATCCAGAGATATCAAGAGTTAATATTTTGAATGAACGACTAAACTAAGGATGTTTCAGACGCTTTAAGATGAAAGTGACAATAATCCTTCTTAGGACACTACAAGTGTTAATGTGGAATCAACCTCATGGATTTAGAAATGCCAGTGTAACCATCTCAGAATAGGATATCCATTTATCATATAAAGATCATGCTAAATCAAGATTTAGAAGTGTTACAGGAGCTGGTGAGGCTAAGATTCACTTTTCCTAGTCTGGGGTGTTTTTAGGCTATAGTCTTGGGGTGCACTCTAAAGAAATTGCTTTTTGCATGAAGTAGTGTTGAGTCATGTGCATTTATCCAGTACTCAGAGGAGCTTTATGAAAGGCTTACAAGGTCTTTTTGTTTTTGTTGTTGTTTTTGTTGTTTTTTCTTTTTTGACATAATCTGACAGAAGGTACAAGACGAGAGAAGTTAGAGCTAATTCCTGGGGCAAAGTTTGAAGATGGAGACCATCGGGTCATAACAAATAGTATAGTATTAGGGAATACAGGTGTGTATAACTATTTTTTTAGATGGGTAACCTTAAATCTTTCAGTCTCTTGGTACAACTTTACTCCTTAGGATTTAATCAGATTTCTTTGAACCCCAACCCTGTGGTCCTTCCCAATATCTGCAGAGATATCAGAAGCTTAGTTTTCCTGATTCACTTTAGTTTTGAGTTCTGACTTCTCAACTATCCCTTCTCTGTTGTGAATTTTATGTACAGCTTCTTTATACTCAGCATCACCAAGCTGGATAATTATCTACATTTTTCAAAGTACAAGGAAATATGTATTTCAGTTTCCCTGAAGAAAGATTAATTCTTTCACCAAAGTGGTTAAGTAATTTGCCCAAAGTCACCCAACTAGTAAGTTCGAAAGACTACAGCATGGATCATCTTCTCAGGGACCTCATAGTCTTATGACAAGGCAAGCAATGGCCACACAAAATGATAAGAAGAGTTGTATTGGAGGCATGGAGGGGACTGTGGAGTTTTCTGCCTGGCAGAGAAAGAATACCCTCAGACTGGGAAGATTGCATTACACTGGAGTCAAGACCTGAAAGATAAATAAGCACTCAAAAGTTGGTGGGAGGGTGGAAGGGAGGAAACATGGGAACAAAAACCCAGAGGCAGGACAGTATGATGGAGAGTATGGTGGCATTCTCAATCACCAGGTATGGGAAGAAGCAAATGTAGATAAAAGGCCACTTACATAGAAATATGCCATGCTGCAGAGTTTAGGTTTTATTCCATAGGCATCAGGAGGCCACTGAAAGACATTGAGCAGGATCGTGGCCTGATTTGATGTGTAGGTTATGCTACTTTAATGAGCTCTCTGCTCACTGGCAGCATCCTTATTCCTTACTGAAGCCTGTTAACAGGTGTGCTATGAAACATGGGTCTCTGTACTCAAGAACTGTCCAGCATAAGGTGACTCACTGTGAAAGTAAGCACTGTTCCTGGCATGACAACATTTCCTTCCCTATCACAGGGAAGCCACAGAATTTTTCTCCATCAAATCTCTGGTGTTTGGCTATCACAAGTCAGAAAAAGATAGTGTCAGAGCTCTGAGCCACATTCCTTCCAACTTCATCTCCAACATCCCAGTGGAAACAGAATTATAGCCCACGGAAGAAAAGGACCACCCTGACCAATCCATAGGCCCTTTATTACATGTGATGCTTGCCTCAGCTAAGCCTTCATGACCTACCCAATCAAATCTTCTTTTTCTTTTCTCTTAAAGAACCTAGAGACCTAAACCAACAACCCCTTCCCTCCATTGCTGGTGTCTCAGAAATGAAGTTATTTGCTCACACTTAACAGTTAAAGGCATAATGTGCTCTTGAGAGGGACTCTCTTTGGTTCTGAAAAATAATGCTCTTTTAAATATGGTGAAATTGCTCTCTTATAATTTATTTAAGGTGTCATAAAGTTTCTGCCAACTCTGCCCTTTCAAACTCCAACCTCAAATTCTCAACTGGAGCACTGAGCAGCAATTATCTTAAAATCCTCCTCATCATTCTGCCATAAGTAACCTTTCCCAAAACAATCTAATAGCATGAGTGTTTTCCTTCAAAGGAAATGTTCCAAACTTCATTTCTAATATTTTTTCCCAAGGCGGTTGAAACTATCTGAAATGTACACAAGACTTATAAAATGGCAATACAATTACCTTAGTAAGACTTTAAACTCATACAGAGTTTCTGAAGTCATAGTTCTCCTTCAGGACAGGCCTGAGGCAAAATGATACTGTAGGAAATGTTTACACATACTCTGTTAGCAGATTTTCTCTCAAGCGTGTCTGCTCATGGATTTCATACCACAGTGTGACTGTATAGTCATGTACTACCTCACCCAAATTAATTTTCATTTTTAGACTAATTGCTACATTACAGGGTCCAGATTTACCCTGAGATTTGGATGAATCCAAGTAGTAGGGTTGGATGAAATATATCCCTCTTTAATGAAACCATTATGTATAGATATATATACATATTATATATATATTTATATTAATTATATATATATAAATATATGGTACTTATATATAATATATATACATGTAATATATATATGTATATATATTATATATATACATATATATATATTAACCTGGGAAATAAGAAGTTTCTAGGAAAAATATCTCTTGAATTTACAAATTGCCTTTGGACTTGCATATGCCTGATAGACGTGGGGGTTGGGGAGCCCAATATCAGTAATCATATGATTATATATGTGTATGATGATTTGGTTCCTGTTTACTTCTTCCTTTAGGCTGTATACTCCATGCTGGTAAAGGTCTTGTCTGTTTTTTCTCATCATTATATTTCCCACACAAAGCACAGGGCACCTAAGTGTAAATCAGTATTTATAGGAGAGAATGAAATGGTCTGGAAGCTACTTGAGAGAAACAGACACAGAAGAAAGAAAATGAGTGTCTTAGTCGTCTTAGACTGCTCTGAAAAAATAGCACAGACTAGGTGGGTTAACACAGACATCTATTTTTCACATTTCTGGAGGCTGGAAAGTCTAAGATCAAGATATTTGTTGATTTGGTTTTTGGTGAGACTCTCTTCTTGGCTTGCATATGGTTTCCTTCCCTTTCTGTGTCCTCACGTAGTAGAGAGGGAGGGGAGGGTAAGAAGGATGGAGACAGACATAGAGAAGAGGAGGGAGAGAAATCTCTTCCTTTTTTCATAAGGCCAGAGTCCTACTAGACTAGGGTTCCATCCTGATGACCTCATTTAACCTTAATTAATCCCTGAAGACTCTATCTCCAGATTTAGTAGCACTGGGGATTAGGGCTTCAACATAAGAATTTTGGGGGAGACACAAACACAGAGCAGTGGGCTTCAGAGACAGAAGGACTTGAGGTAAAATTAATAATAATTTACTTATGATCTATATAGTCTCAGACACTTTAAAGTTTCTGATCTCAGTTTCCTTATAAAAATGAAGATAAATAATACTTACCTGCAAGCTTATGAAAAGAATAACTAATATTAATACAACCCTTGACTCAGGGCTTACTCAAGGCAGGAATTTAATAAATATTGCTCTCTCTTTATTACCCCAAGGGGCTCTGTTTGGGGCTGGTCTCAGATGGGACTGAGATCTGTCTGGCAAACACTGGTGGGGTGGGATGTCCAGAAGCCTCTTAGCATGGAGATCTTTTATAAAAGAAGAATCTGGGCTTAAAAAGCCTGACTATTAAATATCACCTGCTCACCGTATAGGTGAGAATAGAGGTAAAATGAGTTTGAATGACAACTAGTCCCTTAGTTGTCTGAGCCCTAATTCAAATTATGCCCGAGTACTATGATAACTGTGAGCAGGAACAAAGATCCCAGTAAAAATGATTAGCAATTTCACTATAAGGCCTGTGTATGGAATATTACTAGCCTTATTTGGGAATTTCTGTAAAAGAATGAAGAGAGAGGTGCCTGAGTGGCTAAGTTGATTAAGTGTCCTACTCTTGATTTCTGCTCAGGTCATGATCTCACAGTTCATGTGTTCGAGCTCTGTGTCTGGCTTTGAGCTGGCAGCATGGAGCCTGCTTGGGATTCTCTCTCCCTCTCTCTCTCTGCCCCTCCCCTACTTGTGCTCTCTCTCTCTCTGTCTCTCTCTCTCCCTATCAAAATAAATAAACTTTAAAAAAAAATAATTAAGAGGAAGATTGAGAAAAAGAGAGGGAGAGAGAGAAATTCTTTGTTATAACACAATAGAAAGTACAAATCCGGAATCTTGAGTTCTCTGTTGTCCCAGTGTGACTGGAGATTAAAGTGTCCTGTGAGTATCTGATGAGAAAAGTGGTGCTGTCTGGTCAGAAGGAATGCTGCAGAATTTGGGTCCAGAGTGGTCTCCTAGCTTCTTTTCAGATAGATCAAGTCAAATGGAACACAAAAGGGCCAAAGATGGAGCAATCTGGATGATTACTTTTAATTTGACTTCTTTGGGCTGGTAACTGCGTGGTATTTTTATTGGCTATTTAGTGAGATATACTGGAAAGAGAGCTGGACCTGCAACCTGAAATCCCACCTAAAGAAAACTCAGTTATGTTTTTTACCAAGTAAGTAATCCTTTTTTTTAAATGCAAGGTTTATTTTCCTTATATGTAATATGATGATGGTTATATTTCTCTATAGGATGATTTTATAGATTGAATGAGATGAAGTATGAAGTACTTGGCACCTAGTAGGCAGTGAATACGTTTAGTGAATTCAGTTGCCTGGGTAGCAACACTCAGAATTTTGTCAGCTTTGCCATCAACTAGCTGTGTCCACTTTAGCAAGGGTTTAGTTACTGGATTTTGCCTTCACACAACCTGTCGATCTTACCACCTTCTCTGATCCATTTCTACTTTGCCTAGGCATCATATGTTCTATTTTTTTAAATGTGTTTTTTAATTCTTTGGTAAAAGGGGCTGATTGTGTGATTACAACTTCATTGCTGAGGCAGCATTTTGAGTGGACCCCCATAGCGTCTCAGGAAGGAGGAATCCTTTTGGACTTTGTGCTGCATCAAAACAATGAGACCATTTCTGAAATGATATTTTCCAGAAGAACTATGTCTCCATGTTTTCAATAGCAAACTTGAGACACTGGTGAAACTATTTATACTCTTTTCAGCCAAATTCCTAATTTATAAATGGGAAGGTGTTGAGGTGGAGAACATGAATTTAAAAAAAAAATGTAGTGAATCAATGCTAAGGGCAAACAGTCTGGAAGAGAACTTGGTTGGTCTACCCTGATTTAGATCCTCCAACTTTAGCAAATGTTAAGCTTGGAGAGTAAGTTAGGAGAAACGAATTGGCACCATGCATTATTTTTCTGGCTTGTGTGTTTTCTCTAAAGAAAGAAGAGGACTAAAATGGGCTTCTTCCCAAGGTCTGAGCTCTCCTTGCCTCCAAAAGAGGATTAACAGACTTTCATGAAAAAGAGTTTCAGGCATACCAAAGTTGACCCAAGCAGCAAGAGATAACTCTTTTAGTACTTTGTACTCTCAGTGGGGAATTGCTCTACCTGAGAGTTTAATGACTCAAATACCGAGAACGAAAACAGAGGGGTTGCAGGTGACCCAGTGAAGGAAGGCTCAGACACAGAAGCCTGGAAGTGACAGGACCTTGAGTTGAATGCCTGCCTGTGAATATGGGGGATGGGCACTAGACTCAATTCACCCCTGGTGATGCTTAGTGCAGAGCAAGTGGAGCCATAGAACTTTGAAAGGGTTTTGTAAAAGTTGTCAGGGAGAATCCTCGCCATCAACATAGTAGACTGATAACTAGGTGCCTCATTCTTGTCCTTGCAGATTTAGGTTCTAATAAAATGGATGCGAGGGTAGGAAACCGTTAAAATTTATGGTATCCAGTATTTTGTTGATGTTAGTCAATAGATGCAGGATATTATGCATATTACTAATCCACTTCATTCTGGCATAAAAAACTACTCCCTCAGTAAGTCATTTACATGTCTAAGTGGGGACCACTCATGAAACATTTATTGTTTTATAGATAGGAAAGATTTCTTAAAAATATAAAACAAGCAAAATGGCAAATCAGCCTATTAAAAATTTAGGAGAAGCCTAAATATCCATTAGCAGAGAATAGATAAACTGTGAAGTTTTAATACAATACAATTGAATGCCAGTATTTCTCAAACTTTAGAGTGCATCTAAACCATGCAGGGATCTTGTTAAAATATGGGTTCTGATTCTGTGGTTCTGCAGTAGGTCCTGAGATTCTGAATTTCTTTTTTTAAATTAATTTTTTTAAAATTTATATCCAAATTAGTTAGCATGTAGTGCAATAATGATTTCAGGAGTAGATTCCTTAGTGCCTCTTACCCATTTAGCCCATCCCCCCTCCCACAACCTTTCCGGTAACCCTCTCTTTGTTCTCCATATTTAAGAGTCTCTTATGTTTTGTCCCCTCCCTGTTTTTATATTATTTTTGCTTCCTCTCCCTTATGTTCATCTGTTCTGTGTCTTAAAGTCCTCATATGAGTGCAGTCATATGATATTTGTCTTTCTCTGACTGACTAATTTCGCTTAGCATAATCCCCTCCAGTTCCATCCATGTAGTTGCAAATGGCAAGTTTTCGTTCTTTTTGATTGCTGAGTAATACACACAATACATATACATATACATATACATACACATATACGTATACATTTTATCCATTCATCCATCAATGGACATTTGGGCTCTTTCCATACTTTGGCTATCGTTGATAGTGGTGCTATAAACATTGGGGTGCATGTGTCCCTTCGAAACAGCATACCTGTATCCCTTGTATAAATACCTAGTAGTGCAATTGCTGGGTCGAAGGGTAGTTTTATTTTTAGTTTTTTGAGGAATCTCCATACTGGTTTCCAGAGTGGCTGCACCAGTTTGCATCCCCACCAGTACTGCAAAAAGATCCTCTTTCTCCGCATCCTCACCACCATCTGTTGCCTGAATTGTTAATGTTAGCCATTCTGACAGGTGTAAGGTGGTATCTCATTGTGGTTTTGATTTGTATTTCCCTGATGATGAGTGAATGTTGAGCATTTTTTCATGTGTCGGTTGGCCATCTGGATGTCTTCTTTGGAGAAGTGTCTATTCATTTCTTTTGCCCATTTCTTCACTGGATAATTTGTTTTTTGGGTGCTGAGTTTGATAAATTCCTTATAGTTTTTGGATAGTAATCTTTTATCTGATATGTCATTTGTAAATATCTTCTCCCATTCTGTTGGTTGCCTTTTAGTTTTGCTGATTGTTTCCTTCACTGTGCAGAGGCTTTTTATTTTGATGAGGTCCCAATAGTTCATTTTTGCCTTTGTTTCCCTTGCCTCTGGAGACGTGCTGAGTAAGAAGTTTCTGCAGCCAAGATCAAAGAAGTTTTGTCTGCTTTCCCCTCGAGGATTTTGATGGCTTCCTGTCTTACATTTAGGTCTTTCATCTGTTTTGAGTTTATTTTTGTGTCTGGTGTGAGAAAGTAGTCCAGGTTTATTCTTCTGCATGTCGCTGTCCAGTTTTCCCAGCGTCACTTGCTGAAGAGACTGTCTTTATTCCATTGGATATTCTTTCCTGCTTTGTCAAAGATTAGTTGGCCATAGGTTTGTGGGTCCACTTCTGGGTTCTCTATTCTGTTCCATTGATCTGAGTGTCTGTTTTTATGCCAGTACCATACTGTCTTGATGATTACAACTTTGTAGTACAGCTTGAAGTCCGGGATTGTGATGCCTCCTGCTTTGGTTTTCTTTTCAAGATTGCTTTGGCTATTTGGGGACTTTTCTAGTTCTATACACATTTTAGGATTATTTGTTCTAGCTCTGTGAAGAATGCTGGTGTTATTTTGATAGGTATTGCATTGAAAATGTAGGTAGTATTGACATTTTAACAATATTTGTTCTTCTTATCCAGGTACATGGAATATTTTTCCATTTTCTTGTGTCTTCTTCAATTTCTTTCATAAGCTTTCTATAGTTTTCAGTGTATAGATTTTTCATCTCTTTGGTTAGATTTATTCCTAGGTATTTTATGGTTTTTGGTGCAATTGTAAATGGGATCGATTCCTTGATTTCTCTTTCTGTCACTTCAGTGTTGGTGTATAGGAATGCAACCGATTTCTGTGCATTGATTTTATATCCTGCAACTTTGCTGAATTCATGAATCAGTTCTAGCAGGGTTTTTTTGTGTGTGTGGAATCTTTAGGGTTTTCCATATAGAGTATCATGTCATCTGCAAAGAGTGAAAGTTTGACCTCGTCCTGGCCAATGCGGATGCCTTTTATTTCTTTGTGTTGTCTGATTGCAGAGGCTAAGACTTCCAATACTATGTTGAATAACAGTGGTGAGAGTGGACATCCCTGTCTCGTTCCTGACCTTAGGGGGAAAGCTCTCAGCTTTTCCCCATTGAGGATGATATTAGCGTTGGGTCTTTTGTATATGGCTTTTATGATCTTGGTGTATGCTCCTTCTATCCCTACTTTCTTGAGGGTTTTTATCAAGAAAGGATGCTGTATTTTGTCAAATGCTTTCTCTGCATCTATTGAGAGGATCATGAGATTCTTGTCCTTAATTTTATTGATGTGATGAATCCCATTGATGGTTTTGCAGATATTGAACCAGCCCTGTATCCCAGGTATAAATCCCTCTTGGTTGTGGTGAATAATTTTTTTAATGTATTGTTAGAGCCGGTTGGCTAATATCTTGTTGAGGATTTTTGCATCCATGTTCATCAGGGAAATTGGTCTATAGTTCTCCTTTTTAGTGCAGTCTCTGTCTGGTTTTGGAATCAAGGTAATGCTGGCTTCATAGAAAGAGTTTGGAAGTTTTCCTTCCATTTCTATTTTTTGGAACAGCTTCAAGAGAATAGGTGTTAACTCTTCCTTAAATGTTTGGTAGAATTCCCCTGGAAAGCCATCTGGCCCTGGACTCTTGTTTTTTGGGAGATTTTTGATTACTAATTCGATTTTTTTACTGGTTATAAGTCTGCTCAAATTTTCTATTTCTTCCTGTTTCAGTTTTGGTAGTGTATATGTTTCTAGGAATTTGTCCCCAGATCGCCCATTTTATTGGCGGATAATTGCTCATAATATTCTCTTATTATTGTTTTTATTTCTGCTGTGTTGGTTGTGATCTGAGATTCTGAATTTCTAACAGACTCCCAGGTGATACATTGCCGCCAATCCACAGACACTACCTGGAGTAGGAAAATTCTACCAATAGTTAAAATGAACCAAATCCTCACCTGCCACGATAAATAAATCTCTAATGTATAATTTTGAGGTAAAGAATTAAATTGCAGAAGGATATATAGGATATGATACAATTTATATAAAATATAAATAATGCAAATATATTTTTATCCATGTGTGTCACATGTAGCGAAAAAGTAAAAAGAAGCATAACGATGATAAACATTAAATTCATAATAGTGGCTATCTGGGTGAGTGGACAGGAAAGATGCAGAAATTATATGAGGCTTTAATATGGTCCACGGTGCTTGTTTCTTAAGCTTGGTGTGGGTACAGAGGTGTTTGGAACATCATTTTCTATATTTTTGTGTGTCAACATTAGGACTTAAAGGTCTGGATTTGTGTGTGTGAGCATGTGTTAGTTCAGTAGTCTAAAAAATATTTTTTAATGTTTATTTATTTAATTTGAAAGAGAGCGAGAGAGAGATTGGGGAGGGGCAGAGAGAGAGGGAGAAAGAGAATCCCAAGCAGGCTCTGTACTGACAGCACAGAGTCCGATGTGGGCTTGATCTCATGAACTGTGAGATCATGACCTGAGCTGAAATCAAAAGTCAGATGCTTAAATGACTTGAGCCATCCACGCACCCCTAGTAAAGATTTTTTATAAAAATTTTGAGCCTTTTTCTTTGTGGTATTTTGTGATCTTTTTCCTTATGATCTCTTCAACTACAGATTCAGTAAATATATTCACAACTGATTTTGTTCCCCGGAGACATGGAAGATGGATAAAGGATTATCAACAGTGCTATATTTGGAAAAGGAAAGAAAAACTTATTTAAGAAAAAATACACATTTTCTTAAGTATCTTTAGCAGAGGTTTCTGTTTTTTTTTCCATTACAGGTAATTCTACACATTCTTCATTGTTGACGTTTAAAATGTGCCAAAAAAAAAAAAAAATGTTGACACTCTGGCGAAAGAAGAGCTTATAACACATTAGAAGGGTGTCATTTAAAAACAGCTCATGTTTTATCATTAGTTACATGTAATACTGATACACTTACAGAGAAACATTTTCCACTTAGTTGTTATATTTTTGTTTAAAATTAGTTTTAATTCTTTTCTAAAGGAAATTAAAGTAGAACTAGGGATTTTAATGAGTAAAAATAAATGTTACAACTGTAAAAACTGGTTAGATATACAAGAGTTAAATGAGAGAAAGATGCAAATAGAATTCTCACAAAAGGGGAAATACAATTAATATACAGATATTTAGAATTATATTCAAGTTCACTAGGTTTGAAACAGTGCATAAGAGAACAACTATTGGGGCGCCTGGGTGGCGCAGTCGGTTAAGCGTCCGACTTCAGCCAGGTCACGATCTCGCGGTCCGTGAGTTCGAGCCCCGCGTCGGGCTCTGGGCTGATGGCCCAGAGCCTGGAGCCTGCTTCCGATTCTGTGTCTCCCTCTCTCTCTGACCCTCCCCCGTTCATGCTCTGTCTCTCTCTGTCTCAAAAATGAATAAAAACGTTAAAGAAAATTAAAAAAAAAAAAAAAAAAAAAAAGAGAACAACTATGGATGATGGTTTTTGCCCTTCTAATTACTAAAAATATTTTATTATTTTTAAAAAACTGTAACATTTCATTCTGTTGAAGATGTGGTAACACAAGCAGTTTTGTTATTTGTATTAGAGTAAAGTGTAACAATTTAGGACACTATTTGGCGATATGTGCCAAGAGTTCTAAAAAGTGTTCATATTACTACTGAAAATCTCTTTTTAGAATTTAATCTGAAATTCAAGAAATTATGCATAAATATTTTCATCATAATTTTGTATATAGCAGTGAACATTTTTGAAATAGCCTATGTTGATTTGGATCCTATAGGATGAGGATGTGAAGATGAGATCATACATGTGAGAAATTTATTGGATGAAACTCCTAGAAAGTCTTGGCTATAATCATTGGGGTCCTTGAACAAAGGTCATAGGATCCCTGTTTTATGTAGGAAAATTCTGGCTCCAGTGCCCACTCTATGTCCTGTTATTGGCTGGAAAGAGCTCAGGAGAAGCCTGGACTTGGTGTGAACACAATGGCAGAGCCAAAGGAATAGTAGTTGGGTCTATCAGTTCTACACTAACTGCTGAAGTTTCTCCTGGAGGAGATCTGAGCAGTGCACCTCCATATCAGCCACATAACCAAAATGTCTAGGTAAGCCATGTATTCGTCAAGTTAGGCTTGATGATATAACAAACAACCACCTGCATGACATAATACAATGAAGTTCTAATTCTTGCCCATGTCATAGTCACATCAGGTATTGGGTAAATGGCCTTTTATGTACTGATTCAACAATGCAGATCCTTTTCTCCTCTATGATTCCTGAGCCTTCAACTTAGTCTTCTTTATCCAGCTGAGGGGAATAAGGAAGAGAACGCACAGGGAATTATGTGGAGGAGGTTAGGGACAGGTTTGGCAGTGACCTGTATCACTTTCATTTATGTTACATTGACTGGAATATGGCAGATCTAACTGCAAGACACCTGGGATTGAAGACAAGCACATAGATACCGGTACTAAGTTGACTAATATCCTGCCGCATTCATGCTACATCCATTCAGTAGAATATTATGCAGATATATTCACAAGTGTCTTTAAAACTAATTCTATCTTTAGGGGCTCTTGGGTGGCTCAGTGGGTTAAGCATCTGACTTCGTCTCAGGTCATGATCTCACGGTTCGTGGGTTGGAGCCCTGCATTGGGCTTTGTGCTGACCGCTCACAACCTGGAGCCTCTTTGGATTCTGTTTCTCCCTCTCTCTCTGCCCCTTCCCAGCTCATGCTCCGTCTCTCTGTCTCACTCTCAAAAATAAAAATAAACATTAAAAACATTAAAAAAATGAATTCTAATTTAAAATGAATTATTGAAAGCTACAGGTAAATTTAATAAGCTTTTAAAACTATACAATAAAACTAGATGGATGGATAGCTGGATAGATATATAGATAGATACAGATATATCAACCTTAGAAAACAACCTAAATCTATGAAGATAAATAATTCAAGAAATAAACTTTCTAGAATATTACCATAGTTGTCTTAGAATGTGCCATTGAGGAAGTTTTCTTTTCCTTTTTCTAATTTATATTTATGATTGCTTTTAAGATAGAAAATAAAGTTGTGGGGTTTTTATAATGGCAAGGGAAACAAAATAATTTTAAGTGTTTATTATTTTTCAATCATTTTTATCTACATTCCTGTAAATTGCTGTTGTGTATATATAAACAGAATCCATAATAGGTGATGTGAAAGAACGACCTCTGGGGTGCTGGTAGGAATCACCTAAAGATTGGGCTGGGAATGAGAAAGGGTGACTTGAGAAAAAAGAAACAAAAATATTCTAGCCAAATAAATAATTTATAAAAGTAATCTACCCTGCAGACATTAAGGACAGAATTTTAGCATCAATTAAAGTTTAAATTTTGGGACATAATATTGTTTTGTTTTTGAAAAACACATTTTATGTCATTCTAATGATTAAAGTTAAATTACTGACCTTTGTACATTTAACTCTTAGAACTTAAGGAACATCCACATTGTTATCACAGGGTATTTTGAATACAGGCCCCTGATGCCCTGAAATGTCTGTATTCTGTCCCTCTCCTCTATCTTTGGTCTGCCTCTGTTCTCAATAAGGCAGCTGCCATCGCCTACTGCTAAAGCTCTGGCTTCCTCCAATGCCACGTTCTTTCCCAGGAGGTTAGTGCTATTTAACTAAATGACAGCTTTAATGTCAGCCACCACTGCAGCCTTTAAGCCATTCCTGATTAAGTAGGATTCATGCCACATATGTAGTGAAACTAGTATTTTGAAACAAAGCAAAACAACACACACACACACACGCACACACACACAACCTTAAAAAACACAGGGTTTGACACATTTTACAGTAAATTTCTCTCCTAGACAGTCTGATATGAAGTAAACAAATGGTAAATTTAGTTTCCTTTTCAAAACCAATCATCCATTTCCAAAATAAATTAATCAGGCTCTAGCGGTCTCCAGTTTATGGTGATGTTTACTTCTCTTCATTGGCTTCAATCTTGGAGTCCAGATGGGACTAAAACCAGCTCAACTTTCTTTTTGATTGGTTGGGGGTTGCTGGAGCAGCTGGGGGCAATGTCTGGCATATTTGGTTGATGTGATTTCTGCCCCTCAAATGAAGAGGATCACTTATCCTCAACCCTGAATCTCTAATAAATCTATTTCCCATGTACAAATACTAGTAGCAGGATGGCATAGAATTTTAACCATTGCTATTTATTTGATGAGACCTCACCATAATTATCATTATCTGGTCCAATTTTGTACTGATTAGTAGAGTGGAAGCTGATGTGGAATAATTGAAAGAAATTGCAAGTGGCCCATTTGCTTAAAATAGCCATATGTAGTGCACTTGCTTCATAATATGCTAGTCCGAGTTCATTTGTGTTGAGAAGGAATATTCTAGATTCCTTCAAAAGCCATAGAAATACCATAGCTAACAGATGTTCTCTGGAATGAACCTTGATATTATCATGCAACTTGGTCTAGTCACTCTTCAGTTGTAGTTCTTGGGCTTTGGAGCCCAGATTATGATGAACAGTCTCATTAGGTGATTTTATGTGTGAACCTAATGCATTTGTGAGAACTGGCATGCCTGTAATTTGTGAACTTTGGATTTTAGATATGCACTTACACTCAATTTATTAATACCTACAGTTCCAAACATGGGTGTTAGATGAGCGATTGCTGATGACTCTTCAATATGTCCAATTTTTTTTGCAATCTTTTACTTTTTATTAATATTTATTTTATTCCCCACTGCCCAATTTAAAGACCCAGATATATCTGACCCACAGAGATGATGATGTAGAAATATTCTGCTCTTTTTGTCCTTGGATTTCAGATAAACTGTTGTCTAAGGTAACAGTGGGAAAAGAAAGTCTTCAGATTCATTCAACATTTGGCTTAGATTTTTATTAACATGTTTGCAGGATTGTTACCACAGTGTAATTAATAATATTCTCTCTTCTCCATGTTATTTTCTTTGACTTGTTGGTATGATTCTAAGCACTTCTTTTTTCCTGTAATATGTTGAAGCTATACATGAAAGTCAGCATGGTCAAACAATGTCAGGCATTGGTGTATATATATAACCAAAAGAGAAATGCTGATTTGGTCTTCCACCACATAACTTCTTCATACTTGAATTGTTTTTAATGTAGCAATTCTTTAAACTGTTTCCATATTTAGTTTCAATGTTAATTCCTGCCTTTCAGTAATACTTTTTATTTTAATGGAGTTTATCCTTCCTATTTTTCCACATGTTGGAATGATTAGTGTGCTGAGCACTGGATCTCCCTAACATCTGTGGTGAAAGTGCAACATTAAACTGCTGTCTCCCTTCTCATGAGTCTGAGTCCAGTTAATGTAGGTGCAGGAAAGAAGACCAATGTGCCATTTCCATACTATACAACCTTTGCAAAGAGCCAGGTGCACAAAGATATACTGTGATTTGAAGATGGCTGCTCCCATAAGGCATAACTCTCCCATGCCCATCTTCTTCATTCTGGAGCTTATTCATCAGTCACCTGTGAGAATAATTACAGAGGTTTGAGAAATTAATATGCTGAATGCTGGTAAACTCTTTAAAGATGAGAAGTACTTTATAGCTGCTAAGTATAATTTTTAAAAATATTTTTACTTTCTTATTATGTGAAATGTTATCTATGGAATTTTTGTTGACAAGTTAAATGCACTGAAACATCTTTGCTTTGAGGCAAGACAAATAAAGTAGTTTAAGCCAAAATATTGATTCTAAAATTTTTCTTTTGGGACTTTTGGCTTAAAACCAAATTAATTCGGGGCACCTGGGTGGCCCAAGTCAGTTAACCCAAGTCAGTTAAGCGTCTGACTTGGGCTCAGGTCATGATCTCACCATTTGTGAGTTCAAGCCCTGAGTCGAGCTCTGTGCTGACAGCTCAGAGCCTGGAGCCTGCTTTGGATTCTGTGTCTCCCTCTCTCTCTGCCCCTCCCCCACTCATTCTCTTTTTCTCAAAAATAAATGAAAACATTAAAAAATTAAAAAAAATTAAAAAAAAACAAACTAAATTCAACCAAACCAAAATAGACCAAACCAAACCAACCAGTCAGTAATGTCTTTATCAATGGCCAGTATATCTTATTATTTCAGCATATAATCAGGCAATTTTATATGCTTAATATTGTGAGTTCTGAAGTTGCATAAACTGGGTACAAATCCAAACCTTGCCAATTACTAGCTGTGAAATATTAGGCAGTTATTTAACCTTCTTAGATATCAGTTTATTCATCTGTAAAATGGGATGTTGTGGAGACTAAGTTCTATAATGTGTTTGTAAAATAGTGACCCATTCAAAATAAGTGCTTGATTAGTCTGTTTGGGCTGCTATAACAAAAATAACATAGACTGGGTTGCTTAAACAACAAATAGTTATTTCTCACGTTTCTGGAGGCTAGGGAGTGTAAGTTCAAGGTGCTGGAAGATTTGGTGTTTGGTAAGAGACTGTTTCCTGGTTCATAGTTGGCCATATTTTTGATGTGTCCTCACATCTCAGAAATGGTAAAAGGAGTTCTCTGGGGTCTATTTTAAGAGAACACAAATCCCATTAATGAAGGCTCCACCATCATGACCTAATCACCTCTCAAGGCTCTACCTTCTCATACCATCACATTGGGGGTTACAATTTCAACATGTAGATTTGGAGGAGGAGTGACACAAACATTTAGTCCATAATAAAGCTCAATGAATACTAGGACTTAGGAGTTATAAAACATTGACATTCAACCAGTGTTGCAGTGTCTTATTTTTCCAAACCCATGATCTACGGCCAGTATCTGGACTGATTGGTGATGTCTGAACCTAATTAATTGTGTGCTTGGTGTACTGGTAGTTAAACTACTGCATAGGTAGCAATATGTTGTTGTGGGACTATTTCAAAGCTAAAAGTCTTTGTATTCTCCACCTCCTAACACTTTAAATTCCAATTCTCTCACTCTTTTACCACATCTCCCAATAAAAAAAAGCAATAAAAACAAAAATCCAGTCCAAACAATAAAATGCTCCTTTAGGAGACCATTTTATTGATGTGTTGTCTAAAGAAAAGTGTAAAATATAAACAACAATAGCAAAAAACTAAAAGTCCATGTTAGTTTCAGAAAATCTTCCCTGAGCTATTAAACTTTAGTTATTTCATGTTTGACTGAGTGCCAGCTGCCTGCTTCCTTTTGTTATCTTTTGGTTGATCTTCTGTTATCTGGAGCAAAGTATCTCTCTCTTTCTCTCTCTCTCTCTCCCTCTCCTTCCTCCTCCCCTCTCCTAGTCTGTAGAGGAAGTAGCATAGCTTTTGTTGATTCCTGACTTAGCCACTGACTTGCTATGTGACTCTGGACTCCTCATAACTTTTGTGGTCCTCAGTTTTCTCTACTCTTTTGATAGTATGATGTATGTAAGTAGTAATTATTGGGTTTTAATAATGATGTTATTTTAGCAAAATATAAAAGAATTCCTAAATCTAGACTAGAATTTAACCTTGCCCGAGGAAACTTCTGGCCTTTGCCCTTGACTGATAGAGATTATCTCTAGATTCTTTGAATGTCCTGCCTAATAAGAGTGTCTTTGTTTACCTAGGGATTTTGAGCCATGTCACAAAGTCTAAAATGTGATTTATGGTAATGACTTTGAATACTACAGTATTAGCTGATCTATAAAGAGACTGGAGACTAATGTGGCAGTTGATGGAGCCTCAATAAAGACACCAGAGCTTAGATAAGCTTTGCTGGTTGACAAAGCTCTGTGCATATTGTCACACATCATCGTCAAGGGGAGTTAATACTGACTATGACTCCACACGGAGAAGACAACTAGAAGTTCAATGTGCAGAACCTTCCTGGACTCTATGTGTCTCTTCCCTTGGCTGATTTTAATTTTCATTCTTTAGTTTATAATAAACTCTCATTGTGAATATCAGCTTTCACTGAGTTTTGTGAGTCCTTCTAATGAATTATTGAAACTAAGGGTTGTTTTGAGGACCTATGAACTTTGAATTAATGTCAGCAGTGAGGGTGGCCTTGTGGACTGTGCTCCTAACTCATACTACCCTATGGAGCTTTATAGAGGATTGACTTAGATTATATATATTAAAACACTGAGAATAGTGCCCAGTACAGAGTAAACCTTAAATAAATCAGCTGTTGTAATCGTCATTATTATTTCATGTCTTCTAAAGTAGTACCATCCTGGGAATGCAGGACCTGAGAAGTTTTTCAGCCAGGGTTGTCAAATGTAGCGAATAAGAATACAGAACACAATTCTACTTACATTTTGTTGTTGTTATTGTTGTTGTTGTTGTTGTCGTTGTTAATCTGAAGTTAAAATTTAACTGGGCTTCCTATATTTTATCTGGCAACCCAAAACATAGTCCAACATGTTTATTTTCTAAATAAAGAAGCTATGTCCACAGAGGTTAAACATGCCAGTATCCATAGTTAGAATGTCATTTCCCGGGATAAAAAACAGATCTTTTGATTCCTATTTACTTAGAAAAAGGCCTAAAATATGCTACAGGTAAAAGAGAAATTCTTTGAAAGGAAAACTATTAAAGGAGTGTAAAAGCTGGTGATGTGTAATGAGGGATTTAAGTCTGCACACCTACAGCCACTCAACTGGGGAATCCTAACAGGTCTCCTGGGTTTTTTCTAGACAGTAATCACTTGACAGAAATTTAAACTTTATATGTTAGAATAGCCATTTGAAATATATTCTTAATGTAACTCTAGTTAATGCCTTGATACTCCATGCCTGTTTTAAGGAAGTTGGTATTTTCTGGGTACATAAGACATGTACTTGGAATTTTACTCATGCTGTTCCCTTATGCTTGTTTAGTTCTTTACAATTTATGAAGTATTAGTGTTTGAATCTTCACAATAATTTTGAGGGGTAGACTGAACAGATAGTAAAATTTCTGTTTTACAAATAAGTAAACTGGGGCTCAAAGCATTTTTGGCATGTCCAATTTCACTGGCTCATGAGCTGAGGAGAAGGTATGAGATATTCCAACACCTGGCCCAGGGATTCTTCACGATTCAACAGTTAATGATTCCAGACATATATAGCTGGATTATAAATGAATAAGAGAACCATTTCCTTCTATGTTAGTCTGCTCTTGCAACCATAACAAAATAGCATAGGCTTAGTGGCTTGAATTACAGAAATTTACTTAAAGTTCTGGCAGCTGGGATTTCCAAGATGAAGGTGCCAACAGGATTGGTCTCTGTTGAGGGACATCTTCCTGGCTTGTAGATAACTACCTTCTTGCTGCGACTTCATGTAGCCTCTTCTATAAAGAGAGAGAGAGAGAGAGAGAGAGAGAGAGAGAGAAAGGTATCTCTGGTGTCTCTTCTTCTTAAAATGACATCAGTCCTATAAGATAAGTGCTCCACCCTTATGACCTAATTTAACTACCTCCTTAAAAACCCTATCTCCAAATACAGTCACATTAGAACTTAGGACTTCAGCATATGAATGGTGGGGGGACAATTCAGTCCATAACATCTTTATGAGGTACCTTAGTGTGCTGAGCTCAGTGTTAACGCCAAGTGATGTAATGGGAAAGAGTGAGAGTTTTACATGATGCTAATGAGATCCACTCCTACCTTCACCACACCTACTTCAGGCAGTTTAACCTCCATAAGCCTCAATAATAACAACACCTAAAAGGGCTATTGTGTGCATGAAAGTGAAACGATGTTGGTAAAGTGTCTGACATGTATGTGTGTGTGTGTGTGTGTGTGTGTGTTCAAATGTTAATTTGCTACCCCTTTTAATGTTACTAACAAAGCATACAATGAAACATTGATTCACTTGTCTCAATTGATATATTTTGATTTGGGACAGAGAGAATTGTGAGATTGTTCACCAATCAAATTTTTAAATAATAGTTTTTCTACACTGTTTCCACAGGTTCCTAGTTTTAAAATGGCATTTGCCATATTTTTATGGAGTAAACATTCATGTTTAACTTGAAGTATTCCCTATAAAAGTCTTGTCTCCGGGTGGTCTAAAACTGAGTGTTTTAGATGAAACTGTTTATTTTGCAGATAATTCAGTAACAATCTTGTTTTGACTTTCCTACCCTGGATCGCATTACATTTTACAAACATACGAGTGAAACATGCTGATGTGAAAAACAAAGATGTGTTCATTCAGAACACACAACCTTCAAAATCATGAGGATCAACTACAGACTTGTCTATAGAATTCGTCTGACTAATGTCTATAACACACTTGGCTACAGAAATTGTTTGAATCATCAACATAAAAATATACAATGCTTACTTTACAATGTGCCATAATTTAATTTTTGTGTTGGGAAAGAATTGCAACACCACTTGGACCACAGTGAAAGCAAAGCCAGTTGATTTGGACTGATGATGTTGAGAGTCTTCAACTTGATTTTGGATGTACAAAACTTGGAAGCATGTGAAAGGGTGGGTTCATCCCTTCAAGTATTCGTTATTTTGTTACACCCCTTGCCATACATCCTTGGACTATTCAAAGCAAGAAATTTTTAGCTTCTAGCTGCCCCTTTTTCTTAGAACATTGGTTGTATATGGGAATCACCTGAAGTTTTTAATATCCTGATGCCAAAGCCACTTAAACCAATTAAATTGGAACTTTTGGGGTAGAACATAGGCATCCATGTGTATTTTTTAAAGTTCTCCAGGTATGTCCAGTCAAGATTCAACTACCATCTTAGAAGAAAAAAAAGACAAATCTTTTCGACCAGAACTGTAGCTTTCAACCAGCTGAACATTAGGTCACCTGGGGGAATATGGGGAGACTATCAGTGTCTGGGGCCTTACAAGTGAGGTGCTATCATTTCATTTGTTTGGGATTTTTTTTCTATTAGACAACACCTTCTCCTTATTCGTATCTAGAGCTAACTCCAAAGGTGTGGGCCATAAGAGCAAAAGTAAGTTCCTTTTCTCACCTCTACAAATCTCTGGATGGTGCTTAGGTATACATTTCTTAGGTTGTATTGTATTGTATTGAATGTTTTTACCTTCCACGTCCATACAATTACTCACATGGTTAAAACAAAGGAAAAGATAAATGTGTACTTCCAAAAAGATGAATTGCACATATAAGACGAAAAAAAATACTTTTTAAGCCAAAAATGTTAAACACACACACACACATACCACCAATGATTAACTTTTCTTTGAGCATTTACAGTGCCAGGAACTATGCTAAATATTTCTTGTTTAATATTTTCTTATTTAAGAATCTAAGAATCCTGTGAGATAAAGACTACTGTTAACCTCATTCTTTCCATGTGAAAACTGAAGGTTCATTTCCAAGGTCACATGCCTATTAAGTGGCAGACTGTCAGGTCTGAGATTTACCCTACTTGTAAGCTAGCACGTTAGCCTCTCATTTTCATGGATGCTGGCAAAGATAGGAGACTCCTGGGTCAAAGACAAAGGACAGAGCAGGCAGCATGGATTTCATGTTCCTATTGCTTACCCTTGCCCCACAAATCCCTGGGAAATAATGTGGATGCAGACCCAGGTGGTTTTAATGGGTTGCATGCAAACTTGTCCAACATTTGCCCTGGATGGAGACACTATTGTAGTGGACAGCAAATAAATATGCTCTCTGTTCAGAGATGCATGGACCATTTCTGTGTTCCAAAGTTGTTCACCATTCAAATAGCTTTGAAAAATATTCCCATATAAAGGCTGTCAGTGCCTTAGCTGGAGAAATGTGCAGAAATGTGAGAGACCATGGAGAATTTTCTTCTAACATAGAGTCATATTTAGAGCCCAGTCTGACCCTAGTCTGTATTTTTAACTACTTTTTTTTTTTGATAAACTGGAATAAGTAATTAGAATAGAAGAGACAGAAAGATAAAGAGTTCAAAGAAGTAGAGCAGGAAATTGTGGAATCAGTGTTGAAGTTGAGAGACAAAATAACCAGTTCCATTTTTCGTGTACAAGTTACAGACTTAGGGATATGAACCACATTTACCAGGAGCTAGTCTCCATTCTGTTTCTCATTAGCTTGCTTTTTCTGGGAATAATTGAGATTCTTTACTCACTTCCCTGCTGCTGGCACCTGGAAAAGTTAATGAAAAAAGGTATAGAGATTGAATGTTTTCCCTGCTAGAACATCATGCCAGGAGAAGAGGTCTTGGAGCTTCCTCTAGGATAGAATGACTTTCTTCATAGCCTCAACATTGTAAATAAGACATTATTATTAATACATTTTTGAACTGTAACCAGATTGTGATATCCATAATTGTATTGTTTCTATGTGAAATGTTATTCTAGGCAACCAGCTTTCGAACAAACTTTTGGAATGTAATTTGTTACAAATGGACAGTATTTCTGTAATATCAGTTGTTTGTGCATATTTCTTTTAAAAAGGTAAGTTTTGAAGCCCAATTTCCAAAGGTTTCTTGAATGCAACATGACTAAGGTGCCATATATCCTCCAATAACTATTTTGTGGAAAAATTCAGCAAAGCACTGACAGAAAGTGTCTTCAATACAACAAGGCTGCATGCATTCTAATATCACTGGATAAATTACCCACATATATTACACAATTTAAGAGTAGGATAATAGAATATAAACTGAAATGGTGAATACGTTAACATGCCATGAATTATATTGTTTTAAGACATAAAGTGTCTGTTCCTCAATTTATAGATGGAGGCAGAGGTTCAGTGAGTGCTTTGCTGGCTGCCTCCCCTTATGAGAACAGCCAATAATTATCTTAATATCTCCTGAAATGATCTACAAGTAATTCAAATTGATGACAACTTGAGTGGTGCCAAACAACTTGGCAGGAAGACAGAGACTTCCTTGAACATGACCATTCGTGCTGACCTGCTCTGTAACCTGATATAATGTGATTTGACTGATGCAGCTAACATTAGGCATCTAGTACAAAGTTGGGAAGCAGCCCTCTCTCCAAGCCATCAACATGAGAAAAATATGACTCTGACCTGCATTTGTTGAAAGGGATTTGTTTTCTTGTAGCTATTTGCCAGTTTAACATGTGACCACTGAGTCCTGGGACAACTTGCCTATGTAAATTAGCTGGACATACCCAGGAGGATCTGTGGTGCTTCACTGTCCAGAGGTAATCAATGGGCCAATAGATGACAGACAGTTGAAAGAAGAGACACCTTTTTCTGCAGTGTTATTTCTTTATGAAGTGGTGTCTCAGAGAATCTATTCCTGCATTCTAGTATCACTTTTTTTAAAAGGATCATTTAATCCCAACTCTTTCCATTCCTAGCTTTTATTGAGGATGAACAGATAATCCGTTTACTGACTTGAAATTATCCCTATGGCATTCTTGGCTATTAGATTACTTCCCCAAATAAACCAACTTAATTTTTATCCAGGAATAAATTGACATGGTCTTGGGCATCAGACACAGCATGGTATCTCTTCTACCTTGTCTCTTACTTATGACAATGGTGACATTTTATGACCTATCCATTTCAATGTGTATCATGGATCACACTCTTCCATTTGTTACAATCTTCTTTTCAGTGGCTGCCACATACTGAATTTTTGTTCAGGGAAAAATGTTTTATTTTTATAAAAGATAATGTCAATATTAGGCTAAGTTTTGAATAGAAGCTAATTAAAAATATTTTTTTTTTATTATTTTTGAGAGAGTGAGTGGGGAAGGAGCAGAGAAAGAGAATGGGATAGAGGATCTGAAGTGGGTTCTGTGCTGACAAGCAGAGAGCCAAACACAGGGCTTGAACTCATGAACTGTGAGATCATGACTGGGTCAAAGCTGGCTGCTTAACCGACTGAGCCACCCAGGCATTCCTAGAAGCTAATTTTTGAAACCTGTTTACTAATGTCACTTAATTATTAAATAAATAATAAGTGTGGACCAACTATGAACCAAGTGGAAGGATATATGCTGTGGACAAAGAGATGAATTATATATAGTCTCTACAGTTAGAGTTTATAAGCCCTGCCTGTATCAGAAGAAGTATCAGTTCTCATTGCAATTAAATCACTTGATTAAAAAAATTTTTTAAACTATTTGTTGGTACAGATATTCAAATGAAAATTTGCAAAAACGCACATGCAGCAGACACAGCTGTACTCCGAGATCCCCATTATCTGAGCTAGCAGGGCTCAGCTCCAAGCCCTCTCCTGGAATTGTCCTCAGCTGCCTCGTTCAACAATGTGTCCCCTTCCTAGGGCATCTGGCTTCCAATGACTGGGCAATGAAAGCCCAGCCCTCTTGCCCTAATTCAGGGCAACTCTGCAGGGCCATCCCAGCTCCAGAACTTCCTTTGGAATTTTTAAATAGCTGGTGTAGGCATGAGTTTTCTAAAATTGAGAATATAATCACATGAAACATGTTAGAGATTCAACATGTTAATTTAAGTCTGGTCCTCCCTGGAACCCTACTAAAATGACACCTAAGGAATAAAGAAGATTAAAAAAAAACTACAAGAAGAGAAAAAAAGAATAAAAGAGAAAACTGCAATAAACTAAAAACATAAAATTTGTGAATTCTGGGAAGCTGATGACTGAGTGGCAACTGATGCATCAAACTACAGGAATCTTAAATCTCAGTTTGCTAGTGGGACAGTCAAGAAGAACCAAGCCAATTTGTTCCATAGATGCTTGGCAAGGCTAAATAATGAGTTGGTGGTATCAGGTACCTCAGGAAAGGATATAGGATTGGATTTAAACAGGAAGATCTGACGAAAGTCTTGAAAATATCAGATTACTAAAATGCCTTCCTGATCACACAAGACTACTTTTCTCGAACCCAGAAAGAAGCCTGGAATAAACTTTTCTTACTAAGGACGTTGAGTGAGACAAATTCTGAACTGGCGAATGAATATTGAACACACCCAGGGAAGCTATGATGGGCCACACTGGACCCGCAGGAATTAAGTGAAAAGCTACATACTGCGCTATGAGATCCTTACACCATTCCTCCCCTACTTAGTTCCTAGAATGTTCTCAGTTGGGTGATTTCCCTATGCAAGAGGTTGGAAAATCCTTTCTGGGGAAACTGACTAGCCTAAGAAAAATCCTATATGCTGAATTTGGAGTCCTCAATGAAATTGTGGGTTTTAATTTGATCATGCTACAGTAAAGCCCAGCAATTGTCAAGATGGATACAGAGCTTCCAATCATCATTTTAGTGCACTGTTCTTAAATGTGAAAGGATACACAAAAATCCCCTAACTTTCAAGGAAACCTCTGTAACAGAGAAAGAAAGAAGAGTAGAGGAAGGGAAAGAAGAGAAGGGGATAATAGAATCAGAAGAAACAGAGGTAACCCTGGGAGACAAACACGTGTGTGTGCTCACACTACGTACACACACACACACACAAGCACACACACACACATACACACACTGCTATAGCCTGAATATTTGTGTCCCTCCCAAACTCATATGTTGAAACCTGATCCCCACTCAGACAGTATTTGGTGGTGGGACTTCAGGAGGCAGTTATGTCATGAGGGTGGATCTCTCCTAAATGGAATTAGTCCTTATAAAAGAGACTAATTAGCCCTTATAAAAGAGACCTCAGAAAACTCTTCCATTATGTGAGGACCTAGTGAGAATATAGCCATCTACAAACCAGGAAGTGGGTTCTCATCAGAGAGTGGATCTTCTGCCACCTTGATCTCAGGCCTCCCAGTCTCCAGAACTATGAGAAATAAATTTCTGCTTTTTATAAACCATCCAGTCTTTGGAATTCTGTTGTAGCAGCCTGAACAGATGCACACACACACATACACACACACACACGCACCCCTACCTTAATTAAAACCCTGGTAAAGATTGTGTGCATTAAATAAGAACAAGAGACCATAAAATAAAGACAAGTCAGATAATTAAAAAAAAAAGAGCTCTGGGGCGCCTGGGTGGCGCAGTCGGTTAAGCGTCCGACTTCAGCCAGGTCACGATCTTGCGGTCCGGGAGTTCGAGCCCCGCGTCAGGCTCTGGGCTGATGGCTCAGAGCCTGGAGCCTGTTTCGGATTCTGTGTCTTCCTCTCTCTCTGCCCCTCCCCCGTTCATGCTCTGTCTCTCTCTGTCCCAAAAATAAATAAATGTTGAAAAAAAAATTAAAAAAAAAAAGTCAAACAGAAGGATTGGGAGATAAATTTTAAAATATATTTCAAGAAGTACAATGAAAATAATAGAAACAAGTTAAAAAATGACAAATCCAAGAGGTCTTACATTCAACTAATATGAGTTCCAGAAGGAGAGAACAAAGAAAGGAGGAGTGGAAATCATCAAAATGTACAAACCTTCTGCAGAGTCTCCAGTTTGAAAAACTCACTAAATTTTCAGCAAGAAATCTCAGGGGCCTAACAAAATATATCATCTGGATAGTTAAATTGTCAAGTCCGAAGTAAAGAATCTTTAAAACTCAAAGATGTTAAAAAAAAAAAAAAACAAGTTACATGTAAATGCATTAGAAATCATAATGGCATTAAGTAACACTAGGATCTAGAACCAGGACTAACAAATTATGACCTGTTTTTGTAAATAAAGCTTTATTAGAACACTGCCACGCCCATCTGTTTACAAATCTTCTATGGCTACTTTTGAGCTACAACATCAGAAATGAGTACTTTGCGGGGCGCCTGGGTGGCGCAGTCGGTTAAGTGTCCGACTTCAGCCAGGTCACGATCTCGCGGTCCATGAGTTCGAGCCCCGCGTCAGGCTCTGGGCTGATGGCTCAGAGCCTGGAGCCTGTTTCCGATTCTGTGTCTCCCTCTCTCTCTGCCCCTCCCCCGTTCATGCTCTGTCTCTCTCTGTCCCAAAAATAAAGAAACGTTGAAAAAAAAAAAAAAAAAAGAAATGAGTACTTTGCAATAAATATCACACAGCCTGCAAAGCCTAAAAATTTAATATCTGGTTCTTTATAGAAAAAATGTTAGCCAAACTGAAAGCCTAGAAGACAATTGAGTAATATTTTCAAAATTATGAGAAAATATGATTTATAACTGATAATGCAATCCAGCCACACTAAAAATCAATCATGAATGTAGAAACATGGTATTTTTCAGATATGTAAAATATTGAACATTTTACATCCCAAACACCCTTTCTCAGAATACTACTAAAAATGATAAAGGGGGTTTGTGATAAAATTGATTAAAAAAAATGTTAGGATAAAATCTGTAGATCAGATAATGCAATCTGAAGTAGGTAGATAAAAGATTAAAACAATATTTTTAATGTTTATTTTTGAGAGAGAGACAGTGTGAGTGGGGGACGGGCAGAGAGAGAGGGAGACACAGAATCTGAAACAGGCTCCAGGCTCTGAGCTGTCAGCACAGAGCCTGACGTGGGTCTGGAACCCATGAACCATGAGATCATGACCTGAGCTGAAGTCGGAGGCTTAAACGACTGAGCCATCCAGGTGCCCTTAGATAAAAGATTTAGTAGGGATATTCCAATGAATCGATAGTGTTGTTAGAACATTGGATAAACGTAGAGAAAGTTGGAACCACTGGGATAAATTAGTGTTAGGTACGCATACATTTTAAAGCAAATACAAAATATATGGCAAGTGTGTCGGGAAGCAAAGTTTGTACAAGAAAGAAAATGGAATAATAACATACTTAGGTTAACTGTAAACAATATTTACCTGGCCATAATAATATAAATACTGAATACTAATTTAATCTAAAAAGGTGATATAACCATATTTGATGGATGAAGATGAAGGAAGTGTGTGTGTGTGTGTGTGTGTGTGTGTGTGCACACGCATGCATGTGCACTCATGAATGGAGAATGGTACATAAGACAGCTAATCTTTCTCTCCATGTAAGAAATAAATAATTAATAGCCATATAATCATGTTATTTTGAAATATGGATGTAAATACCCCAAGCAAAAACTAAAAATGATGAAAGTGGTTACTTTTTATGAGTGGAAATCAGTTGTTGGCAAGGAGACTCTGGAGTGGGAAGAGAAGAGACAGAAGATGGCAGTTTTTCAGTTTGTCTAGTATATTCTTTGTTTTTTAAACTGCAAACCTCAATTACTTTCATAAGATGAAAGTAAATTGTAGTAAAAAAAATTAGAGATCTGAAGTGTAACCATTTAATAATTTGAGCTATTTGAAATTCTTCAATTGTCAGCTTTCGCATACAAAATCAGACATTCATGGATGCTGAGATTTTTTTCAGGGTACAATGTCACCATTTTAGATAAAACTTCTCCTCGTTTTCATTGCACGTAGCTATTTCAGAATGAAGGAGCACATCTGAATCACTGAGAATCTGAAAATGGCTCACCTTCCTAGAAAGAGGTCACATATTCAAGGGAAAAGGAGTGAAAATATATTCTTCTCTATCAGTTCCAGCCATCTATAATAAAGGCAGTCATTGAAAAGATTTTTAGAATGTAAAACTAACTTCAAGGCTGATGGCTTCATGCCAAAAGAAATTACTAATCTATAATTATAATAGATGAAAATAAAAATGATAGATACAAAAATCTGCTTATTAGATTGAAAGATTAACCCGACGTACAATTTGGGAATTTCAACTTACATCCTTAAACAGATGACTGCACTCACAGTTACAGTAACTGCCCCATCTTTTATGCATGCTTAATAACACACTTCCACTGGTGACCATGATTTATAATGCAATGCATATTTTATAGAGATTCGATCACATACTTTCCAAAAGAAATGTTTGTTTCAAGTCCTATTGGAACCAGAACCCAAAAGTTCACTAATGGTCTCACTAAAATTCACGGAAACACGGTAGTGCTCTTAGAACAATTAGAAATGTAATTCATTTTGATGTCAAAAAAGAATAAAATGTATGCATTAATTTCCAGAAATATAAAAAATTATGAGAACTAGGCAACTTCCAATATCCCCAACAATCAATCTATCCCCAATTCTTGGGGAAAGCAATTGAAATGATAAGGAATAAAATATTTTACATATGCAAAATAGTGTAGGACAAAGATAGTTAAGAGTCAACATCATACTGTGGAAAAGGCAGTTATTTTGGAATTTGGTTGTTGGGACTTGGATTTTAGAGTTCCACTCTCCTGATTTTTGTTTTTGTCTTTATTTTTGTTTTTGAGAGAGTGAGGAAGAGAGAGAGAGAGAGAGCATGGGGGAGGGGGGAGGGGCGAAAAGCAGAGAGAGAGAAAGAGAGAGAGAAAGAATCTCAAGCAAGCTCCATGTTCTGTGCAGAGCCCTACATGGGGCTCAATCTCATGACCACGAGATCGTGACCTGAGTGGAAATTAAGAGCTGGATGCTCAAACTAGTAAGCCACCTAGGTGCCCCTAAAATTTATTTTTAAAAGCTTTATTCAAAATAACTCAATTGGAAATAGTTTCTCAAGATTTCTGGTGTGATGTTAGAAAGGAATTTGGATACTTAAAGGAAAAAAAACTCAGCAAATGCCCAGCACAATCCTACTGCTGTGGCTGCCTGAAAATCCTTTCTTCAAGAAATAACCAGCCTAATATTGTATAATTATTCTATATGCAGCCAGGTTACAGTGCTCTATTTTGCCTAGAAGGAATAATGACATGAAGTGGAGATTGGGCCATGGCTAATGGTTTGGCCACATGTTTGGAAAATTGGAAGGAGTATAACTGGAGAAGTAGTAACAAGAAGATCTGGAAGAAAAATTTTAGATGAATCTCTCAAACTAAGTCCCCAAATGCTCATCTGAGTCTCCAATATAAAGGAACTTCATAAAAATCAGGCGGATAGGATGTCCACTCTGATTTTCAGTCAACCATTTAACCACTGCCATTCTAATGTTTGTTTCATGAGCTCATAAAGAAAATAGTCATATTGGTAGGATAGACTCCATGCTTAGGTTCAAGAGCACATACTTCACACCAAGGCTGATGTGGGGATAACAACTACTGGGAGTCCAGTTTGCAAGAAAGCAGCTACCAACCTGGGGCCTTAATATAATTTTGTACCTCTGTGACTATGGTAGCAGACTAACGATGTTTGGAACTGTTGCTGTTTAGACTCACTAGGATAGATATCTGTTCTAAATTTGCATTGCTTACTGACTCTGCATATTGATGAAATTCCTGATACCCTGTAATGATTTTCCTTATTTTATGACTTTTAACCAAGGGATTTGGTTTAAACTAAAGAAGTAAAGCAACAAGTTCATGTCCATAGGATTCACTGGAGTCATAAAATAGTTTATTGAAGGCTCATTTATGATTCCATTTGACACCTATTATCTTATGAAATGGGTGATTCCCTAATTTCAGAAGATATGGATTTAGTAATCAAGAAAAATAGGTGGAGGGAGCTGATGTTCACTTTCTGACACTATAACTCTTGCCACTCATGTTAATTTTGTTTCCATTTGAGGAATGTTTCCACCAGGGAACATAGCAATGTGTTCATTGCATTTGGACTACCATGTAGTAATTTTGTTTTTGTCATACAACTGGGAAAATTGTGAAAAACAAAGTTATGGCATTCATAGTGTTATTGGCCCTGCCTATCTAGGGGAAATAGGGTTTCTGCAATATGATGGGGAAAGGAAGATGGATGGTAAGAACCTGAGAGACAGTCTGGGGTATCAACTTGTTTTAGTATGGCTAGAAGAAACAGTTAATGTAAGACTATTACATTCTTATATATACACATTGCTACCAAGTACACAGATCTCTCAGAATAGAAATTTTGATTACATTATAAAACAAATAACTTACCAGCTGGGATACTGGCTAAAGGCCATGAGAACCAGTAGAGGAAAGAAGTAAGAAATAGCCTCATGATTAATAGCAGAAATTATGGAATTAACTTTTACTATTATTTTCTTCCTTGTATGTTATATACACATCTCTATATTTTAAATCAAAATCACTTCTTTTTCTTTCATTACCAAATATTTTGTAAAAGATATTATCATGGCGATTAAGTTTTCCATTCAGTTCTAGGTTGTAGAATATTAAGATGGGATCATAAAGGAACTAGAAGAGAAAAATTATAATGACAGAAACTGTGTGCTTGGATCTAGATGAACTTTGTCTCTGGGAGAATAGATGAATTTTGTCATACAGGGATATTGTGACAGTTTAGATTTATAGATATTGTGTACTGTAGGAGGTGGGCCACAGCAAAAATTTTTTCATTGTTAATACAGCATAATTTCCTTGATTTTTATTTAAAAAAATTACTGTTTATTTTTGAGAGACAGAGAGACAGAGGACTAGCAGGGGAGGGGCAAAGAGAGATGGGGAGACACAGAATCTGAAGCAGGCTCCAGGCTCCGAGCTGTCAGCACAGGGCCTGACATGGGGCTTGAACTCATGACTGTGAGATCATGATCTTAGCTGAAGTTGGATGCTTAACCCACTGAGCCACGCTGGTGCCCCAATTTCCTTTTATTTTTTTTAAACCAGCCTTCAATTACTTCTTCTGTATTAAATATAGTCTTGTGGGTCTGTTTTAATGTTCATATCCTCCCTTAGCCAAGGGGCAGCACATAAACCAAGAGAGGTGACTTGGATGCCCTTTTCAATCTTGATCAATAAAATAAGGTAACTGGTTGTGTTTGGAAGTAGATTTCATCGTGATGGTGGGGATGTATTGGCTAGATCGTCCATGTTATAGACTAGTTTGTTCCCTACACAATTCCTGCACTAGGCTTCTTACTTTCAAACTGTATTGCAAGATTTCAGTGACCTTCCAATAACTTCTCTTTTGCTTAGATTAGCCAGAGAATCTTAAAAATATAGTCTGTGTGAAAATCAAAAGGACAGGTGTCATAAAAGTACACTGAAAATATATGAAATGCCATACAAAGGCATTAATATTATAATGGTTATTATGACTATGATTGTTGTCATTACTTGAATCCAGTCATATTGATTCATGAAATTTTCTCTTTGAATCATTAAAAAAAATTGCAGGTGAAAAATGGTGCTATAAGTCACGGGGTATAGTAGTCTAAACACATCCTTTATTGTGGGGAAGTTAAAAAAAATACAGCAACAGGAAAAACTCTATTGACTTCATGGTTTCTATCTATATGAATGAATGTTGAATATTAATATATGCATTTTATAACTTTTTTTCTTTTAAATAATGCATTTTTAAGTTTCCTTATTTTGGAAGAGAGAGAGAGAGAGAGAGAGAGAGAGAGAGAAAACAGGAGAAGGGCACAGAGAGAAGGAGGGAGAGAATCCCAAGAAGGTTCAATGCTGTCAGACAGAACCCATCATGGGGCTTGATCTCATGAATCGTGAGATCATGACCTGAACCAAAATCAAGAATTGGTCACTTAACCAACTGAGCAACCCAGGCACCCTAAATAATAAATTTTTAAATTGTCTTTGCTTATTGAGTCCATAGAAAAAAAACAGCAAATGTGATGGTATGATAGAACTATCAGTGAATTTGGAATCAGAAAACCTGGAATCAAAATTCAGCTTTACATCTGTGTGAGCCGTCTCAGTCACAATATTCTCCACTTTTATGATGGGAATAACAATCCCTACTCTCAGTGTTGCTATGATCATTAAATGAGACATTTTAAATGGAAATATTTGCACAAAACATAAAGCAGCATAAGTAAGTGAGCAATTTTTATTAATAATTAATAGAATTTTAGTATATCTCAGCTTGTTCTTCAGAAAACCAACCAAAGTAAGACAACATTCATTCTTTCTTCCAAAAAATATTTACTAAGTTATTACTATGTATCTGCAGGATTCTCAGAATTAATGATAATGCAGCAAACAAAACAGACAAGGTTTCTGCTCTCATGAAGCTTATGCTAATGATCAGAGAGAAAAGAAGATGCCAAAAAGTGGGGGCAAGGATTATTTCATTTTTTTTTTCTTGTGGGTAATTCAGTAAAACAAAGTGACATGAAATAGGGTATTGGGAAAGTTAGTTCATGTTACATTTTTAAGAGATGGCTGCCAGAATTGTCTGGAGCCAATAGTAGAAGTCAGGAATTTGTCCATGGCATACTAAAGTACTTTGTTATGTCAGGGAAGAACATGATGTTTAAAGGAAAGATATAGGCTCAGATATAAATTTGGGAGTTTTCAGCATCTGGAAGTTGTCTAAAGTCATTGGAGAGCATGACATACATTACAAAATTAGAAATGATTCCAGGTGTCAGCCCTGGGGAATTCAGGTATTTAGAATGGGTAGTGGAGAAGAAATTGCAGAAAGGAGTAAGATTGAATGGCCAGAGAGGCAAGGGGGAAAACTCAAGGAGTATGAAGTAATGGGGCAAGAGAAGAGAGCGTTTCTAGAAGGAATAAGTGATCAGCTGTGTAAAATACTGTTAAGAGTTTGAATAGTATGAGGAAAGAAATGTGATCATTGGACTTGACAATATGGAGTATACTGGTGACCCCAAAAGCAATTTATGGAGTGTTAGCTTTCTGAGGAATGAATGGGAATTGAAGAAAATTGGATTACTGGTGTCACTTGAGAGCTCAGTGTTTTAAGATGGCTAAGAGATGGGGGCTGGGGCAAGTCTGACTGAAAAATAATTGTGATACGAGAAAGCAGGGAACACGAATGGAAGGTTGTGCTGATGGAAAGTTAAGAACATGGAGAAACCATTGTTCATGTTTACCTGCAGGAGGACAAGGAATTTTGGGGAGGTAATAGGGGACTCACTATTTAGTTACTACTATGTGCCAGGTATTTCCAGATGTTGCATTTAATTCTTATAATCCTATGAGATATGTTGGAATGTCTCTAATTACTTGATGTAAAAAAATGAAAGTGACATGTGCACAAAATCTAACAGACCATCCCAGTTCCCACTACAGTGTGTGTTTTTCATTCTTCTATTTGAGAAAAGAGAAAAAAAATCACAAGTGTGTGAAAAGATTTAACAGATTCCAACAAGCAGATCAATCACTTGCATCAATGAAAATGTCCTTCCCTGGAAGAAAGATACTGAAAAAATCGGGAGAAAACTTTAAAAATTTCTTTGTGGAATCATGGGTAAGGGCACAAGTTTTTGTCCAGAGTTCTGGCTCTGTCATTTCTTATGCAGAGAACTTTGCTCTGTAATTGTGATATTTCTCCCACTACAGGGGCAGGGTATAGTTTCTTGCTTCAAGACTTTAAGTGCAAGCATGTGATGTGAAGAATTGATGGTATGTCCTAGAAGAGGTCTTAAGAGACCTTGCATGTTTTTACTTGCCCCCTTGCATCTTTACCATTATCATGAAATGACCATGTGTGGGCTGGCTCACAGTTCCCAGCAAGAGGAGGAGAGACACATAGAGCAAAGTTGATAAGTTGACTTAGATAAGTTCACCATGATCAGCCAACCTACATCTAAGTCCCAAACCCTTGAGTGAGCCCTGCCAAGTCTAGTGTGTGTCTATGTGATGTTACTACAGCTTTATAAACCCTAGGTTTCTTGTCTGTTAAATATGAATAATCTAAAAGTATAATGTATGTAAATTACATGAAACCTAGTAAGCATTTAATGAAATTAATAATACCTAAAACAGCATTTCATGAAACTATTTTAACAATTATTATTTAATAAAAATAATATTCTTGACGGATTGAGAAAAAATTGGTTGCTTTGGAGAGAGCAAATACAATAGCAAATGAAATAGTGCAATGAAAGTACTGAGTAAAAGTTTGCATACTGAAGGAAAATCTGATTCAATTTTGTGCTAGGTTTAAATGAAAGCTCAAAAACTTAATCAGAGAAAAAGCTTTTATGAAGAGAAGAGTATAATAAGAGCAAACACAAAAGCCTTATAAAGGCAGATCTAGTAGATCCAAATGTGTACAACAGAAATTCCAAATGTCAGGAACTAAAGCAAAATAGAAAAAATAATCAAACACATATTAAATTAGTTGACTTTGAATGTAGACTCACATATTCAGAATTATATGACTTATTAAGTAGTAGATACTTTTGAACTTTTTATTATTGAAAATTGCAAACCTATACAAAGGTAGACAAAATAGGTATTGAATTCCCATCTACTTGTCACCCAGCTACAATTTTTAAGGCTTGGTTAATCATGTTTCCTGTACATCCACATCAATTACGTTCTCCCAAATTATTTGGAAGAAAATCTCAGACGCTGTATCATTTCCTCTATAAATATTTCAGTTTTTATTTATAAACAATAACTTTTTAAAAGTATAACCATTATCATTCTTAAAATTTAATTATTAATAGCTCTTTAATGTCATTAAATATCAAATGTATTGTTTGAATTTGTATTAATCTTAATATTATAAAATGTTTTTTTACTGTTTACTTGAATCAAAGTCCAAATGAGGTCCTCACACAGGAATTGTCTGATATGTGTCTTAAGTGCCTTTTTAAAAATAGGTTTCCCTTCCATCTGTTTCTTTATTTTTATGATTATTTGTTGAAGAAACAAAGCTTGTTTTTATCCTGCAGTTTTCCAGTCTGAATTTTGCAAGTTGCTTCCCTGGTGTGTTGAATAAAAAGATATTCTAACCTCTGAATTTCCTAAAAGTTAATACATGAATCTAGAGGTTTGAGCAGAAAAAAAAAAGATTGATTTCTTTTTTCTTTCTTTTCTTTTTAAAATTTTTTATCTTTATTCTTTTTTTTTAATTTAATGTTTTTTAATTTACATCCAAATTAGTTAGCACATAGTGCAACAATGATTTTAGGAGTAGATTCCTTAATGCCCCTTACTCATTTAGCCCATCACCCCTCCTACAGCCTCTCCAGTAACCCTGTTTGTTCTCCATATTTATGAGTCTTTTATGTTTTGTCCCCCTCCCTGTTTTTATATTATTTTTGTTTCCCTTCCCTTATGTTCATCTGTTTTGTCTCTTAACGTCTTCATATGAGTGAAGTCATATGATATTTGTCTTTCTCTGATTGACTGATTTCACATAGCATAATACCCTCCAGTTCCATGCATGTAGTTATAAATGCCAAGATTTCATTCTTTCTGTTTGCCGAGTAATACTCCATTGTGTGTGTGTGTGTGTGTGTGTGTGTATATATATATATATATATATATATATATATATATATCGCATCTTTATCCATTCATCCATCAATGGACATTTGGGCTCTTTCCATACTTTGGCTATTGTTGATAGTGCTGCTATAAACATTGGGGTGCATGTGTCCCTTCGAAACAGCACACCTGTATCCCTTGGATAAATGCCTAGTAGTGCAATTGCTGGGTCGTAGGGTGGTTCTATTCTTAGTTTTCTGAGGAACCTCCATACTGTTTCCCAGAGTGGTTGCACCAGTTTGCATTCCCATCTTTTCTTTTCTTTTCTTTTCTTTTCTTTTCTTTTCTTTTCTTTTCTTTTCTTTTCTTTTCTTTTCTTTTTTTTCTTTTTTCTTTCTTTCTTTTTTTTTTTTTGCAAGGTGACTTCATAAGTAGCGTTGTGTTTCTATCAAGAAGCATACAGTGTCTGAGTTTTTGTCTTCATGATATTAGAAGCAGTGGATGATCAATGCCTAGATCCATTATGGTTTGGAAAATAGTGATACTACAATTTTATCATTTATTCCTTAGGTATTATCTGGAATAGTTCTCTAAAACAAACTTCCCTCATTATTCTCTGTTTACCCACATACAAAGTTGCAAAGAAAAGGCAGGATAGATATGTGATTCTTTCCCTTTTTCACTAGTTTTTAAAATTATGAGTTGGTTCACTAACATCCTACAAACTTAACTTTTTATATCATAGATGCTTAGAGATTAAGCATCTATGATGAGTTTCAAACTACCTTATTTATTATCTTTATAATGCTGAAAATTTCTCTCTTTGACTAGTGTGAAAGATAGACTTCTGGTCTTTTCATGTGACCGTGGTAGTTTCAGAGAGTTTTCTTGCTATGTCTTATGACACAATATACTGGGTAAATCTTGTGAAATTTTTGCTGCAGCCCTGGAATCAGCCATTTCTCCAAGGAGCCCTGATTCCTTTTAGTGGGAAATAGTATGTGATTACCATAAGGGCATTTCTTATAAGTGGCTTGGTCATTGTCTCTTGGCTTTTTTAGTATTCAGAGTTAGGGAATGCTTTTTTCAAAGGAAAACTCATCATAGATTTTGCACTGGTACTTTTGATTGCAATTCAAGATTATAAGAGATTTTACTTAATCATTTCAATATAACATTTGTAACTCCCTTTCCTCATGCTGAGAATAATGCCTGAGAAACATGCCTGTTTCTCAATAGTATGGAATAACTGTAGAATAAGAATATCACATTCATAATTTTTTTCCCCAAAATATACCCACAGCAGATTCAAACTAATAACACCAACACTTCAGCTCCTATATGATTACTAAAAATGTGTTTTTATTTCATTTACTTACTTAAGTATATCCTGGTGGGGATATATAAATTATTGTTCTTTTAAGTCCCTAGGAATAATCTCTGGGCCATCAACTAAATGAACATTGTTTATTCCCCAAATTTTATTTTCATTTGTCAAGGATTGCTTTTTTTTTTTACAAAATTTTTTCTTAATGTTTATTCATTTTTGAGAGACAGAGAGACAGAGCTCAAGAAGGAGTGGGGCAGAGAGAAAGGGAGACACAGAATCTGAAGCAGGCTCCAGGCTCCAAGCTGTCAGCACAGAGCCTGATGTGGGGCTCGAACTCACAAACTGTGAGATCATGACCTGAGCTGAAGTCGGACGCTCAACCGACTGAGCTACCCAGGTGCTCCTGTCAAGGATTGCTTTAAAAATAATTTTATTTATAATTATGTGAAGTCTAAAACAACAAGATATATCCAAGGAAATGTAGACTCTTTATATTCTTTCTCTCCTTTTAAAGGAAACCATTGCTTCTATTTTATGGTTACTTTTCTATTGTTTCCTTTTTAAGATAACAGGATATATAATAATATTCATATTCTTCCTTTCTGAGCTGAATGATAGCATGTACACAATTTTCTCCACTTTGGTTTTTAGTTCTTTAATTTAATTAAACTATATTTCTTGGGGATCACTCCATATAAGCATCTAGAGATATTCCTTACTCTGTTTTAGTGTTGCATAGCGCTCTTCATAGGTATACCCACTCTTTAATTAGCTCTGTTGAAGGACTTTTAGGTTTTTACAAGGTAATGATCTTCAGTGAATAGCTTTTTTTTTTTTTTTCAATGTTTATTTATTTTTGGGACAGAGAGAGACAGAGCATGAACGGGGGAGGGGCAGAGAGAGAGGGAGACACAGAATCGGAAACAGGCTCCAGGCTCTGAGCCATCAGCCCAGAGCCCGACGCGGGGCTCAAACTCAAGGATCGCGAGATCGTGACCTGGCTGAAGTCGGACGCTTAACCGACTGCGCCACCCAGGCGCCCCCAGTGAATAGCTTTGTACAAATGACTTCATACTTTTGCCAGGTATCTTTGGAAAAATTCTTAGATACTTACCTTGCTGGTCAGAAGGTAATAAGTAAATAATTTCACTAGGTATTAACAAATTACCTGCCAGAGAAGTTATGTATTGTTATTCAGAAGAGCAATATGTGGGATAAACTATTTCCCTATTGCTTCATTGACAGAGAATGTCAAACTTTCAGATTTTAATAGCAGCCACATTAACAACAACAACAAAAAATGACACATCTAGAATAAATCTTGGCAAAAGCTGAATTTCCGGAACCAAATGGAAAACTACACACATTTTTCACAGAATAGTAATACTCCTCCTAGCTTTGTTAAACTAAAACAGGTTACCTAACAAAGAGTTAAGAAACACACACACATACACACACTCTCATGGTGACATTAAATCCCCCATAACATTAAACGAAGGAAACACTGGCATAGTTGCTTCACAGTTTTCAGGGGATAATTGTGACCAAAGCATTCTATAACTTATGAATTTATATTCTTAAGTGAAGGCTTTATAAAGGAATTTTATTTTTCACTTTTATTTTTAAAATTTTTTACATGTTTATTTTTCAGAAAGAGACAGAGCATGAGCAAGGGAAGGGCAGACAGACAGGGAGGGAGAGGAAATCCCAAGCAGGTTCCACACTGTCAGCACAGAGCCTGATGTAGGACTTGAACCTATGAACCATGAGAACGTGACCTGAGCTGAAACCAAGAGTCAGATGCTTAAATGACTGAGGCACCCAGGTGCCCCCTGGAGGAATTTTAGGTAGATTTTACATAGAATGATTTAGAAAGTAAGCAACTCAAATAACCTTCCTGAAAAAAATGCCAAAGTAAATGAAACCAAATAAATATATAAGTTATACAGAAAAATTGAGTTTCAAAGAAAACTGTTAACATAGTTATGAAGTATTGTGTCAGCATATTATTTTATCAAGAAAGGATACAATAAGAAAATAAAAAATAAAATTTCAAGATTATTTTAATGAACACAATGAGTATAGAATGAAACAAGTAAATATAGGCTAAATTTTTTATCTTACTGATGAGAGATTTCTTTTACTTGATTGTAATAGAGAAATAATAGCTCAATTTCTGATAGTTAATTTAACTTAAGGATAAACACTGAAAGCAAAAATTTTAACCACTTGACAAAAAATGTTAAGAAAACTTGAGTAATATAGAGATATTAGAAAAATAAATCACAAAAGTAAAAGGGAACATAAATACCAAAAAACAAAATAAGACCAAAGACAGGACTTTATGTAGTTTATTCTTAACATACTTAAGTCAAAAAATATTTACAGAGGAAAATTAAAAATAAAAGCCCACATAAGTAATAGTGAATATTTATTATATTTTTTGATTATCCAGCAATTTTGAAAGGCTTCCTATGTTTGCAGGATTTCTTACTTATGTGTTCAGCATCCTCAAATTAGAAACCAGAAAAACCATTTTGTCAGCCTCTCTTGCACTTAAGGGATACTTGTGTGATGTAAGTAAATCTGATTACACTCTGGTGCCAGACTGTGGTTCAGAAATGAACTATATAAGAAAGGAGGCTCCGTGAAGAATCCATTGTACTAGCCACACTAGCCAGTTCAATCCTTAAACATTTGGCTCCAGGGGTGAACTGCCTACAGGATTGAATTACTGGCACAGAAGTGTGTTTAGCATCAGATGCAAATAAAGTCTTATCACTGGCAGTCATAAAAACTTGAGTATCAAGTGCTCAGTATTAGTGGCAGTCACTGTTCCCTCCTTGGGCTGGTTCTGTGATATGGTTGTGGGCATACTTTCTGGAATCTTAACCTTTAACCTTTCTCACCACCCCTCTCAAAATTTTGTCAGCTGTTCAAATCTTTATAATAAACTCATTTTCTGCTTAAGCTGTCAAAATTAGCTTCCGTTGCTTGCAATCAAAAACCATGACTTGTATAGATTATGACTCCAGAAGTCGTTTTAGAAGACAGAACCTCAGCAAATAGGAAGTGTTTGGAATTGGTTATCTAGTCTCAGTCAGAACAAAATCTCTGAAATCCAGCCAATATGAAAGGCTCTTGGCAAGCAGCGTGAAACAACCTTTTAATTTTCATCAGTGGTCACCTGAAATGAAGTAGTCATGGAAGGTGAGTCTTTGAGGGAAGCAGAGCCGCAGCCAGAGAATAATATGCAGGAACATAAAGAATTCAAGGAATATGGAGTAAGTGTTTGATTCTGATGGTACTTGACAACCTAAAAATAATTACAAACCCAAAATCCATTGTTCAAGAGAGAGAAAGAAAGTCATGGAATTTCTCTGCCAAAAAAAAAATACTTGATTAATTGTGTCATGGAGCTGAAATACCTAAAACCAAATTCAAATGGCCCTGCACTTGCTACTATTTTTCCATTAAATTCACAGCCATGTCAGTTCTCTTGTGTGAAAGTTAGGGCTTTGGGAAGGAATCTGAAGACTTAGATAGGATATTGAAATTGATTGTTCACATACAATATATTCATTTACTCTCCAAAAATGAGAGTAATACCAACCTCCAAAGAGTGTTTGGAAAAGACTCTCTTCAAAAATGTGTTGGTGTAAAAGAGAAATTAAGAAAACAATCCCATTTACAGTTACAACAAAGATAATAAAATACCTAGGAATAAACTTAACCAACGAGGTGAAAGACCTATACTCTGAAAATATAAAACATTGATGAAAGAAATTGAAGACAACATAAACAAATGGAAAGATACTTCATGTTCATGGACCATAAGAAAATATAGTTAAATTGTCCATACCACCCAAAGCAATCTCCAGATTTAAACCAATCCTTATCAAAACACGAACAGCATTTTTCACAGAGCTAGAACAAACAATCCTAAAATTTGTGTGGAACCACAAAAAACCTCGATGAGCCAAAGCTATCTTGAAAAAGAAAAACAAAGCTGAAGGTATCACACCCCCAGATTTCAATATATACTACAAAGCTATAGTAATCAAAACAGTATTGTACTTGCACAAAAATAGACCTATAAATCAATGGAACAGAATAGAGAAGTCAGAAATAAAGCCATGATTATATGGTCAATTAATCTTCCACAAAATAGGCAAGAATATGCAATAGAAGTAAGATAGTTTCTTCAACAAATAGTGTTGGAATTAAAAAACAAAATGTTGGGAAAACTAGACACTTACGTGCAAAAGAATGAAACTGGACCACTTTCTTACACAGTACACAAAAAATAAACTCAAAATGGATTAAGTACCTAAATGTAGGACCTGAAACCACAAAAACCCTTGAAGAGAGCATAGGCATACTTTCTTTGACATTGGCTATAGCAACATTTTTCTAGATAGGTCTTCTGAGGCAACGGAAACAAAAGCAAAAATAAAGTATTGGGACTACATCAAAATAAAAAGCTTCTAAACATCAAAGGATACAATCAACAAAACTAAATGCAATCTACTGAACGGGACAAGATATTTGCAAATGACATATCTGATAAAGGGTTAGCATCCAAAATATATAGAGAACTTATATGACTCAACACCGGAAAAGACAAATAATCCAATTTTAAAAACGGGCAGAAGACACGTGATAGATCTTTCTTCAAAGAAGACATCCAGATGGCCAACAGACACATGAAAAGATGCTCAACGTCACTCATCATCAGGGAATACAAATGAAAACCATAATGAGGGGTACCTGGGTGACTCAATCAGTTCAGTACCTGATTCTTGATATCGGCTCAGGTCATGATCTCATGGTTTCATAAGTTCAAGCCCCTCATTAGGATTTGTGCTGACAGTGAGGAGCCTGCTTGGGATTCTCTCCTTTCTCTCTCTCTCTCTCTCTTTGCCCCTCCTCCACTCCCACTTTTCCTCTCTCTCAAAAGTAAATAGATAAACATTAAAAAAACACAATGTGATATCACCTCACACCTGTCAGAATGGCTAAAATCAAAAGCACAAGAAACAAGTGTTGGGGAAGATATAGAGAAGAAGAACCCTCATGCACTATTGGTGGGATTGCAAATTGGTGCAGCCACTCTGGAAAACAGTATGGAGGTCCTTAAAAAATTAAAAAGAGAACTACCTTATGGTCCAGTATTCACACTACTGGGTATTTACCCAAAGACTATAAAAACACTAATTTGACAAGATATATGCACTCGAATTTAATTGCAGCATTATTTATAATAGCCAAGTTGTGGAAGGAGACTAAATGTCCATCAGTAGATGAATGGATAAAGAAAAGGTGACACACACACACACACACACACACACACACACACACACTGGAATATTACTCAGCCATAAAAAGAATGAAATCTTGTCATTTGTAACAATATCGATGGATGTAGAGAGTATAATGCTAAGCAAAATAAGTCAGTGATAGACAACTACCATATGATTGCACTCATATGTGGAATTTAAGAAACAAAACAAAGAAAAAGAAGAGACAAACCAAAACCAGACTCTTAACTATAGAGAACAAACTGATAATTACCAGGGGGAAGAGGGTGGGGGGGGTATGGATGAAATAGGTGAAGGGGATTAAAAGTACACTTTACTTGGTGAACACTGAGTAATGTACAGAATTGTTGAATCACTATATTGTATACCTGACACTAATAACTATACTGTAGTTTTAAAAAAGGCATTGGTGAGAGTTGCCCTGTCATCTTTGATGAATGTTCTGGAAACTGTTTTCTGTTGTCTTTGGATGCTATTAGGAGACAGGGTCCTGGAATGGTAGATCCCTCACAGCAGCCCTTAAACGTCAGAGGCATAGACATGGTTGCAGTAACTGGTAAAGGGATAGATGTGGTCATTGGAGAGGTTTAGCTCACGGTGAAATATGGTGGTAGGTAATTGCTACTGATCCCTAGACCTGAAAAAAAAATGAGAAGTCTACCAGGATCCTACTTGATTTTTATAACTTAAAAAAAAAGTGTAGTAAACAGAAATCTGACTTAAGAGGCATAGCTTTCCACTCAAATCTCAAAACTTAGTCTGTTCACAGACTAAAACCTCTGAAAAGAGGGATGGCTTTCTTGAGGAAGGAGCAGTTGCCAATCTCACAAGAATGTATGATACCCTTCTAAGTGTCTTCCAAAATGTCATGTGGCCATTTACCCTAGTAACTATGTTCTGGGAAAACAGAAATCATCACATATTTCGGGCATTGTTGGAAATGGACCTGAACAGACCTAAATCCTTGGGTCCAGGCATCACTTTTGTCCATCAGTCAGAATTGAGGCTTATGTGGATCAAATGAAAGGAATTTTGATCCAATTCACCTTCTTGGAGAGCTCATTGGTGCCTCAAAACCATTATCTGGCTATTTTCCAACTTCTGTGCATGTAATTGTCACAAATGTACTTAGCAAATTATAGAATTTCCACAATCCTAAATCTTTGAGTGACAGATATTATGATACAAGGAACTATGTATGAGCCCCTCAATTTTCCTCTTTGACCAACATTAAAAAAACAAGAGCAAATTTCTTACCAAGATATCTTGATAAGACAAATGCAAAATGCATACTAGCAGATGAATTCAATTCCATAAAAAACAGAGGGGCTTGCTTCCTTATTAAAATTTCTGAGGTCCAGCAGTCTGAGTCTTGGAGGGAAGTCTGTGCAAAGGTAAAGGACATGTTGCTATAACTTGGATTTTGGAGGCAACGTATATTACAACTGAAAGTGTTATTTGTTTATTATTGTTTATTTATGGGCAAGTTACTAGAAAATCCCATAGCAAGGGAGAAGGAGCTCGCATCCAGTTCTAGACTTATATTTCTCGATTTGATCTTGGAGGAAAATAACCAGCTTTAGAGACAGATCTTAGAATAGGGAGAGTTTGACAGTTGACGCAGGTTCAAAAGGTGTTAATCCTATGTGTGATCTGAGTATTATGAAACCCAATTTGATTGTGACAAGGAATTTACTTGGCATGGATATTTTAGAATTAGGGTTGTCAATAATTTTTTCTTCACATTTTTTGTCATACACAAAGAGAAAAAAATGTGTGAATCAAATCTCAGGAGCAGGGCCAGGTATGTGAGAGAGAGCTGAAGGATCTCTAACAGCTCCCCTACCACGCCCTCCCCCCCAAACCAAAACAAACCAAACCCCAAATGTTCATTATTAATGATGAAAGGAGCAGGGATAGCAGGGTGGATTTCTGAATTATTTAGTATATTCTAGAGAAATTGCTAATTTATGGTGGATATAAAATATATTGCTAGGGGCACCTACGTGGCTCAGTCGGTTGACTGTCCGACTCTTGATTTTGGTTCAGGCCATGATCCCAGGGTCGTGGGATCAAGTCCCAAATTAGGCTCTGGGCTGAGCATGGAGCCTGCTTGGGATTCTCTCTCTCTCCTGTTGCTCTCGCCCCCCAAAAACATTGTTGGATAATAATGGTTTTGAAACCCTATTCTTGGATAAGTTTTCTGCAGAAGTTTCATAAGCCTTGAGTAATAGTTTAGATGAAAGCATTTATCATTATGACACACAGTCAGATTTAATATTTCCTTTTCTTAGCACTGTTTCCTAATCACTTGTATTGTTATGTTCAATTTTATGTCCTATTCATGAATATGCATATAATTTGGCTTCTTATGTCAATCCCTACTTAAATTTGATTCCTTTAATATCAGGGTTGTGATAATTTGGAAATGGAATAAAATGAAAGTTACCATTAGTACATACTTATCATAATTTAAAAAATGCAAATATAAATAACATTGGAAAAATAATAAAAATAAACTACTCATACTTCTTGGAAGATTAAGTAGAGGTTAATTTTTCACTGATTATTCAAGAATTTTGAAAAATTAATATTATATACAAATCTAATTCCCTTTGTTATTTTTTAGCCTGTTTCTGCTGTTGAGACAGCTCTAATATGAAAATTTGGGGTGTTATTTCTTATAGACAGGTATCCATATACAATATACTACTATTATGTATACTGGAAAATGGACATGTTCTTTTTAAAATGTAAGTATATTGCTGGGTTCTGGCTCCGTCTTCCTCACTACCATGATTTTCCATAAATTTACCCAGTAATTTTTCCCTGTATTTTGTTTCAGAGATTAATATACATATTTACATTTATATTACTTAATAATTTATACTATATTGTGCTAATATATTGATATACATTTCATATATATATATATATATATATATATATATAATTTTTTTTTTTCCATGTGTTACGTTAACTTTGGTTACAAACTAACCTTTAGCAAGTTTGGCTTTATCCACCAGTTTGTGTGGCTTGAGCTGTGAGTAGGTGCCTCCATAGGAATTTGATAATTTTCCCCCCATATTCCAAAGCCACCAATTCATGGAGTGGCCAGCCATTCAAGTATTATGAGTTTTTGCTGGGTTCTCAAGTAGCATACTTCCAAAGCCATTGCTTTTCTGTTCCTACATGAACATAAAAACCCAAGTCCGTAGATTAAGAGTACTGATGCTATCTCCCTGAGTATCTCCAGTATTATTTCACACACACACCCACACACACACACACTCACACTCACACACTGGTGTTCAGAACTCTCTTGAGTTTTTAGTTTTTGAAATTCATCCCTACTGTTTTATCAAGTTATTCTATGTATTGAGAAATGAACTTGTTATATTTCATCCAGCTTTTCTAAATGTTTATATTAGAAACTTGTTTTTATACAATCATCTACCAATTTGGTGTTTCTACTGATTATGAAACAAGGATTGGGAAGGATAATTTGCTTAAAAATGTCTTTATAATCTGGTGAGCAAACCAGTTTTGGCACTTGAAAATAAGCACATTTGTTGTACTAATTAGAAATCATTTTTATTATTCTTATTCACTGAAACAGATTGTTAGGACAATTTTTGGTCTGGTTTGAGTTACTGCATATACTTGAAAGAAAAAAAAAAGATGAAAGAAGCAAAGCAAGGCAAAATAAATATTCCACAATTCAGATTTATCATCTGACAAAATTGGTGAAGATACACAGAGTTATGTTTATACTTAGAAAATAACTTTAAGGGGCGCCTGGGTGGCGCAGTCGGTTAAGCGTCCGACTTCAGCCAGGTCACGATCTCGCGGTCTGTGAGTTCAAGCCCCGTGTCGGGCTCTGGGCTGATGGCTCAGAGCCTGGAGCCTGTTTCCGATTCTGTGTCTCCCTCTCTCTCTGCCCCTCCCCCGTTCATGCTCTGTCTCTCTCTGTCCCAAAAATAAATAAATGTTGAAAAAAAATTTTTTAAAGAAAATAACTTTAAAATAATTTAAACTTCAACACTTGGCAATATTAACACTTATCTAGAGCTAAAGTTTTTCCAATGCTGCCTTCCACCAGCAATGAACAACACAGGATATGTTCTTTGCAATCATAGCAGCATTTTGAGTATAGGATCTAATTTTGTGGAGCTATATATCTTTTGTCCTTTACCACGTGGAGAGCCAAGACTTTTTTTACGGGTTGAAATACTAGTAACATTGGAACGAAAAGAGATGGTTAAAACAGGAATAAAGCTTTTTGATTACAACAAGGCATTTTGAAACCTTTATTGTTGCAGAATTTTAAGCCATGTGTAACAGACTATCCTGAAACTGATGTGCAGATTTCACATTGCTTGATGAAATTTTCACCAAATGGGCTTTTCCCTGACAGTCACGACAGAAGTCGTTTTGTGATCCAGTAGCAAGCATCATTAGTGGAGACGGTGGAGACTCCTGAGTTTTTAATGCATTCTGGGAAACCGCCACAACTTGGCAAGGTCTCTGTGTGGTTGCTTTATAGTGCAGAGCCTCACTCTGTGTAGTAGAAATAAAACCAAATTCATTTGGGCACAGTCTTTTTGTTGCTTTATTTAATTTTCACTTTGGCATATGGCCCTTAAAGCTTTAATAGGGCAGATGTGGCTTTGGAAGAATTTCCTAATCCAACTTGGTTAATGACTTTCATGGTAGAAGCCAGCTCAGCAGTTTTCTCTCAGTCCATATTTAGTTCCTCTTCTCACTGATTTTTCCTATGGTGGAAAACCTCTCCATGGGGCCACCGATTATCAGTAGTGGTTTTCCTGAATTTTGAAGTAACTGCCCTCAGGTTTGGGGGATGCAAAGGCACAGGCAGAGTAAATGCTACTAACACTGAGCTATTGATTCCTGCGGGGGAGAGGCAAGTTGGCACTCCTTTCGTGGTCCTCAGTGTGATGCCTCCAGATTGCTCTGAGGGATAGAGGGTTAATCACATGGGTTAGTATTTGGGGAAATCCTACATGAATTAGAGTTTTTGATGATTATTGGCATCCTGATGTCAGTGCAGGGCTGTGGAGCCAGGCAGTCTGTCCTTCATATCCTGAGGAACAGAAAAGAATGTTCTAGATTTCTCTGACTCTGTTTCCTGACAGTAATGTATATTAATGCCCACCTCACAGAATTTTGTGAGGATTCAGTGGCAGGAAGTTGTATTTGCCAAACTTGTTATTCACATGCCATTTGAGCACATTTTAATGTTATATCTGGGTTCTGTCTGTATTATTATTTACTTAAAATGTTTTAACAATCAACTATCCCCAACTTTTTAAAATTTATTGCTCCTTTGGCCTCATTCCAAGCAATATCTGCAAAAATTTGATGCGCTGGTTATATATATTTTTATTACACATCAAAATAAACATAAAACTGTCTCTTGCACATTTTGGACAACACTGATATTATGCTCACATAATACTTAATATGATAGCTTCAATTGCACTAGTTGTATCTCCCATTAGACTGCAAGTTACATGACAATAGGGACTTTTATTCAATTTATTTATTCTGATGTCCTTGATGCCTAGCATAATATCTGGCATATGGGGAGATGTCAAATTGTCTGAAAATTGTTTGAGGGTTTCTTGTTTACTTGGAGGAGGAGACAGATGTGGGAAAGGGACTATTCCTTGTCTCCATAGGACTACCTGCATTCAAACTCAGCATCCCACAGGACCGGGGATGTCTTCCCTCTGACAGAAGGGCTGTGCTTGAACCTAACTTCTCCTGAGCTCCAAGAGCTGGATGATTGACTTTCTGCTATAACTGCAGAAAAGTCTAGAACTTAATCTAGTATGACTGCCTCCCCAGTATTCTGATTACTACCATACCCTTGCTTTTGCTTTTATCTCTTTTCTCTCATACCCCTACCTCTCCTTTTCTTTCAAACACACACACACACACACACACACACACACACACACACACACACACTGACAAGGTTGTTTGCATGTTTACCTTATAAGAAGGGAGATCAGCGTGATGGCAGGAGTTCTTTCCTGGAAGCTTCATCCATGGTGGGTCCAGGCATATGTGCCTGCAGGGTGATGAAAGGGTGGGGCCCCTGCTTTCCATGCCTGGCTTGCACATGTCCTCAGTGAGACCCTTTCCTTAATCTGTACTAAATGACCTTGTGGAAATCTTCTCAAGCTCTCCTTCATGACAGTTGGCAAGATAAAAAGGGACATTCTGCATAACCGAAGGATGGCAGCATATATATATGTAACCTGATGTTCAGTGAAACAAAACTTTCTAAAATCAGAACATATCCTTACATGGTGTCCAATTCCTAGCACATAGTAACTACACAATAAATATTTGTTGGCCGCATGATGAATGTGTAAATGAATACTTGCAGACAGTGAAAGAATAAATGGCTGAAAAAACTTTCTACCAGTTGTTTTTTCATGGTTAGTAGAGTACAATGAATAAAGCCCAGAAGAGTGGTAAACTAGAACTTAATTTAGCTGGCACTTTTAGGAGATGACTTATTCTAGATAACCACATTTCCTGAATAAGTGAAACTTTGCCTTCAAAGTATACATTTGCTTCTTGAATAAGCTCTCTTTAAAAAGCTCTAGTTCTCTGCCTTATTAAATTGAATATATTGTATATAATTTAACAGTTACCTCAATACTTATTAGTGAAAACTATATTTTAAAAATAATTAAAATTAGGTATGGATCTAGAAATTTCAGGAGTCTTCTTTTGTGCAATTTTTGCTTGGCTGAAAAAGAACATGTGTAACCAAAGGATACTGATACAAAGCATGGTCCTCGGTAGGAGTCTATTCTTTATCTCCACAATGCTTACCTTACAGGGATATTTCTTTACGGAAAGGAATTTGGAAAGGTTGTATACTATACTTAGTTAATCACGTATTTGTTTTAGTGTTTGTGCATTAGCTTGAGTTTTGACTCCATCTCAGTTTTTATCTGCAGAACAGGAAAAACCTGATTTTCTTCTTATTAGAAATTCTTTGGTGACTTTGTAGGCATAACATCCAATTAGGGATGTGTACAAGAAGATTCATCGGAGTAGACTTTTATAGTTAATGTTTATTGAACACATGCAATTGCCAGCCACAATGCTTCAGAAAACATTTAGAAAGCAAATGTTTCTAACATTTAAACTTTACATTGCAGCTATATGAAATGAGAGGCATCATCACCATTTTGTAGATGAAAACTGATGCACAGCGTGGCTTAGTAACACTCTAGGAAAGTTGTCTGTTGACCTTTCTTGCTGACCCACTTTTCTCCACACTGGACATCTATCTTCCTTCAATCCCCTACGTTATCAGTGATATGAAGGCATTGTTTGGAGGTAATCAGGTCTAGGGATAACCAATGGGAAGCATAGCATGGTACCAGGAACAGCTTTAATGTCAGCGTGAAATTTTACCATGATGAGAAAATTATCCTACACCTTGGGAAATTTCTTGCTGGTATGTCCTCAGTAGAGCCCCAGTACATGTCCTGTGTTCTAACTGCAGAGCCAGAGCAGTTCTGCCCTGTGGAGCCTCTTCACTCCCAAGCCCCACCTCCTGTCCCCTTGGCAACCAGGGAAAAACAAAATTCCTTTCACTTTACTATGCAAGGCAGCTCACCTTTCTTTTTGAAATTTCCTCTTGTTTCAGACCATGAGTGGATTATTATTTTTCAAGTCCAGAGACTTTTCCAGGTATTTTCCTAAATAAAAAGGCATCTTCACTGGTATATGGAAATAGCCCTGGGTATTAGGTTTTTGTTTGTTTGTTTCAAATATTGATAGTTTTCTTCTCCACTACGTCTATTAATATCAAAAATTGAAAAGAACTTGATAATAGGAAACTGGCAAATGCAAGATATGACCATATGATGAATTTTAGGTTTAATTTCACAGGAAAATGTTCGCTAATATTTAAGTGAAAAAACATACTATAAAACACGATGTGCCCTTTGAACACCCCCTCCCTTTTGTTTGTTTAAGAGAATTACTCAGGAACTATATATAAATACCATGTATTGTCTGCCATAGACTATTACACAGAGATCCCCTCTGGGTCTATCCTGGTGTGTGTGATCCTTTGCTCTTACTCAAATTCTCTTAACTGCTGTGCTTCCCTGACACCACCTTTACTAACAACTAATAATTACCAAGAACTTACTCTGTGCCAAATGCAGTTCTATGCACTTCACAGGAATGAGTTCATTTAAACTCATTCAAAACCCCAGATGAGGCATGTACTTCTATTATTCCTACTTTATAACTGAGTAAACTGAGGCACAGAGAAGTTAGGTACATGGTTCAATTCATAAAGCAGTTCAGTGGGAGGGCCAGATTTGAGCCCAGAAAGTCTGTTTCTGGGCCCTACATTCACATCTACTAAGCTTGTGTAGCTCTTTCCTTTCTTGTTCTCAAATATCATTTCTTCCTACATCAGTTGGTTCTGCTTTGATCAACCATTGCCATTTCTAATGTGTTCCTCTGTTTGTTAGGATAGAATGGGAATGGTTGGCCTAAACATAATCTAACATATTGAATCAGTGACCTTCATTTTAGGTACTATATTAAATCAATAGTTTCTGGCCAAATGAATGTCTATAATAGCTCCCCTGCCGTCCCATATGGAAAGGGAATAAGTCTTTCCTTGTCATTTAAAGATCTATTCTTGTTTAATCTAATAGTTGAGTGGCTGGAAGTCTGACTGTCAGATAATTGCTGTGCTCTGGTGACTATATACTTAATACTCTTTTCTGGTCAACCCCTTTACTGTCTATGGTAGAACTCAGAGATAAGGGGGTTAATGGAGCATCTAGTGCCTCCGGTGATAAACTTGGAGAAGCCCCAGGCCTGTAAATAATAGATTGTGGGTGGAATGTTTTTTTATTTATGTCTGGAGAGTTTCTGAGGTGAGGAATGATGGACAGGGGATTCCCATGTAGCCTGGTGACACAGATAGCACACAACAACGAGCAGAACACTGATCTGTTTCAGTGAGGCCCTAGATAGGAGCCTAGAGGTGCCTATGCCACCCAGTTGTTTGCTTCCTCAACAGGAGAAGGGAGCAGCCCAGCTGGCAAGAGAACAGTGGGCTTCCCAGGACTTTGTTATGAGGTTATGTTTTCATCCTGTTCCAATCTCTGCTTGGCTGGATAGGAGTTTCTCTTCTGTAAGGGCACATCATAAATGTGTCACCATGCAAATTCTCTGTAAGAACTGATAATTCCTCATATCTGCCTTCAAACCCTTTAGTGATCAATTTCCCTGAAGTTTCCTGTTGAAGGAAACTTCTTTTCTTTTCTTTTCTTCTTTCTTTTTTTTTCTTTTTTGTATTAAGAGAGATCAAAGGCAGCGGCACAAGTGAAGGTGTAAGAGGGGGGCAGTCTCCCTGAGTTCCAGTAGATAAGATCATGTGTGTTGTTTCACCCTAGTTTCCAGAAAGAAAATAAATGATAAGAACTAAACCGAAACCCCTTGAGCTTGCTTGTGCATGAACTGATTTTCCTTGCAGATCTGTCTGCTTTCTGTGGCTAGAGGAGGAGAGGAGGCCTGGGAGGGTGGTGCGAGATGACTGAAGAGCAAACGCCTTTGCCCTGAATTTATTATGTAGTCTCCCCGGTCGTGTGACGGTGGAATTCTCTCTCCTCACCCCTCACCTTTCCTCCACTTCCTACCTTACAAGAGGCCATTTATAAGGTGGCCTCTAAATGAGCATGTGTGAAAATTGCAATGTAAGGCCATCACATAATCTCCCTTTAAAAATTATGGGTTCATCTTGATATGTAAGAATTGCCTTGAGCTCTGGCAAGATACCATCCTTTGGGGGTTAGAATAGCTGCCCTGTGGCCCTTTGACTGGGTTGCTTTTGTTATCACAGTACGCCAACCTAGATTTGCCCTGTCACACAAATGTGCTGTCAGCAGCTTAGTTTTGACAGTTTTAGTTATGTGTCTCCTTGTAGCATATTGTCACACATACACTGACAAGAAGAGATGTAGTGTGCTAAATATAAATCCTCCAGGAAAAGGAGAGAAGTAGCTCTTGGGACAAAATCTATAAATTATTTTTGAGTTAATTTGTTTTGTGTTGGATTAAGAATCATTTCTAAGTGATAGAAAAGGATTTTTAAAATATCTGGTTTATAAGAAATGAAACATTTTAAACAGAAAACTAATGAACGATTTTAAAACATTAAATGACAATCCTTTAATTGTGTATATATTTACCATAAAATGTTAGTGAAAATATGGATATGTTGACACCAACTTCACTTATGGCAATGAAAGTTTACACATGCTCTGCTCTATCAGAGGAAATGTCTTGTCTGGGTAGTTATGTTTGTTTATACTCTTTGGTGGTGTATGACTCCAGAAAGATTAAGAACCTAGTGTGACGCCAGTATGGATAGATGTTGGTCATCTGGCACACCAGAAGGGGAGGCCAGTTACCTTGGAGACATTTGATCTCAAGCACAGATTCATAAAGGATACAATACATATTTAAAAGGCAGGTTTCAGCTGGCTAGCTCAGTTGGTAGAACAGGAAGCTAGCTATTCAGCTCTTGATTGAATTGATGTCAGGATCCCAACAAAAGAAAAGCAGCAACATCAGGTTTCAGTTCTTAAGCCTACCGTATATTTTCTTCACCTCCATTCACCCCAATCCCAGCTTGACTTTTCTCATTTTATTCCTTCTCTTTAGACTTTTTTTTTTTTAAATTTCAGAAGCACTTGAAATGACAAAAGCTTAGCCTTATGAGTGAAGTGTGCATTATCTGATATATCTTCAATCCAAACCCCCTAACTTAGCTTTCCAAATAGATCACACTTCTAAAAAATTCTAAAAAAAAATCAAGATTTTCCTGATTGGCTTTTCACTCTTTTTCAAACAGAAGATGACTCTTTAGGCATCTGTCCCTTTTTGATCAGATTGTCCCTTTGGTCTGAGATGTCTTGTTATCCTTATGGTTTTTCTCAATGTATTCTTCCTTTGGGCCAAATTTAATACCATTCCCTCTTTTGTCCCCTCCACAAAACAGCTACTCGTCCTCTATCTTATCATGCAAATGTTCCTGTGTTCCTAGAGTTTATTTCCTTCTTCCTTATGCTCTTGTTAGCTGACTTCATGTCTATCTTTTCCACTGACTGTAAATTCCTCAAGTGCAAGAGATTTTTGTTCTTCACTTCTGTTTCCTGTGTAGGGAGTAAATGCTCAGTAATTGTTAATACGGATAAAAGATCATGAGCGAGGCCCAACTGCATGGAAGCATATGGTATTGTTAATCTTGTAGGAAAGAAAGAGTCTAGTAGCTTCTTGTCTGAGTGATGGTTCATCTCATGGTGCCTCCACATCTCTGGCTGATTCATCAGTGAAGGGGATGAACCTGAAAATAGTATTCTCCTATCATGGTTGACTTCAGTATTACATTTTTATTATTTTACTCAAGAGTAATTTGGGGACATTTGCCATAAAAGAGTATAGATAAAGTGAAACAAAACAACAAAACAATAAAAATTAAACTAAAAAAAACAACAAAGAAACATGAAAAGCAAATGAAACATTAAGAGCCAGATAATAAAAGTGGGCAAGAGAAAAGAAAGCTAGACAGCACAGCTTAATTAAGGCAATCTCTTATACATTCATTCTAAGGGAACACTGCACAGCGTCTCTGCATAATTAAACCAGTGTTTGTTAAGACTCTTCTTTGAGGGACTAGGTAATTAGTATAATCAATCAGATGATTAACATAATTAATGATCATATTCCACAGCATTAATAAAATCAGTTGGGCTTAAATTGGATTTAAGCATTAATAAAATCAGTTGGATTAATAAAATCAGGTCCTGTGTAGGAAACAAACACCGAGGTCTCTACTAAGTACCTTGAGCAGAGATATGCTGCCAGACTTGGGCTCTGCCACTGGATCATCTGCTCTAGGACTGATGGTATTAAATTTGGGTGGAAAGGAGGACTTAAGCAATGGGTCTGCGATCAGGTGCTCAGTAATCCTTTGGTAGCCACCTCCAGATATATAAAAATATCTCAGTGGCATTCCATACACCTACTGCCACCAGTAAGAACAAGAAGTCACAGAGTGAGAGGTTAGACTTGTAAACCACTGACAGATACATGGAACAAAAGGTTCCCTTAACTCTGTCCAGTCCTAGCCAGTTTAAGTAAAAGGCAGGAGGAAGGTGGGACGTGTTTAAAAGGAACCAATGGAATATCACCAAATGGAAGGACTCATAGTAGATCCAGAACTGAAATGTGAGAGACAGAGGTCCTGTTTCTCTGTGCCTGTCTGCTTCACCTTCTAGCCACTTTCAGGTCTCTTCTCCCTGCTTCTTCATGCAAAAACTACAAATACCAACATGAGGCACATCTCCTCAGTCCCTACATGTAGATGTTCTTAAAGATTCAGTGTCATCAGGTAAGTGATTAGAGTTCCTGAGTCCTAACTCTAACCTCATAGGAGGGCGGATCTCATTAATCCAGCCTGGGTCAGTATCTACCTAATTGAACAATGTAGGCAAAAGAGGCAGAGTCCTAGAGGTTGACTGCTGGGAGGGGTGTTAGAGAAAGGACGCAGCATCTGGGAAGCATTTACAAAGATCTTATTTAATGAATATAAGTAAGACTGGCCGCATTTGCAGTTAAGTCAATACCCTTTCGGAGCTTTTGTCCACTGCAAGGAAGGAAAACCAGAGCATTCAGGAATCAGCTTTTAACTCCTCTTTGACTATGGGGGAGGGATATTTTGTACCTTAATGAAGACTGTGCCTGATCATAAGTGACATTACTTAGAAGTACTGAGTCTCAGTCACTCCTGTAGAAAGCAAGAGAGTGAAGTTCAACCATCCTTGTGAAATTGAAAAGCATGAATAATTACTTCCATAATTGTTTCTGCACATTTATCTGGACAAAAGCAGTATCTGAGGACAACAATTAATGATTTTAATAACAGTTGTCATTTCTTGCTGTGGACATTAGTTGATATTTGGCCTTCAGCTATGACATTATACTCTCAGCCACTGTAATCACTTCAAAAAACAAAAAAAAAAAAACGTGTAGACCAAGACACGAATGATATCAGTTCTCTTTGAACCCTCAGAAATGATGATAGTTGTGGTGACAGTAGCAATTGGCAGCAGTGACTTCCTTTTCTGCTCCACTCCTTCAGGGCCTCCCAGCAGACTGTTGTCTTCCTTTGTTTCCTTTGGCTCCTTGCCTCTTCCTCTCCCGAAAGGCACCTGTTCTGCTTTTTTCACACTCCTGTAGAGTACTGCATGACTCCACAGTTAACCTCCATACTTTCAGTCAGAACAGGGAGCTATGCTTTATGCTTTATACTCTAAAAAGGAAACGTAGACCTTTCTGGAAATGATTAAAATATAAGTTGCGTTTCTGAGTCAGACCAACCTCCAGCCAGCACATTTTAAGAATTACTCTTCAATATATTTCTTCCTTTATTTTATTTTTTTATTTTTTTAATTTTTTTTAACGTTTATTTATTTTTGAGACAGAGAGAGACAGAGCATGAACGGGGGAGGGGCAGGGAGAGAGGGAGACACAGAATCGGAAGCAGGCTCCAGGCTCTGGGCCATCAGCCCAGAGCCCGACGCGGGGCTCGAACTCACGGACCGTGAGATCGTGACCTTAGCTGAAGGCGGACGCTTAACCGACTGAGCCACCCAGGCGCCCCTTCTTTTATTTTTTTAAGTGATGATTTTTTTTTTACATTATACTGTGACTTTCTTTATTATGCTTTAGTTCTGATGACAGTGCTACCAAAATAATAACAGTGTCTGCTCCAGTAATTTAACAGAGTGAAACCTACCACTATCCATTCTGAAGCATTAATAAAAAGCTCTGTGCTAAGTGAGCTTCAATGCATTTGGAAGAAAAGGCTAGACATCAGGTGTGAAAAGGTTACCTCAAAGCAAACTATGTATTATGACAATTTGAGAAGCTAATAGTTATATATTTGCCTTTTTTGTGTTTCTGTTGTTTTAGAAAACATAATGAACCTTTACTATTCTGTTCCTTGTTCCGTTTCCAATCTAATTTCAAGTAGCTACATGACAAGAACCTTTTCATATTTCTTTTATATTACCTCAGCTGAGCACAAAGCAGGTGTTCAATAAATGTTTGTTGATTGATCTATATGAACAAATAAATATCCATGTAAAAAGTTTTCTCAAGTTTTTAATAATATTTATAAAACCTTAGTGTAGGATAGAATATAGTTTTTTCCTTTTCCTGTTTCCCTTTCCTTCCTAAATAATTCAGGTAAGGTTGAGAAAGGTGTCAATGTCATTGGAAATGGGGAGCCTTGGTGGCCTAGAGTGGGCTAGCAGTCAGAGGTCTCACATGGTAAGAAGAGCTTCTGCATAGAAGGGTGGCCCAGCATGATTAGTCAGAATCTAAAGAAATCCCATGGATGGGTGGCTTTCCACAGGATGTCAGAGTCTGAGCAAGCTGAGGGTGTTTCTGTGTGGGGGTTTGTGTGTGTGTGGGGGTGGGGGGAAGGTGTAGGGTGGCTGGCATGGGAGGTGAGAACCCAGTTTGGGGTGAGGAGAATATCCAAGCTGGCTTCGAGTTCCTGGAAGGGAAGTGAGTGGTGGCAGAGACGGAATATTGGCTATATATAGAGGAATTGATTAAATAAATACATATACTAAAGATAATGGGAATCAGTTTCCCATGGTTGGAAAAGGTGTTATAAATATAGCAAGAGAGAAAACTAGAATGAACCCTGTGGATTGGATTCGACTATTGATGTGAATTTATGGCTTTCAATATAGATTGAGGGAGATAAAGAACTATAAAAATAAATATAGTTACATCTAAACACTCTGAATATTGATATATATATATGTGTATCTATGAATGTGTTAAGTGCATATATACATATATTCCCTAGGTCTGTCTGCTGAGAGTACTCTGGAGCAACCATTCTCCACAAAAATGATTCAGGGCTCTTTGAGAAATGCTACTTTCAGGTCTGAGACAGGGGAAGTTTGATAAGCCTTTCATCTTATGGTAGACCAAAGAACTCTAACACTTTCTTGAAGGGGTTCCCACTGGCCAAACTAAGTTCAATTTGAGTATCAGAGTAATCTGTAGATTATAATCCATTGATAAAATAGGAAACCAGGAGTCCGTGATGATACAAACAAATAAATGAATAGACTAAAAGCTTGATAAGAAACAGGATATTTAAATTATTTCAAAGTATCCTTTCACAAAATAGTTACCAAGCAATCTTTTTTTGGAGAAACATGACAGATCCCATGTTAGTCAAGTGATCAAAGTGAATATCATTATCAAAGGGACAAATTGAAATTATGTCCCAATTCTTATATGTTAGAAGAATAAGCAAATAAATAATAAAGTAGGAAGAAGGAATTAATACATATGAAATTTGAAATATATACAGAATAAAAGTCTTATCAGTAAATAAAAGCAATAGATGGAAAAATTAATAAATATTTGCTAAGTTTGATTAAGGGGGAAAATAACATGATTACTAAAATAGCAACAGAATATAAGATATAGGGCTATTAACTAGAGCTGTGGACGTGAATAAATTTGAATAAAATACTATTTACAGATTTGGATCAATAAATTTGTGATTCTAGGAGAAAAACTTATTTTTCTAAGAAAATGTAAACTAATAGTAGTGACTCAAAAAGAAGTAGAAAATTTAAAGCCATCAATAACTGTAGAAGAAATTGAAAATGTAGTCAAAAATTTCTCTCTAAAGAAAAACTAATGCCAGATGGCTTACTATAAGTTTCTTAGAAATTTTAAAGGAATTGCTGATTCTCATGTTTTAGAAATTCTTCCAGATGATTCAAAAAGGTGGAAAGCTACCTAATTACTCTTCTAAGGGTAGATTTAAAATGATACCGAAACAGTATGATTTTAACAAAAAGAAAAACTTCTAGTAGTATTCTAATTATAAATATAGATGCAAAGTATTCCAATTATAAATATAGATGCAAAAGTCAAAATAAGTTATTAGCAAGGAAATTGCAGCAGAGTATTGAAGGTATGAGTAAGTAGGGATTATATCAGGAATTCAGATTTTTCATCGGGAAATCTAATGTGATTCTCTATAGAAACAGATTAAAGTGGGCGGAAATACCATGTTATTATCTCAATTGATGCACTTCAAAAACATTTAATAAAATCTAACACCAGTTAATTTTAAAAACTCTTTACTTGGAACAGAAGGGAAGTTTCTTAATGTGTTGATAGGTACCCATGGGCTATCTATAGCAAGCATCACAGAAAATGGTGTCACTTTTAAAGCATTCTTTTTTTTTTAATGTTTATTTTTATTTTTGAAAGAGAGAGACAGAGAGAGACAGAGAGACAGAGCATGAGCAGGGGAGGGGCAGAGAGAGAGGGAGACACAGAATCCAAAGCAGGCTCCAGTCTCTGAGTTGTCAGCACAGAGCCCGACACGGGGCTCGAACCCACAGACCAGGAGATCATGACCTGAGCCGAAGGCAGATGCTTAACTGACTGAGTCACCTAGGGAACCCCTTTTTTTATTTTTTAAAACATTTTTTACAGAGAGAGAGAGAGAAAGAGTGAGCGAGCTGAGGGAGGGGCAGAGGGCAAGAGAGAGAGAATCTTAAGCAGGCTCCACACTCAACGCAGAGTCTGACATGGGGCTGGATTCCATGACCCTGGGATCATGACCTGAGCTGAAATAAAGAGTTGGACACTCAAGCAACTGAGCCACTCAGGCGCTCCACTTTTGAAGCATATTTTTAGTGAGGAAGAAGGTGAAGATGCTATTACTGCACCTTTTCAACACTGTGCTTGAGAACTAAGCCCAAGCAGTAAATTTGATTTAAAAACAAAAACAAACAAACAAAAAAACACAAAAAGAAGTAGAATGAGAACTATGAGGCAAATGTCATTATATGTAAAATAATCTAAAATAGAAAATAATCTAAAATAGAAAAACCATGAATTTACAGCAAGTGTTTAAGACCATTAATGATTTAACAGACTTAAACCATTATTAGAAAGAAAAGATCTAGGCTGTGGGAAGGGCCACTGTGAATGACGCCACTCTCGTTTTTGTCCCTTTTTGACCAGATGACAAAATTAGCTTTACATTGAAAGGTATTATTAAGTATCTGTATTGTGTTAACCCAAGTGGTGTTCATAAGAAATTACTTCACTGTCTTTAGAAATGAAGCTTCTATTGATTTATGTCATTATTTGGAAAACGTTTCAAGATAGAAAATAGAGTTGGACTGAGATCCAATAAGTGTGTTGTCCCCCCAAAATATCCATTTTCAAATGTTTACTTCCCTTTTCATCTGTTTATGGAAAATCATCACAAAAGCAGATTCACATATTCGAATACATACAAACTCATATTCTATATTTGCAGTGGAGTTCCATTTTCTTTTTATTTGTATGACCTTCTGAGATGTAGAAATTATTATTGTCATCATTACTTGCATGCTTCATTGAACCCTTTTTGAATCATTGATCTAAATTTTCAAATAGGAGCATTAACTCAGCATGATACTCACAATAGAGAATATTAAATTCACAATTATAAAAAATATACCACAAATGGTAGAATAATTCATCAGCAGAGACAAAAATACATTCTGTTAACCGAAGAATAGGCAAGAAGAATTGATAAACACACTTAGGATGCCTACAACAACTTTCAGAAGGTGATGATCATTATACATGTAACAAGATTTCTGCAAAAATCAAATCATTTCACATCATAAGTTTATGGAATGCCTGTTAATGTAATTGTTCCGTTGCTTTCTCTTCTAAAGCTTCCGTGTTATCTGAAGACCACTTAATTGATCACCAGATGTCTGGAAACCTCACTTCAGGAAACCCTGCTCCACATATTTGAGGAATGGAAATTGATGCAACATCTGGGTTAAAATTATACAGAAGTGTAATAGTTAAGATATGTTTCTCACCTCTACCCTGTTTTCATGCTTTTACTTCTATTGGTGGAGAGGCTCAAAGCCATTCCCTGGTACTAAGCCTAGACCTGATACTTTCTTCTCCACATTTGAGAACGCTTTATTAATTGTTTGGAAGCTTCCATAGTGATCATGGTGCTCTAGAAGTCATTGGCGGTGGGACAACAGAACCTCATAGAACTTTTTCCCCAATAAAATCATCTTTTAAAACTGCCTGTATCTTGTCTGTTTCAAAAGAAACACATTAGTCTTCAGTTTAAAGAACATTTTCCGAAAATGTATTCCAAAGTATTAAATCTACCTTTTTTGTGTTATTACAATAGCCAAGAAATAAATCTGAGTTTATTTAGTATAAACTTGGTGCTTGTAGACAAAGCAAACAACTTCAAATTGCTTAGGAAAATATTCAAACTTGATGGAGCCTTCAGACATTGATTTAAGCATGTGGCTTTTGGTTTTTGCATGTTGAAGGGATTGGATATGGCAAAGTCAAAAATGTATGCACGTGTGAGTGAATGGAAACAGAGAGAGAGGGACCTCTGTGGACTATTCCCTTTGCTAACCTTATGTTTTCTTGGCTTTGAAGTGGAAATATCTGGTATTTCCAGCTTGGACTAAATCACAGATTTCTAATGAGTTTTCTTGATATTTGCTCTGACCCGATTCAGGTCAGCTTACTGCTTTTTCTTGCAGTTGAAAAGCAGAGGAACAAGAGGTAAGCCTTCTTTTGCTCATTAAGGTTTCAGCCAGTGATCTTAACTCAAGCATTTCTAATTAAAATGTAAAGATCATTAGTATGCGCCATTAATAGAGGTTTGTCTTTCGGCTCAGAACGCTCCCTTGGAGGTGGCAGGCTCACTCCTGCACCCACTGGTGCCACACAATTGCTGCTCTTGGCAAGGTCTCAGAACAGGCTGGGGTTTCTGTCTGCTACCTGAGCCGCTGGTGACAACCGCGGATTATGTCTGGCTCAGGGCAAGGAGGAGCCAAGAGTAGAAACAAACTGCAACAGCAGCTTTTCCTTGTTACTGCCCCCAATTCCCAGCACTGGCATTGCTGAATGAGAGAGAGGCAGAGGCGTCCTAGAACTGATAAGAAAGACATTACGTAATATTTTGAAGTGATGTATCACCCTCTCCCTCAAAATGAAGATGTATATTCATGTGGTGGGAGACCTTTTACTTTTTTACGTAGGGCTTCAGGAATTCAAATTTCTACGTAATCCACATCATGCAAAACATTTTAATGTGTGCTATGTTTCCCTAAAGATAAATACTACTTTTGGTTTGACATTTGCAATTGAGATATGAGCTGATAGAAGTTTTTAATTGTAATTGCTAAGCTACTTGATTTTGAATATGAAAATTGTGAGTAATTGAATCTTTAAAGGCACATGACCTGTGCAGGAATCAAATGGAGACTTTAACCCATAGCTTGTAATATTTATGGCTTATTTTATATATAGTATGTTAAAAGAATAAATTGAAGAGACATACTGAACAGTAACTTAGAGCTTTGGGAATGTCCAATTACTTAGTCTTCATCTTAGGAATATTAATGTAGGGATTTAAGGCAAATCAGAAATAAGAATAAAATTACTTTAATTATGTCCTAAACACTCTAGTAATTACATAAAACACTTGCTAATTTATTGCTTTTATTTTCTTCTCTATATAATCATCTGAACTTCTGACCCATTTTAATTAAGTTAGAATATAATTAGTGTTTCTATTAAAGTATTTGGAGTTAATAGAATACAACTTATTTCTTTCATAATCAAGATTACTATGTTGCCTGGGGGTACTTGTGATTTCTAATTTCGTTAGACTCAATGGCAAATACTAATAATTCACATGTACATTTTTATGCCTCTCATCTTACTGATTGACCTTTGAACTATTTGAGAAAGAAATATGAGCATTGACTTTATACCATAGCTTTATATAAAATTCATCCAAGGTTAGAATGTTTGGAGACTTATTATAAACACACTTGTAGTAAGAAGGTGCTGGGTTTTAATCTGTATCATAAATTACATGTGCACTCCACAAAGGGCTGTTAATAATTTGAGGGTGTCGAGAAAGATAATCATCTACTGACTATGATAGCAAGAAAGAGTTCTAAAAGTAGAGTTGAAGTCAAGGGAGAGACATATTATGAATAGCTTTGTTTTATTATAAGCACAGGTATTGTCTGGTTTTTCATTTAGATATAGCTATTGGAATATACTGGGAGAAGCTCAGTTACCACATAGTTTTTCAATAGGAATAATTTATTAACTATAAATCAATGCATTCAATTGCCATAGTTTTATAAGACTTCAAATACAAGCGTCTATAAGTCAGAATAAAATGTTAGATTACATATTCCACTGTCATCATGGTTCACATGCAAATACTTGTTCATTTAAAAATATATGTGTATATCTTTAATGACAGAGGGATTCCTTCTTAGATACTGAATAAGCCCAGTAAGCCAACTCAGCCAAACACAAATAGTCAACCCACCCCAAGTGGAGCTTATCAGAGCCTAGAAAACTATAACCCTGAGTACAGTGGTTCTCAAACTTGAGTGAGCATTAGAATCACTGGAGGGCTCATTAAATCCATATTGTTGAGCCCCACCCTCAGCATTTCTAACAAGTTCCCAGGTGATGTTGATGCTGCTATCTGGGGTCATGTTTTGAGAACCACTACGTTAGAAGATGCCTCTGAGGCTTTCGGAAGTTTTCCTTGTTTTATTCCAGTTTGCACTTCACTAGATTTTTTTTTTCTGTGTAACTCATCAGAAAGAAATGACCTTAACATTTTGTAACATCACTGTAAGATGCTGTCTGCAATTATTTTTACACTGGGTTTCATATGCCAACGAACATGCATAACATATATCTAAAATGTACGTTTTTATGAATGTATAATATCTACCCATCATCTATCAAAATATAACTGTATGTTGGGTTAGTTTCCATTCTGTTAAACTTCTAAATCCCCTAGTGATTTTGAACTTAAAGTTGGAGATGATGGTTAGAAAACGGTTGGAAGCTGGAGGGAAACCTCTAAGGCTTTAACATTACAGTTTTCTCAGGTAGAGCTAAGTGACACATCATTGACTTTTAAAGAGAAATTGGTGGGGCAGCTGGGTGGCTCAGTTGGTTAAGCACACAACTTCGGCTCAGGTCATAATCTTGCAGTCTGTGAGTTTGAGCCCCGTGCCGTGCTCTGTGCTGACAGCTCTATCGGATGTTAAAAAAAATAATAACATGCTCTATCTCGTGTTAAAAGAAATAAAAAAAAAATAGAGATTGGTGAGGAAAATTTTAGGCAATCTTAAAGACATCAAATATCTTGAATAATTCTGTCCCTTTACAGAAATGTTTCAGCATTGAGACGTTCTAATATCTGAGACTGATGCTGTTTTAAACATATAAAACCAGGTGTATGTGAATAGTTATCTTGGACTGACTCAGCTACGTGTTTGCTTTCTTTTCTATCACACTACACATTTTCTAGTCAGCCCTCCTCAATCCATGCAGATCTTCAAATTTATAGCCACTAGCGCAATCCTAATGTCTATAAAACCTTGCCTGGCAACTGATGGGAGCAGATGTTAGGCGAAGAGCCTTGGAACATCTGTTTGAGCTGCCCGCTGTTCCCTGTTGCGGGCTGCTGGAGCCTGCACAAGGGTTCACACTCTGTCTCCTTCTCGGACTCCCACCTGCGCACACTTGATTAGAGATTTATAAATTAGGGACCATTACAAGGGGCAGGCTTCCTAGCAGAGGAGATGCCCCCAATCTCCTCCCGGGAGTCTGTTTGCCCTCTGTGGGGTGGGGAGTGCCGTGACTGTGGGCACACCGTGGTGCCTTATCTCTACATCTCGCATCATCTGGAGACCGTTTAGGCAAACATTTGAGAATCTGAGTATTTGTTGGAAGATTGCCTCTGCTTTTTTTTTTTTTTTTTAATTTCCAACATGACTTTGATATTTGGGGTGGGGCAAATTAGCATACATTTCTGAAAGTTCAGCACCCCATGTCCACTGAAAAACTTTTTAATATTTATTTCATCAGAAACTATAGGGTATAATGGTAGTGGAATTGTAGATGTATGTATAAGGTATGGAATTAATTTAAGAGGTGGGGATCATATTTATAGGGGGATCAAGCAAGTTTCAAAAAGGAGATGGCACATGAGCAGGTTGAAATATGCATGTGTAATTATAACAGTGGTGCATGTACCTGTAAAACATTCAAACTATACATTTTGTGTTTGTATCTATAAAGATTTAGTGTATATTGTTCTGAAACATCTCTTTTTAAAATTGTTTTTCCAACATTTATTTTTGAGAAACAGAGAGAGACAGAGCCTGACTGAGGAGAGGCAGAGAGAGAGGGAGACACAGAATCCAAAGTAGGCTCCAGGTTCTGAGCCATCAGCACAGAGCCCAACTCAGGGCTCCAACCTGCAAACTATGACATCATGACCTGAGCCGAAGCTGGACGTTTGATTGACTGAGTCATCCAGGCGCCCCTGAAACATTCTCTTTGACTTAAAAGTATATCAATGACATTTTTCCTATTTGGTAGCTACAGATAAACTTCATTCATTTTAATAGTGGTCCAGTTTTTTATTGTGTATTTGAATTCTAATTGATTTAACCAACCTCCTATTGATGGACTTTTTTTGTCTTCATTTTTTTGCCATAGCAAATGATATTGTAATTAACGTGTGTGTGTGTGTGTGTGTGTACGCTCTCATGCCTTTGTACATATGCAGGAGTATTTTATTTTACTGTCAGCACAGAGCCTGATGTGGGGCGTGAAACCATGAACTGTGACATCATGACCTGAGCCGAAGTCAGACACTTAACCAACTGAGCCAGGAATATTTTTTATAAGATAGAGTCCTCAAAAGTAAAATTTCTGGGTTTGTACATATGCATATTCAGAATTGTAAGTTATTGTCTAGTTGCCCTTTAAAGTCCTTATATAAATTTAGAATTTCACACACAACATTGAGAATGACTGTTTTTACTCCCTCACATGTTTATAAGACATTATAATAATTGAAAGCTGGTATAGATTAGATATTTCAATGTACATTTATGTGATCATTATTGAGATTGTCATCTTCACATGTTTATTACTTATTTGCTTTTTCCATGAATTTCCTCATTGTACATGCTTATTATAAAAATTATTTTCCTAAACAATATTCTAACATTTTTATAACACGGCCTTGTTTTTCATTCATACCATTGGATCTCTGGAATCCAGTCATGATTAAGGCATGAGGCAGGGGTGTACATTTATTTATTTCCCAAGTAATTAACAAATTTTTAAATACTAGTTACAGACTAAATAATTAACCCACTGATTTGAATTACCACCTTTATAATATCTGATACCTAGGTCACCATCTGGGTTCTCTTTCATTCCATCCAAACAAGAAACATCATAGCTCGTCATTCTTCTGTCTGGCAGGGATTATAAAGAGTGAAATTCTCCACAGAAGAACCAGCATGTACAAGGACCCAGGAGCATGGGCAATGTGCTTTGTAAAATGCAAAATTGTAGGGTAGTTGGAGGCTTAAGTTTATGAACAAAGATTACTAACGTCACTAGGAGGTCCACAGCAAAATCAATGAAAAAGTTTTCTGTAAATAAAACACTGCTCTCCAACAAAAGCATAATATTTACCCATTCCAATTTGTTTTAGATCATTCATGCTTAGACTTATTTTAGCCCTTTGTTAGTTTTTATGGAAAGCCAATGTGTTTAAATGCAGTGTTTTAAAAAGGCTTTACCTTTTAGCACATTATTGTTAGCTTTCAAAAGTAAACAGTTTTCATCATTTATATTTCTGTAGCTTCCACCTCCCTCCTTGGGAAGAGGAAATGCTGAGAACAAAATGTTCTAGAATTTTAGTGTTTGCCTGTCATCTCCCTGAACTTCAGTTTCAGTTTTCTGATGAGGAAACTCTTTCTAAACTTATATTTTTTCTTCTTTTTTTAGTGGTCCAAGCAGAACTAAACATAAGATCATGTGACAGTGGGATGTAGGTGTACATGCAGACATAAATTATTTGTTGCTGTCTTTGTCATTAATGTTTTATTCTTAATGTTGGCTTTTTGTAAAGCAAATGCAAGCCTAGTGCTGAAACGTGTCCAAAAGTTGCTCTTTGTAACTAGCTCTTCCCATCATGGTTATTGACCCTAATTCAGATAAATAAAACCCCTAAACCCACTTTTTTCATGGTTAGAACACCATTTTCCTTTTATTCTCTCTCTTTCTATTTCTCTCCTGTCAGATATCCAGATAGCTGCAGGCAAGAAAAATACCTTCAAAAGTTATTTTGACTTAAATCAGCATCATTTCCAAGGTTTAATCATTAAAATGTAATTAAAATGTCATAATGCTTACTTAAAATTGCTGATTCAAATTTACACATTACAATGTAATCTAAGTTGTTCTAAAATATCATACCTCCCTACAGGAAATTAAAAAATAAAACAAAACATTATTTCAGATTTACTGATAAAATTGACATAGTATTCTACAACTCCAAAATATTCACTAAAATGATTTAGTTTCTTTTTGCTAAACGGTTGAATGTTTAAGGGGATTTCCTTTCCAGTATCATGGGTGTGGTGCACGGATTAGTGGGAACACAGGGAACGTGAGAGAAGGTTGCTTATAAAAGCCCCACATTGGAACACCATGTAAATATGCCAAATTGACTAGTACAGAAATAGACAACTTGTGGAATTTTGGACATTTTCTACATTCAGTGGTGCCAGATCCTGGAGGGGGCAGGCAGTCTGGTCCAAGAGCAGGTAAACAAGTCGACGGAAAGACTGATCATTGGCAAGACTGCCCTTTGAACTGTGGCATCTCCGAACTCCCCAAAGGTCAGCTTGAGTTTGGCAAATATTGCAATTCTCCCTGTGATATGAAAACTTAGGTGCTGAGCAAAGTGCTCTATCATTGCTATCTAGACGTTCAACCTCCAGGATGGTGCCAAAGGTTTTGTTGTCATGGTGTTTGGAGTATATTCACTGATACTGCTGGCTGGAGAAAACCAACTATTGTCTTGAAGAATCTGTTTTCTTACCGTCCTCTCTCATACTCCTGGAAACAACAACAACAACAACAACAACAACAACAAACCAGTGACTGGTTTCTTCCAAGAAACTACTGGGGTTTTTGTTTGTTGGTTTCTTTGCTAGGTGACCTGGGAAGGAATCAAAGAGTGGCCCTCTCAGTAGGTACTTGGAGGGCCCCAGGGAGACAATGGTACAGCTGGAATAAAAAACCATAAAATGTCTTCATGAAGACCACTAATGTGAGCCCCACGTAGTTGAGCTGAAGCTTATGTTGAAGGTTTGCAGGGCATCTGACACTTACTTTTCACCTTTCTTTTTGTAAAAGGAAAGTGAACAGGCTGTGATGTTTCTGGTTTTCTGGGAAAGTATTAGAAGCTTGTTAATTATGGTAGAGTGAACATGGCAGGAAAAGGAAAAATATAATTTTAAGTATAATGGTGCATGCTGGAAACACAGATTGGCAAGCATATGGGGTTCTGGCATCTGGACAGAAGCTTTCATAACCATCTGCTTCTCTGAGGTTATTTTGGCAATTTTTGCGGTAATTCCAGTGATTCACAGGTCTGGGCTAAGGTGTTTTTTGTTTTTTTTTTTTCTTTAGTTTTATTTTATTAAGCTCCAAAGAATTCTTTTTTTTTTTTTTTTTTAATAAAGGACAAACTGATGGTTACCAAAGGGGAGATGGGTGGGGGGATGGATTAAACAGGTGATGGGAATTAAGAAGTGCACTTGTGATGAGCCCCGGATGTTGGATGGACGTGTGGAATCACTATATTGTACACCTGAAACTAATATTACACTGTGTTAACTAACTGGAATTTAAATAAAAACTTTAAAAAAAGAATGATGTGAGCTAAAGATTTTTAGCAATCAGTTAAAGAGGACACAGGTACATAGAGATAGTTACTGGTTCTTCTGTCCATTGGTTAGTTTCATCGTTGTGGGTGTTAAGTCATCTTAAAATGGTCTACGTGCCAGTATTTCATTGTGATGGCAGCAGATGTTCCTTCATGCTAACATTTTTTCTCAGTTTTATTCACCAAGTGACACTCATTTTTTTTTCTTTCAGAATTAATTTGGTGTATTGCCTCCCCTGGCTGTGAGATGTGAGGAATATGCGAAGGTATGTGTTTCTGTGTTCTCTGCTGCTGGTCCTGAAATGCAGGAACCCAACTGGTAACCTCCAGCTCTCCTTGAGTTTCTTGTTCTACCTAATGTGCCCTGGAATTTTGAGAATTACAGTTTTTGGTAGCTAGTGGGGTGTCAAGTGGTGTTCTAATAAGAACTCACATGCACAGAAAGTCATTTAACGCAGGACCATTGTGGTTAATAATGAAGCAATGTACTGACTAGCACGATGCATTATGGGTTGAATCTTTATATCAAATTCTTAATCATAAAAACACTACTTATTTTTTATATTAATTATGTCAGATAATGGGATATGTTTTAAATGTAAAAGATTGTCAGTACAAGGATATGAACGGAAGGGCTTGTAGGTGAGAATGAAAATGGGCTAGCTGGAAATGGCAGTGTCCTTCAGAGCCTTAAGTGTCTGTGTCCTGGGCCTGTCTACCACCTCCCCGTTCCTCTTCTAGGACTTGATTCTATTTTATAAAATATTGTCACACACTCATAAGGCCATATGTGATCACTGCAAGATTGTTTGTAATGGAGAAAAATTGAAAGAAATCTAAATGTCAGTCAAGAGACAAGTGGTTAAATAAATTTTGGAAATGCCATACGATGGAATATCACATAGCTATTTAACAAAGTGACATTTGTGCATCTATGACATGGAAAGATATCCATTATCTATATATTTAAGTTTTTTTAAGCTTACTTTAGAAGAGTATATATTCCTATTATTTTTTATAAAAAAATGTATACTTATTTAAATGTGTAAACAAATAGAAAATATGTGTTATGTAATGAATATGTCTCCCCAAAATTCATGTTAAAGCCCTGATTTTCTAATAATGTGATAGTGTTTGAAGGTAGGGCCTTTAGGAGGTAAATACATTTAGATGAGGTTCCCAGTGTGGTCATGATGGGATTAATGTACTTATAAGAAGAGGAAGAGACCAGAGTTCTCTCTTTCTGCCATGTGAGAAAAAGTGAGACAGCCGCCAGCTGCAAACATGGAAAGAGCTCTCATCAGAACCCACCCATGCTGGTACCCTGGTCTCAGACTTTGCAGCTTTCAGAACTATGAGAAATAAATATCTGTTGTTTAAGGCTCCTGGCCTATGGTATTTTGGTATAGCAGCTCAAACTGAGATAATATAGAAAGATTCCAAGTAGACTGTAAATAGTACATGATTACCTCCAGGAGAAGATGAGGTGGGCATAGGGGTAAATTCTCCTTTTTTGAATATATACTTCTTTATTGTTTAAATCTTTATTAAGTATGCATTACTTTTGTAGTTTAGAAATGGTAGGGAGGGAAGGAAGAAAGGAAGGAAGAAGGAAGGAAGGAAGGAAAAAGATCCATTGTGAAGTCCCAAAGTCCATGTTGCATTGTCAGAGGTTATTTTGTTTACCCATTTATAGAATACGAAGTTAAAAATTTCTCAGGTTACTTCTTCCTTGGATGACCTTAAAGATGAAACCGTGTCTCATATCCTTAGTTCCTCATGAGGTAAATGAGCTTTATGGAAGAACATGTTATATTTGGAAAATATTTTCAAATATATTGTTGAGGAAGATTTAAAATGGGATATTTGGGGCTCCTGGGTGGCTCATTAGTTAAATTTCCAACTCTTGATTTCCACTTGAATTGTGATCTCATGGTTCATGGGATCAAGTCCCACGTCTGTACTGACAGTGTGGAGCCTACTTGGAATTCTCTCTCTCTCTCTCTCTCTCTCTCGCTCTCTGCCCCTCCCCCACTCATTCCCCCCCCCCGTTTCTCAAAATAAATAAATAAACATATAAAAAATGGGATATTAAGTTGGAATTGTACTGATTTCCCTTTTAAGGAATTGGGTTTAGAGTCATGCTTCTCTTGTCTATTATGTCTCTCTTTTTTCCTTCTAGATTAGCCTTTTGTGGAGCCCTCTGACACATGATATTTTTTCATCTATTAAGCAGGGTCAGTAATGATAACCTATTCCCTTTTGTCACAAAATATTTAGTTTTAATTTTCCTCCTAGACTATATGTAGATAATTTAATTTCAGTTTTGCTCTTGTGAAAAATTCCAAGGAATACCATTGGTCCCATTGGTTCCAAGACATTAGGAGAGCCTGGATTCTCATAAAGATTTTCAGAATTTTGGCAAATGCTATAAATGAATGATTTCCAAGTTGGTCTGCAGATCAAAATAATCTGGGAAGTTGAAAGAAAGAAAAACAAATCACAATATCAGACCCTGACTCAAATGTACAAATTGCAATTTTGAGGGGATGCTATACAGAAATCTATTTTATACAAACTTCCCTAAATAATTCTTGTGTATCTAGTCCCACATTAGCTGCAGATTGACATTTGGGAATGAACCATCTGCTATTTATCAAAATAGCCTGTGAATGATATCACAAAAACACATATCTCCAACTTCCTGGTGAAGCTCATATTGGCATGCAAGTTTTGTCCATATAATATGCCTATTTTTTATCATAGTAGGCAGGGGTTATGAGTAAGAGAATGGCCAAAAAGAGGTGGATGGCCAAATGTTGCAATGTGAGAGGATGTTTGGCTTTAAAAATTCTGTCAGAATACCCTTCTCTAACATAGGAAAGGGCCATCATGTTATCTCTTCCCATAGTCTTGTGAGCATCATGAGACCGATCAAGTTTCATAAGATGCTGTGAGCCAGATCCCCTTCTCTCTTTGGTTCCTTGAGCTCACAGGGATCTATGATGATCACAGGGGGTTTTGGTAGTGGTTTTGGAAAGCTTTTAAAAAACAGAAGTCAGATCCCATTATTCTAAGTAATTTTTATCTGTAACACATTATGAAAGCTACAAAAAAATTCTCAACAGAACCCCTTATCCTAAAGGATTTACAAATATTGGAAATGGTGGTTTAAGGCAGTGAGTGCCAGCAAAAGGAATTTTGATATATTAACTGTAATTAGCTTTTAAATTGTTTGCAGTTATTAAAAAACTATAGAAGAAGAATCTACACTATATAGGCTGGTTTATTTTTCTATCTTTTAACTCTCTTATGGAAAATTTCAAACATATCCAGGATATATAAAGAATATTGCAATGAATCTCTGCATACCCATTACCCAATTTCATTGATTAACAACACTCTGCTATTAGTTTTCATTGTGCTCCCCATTATTTTCTGAAGTAATTTTTTTAAATGTTTATTTATTTTTGAGAGAGACAAAGTGTGAACAGAGGAGGGGCAGAGAGAGAGGGAGACACAGAATCTGAAGCAGGCTCCAGGCTCTGAGCTGTCAGCACAGAGCCTGACGCAGGGCTTGAACCCAGGAACCATGAGATCATGACCTGAGCTGAAGTCGGATGCTTAACCAACTGAGTCACCCAGGCGTCCCTGAAGTAATTTTTTAAAGGTTTATTTATTTATTTTGAAAGAGAGAGAGAGAGAGAGAGAGAGAGAGAGAGAGAGAGAATGCACACACAAGTGGGGGAGAGGCAGAGAGAGAGGAGAGAGAGAATCCCAAGCAGGCTCCCTGCTGTCAGTGTAGAGCCTGATGTGGGGCTCAAACCCATGAAATGCAAGATCATGATCTGAGCCAAAATCAAGAGTCAGACGTTTAACCAACTGAGCCACTCAGGCATCCCTATTTTCTGAAGTATTTTAAAGGGAATCCCACACATAATATCACTTTGTCCATAAACACTTCAGTATGAAAAGGATATTGAACATAAAGATATGCCAAATGATATGCCTACATATCTACTGACAAAGTTTCATCACTGCCTCATTACTTGAAATCTCACATTTGTTTTACGTTTTATAAGTTGATGCTAACTTAAAGCAAGTAACCAGGTTATCTCAAGAACCATTAAGAAAACACACTGAGAAGAAACATAATTTACAAAACAATAGATGTTATAGTTCTTTGAAGAGAAAAATTATAGTCTACAAATAGAAGTGTTTCTTTTATAAACCCTTATGTTTGTTTTATAAAAGTTAATACAGGGTCTTGACACAGGACATACAAAACTTTCTCATATACTATTATTGTCCATTAGCCAGGAAATAGGAGCAATCAGAATAACTCAATATTTGGTTCTACTGTCAGTTATTTGGAAAAAATAGAGTCTATAACACAATCCACTTATTTTTTTAATTTAATTTTAGAATTTTATTTATTTATGGATTTGTTGAGATATAGTGGACATGTAATATTAGTTTTGTGTGCAATAAAATGATTCCATGTTTGTATATATTGTGAAATGAGCACCACAATAGGTCTAATTAACATCTATTACCTCACATAGGTACTTTTTTTTTCTTGTGATGAGAACTTTGATTTGCTCTCTTAGCAACTGTCAAATATACGATACAATATTATTAAATATAGGCACCACGCTATGCATTACATCCCATGACATTTATTTTATAAATAGGAGTTTGTACCTTTTGACCTCTTTCACCCATTTTGTCCACCCCTGACCCCCACCCTGGCAACCACCAATGTGATCTCTGTATCTATAACCTCAGTTTTTATTTTCATTGTTCTTTGTTTTTTGTTTTTTTTTTTTTAAGATTCCACATATAGGTGAGAACATAAGTATGTGTCTTTCTCTGTCTGACTCACTTCACTTAGCATAATGCCCTCAAGCTCCATTCATGTTGACAAGAATGACAAGATTTCCTTTTTTAAAAAATTCCTGAATAATATCCTATTGTATATATATGCATATGTGTATATAGGTGTATATATATACCTATATACACATATGCATATATATACATACACATATATACATATAAATACACATATATAAGCACACAGACATTTTCTTTACCCATTCATCCATCGATGGACACAGGTTGCTTCCATGTGTTGGTATTGTAGTAAACGCTGCAATGAATATGGGGGCACAGATATCTTTTCAAATTGGTGTTTTCATTTCCTTCAGATGAATCCTCAGACGTAGAATTGCTAGATCATATGGTGGTTCATTTTTAAGTTTTTGAGAAAACTCCATGCTGTTTTTCATAGTGTCTGCACCAATTTTCATGTATTTTTTTGTAACTCCTATCCAACAAAACAAAATTCTCAAAAATATGAATGATATTTGTTGCATTTCCTTTATATACTTGTAATTCTTATAAATAATGCATTAACAATAAATGTAGGCCTGCAAACTATTTCAAAGTGGGCACCGATTATTTTGTTTCTTTCTCATTTCCTTGTTTGTTCAGTTTAGGGAAACCTGATAGACTCATCAGCCCACTTACAGATAATGGAGTCTCTTGTTTTTTTTTCTGTTAGACACAATTGCCCTTTGCTGGCAGGTTCCAAATCTTCCAGTCTGTGGGGCTGACCTTGACCATCAGGATTTAAATGAAACCAGTCTCCCTTCAGACCAGGAAATCCTGTGAGAAACTGTTTCCATCTCAATACTTCAGAGATCTTTGTGGGATCTAAATTTATTACTGTCGTCTCTTCCTCTACTTTTCTGTATCTGCTATGTTCTGAGCTCTTGGGCATTCTGTACCTTTCATGCCTGGTCTTGTCCTACCATACCACCGACACTGTTTCACCCTCCAAAGGCCTTTCCTCACATGATTGCATGAACAGCCAACCTTTGCTGGTGTTTTGGGAGTAATTCAAGAATAATGATTTCATCACTGCTCCACTTACCGCTTGGACATCCCTGTCCTCTACTCACCCCGCTGGCTTTGCCCAGTGTTCTTGTGGATCATTTTCTTCTCCTTTTTCTTCTCCCAGGACCTCTGTCATGTCCCTGCCCTTGAATTTTAAACTTCTTAAATATTCTGCTAAATAATTCAGTTTTATTTGTTTAACTTCTCTGGCTGATGGTGCCTGAGTGCTTCATTTTTTATATTTAGGAAGTTTTTTAAAAAACACATATGAGAAGAAAATTATCCCATTCTCCTAGGAGATGGGGACACTGGTTGTCCAGATTTAAATGGCAATTTTTACCCTCTTGGCTACACAAGCTCTGTCTCTTCTCCTCCCCTCCCCTCCTATCCTCTCTCTCTCACTCCCCACCCCCTACTCTTACTCCTGTCACTCTCTCTGTCTCTCTCAACCCACCGTCCATCTATACCATACTACTTACATGTGAGCAAGGCCAACCCCCCACACATATACACTCCAAAACAACCCTGGCTGTTTCTGAGCTCACTTTTCCAAAGGGCACATAAGAAAGTATCATGTGAGCAAGTTACATGCTCCTGTTAAATGTGGGAAAATTCTCATATGGACTGTTTCTCATCTATTCCCCTCTGGGTGACAAAGTAGAGGGATTCCATGAAGACTGTTTTACATCTGGGGAAGTGGTAAATTAACAGAAGTCTTCATGGTTTGATAGACTTTGGAGATCTCGACACACACACACACACACACACACACACACACACACAGTACACCAAACAGAAATTCCTTTACAACACGGTCACTCTACCTCTGCCTCCATACCTCTGGGAATGGAAGATAAGCCTCACTCCTCTGTGAGAGTCAAAGCCAGTTTGACTTTTGCAATAGTCTTAATCGTAAATGTTCCCCTTACATTATATCAAAATTTAACTTTATAACATCCACTCACTATCCTTGGGTTTATTCCCTTTGGGGGACTTTATCCCTTTGGGAGTCTCAAAAGGTAAGTTTATTCATTCTTTCAAAGAATAGAATTTCGTATATTTGGAAATAATTATCATTAATTTCCTCATAAAATCATCCTTTCTCAGGCTAAACACCCCTTTTTCTCTTCAATAATTCCTGTCATGTTATAGCTTCTAGACCTCGTACCTCCCTGATTGTAGTACTTTGGAGTCACTCCATTTTGTCACTGTGTACTCTCAAAATGCCACATCTAGCAGAATGCCTTGCACAAAGTAGATGGATAAATGCTGACAGAATTTAGCTTGACTGAACACCATACTGTATCCAGTGCCGAGTCCAGAGAAACTCTTCCCATCTTTCATCTGGACATTACACTTTTATTAATACAACATAAGATTGCATTAGCTTTATTATAAATCACGTGGGCTTATAATATAACATCTGCTGACCTTTTTATCATACTCACATATTCCTTCATCTGAATTTGGTCACCTGATTTCCTGAATCTAAATGCAAAGGTTTACATTTATCCTTGTAAGTTTCGTTTTGTTTATTTCATCCCACGTTTTCACTCATTTGGAATCTTAAACCTTTATCCCATCACTGAAAATACCAGTTTCCCTGCCACAATTTGGGTCATTTATAAACTCAGTAGATTTAGGGGTGCCTGGGTGGCTCAGTCGGTTAAGCGTCCGACTTCGGCTCCGGTCCTGATCTCACAGTCCGTGAGTTCGAGCCCGCGTCGAGCTCTGTGCTGACAGGCCTGGAACCTGCTTCAGATTCTGTGTCTCCCTCTCTCTCTGAGCCTGTTCCGTTCATGCTCTGTCTCTTTCTGTCTCAAAAATAAACATTAAAAAAAATAAATTCAGTAGATTTGTCTTTTGCCTTTATCCGAGAATTTGACGATTTTCGTACAAGTCCATTGCAAGGATGGACTTGTAACCTGTATTTCTTTGCTTCTGGCTCTTTCTGGCATTGCGGGACCACATGTCTGTTGAGATCATAGGGTGTGTACCACATCCGGTCTGCAGAAGCATGATCAGCCACAGTGTGGGATGCGTGTTGTCATTCCCCTTTCCTACCTCCTTTGTGCCTATTAAGCATCTCAATACACAAATTTCCACTACTAATATCACTGAGTACCCATGAAAGCATGGTCATTGCCTGCCACCTGTTTCCAGGCAACAGGTACTGGGTGTTGCTGTGGCAGAGGCCTTGAACTTTCCCACGGACTATGGTCCCTCCCAGGCAGTCCTGCCACTGCTATAGCTCTGGATCCTTCAACGTGCCGCAGCTCTGAGTGTTCAGTAACAAAATAAGGAGTGAAAACCTCCTCTTAACTCCAGTGTGTGTATATGTGTGTGTGTCGCATGTGCGTGTTTCCACAGCTGATGCAAAAAGCTTTATTGTCATCATTTGGTCCACGGCTTGGGTGGTTAAAAAACTGCCACGTGGCTGCAGGGAGCGGCTCAGGCAGAAGGCCTGGCAGTAGGCGGATGTCAGAGGCTCCCCTGGAAGGCTGCTGGGCTTCGGAGATTGCCGGTGGTGCCTGAAGGTGAGCCTTTCGAAGAGACCCTTGTTTAGCAGCCGGCGGCAGCCTGCGCAGGTTGTCAGGTGGTTCTCATCTCCTTGAGGAGTTTCGCCTCCCCACGCAGGAAGTGGCTCTCCAGGAAGTCCCAGATCTGGGGTCTGCTTGGGAGGAGCCCGGAGGACGCAGCTCCAAAAGGGCCTGCTTCGGGCTCTTCTCCAGAGCCACGCGGTTCCCCGGCATCCGGGGTTCGGCGGGCCCAGGGCCTTGGGACAATTGCACGTCCCGGAAGAGGGCGCGGCCCCGCTCGGGTTCTGCATCTTGGAGGGACGCGCGGCCCTCCCCTCTCCTCCTCAGCCCACTGGTGGAAGAAGTGGCCCTCGTGCTCCAGCGGCCGCTCGGCCACCGTGAACTGCACCTTCGCAGTGAACCGAGGCCCAGGGAGAGGTAGGTGGAGGGGCCGCCGTGGCGCGCTGACCAGGCGATTGGTTGTCGGGACTCCATCTCGGTGGAATAATTCTGGTGAGTCTGGGAGCCCGTGGCTGAAGGGCAGTGAGGAGCTAAGCGCAAAATCCAGCTTTGGCCGGTCCCGGGGGTCGAGGATGGCTGAGAAGATGGTTCCGAAGGCTGAGACTGGAAAAGAGGTTGCAGGGTAGCGGGAGGCTGCAAAAAGGGGCGTCCCTGGGTCTGTTCCATCAGAATACGGTTGAAGCAAGAGACAGATCCTAAAGGACCTCTGGTGCACTACCCAACTCCAGTTATATGCCCTAATGTCCGTCAGTGCTTTTATAGGAATTGTTTGTATTGACCGGTTTTGTTGTTCGCTGTGGCAATGCTGCCCAACAGACAACACCAAAATACGTGCGGCTTTCAACTCATGAGTTCGTGGATTGGCTATGACTGCTGGACTCATGTAGGATTGCTTGGGCTTAGGCTGCAGGTGGAGTTCAGATTATCCCATGGATCGTCTCCTTTGGGTCCAGTAGTTACTTGGGGAATGTTCTTTAATGGAAATGGTGGCTCAGGAGTACCGAGTAGAAAAAACATCATGCCCCTTAAGCATTCAGAAAATGCTGTTAACTTCTGCCCACACCATCCTGTTAGCCCAGGCATGTCACATGGCCAAGAATTATATACTCCAGTCATTGTGAGCCATGGCAAGGATAAGAAAGAAAGGGATCTGTGGGGACAAATCTTTCATTTTTATACAGCCTTCTCCTTCATTCCTTCTTATATACTACATGAGTCTGGAGAGGGCAGCAGAAAAATCTCTTTGACAAACACCGTATTGGAATCACCTCTTCACTCTGAGGCATACAGCTTTGTCACTATTTTTTCCTATTTTTTCCTCTTCCTTTAAGATATTCTGTCTTCCTGAGAGTGTCCCAGCAAAGGGATGCCTAGCAGGCCTACCCCACCAGTTCCCTGGGCATGCTGAAAACCCATTTGAAACTTGCAGTAGGCATATTCATGCTCAAGCTGAGGAGGTCTTTGGTTCCTTTGATACGTCTAAATCAACCTATTTACAGAAAGAGGTGGAACTCCACAGGGTACAACTGTAAAGCAATTTTAGTTTTCCTCCATCTACCTCTTTTAACCTGCTCAGGGCGCTAGTTTATTCTCACTCTTGGATAAAAATTTGAGTAGATTTGGTGACTTTTCTTGTCACTCTCAGATAATAGAATGTCCTCCTCCAATCATTATTGTCTGGCAGGATAACTTCATTTCACTAATTGACATGTTCAGTCCAGTGTAAAATCCCAAGACCAAACTTTATTCTGTTTTTCTAGAACGGACTGCAAGCTTGTGCAGAGTGACTATGGTGTCAACTTCTTCTCCATTTATCTGTTCCTTCCCTACTTACTGGACTTCCCTGGCCCTCTAAGGTTGGAAGAAGGTAGGCAGGGGAGGTAAGAGGCAAGGTAGTCACTAAGAAAAACTGGCTTTGGTTTCTCTTGGCCTTGGAAGGTATTTAAAGCTGAAGTATTGCCTTGTGGGAACATCTGTGATCATCTTTCCTGAGTGCCCAGATTAAATCCTTTGAACAGTAAGAATCTTATGCAAATAGCTTGTGACATTCTCCTCCCCTTCCTACCCCCTCTGGCCTCTTTCTACTGAGAAATCCTTACCCTGGCCAATGCCTAGGCAGACATCTTACGGTGAGCTTCACATTTGGACTTAGGGAAGCGCGTGCACACACACACACACACACACACACACACACACACACACACACACTTTTGAACTGCTATCAGTGGTAATGCAGGAATTTCCCCAATACTACCTTTTCATCATTGTCACAAAGGGTTTTTAGCCAGCACCGGGTCAAAAATGAGACACTGTTTTACTGTAAACCTTAAATTCCGAAGGACTACTCTGAATTGCCCCAGGATGCACCTCTCATGTAACTGAAAGATAGAGGAAATGACTCCCTTCCCCAAAGTAGGAAAAGGTGTAGGTGGAGAAGGGTGTGTTAGGGACATTGCTACAGCACTCGGAGGACTTTCTCCAGGGAAACACTTTCTTCATCAGCCTTCATCTGTTTATATCCTCAAGGTGGGTATTGATTACTGATGGCAGAACAAGTTTTTGTCCCCTTTTGTAAATCTTCCATAAGTGGCCTAGTGCTCTCATATTGGATTGTGAGGATGCCTGTGATATAGCGTTGGCACTTCTTGCTTTTAAACTTAGAATCATAGGCTCTTTGAATTTAAAGAGAGCGGAACATCTCATTTCATAAATGAGAAAATGAAGTTTCTGAGAACTTAAGCAAATTTTCCAAGGTCACACAGTGTTTTGGTATAAAGGTACTCAAGCCATATACAGTCTATGTTCTTAATAACCTCTCTTTCCTCAAACTTATCTTTAAAATGGGATAATAATTGTACAACAGAAGGTAGTAAGTCAAGGCTTGTTGTAAAGGTTAAATGAGTCCGCGTTGAAAAGCTTTCAGCAGAATGTGACACAGAGAAAGCACTCCGTGATTGTTGTTTCTTCTCTCTTCTTTGTTTCTGTAACTTCTCTTTCTCCTTCTTTCTCTTCTACTAAAGACTCACATGCCCAATATTGAAAATACAAGTAATCAGAACTACAGTTGCCATTAATTACTAGTCATAAAGCCTAATGTTGTCAAAGGGACAGAACCTTCCTCCCCTGCTGTGAACTTCCAAACTGCAACATTACCTCTGCTTTATAATAACAAACAATTGAAGGAAAAGGTAATGTCCTAAAAAAGGGGATGGTTCAAAGGAATTATGGGCCATCTGTGCAATAAAGCATGACATGGTCACTAAAAAGGCATGGACAAATACAAAAATGCATTAAATGGACAAAAGCAATTTTCAAAACTGTAGTATAGGGTGGTATAAATTTTGAAAATAAAAAAGATGACATATATTTTATTTCTGGAAGGATAAACCTGCAGATATGAACCACAGTCATCATCTTTGTGTTGGGGCTATTCATGACTATTATTTTTGTATTTATGTGTGTTTCTCAAACATTTGTACAATAGACACTTTTCTTAAAACACTTTTTGAAAAGGGTAGAAGGTGATTGTGGAATTGAAAAATTGTGCTAAGCTTTAGAATGAATGGATTTTGTCAGAATTATGTGCTGTTGGACAGAGGAAGGCCTAACTCCACAGATATGCAGAAGTCTGTGCTCACTGATTCTCTACCCAGGAGCGATGGTAGAGACATTGAGAATAAGACGCTCCTTTTGACCAGGAGCAGCTGTTTCATCTGAGACGAGCCTTTAAGGCTTCATAATGTGCTCCAGAATCTTGTGTGAAGACAGTGTATCTGACAGGAAAAATAAAGGAATGCTCTCAGTCAGTGAAACAGTTTTAAATGTCTGCTTTTCCAGAGAGGTAGATGAAAAATAATAGTCTCTCCACTCATTTCATTTTTCTCTAAAAAAGCTGAGCTACAAAATGAGATGTGGTGTTACAGCAAAATGGAGGGGACTACGGGCCGAGTGTAGACACTATTTCCTTGATGCACAAGGGGGAGAAAGTCCCTGGGTCAGTGGCAAGAACTTTCCTCCTTGTTTCATTTGAAGGATGTTGAACCAGGAAACCAGCAAGTGTTCAAACATTCATGAAATGGCCATGGGTGACTTTAGTGAGACATCGGAACATTTAGCTAATTTGGCACTTCTCTTTACGAAAGGGAAGAAAGTTTCCATATTTAATTGAATTCAAAAATTTCTGACCGGAAGAAAGGAACCAAGGATCAATGGTAAATGAATTTCAAGGGATTTCTTTTAAACAAATAGTAGTGAAAAAGTTGAATTTGTAATAAAAAGTGTTTTTTTTTTTAATATCCAAGCTGTTTACATGCAGCCATAGAATTCCTCTTTTTTTTTTTTGGCATTTATATACTGTGTGTGTATGTGTTCAGGGGGTTCTTTTGGGAAGGAAAAGCAAGATGAATATCTGCTATTTTATAATCCTATGGAAATCTAATATGACATGCTATTTTATACTTAGGCTCCATTATAACAAAACAGAACTCTAGATATAGCTTAGATGATTATGCTCTACCAAATATGGAAACCATTGACTCAAAAATTGGACTAAGTGGTGGCTTCAACTGAAAGAAATAATGTCAGACTTTCAATGCCCCATTAGGGTAATTGTGGTGACGCCTCTGGTTATGGTGTAAGAATTGAGATTACTTCAGGGCTTGCAGTCCTGAAAGATTGGTTCATTGGATCATTATGGAAAAGGTTCAGACTTCAGAGCTCTTGAGATTTTTTTTTTTTTCAATTCACAACGGTTCAAATTAGGTAATTGTATCTTCAGCGTAGAGACCTCTCATTTGTTAAAAAGTTCATCACACAATGAGTGAGTTCCTATTGCAAGGACCAATGTTGAGTCAGCGTAGAGTTGGTGTAGGCTCTATATTTTCTCTGTTGATCGTGGTGATTAACTGCTGGTCTATTGTCAAGTACAGGTCAGGGTAGTGTTATGTTCCAGGATAGAGCAAGATAGACACATAAATTTGTTGCTGTGATAAGCAATCCAAATAGCAAAGGGACAGACCAACAAGAGTGGCTGTCGAGAAACCCAAATCTTGCCAAGAGCAGTGTTTTTCTCAACCACAGGAAAGATCCGGAGCAACAGTCACAAAAACTCTCTCGGTTGGGAAATAGAGGGAGTAGGGCAGCTTAGCAGGCAATGATCACAATGGATGCAATGATGTTTAAATGGGCCTATAACTATTAAAACGACACCTCATTCAGAAACCGATAGAGATCCAGGTTTAAAGGCCAGGAAGCTGCGAAGCTGTGGTAAAGCTTTCGCTACCAGTAATTGCTCTGCTCTAGCTGAAAGGCCCAGAGTGCATCAGCATCTCAATTATTAGGCTAAGTTGGTTAATATGCTGTCCAAATAAAATGGCTTTTGAAGAAGGCAGAATAGTCTACAACTCTGCTCCTTATAATACCTAACTTTAACCAATTTCAGATGCAGGGAGTTGAAATAATGACCCCATTAAATTCTCCTTAATATAGTCATGATTTAGGGCATTCTACTATTTTGCACATTTGTATAGGAAAGAAATGTGTTGACCACTGATCTGTTATAATAGGGGGTAAATGCATTTAAAATGGACAGTACTTCAGTTCCTATAGAATTATGTTCACATTCAAGGTGATTAAATATTAATTATTCTCCTCTATCCATGAAATGCTACAGGGAAAATAATAGTTTTAAATGGTATTCCCAGGTTCTACCATGATGTCACTTAACAGAGACATCAGTGATATCAAAGAATTGCATATTAAAATGGCATTTTGCCCATAAAGGAAAGAAAGCTTGTTTTAAATACTTTGTATATGTTTGAATAATACTAAAAATTATTTGAACCCTCAAAAACGAAAGACATTACAAAAAAGCAAGTATTTCAAATTGTTTTCTTACAGAGATGCTCAAAATGGATTCTCTTTCCTAAATGAAAGAAAAATACACTGAGGTTGATCTGTGTAGTGTTTGGAGCAGTACATTTAGTAGATATGAGGAAGAATATTCCTCATAATTCTTGACACTCAGTTGCTCACCCTGAAAACTAGACCTTTCTGAATAAACCAGGAAACCTTTGGATAAGGTTTGCTTGACTAATAATCCTTTTCTTCTAAGTTACTCCCGCTCACTGCTGTCAGTAATAGATTTAAGTGAAAACAGGAAGAAACGTGTAAGCTGAGCCCAGATTGCAATTTTGCCATTATCTTCTTGCTGCTTTTTATTCTTTGGCATAACCTTTACTCATACCTACCTTAACTTCCAGTCTTTATCCCTAGAGTAAAAGTAAGATACCAGACATGATTGTGGATAATTTCTTCTTGCAAAAGATAGGAAGACCCTGTGACTCAGCCAGAAAAACAAAGCTCTCAGCAGTTAGATGGCCAGTTATTTGCTTACTCAAATGCCCCATCCCTGTGCATGGGCATAGTCTGTGTAGCTCCTGGTAAAGGGAATGTGAATGAGTCCCTGGTCCCTGTGAGCGTACAAGAGATGACAGCTTTCTGTGATAATTGCCTTCTATTCCATTATTGCTTCACGTCTTTTTAAAAGAAAATTTTATCATGCCAACCTCGGACTTGGAGCCTCAGCTGAGGCCTGACAAGGAGAGTGTTGTACTTTATAACATGGATGAACATGGTTTGTAGGATAAAGAATATTTGTAAAACGTGCTGAGGGGCATAGAGCATACCATCCTGGGAACTGGGAGAAGAGGGAGGTTGAAAGTGAGTAAGCAGAATCACCTAACTGCTTAAGAAAAGGTCACAGGTGACCTTCCAGGTACCAGATTAATTCCTTATTGAAGCAGGGAGAGAAAGGAAATGTAATAGGGAGAAGAGATGGGGTCATACCAACCTGTTGGTTCTATCCCACTTGTGGACCTGAGTAATGAATCCAATTGCAAGACTAAGTGTTGATTTTTCTTGCTGGGAAAACAGCCTCCCATTGTTATGTTCATGATTTATCATTGAATTATTAAAGTAGATCTAAATGCTTATGGGAAGATGGAAAAAGAGCAATGTTAGAATCTGACTTTGAGACTTTCCTTGTTCCAGAAGCATCCTGCTCTACACATTTAATGGCAAATTATTTCCTCTTGTGAGAATCTTCTTTTTAACAATTTTTTTTAATGTTTATTTATTTTTGTGTGTGAGAGAGAGACAGAGTGTGATCAGGGGAGGTCAGAGAGAGAGGGAGACACAGAATCTGAAGCAGGCTCCAGGCTCTGAGCTGTCAGCACAGAGCCCAATGTGGGGCTTGAACTTATGAACCACAAGATCGTGACCTGAGCCGAAGTCAGATGCTTAACTAAGTCACCCAGGAGCCCAAGTTTTCTTTTCAGTGCAGGATCACTCTCTTTATCCTGGTTTTCTAGACTTTGGCTACAGCTGAGTTTGAATACACCAAATTAGAGGCTTCTGTTGATTTTTCTGTTTTGTATTTGGTTATTTTTTCAGTCATTTCCAGTTATATTTCTATTGTGTCTCATGAAATATTTGTCTTATTTTCTTCATGGATTTTATTTTTATTGAAATACTTGAATGTGGATTTTGTGAAATCTTGATAACTTATACTTGTGCTTTAGCTGTATGGTTTTTCATACTTCTATACTTTATTCAAGTCTCTTTTTCAGTCAGTCTTTAAATTTGCCTCTTAGTATTCCTTTTTATGCTTTCCTTAACCAAAAAACAGTATTATTTTCTGGTATGATTTAAGAAAACATAATCGATATTAAATATCAATTATGTGAGTGGATTTCACTCTTACCTGTGAAACAAACAGTACTCAGAGGGCCCTGTGTCTATTCCTTGGTGATATTATGTAAGGATCCTAGATTAACTAATGATACATTATTATAGGTATTTATTGACATTTTCCCATTTTTTTCTTGTAGTTCTTTTCAGATTGATCTTGAGAATTATGTTATGTATTTTATGGTTAGAGAAACTGAGGCATATTTGTACTTAGGATTCTCAAGTTTTTCATGAAACTGTTAGTACAGTTACAAAAATAACATGGCTTTTCTAAGTTCATTCTGTCTTAGCCAAACTTATTACCATTTCAAAAGATCTGGGTGAGCCCCCTCAACTTTTAATCGCCTTTGTGGATAAGATTGCCCTTGTTTGCCATTCCTATAATACAGTTTGAAAAATCATATATTATTGTGTTATATATATCTTCTTCCATTCACTGTACTAAAATTGACCCAATTTAAACAATGCTTTTACTGGTCTCTTACTTTCAACTTACTGAGAATTTAAAATCTCATTTGTCAACAACTGATCTAGTGTTTGTGAGAAAAGATACCACCACGTGCAAAATACGGCTTTCCCACCTGCCACTCCCACCTCTCTGACCAATCTCTAGAGGTGTGGCTCTTGTTTTGCAAGCTGGGATTTAGGAAAAATGCCACATCTGTACCTCTTCTAGGCAAACTGATGGACTGGGCTCTCAAGGAACCTAAGCAGTTGGAAAGCAGGCAAAACCCCTCCCAGCTGCTTCAGGTGTGAATCCCATTCCTTCTCCTTCATTCTGACCTAAAATCAATGAACCTGCTGCTAGATCATTCCAGTAGTGCACACATTTCAAAGTTTCTGTCTCCTGCAATGCAGAGGCCCTATAAAGCTTAAACACCATTTCCTCCAGGGAGGCCTGGAGAAGTTAGCCCAACCAGGAAGACCTCATATAAAAAGCTGGAGTCCTGGACTTGTTGATTGCCAGGCAGCCTCTGTGAATTCCTCCTTTAATATCCACTGGCCTCAGTAAGAACTTGCACAACTGGAATATTGATAAGATCTAACCACTTCAAATTCTGTTGTAGGGAGAAGAGTGCAGGACAGTGGTGCTGAGGCAGTTTGTGGCTCTAAATTGTACCTCACTTATCTGTGGTACCATCATCCTTTATTCTGTTCTTGCTGTTGCCAGTGAGCCTGGTTGTTCTCTAAGTGTCTTGCTTTATCATAAATATTCTGTTTCTCTGGAGGGTTTTTGCTTGTGGCATCTTTTGGTATAGGAAACAGAAACATGACAAAAAGAGCATTGCATCCTGTAAAGAATGTTTTGGAAAAGATAACCTGCTTGTGTTTTCCCTAGAAAAGCCCTTCAGATGTTGAGTTTGAGGGTTTTTTTGTTATTGTTTCCATATCCTCTAAGACTATGCTAATTATATTTTAAGGTTTTTCATGTTTTATTTACTTCTGTATTTTAAGGTGAGGTTTCTGGTTTTGAGGAGCATAGCATTGAATCATTAACAATTATTGAAAGTTTAGGAAGTAAATGATATTTTGTTGATTTCTTTCTAAGCTTAAAATATATTTTCCTTTTGGGGCACCTGGATCGCTCAGTAGGTTGTCTGACTCTTGATTTTGGCTCAGGTCATGATCTCACTGTCTTGAGATAGAGCCCTGTGTCAGGATCCACACTGAGCACAGAGCCTGCTTGAGATTCTCTGTCTCCCTCTTTCTCTCTTTCCCCCTCTCCTCCTTCCCTCTCTCCCTCTTTCCCTCTTTCCCTGAGCCCCTCCCCTCCACCCAGTGCACTCTCTCTCTCTGCTATATATATATATTTTTTTTTTTCCTTTAAGTATATTCAAGATAGTGTTCTGTATATCTCTACTAAATCAACCTTATTTTGTTAATCTAAATCTTTTATAACTTACTATTGTTTAATCTACATGATTTGTTGATTTCTAAGAATAGTATAGATTTCTAAGAAAGGTAAAATCTGTCCTTAATGAAAATTGACTTGTCAGTTTTTATTGTGCTCTGAGATTACAGGAGGATATTTTGGGAGGGTGGGGCAGTTTGTCATACATCCTGTTGGGTACTTGATGGGCCATGTTAAACTGAAGACATGTTTCACTAGGTCTTTGATATATTTTTAGAAATTTCTTGTTTATTTCTTGCATCTAGCCTCTCTGATCTCTTACTTTATCCTTCATATCTCTTAGCATGTCTTTTATAGTTTATTTTCAGTTCCATGATTTTGTTAGATTCTGTTATTTAGTCCTTTTGCTAATTTCGTTTTTGAATATCTTAAACATTTCTGGTCTCTAGTTGTTTTCCTTATCTTCTCAACTTTCTCTGAAGTTATCAATTGTTATTTTAAAGTTTCTTCCGTTCCTTATTGTACTTCTGTTTTTCAGGGGGTGGGTTCTTTGGTTATTTGTACTTGTTTTTCATGGTGGTGTTTTTCCTGAACCACTTGTGATTTTCAATCATCTGTTCATCTTTGTATTTGAGGTTCTCTATTCCCCTCTTGTGAGAGGCTATTCTGATAACCAGAGGTTGTCTACAGTAAATACTATTTTGTGCAGAAGAGGTGAGAGTTTCAATGTGTGGACTTTACGCATAGCTTGCCTTTTGGTTTCAGACTAGGTGGGGACACTTCTGTCCTTACTGGTGTCCTTCATGGACACATGCTTCTGCTGCCAGTTGCTTAGCGTAAATGTTGAAGGAGAGAGGAGCCAACGAGCATATTTGCTTCCAATGCAATTTCTCATTTCCAGTAATTTCCCTGGGGCCTCTCCTGAATCCCTGACAACCCTGAAGCCACCTTCACCTCTGCAGCGGTCCCCTGCCTGCATGTGTTTGATGGGTGGTTTCCTTTGCTAACCTTATCTTTGTTTATGCTTTTCACAGATTCATCCAAATTTCTGATTCACTGTTGACATTATTTCTTGGTCAGCAATGATTTTATGGATATATTTTCAGATGAATTTATTTAAATATCTAGCTAGCTATATATCCTAACAAATTTGAGTGGGTTCAGTCAGCCATGTTCATCTAGTTTCTTTCTCTTGTATTATTTCTGCATTGTTCAGAGATACAGAAGACTGTGGTTGTAAATAGCATCCTCTTCTACATATGCTTTCTATTTTAAGGACTGGGATCTTTTTTTTTTTTTTAATTTTTTTTTTCAACATTTATTTATTTTTGGGACAGAGAGAGACAGAGCATGAATGGGGGAGGGGCAGAGAGAGAGGGAGACACAGAATCGGAAACAGGCTCAAGGCTCTGAGCCATCAGCCCAGAGCCTGACGCGGGGCACGAACTCACGGACCGCGAGATCGTGACCTGACTGAAGATCGTGACCTGGCTGAAGTCGGACGCTTAACCGACTGCGCCACCCAGGCGCCCCAGGACTGGGATCTATTTTGATTAATCTTCATATCAAAGTTTCTATTACTACACTAATGGAAATATGTTTCAATACAAAAAATTACTGTTGAACTAAACAGAGCTGTTCTTCATTCAAATCAGATTGATTTCTAATTTTAGGATTTAAGAAATACTTCAAACCCTCAAGTAACATTTTATAATGCAGCACAAGTAGAAGATGTAAGAAACTAAATCTCTTCTTCATTAGCAATCATCGAAAATACTACCACTAATGAATACCCAGAATTGTTAGCTTTCGGAGAAGAAATTATGACAGGCTGCAGTAATTTCTTAGATAAGTCAAGACCGTCTCTCAGATAAATACTTTCTCTTCTTTGGAGTTGAGTGATGAGTTAGTTTTGCCTTTTATCTTATCCTGATGAGGCAGAGTGACATGAGATGCAGTGCAGCCAGTTTTAAGTTGCACTGGTACTATGGAAGGCTGGTGGACTGGCTCCCAAGATGTTTCTGGTAATGACTTAAAAGAGACTAAACTGAACACATCCCTAAAAATATTGAGCTGATGCTGTCATTTTCTCTAAAATTGTGTTCAGAGATTCAGTTCATTCTGGAGTCCAAATATTTTGTTGAAAGATGAGATATTTTTGGGTTGTTTGAATCTTCACAAATCCAGTCCAGGTGGAAATACTTAGAAATGAAGTAGGGAAATGCAGCAGCTTAACAATCCTTGGGTTTCCTGCCAGAAATAACTTACTAATGCAAAGAAAAGATGATTAAGCAGAAAGAAATGCCTTTATTAGTGGATGTCCATAATTGAAGCTGTGGTGATTATTAAGCATATTATCTCAAAACTTGATAATTTCTATTTCTGAGGTGCTGAAGCATGCTGTGTGATTTCCTCAGTTCCACAAGGTATGTTAAGACAATAAGCTGTATTTAGCAGCTTCTTTCTTGGCTCAAAACAACTTTAAGGGAAGGGAAGTGGGGAGGGAGAAAATAATATGAATAGGCCTTGGAAGTCGAAATGGCTCCTCAATCATTGTCAGGCCCAGGCAGCACAGGTGGGCCTTCACCAGGGGATACTGATAGAGTTCTGGCCACAGAGAGCAGAATTTGGAAGTGGGGGGTGGGGAGCTCAACATGGCCTGGAGTGTGGGTAGTTTCTCTTCATGGAAAAAGATGACTCTTTGTAAAATAGAAACAGGAAATACATGGTCACAGTAAGGAATCTAAACTCAAATAAATGAATATGATGAATGATGATCACATAAATGGAAAGCAAATGGACTAATTGGCCCCCAGGAGATGGGTACTGGTCCCTTTCCGTTCTAAACTTCTGCTTACAAAATAAACTCAGTCGTGAAATTATGACTCTCGCTTCTATTTCCTTGGAACTATAAAGAATAGAAAAAGAGAATATCTCAAAATCTATTTTCTCTCTATTTGTACTTTCTTAATACACTATTCTTTTTATTTTCTACATATCTTGCCCCTGAACTGGAAGAAGGGGTCTAGGAACTAAAGCATTCTGGGCTGGGGAATCAGGTTGAGTTGGGGCTGACTCTTTCCCTCCTGCTTTCCCTCCCTGCCTTGCTTCTTTCTACAAATCTTTATAAGGTTCCCATTCAGTGCTGATGCTCTGCCATGCCAACAAAGATATGAAAGAAATAAAAAAAATAAATGGAGTGAAAGAAGGCAGAAGATACTGAGGAAAGAAGCATTGAAAGGGAGAAAAGAGAACATAAACAGAAACAGAGAGGTAAAGATGGATCCCGCTGGTGGCAAGGGAGGGGGCAGCTTCAGTTGGTGATAAACCCAACATTTGGGTCTAAAGAAATTAACTATTGCTCAAAAGCTTTGGGAAAAACATACGGTTTCCCTAAGTATGTTTGGTGAAGAAAGGGTGGGTAAATGTAAAGAAAAGTAATGAGGAAGTGAGGTGAGAAGAGGAGGTCACACAAGCAAATCACCTATTTTAATACTTGCCCCAAAGCTCACCCATTTTTGCACTATTTCTTCATCCTGCTGCAGAATTTACAACATTTCAATGCCATTTCCATGAATCTGTATGCTTTGTACTAAGCACTGTTTAGTGAGGGAATGGAGCATTAGGGAAAATTGATGTTGTCTGCATTCAGGTTTAAAATTTAAGCCCTCAAATTTAGTCTCTTAAGTCTTAGCCAAATCGGCTGGTGAGTGAAGGGATAGAAAGGGGAGAGTGGCGAGTAACGTCTACCTGCAGATGTTAAATCTCTTAGGGCATGTGACTAGTCGATGTCTACCACAGTATTACAATGTGGATACGGAACTCTGAGTTAGTTCTGAATGCAATGTGGATACGGAACTCTGAGTTAGTTCTGAATGCTCCCAAGTCTTTCAGAACTTCAACATCAGTTGATCTTCTCACTGATAGAGGTAATGGCTCTTCCTCCTCTCAGAGACACTTAGCAGTAGTTTTGAATAGATGAAGACCTAATGATCAGCATGTAAGAGGCATAATATTTTTACCCTGTGCTCCAAGATGGTTACTGATCAGATATAATCTTCAGAAATGAAAATGAAACTAGGCTTTTAATATCTATTTGAATATAAGTCAATGAGAGAATTTCTGCTCGGACAGCAACTGCCCGGGCAATGAAGATTATGGCTTAACTCAGCAGTTATTTAAGTGTGCTTTCTCCCTTTTTGGCATGATGATAATGGCCAATGTACTACTTTTCATTTTTCTCTAGGGTAATGATGCAGCTTCAAATTATCCCATTGCCTGAAATTACTTTCAATATTGGCTAGAGAGGAGAATGCTCTCATGTTTGAGGAATACAAAAATAATAATAAAAATTAAAAATAGAGGAAGGAAGGGCAGAAATATGGAAGAGGAGCCATCTCTAAGAGTGGTGTAAAAATGAATAGATTGTTAGGGGTGCCTGTGTGGCTCAGTCAGTTAAGACTCTGACTTCAAATTAGGTCATGATCTCACAGTTTGTGGGTTCGAGCCCCGTGTCGGGCTCTGTGCTGACAGATCAGAGCCTGGAGCCTGCTTCGGATTCTGTGTCCCCCTCTCTGTGTGCCCCTCCCCCACGTGTTTTCTTTCTTCCTCTTTCTCTCTCTCTAAAATAAAGAAACCATTAAAAAATGAATAGATTGTTAGAGTGAGATTTTGAATTTTCTTCAAAATATTTTTTATTTCTAATACATTGATCTTCTTTTGCTTTCTTCATTTTGCCAAAATGCCTTGGGGGCATCATCTATTTGTTAGTCCCAGGAATCTTTTGCTTTTCCTAATAACATCCAAGAACAAAGTACCACCTATGCAATATCTCATGTGTAGAATGTGGGAAGTAAAGAGATTCAGTCTGGAGTGTACTCAAGCTAGAAGAGGAACTGGACTTAATTATTAGAATAACCCACCACACAAGCCTCTGGGGGTCATTGTGTGCATGAGTGTGAGCACATGGCATGAGTGTGTTTGTGTTCTCATCTTGCACAGGATTACACACATAAATCGAGTATATGACCTGAAGCCAGACAGTGACCTTGGTTTATTCCATGTGTGAGAACATTCCCTCATCCCCATTACATAGGTTCTGTTAATTTAGTTTGGTGATAGAAGGTCATTAAAGTCTGAAATACATGTGCAGTGTGTGATTGGAAAGATCCACTGCTCAATTTATTTAAGACTAAAAATTATCGGAACAATGAAATTTGTTTTAAGGAAAAACACAGCCCACAAACAGACATATATACCATGCAACACCTCACTTATATGAAAGGTAAGTGGCACATTTTGCCACTCAGGAAATAGTCAATAAGCTAAAAGTAATGCTTGGAAAGGCTTCTGAGTAGCCAAAGTATTGTGGTCTTTGCCAACCAAAAAAATTCCTCATCTAGCATCTATGTATTCTTTTTTTTTAAGTTTATTTATTAATTTTGGGAGAGAGAGAAAGAGAGGGAGGGAGGGAGGGAAGAGAGAGAGAGAGAGAGAGAGAGGAGAAGAAAGAGAGAGAAGAGAGAGAATCCCAAGCAGGCTTCATACTGTCAGCACAGAGCCTGATGCGGGCCTGAACTCAGGAACCATGAGATCATGACCTGAGCCAAAATCAAGAGTCAGATACTTAACTGACTGAGGCACCCAGGCACCTCTCTGTGTATTCTTAGTTTACTTTTAACAAGCTCGTTTATCTGGTTTCTGAGAACACAGCCAGATCAGAGTAACCAATTAGAGTGATTCTGTTTAGACACTTACAGAGTCGATTAGGTGTTTGCCCATATAGCAGGGGAGAGATGACAACCTGGTTGATATGGTGATGAAAAAAAAATACTAGAAGCAACGGCCCTGAAACCAACATTACATGATGTGGGTATATAACACTCCTCAATGGTAAGAATGTCACTGTAGAATAATTAATGCCAAGGATCTTGAGAAAAATAAAACAAAATACAATCAATGTTTCAAAAGGAAATGTGTAATATTTTTAAGTGGCTAAGAAAAGCTTTGGTTATGAGAAATCTGACAGATTTCCTGTTAATGCTGAGTAAATAAGGATTTGCTATATATATATATGTACAGTTTGCTGTTTCTTCATAAAATGTATATCTCCTGGGGGAGAAGCTGTATATAATTTATGTTAAATTCATTCCCTTTTCAGCAATTTTTTTTTACTTTCTGAAGCTAAATATGTTGGCAATAATCTTTCTGGGTCGTATGCTTAGTAAGGTAAACAGTGCTTTAGAGCAGAGCCAATTATACCTTTGTGTGTAGGTTTGGGGTTTCTAACTTAGAAGTCGTAAGGTTCCATGAGGTAGAAGCTAAAATGGTGAGAATTTTCTCTATTACTTTTCTCTTGACCACCTTACCCATGCAATTTCTCTTCTAAACATGGACCTCACTTGCATGTTCCAGATTCTTCTCAAGGCAGTAAATGATTGAACTTTGGCCAGTGACAAGGGAAAATGAAGTTAAAGTAATAGGGCAAAGAGAATGTGAATCAGGTTGAAAATGATTTATTTAGCTATAAAATTATTCCAGAATAGAATTAGTTTCTGGCTGTCTCAGAACACAAATTAACATCCCTTCAGCCAGCTGAGTCTGATTCTTTAGTGCCTGGCTTGGGCCTTTTTGAAAGGGCAAGATTTCTCTTCAGATGTTGGAAGGTTTCTCTTTATTCTGTCCATAAGTATATTTACTAGTATCGCTCTTAGTTTTTTGTTTTTGTTCAAGAACAAATTTGAAAAAGTTTGATCAAGCCCTTTTTTTTCTCAGAAGAGTATATAATTTTTCTCCAAATGGTTTTGTAGATAAGAAGTGGAAATTTGATGTGTGTTCAAGGATGAACATCATGGTATTATAATTCCCTGGGGTCTTAAGCCTCTTCTTGTTAAACTGAATGGCCCTGTATTGGAAAACACTGTCGAGGGATTCTCCAACCAGAGAAGCTCTGAAGCTTAGGCAGCTTGAAATTCTTTCAGCTGAATACTACATGCAGTTATCAAACATCCTCATAATGTGGTAACTACAGAAAAATAGCTGTAACCTGAGTTAGTAGTGTTGATTTCTCTTCTAGGTTGCCAGTAATCACTCATATTTCTCATTGGCAGTAACTTGTTCTCTATTATAGATCAGATACTGTGCTAATTGATTTGAAGAACATCATAGGGTTATTTTTCACTTGTTCTGAAAGATCTTGGTTTCAAGTAGCCACTTTAGCTTCACAAAATGGATGTAAAAATTGTGTGTCCATTTTTGCTTGTGTTCAGGATGCAACATAATATTGTACTTTAACATGCTTAAAAAGAAATTACATTGTTGATTCAGAGTTGGTTTGTGAATAAGCTTAATATATGTAAATCCTCAAGAAGATTCAACTTTTGACTGCTTCTCAAGGTTATCACAGTCTTTTGGAATTCTGAGACTGTGTAGGTTATATCCCTCTTCCCAATTAGTGTAATAATGAGGTTGGTGATGTGAGGTCCCTGCTTGCATACCCTGTGAAGCTTTCCCATCAAAGAGGTAGGGAGTCATCTTATAAGCATTTATTTCCAAATTATGTTCTCAAGGCAGATAGCATTCAAGAGGGTACAGCTATAAATATACTGGGGCCATCAGTGGATAGGAATAAATTAGCCTTTTTAGAGGCCATGTTATTATACGCTTTTATTTTTTAATCTTCTAAGGATAAAGTCATGACTATCTGTGTTACTCAGGTAAAAGAACAGATTTTAGTTTATTAAAAAAAGTAGTGTCTGAGAAAGGGATGTTCTTGTACCCAGTAAATAATTGCTTAAGTAAAAATAGGTCTTGTAAAATTTGGCAGTACTTTGATAACGGCAGCGACTCACACATATAGTCTCATGACACCACAACTAAATTTCAGTGAAACCTTTATCATGTAGACATGCTATCCTTCCTACAAATGATCTAAATTAGTGAAGTCTTACTGTATTTCATAGCTAAGCTCTTAGATGTTTCAAAGAGACTAAAGAAGCCTATAAACTGGGCCAAGTCAAACATGAGTGGAATCTCATTCATCAATTGTAGAGGTATCTTTGAAGGATTGGTCTGGAAACATTTTCATGAAGAGATAGTAGTCATAACATATTTCATTTTTGTTTAGGGGTTTTGGTGAGAACAACAAATAATATGATCCTGGAAATTGATGGGCGTGTATTGAACGGAGTGTAATTACTTTGGAAAACTTACAATGGGCACACAATATTTTACCACAACACTTTAGCACATTTCCAATATTTGGTTATTTTTTATTCTAAGGCATTTTGCCAATTATCCTATAAGAGTTTGGGAGGTTTTAGCTTTTAGTTATTTACTCCTTTGGGGCAAAGTTTCATGATAAAACCAGCTGGAATGATTCTTCAACTAAAAGGAGGAAATGAAGGATGTTGCATTTGAATACACTATTCCATCATCTCTTCCATCATTTCCATTGCTATTGTTTGAATTGCTTATTTATCTGGAGCTACTTCCAAAAGGGAAATAAGGAAAGAAAGAAAGAAAGAAAGAAAGAAAGATGGCAAAAATCGAGTCTACTGTATGATGTTGCCTGTAGCCTTAAACATCTGGTTTACATTTTCTGTCTGCTTCAGAATTTTACTGGCTCTTGTAAACATGATAGGAAAATTAAACCATGAATTTTAAAATAAGCCATTTCAGAATTAGACTGAAGAGGAAGAATGAAGTTGCAACAAAAAGAAAAAGGAGAATGACTTACCTCCTTCAGAGAAGAGAAGAAGACCTGACATTTCCTCCCCAAAGGAGCCTGTGCCTTCACTCAATGTGTTGGCTGCAGAGGCCCACACGCTTGCCTCTCTCTCACTTTGGAATGAAGCTGTGAGGGCAAGCAGTCCTAGCAGTGGTGTTACCTTCTTGCTGCCTTCTTTGGTTACCCCTAAGGAGAAGAGACAGGGATCTGGAGAAACCTGAGGCATATTTAAGTTGGGGATACTAAAGCATACAGACAAAAAAGTGTTTTTGTCTTTTTTTAAACCTCTACACCTTATTTCACTCCTTACCTTACTAAACTTCCGCAGATCCGTTGTTGTGATACTGTGATTTTACGAAGTGGTACAAAATAATTTCCAATTTAGAAGCACAGATCAAAAATCCTGCCTCCCCCCAACCAAGCCCTAAAATATAAAAACCAGCCAACAAGCAAAAAAACAAGACAGTGGCAAACAGTCCTTTAAGGAAAAAGTATGTTGAGACTGGGCGAGGACTATCAGAGTCCAACCATGACAAAGGGAAGTACAGCATCTGCTGTTTCTGGATGAAAAGCTCTTTTTTGCAAAGGACTGATAATCGTCTAAATTGCTTTAATGAATCATACTATGAGTTTGTGCCACATCTTCAGCAGCATACAACTCAATAAAATCTCAACATGGGGACACATTTATTTATTTTCTTTCAAGAAGCACTTCTATTCGGAAATGCATTCAAGTTCCCAAAGGTTAGCAACATTTGGCTTAGCACAGTTTATATCCTTTCTGCACCAGAATTAATGAGCAGTTTTCTGCAATCTCCTCCAGGAATTTGGATATAGACATAATAGCTTGTCTGATTTCTTTTTTCTTTTTTAATTATCATGCCTTGTTTTGTTCTATTTCCTGACCTGGAAATCATGGCTGGTCAAGAAAATAGGTTTTGTCCATCAGAGCTTTTAATGATTTCGTTTGCCCACTTTGAGCCATAGACTGGTGAAAGCAGAGATGGAACAGCTCTGTTTATGGGCCAGGGCTTCTGAAATAATTCACTCTGACAGGGAGACCTTGGGTTCCAGGAAGCCTGGTTTTCTTCCTCACAAGGCTTATGGATGGTGCTTCAGAAATGGGTTGAGCAGTGCTTCTAGCTCCACTTTGGATCCTGTTAGTTAATTTCCTTTATATTTTAGTAGGGCTGATGGATACAAAACATACTCATATTTTATCATCTCCTTTGACAGTCTCCGGGTTGTCCATCCTGCAGCACCATCTCTTGTTTCTCTTCTTATTCTGCCTTCTACTTTCCCTCTCCATTTTTATTTTCTCTTTCTCAAGCAGCTGACTACCTGAGCTCAAGTATCAGTTCTGCCCATGAGATCTTGGGCAAAGATAGGCTTCCATTTCTTCATCTGTACAAAGAGGATGATAATAGCATCTCCTTTTAGAGGGGTATTGAGGGATTACTGATTTGGCACACATAAAGGATTTAGAATAACGTGTGGTCCATTGTGAAAGTTGGCTGTGATGGGTGGGAATGGGGATGTGGAAGGTATAGGTGGTGTTTTGAGGCGGTAGCTCTACCAGTTTTACTTACAAGCCTCCAATCATGTTCATGAGAAGAGACTTTTAGGTGCTCTTATTGGGCTCTTTAAGGCTTATTTTGTGAAAGTACAGAACACTAGATGCATTGGCCAGGGGAAATCTACCAGTAGCTAAATAAATAATATGTAATACCAATAACAGGGGGAAGAGGCATGCCCATGAGCTGAGGAATAGCTAGTAATTTAGTACAACCTTTCTCAAGGTCAATTTGGCAATACATATTAAAAGACTTAAAGCGTGCATGCTTTTTGACATAGTAATTCTACTTTTGGGAATTGTTCCCGAGGACATAACTAAGGATGTGGGAAAGACTGAGCTCCAAGAATACTCAATGGAGTGCTCTTTTGAAAAAGCAAAAGTTGGAAATCACCTAACACTCCTTTGGTTAAGCAAATTATAGTTATTTCAAACAATGGACCACTGTGCTGTAAAAAATATATTTATTGACATGGAAAGATGATTATGATATACTTGTAAATGAAAACAGCTTCAAAAGCATCAGGGTTTGATTTGCACACAGTGCGATGGGGAGGGGAGCTTAAATATTCTGGTGTTCCTCTTTGGGTAAGATTAGATGCGTTTTTAATTTTTTCTCTTTTGTCTACATATTGTGATTTGTGATAGTAGACAAGTTTTTCTTTTGCTATTTTAGCTGAACTGTCAGATGAAAAAATAAATGCTCCAAAAGCCCAAATCTTATGCTTGATTTTTAGATGTTCTGAAAACATTCTCTCTGAGAGCACATTGCATGTAGTTCTTGGCTTCTAGAGATCTAAGTTCCAATCTAGCTTCTGGGACCAGTAGTGAAGGAGACTCTGTACAATTACAAACAGTCCAGGTCTTCATTTCCTCATCTATGGAATGGCTACAGTGACAATAAAACTGTCCCCGTGAGGCTGTGTGGATCAGATAAGTCAATGAAGGTGAAAGTGTTTGAAGCCTGTACAAGCATCATTTGGAACTCATTACTAATCTCAAAGAGTAGTTTGCTTAACCCTGATGAAGAGAGGAATACGTTGTGATTGAACAGCCAAGACGATATGATCCTTTTCAGCCCAGTTTGTGCAGAACTATTGCTTTTCAGGATTCTTCAGATAATACCCCATCATCTTGTGAGGAAGGTACTGAAGAACCCAATTGCTTAACAAACTGCCAATGTTAGCCAACAATTTAGTGAAAGTTCAGATTTCACAATACAAGCATAATCAGAGTGAGGAGACACTCAAGTCAGGATTTTCTAGGTATCGATTTAGCAATTCACTCACACTGGCAAGAATATGTGGCAAAGGAGGATATTCATACCACCAAAACCTCTTACATGTCTTGATATGGAGCTTTAATTATGTTATGAAAGGTAATTAGCTAATGCCAGAACAAACTCTTTGCCAGTGTTAGAGATGATACAACAGATGCTTCATTTCAAAAACTCTAAAACATACTATTTTTGCATTAAAAATAAGTCCAAAATGTAGCTTAAAAATAATAGCTAAAACATGTTTACTGCTTGTTTGCTATTTCCAAAGAATTGTGCTAAGTAACTCGAGTATATATCTTAATTACTGGTTCTCTCATTTCTAGACCAGCAGCATCAGCATCATGTGGCAACTTGTTAGACATAAGTTTTTGCCCACCCTCACCAACGCCCCCGCCCCCGCTTTTTTTAAAATCAGAAATCTCGAGAAATCAGAACGTGTGGATCACTAATTCCTCTAGGTGATACTATTGTGTGTTCAATTTGAGATCAACTGATTTAAATTAGCCTCATTCTAACATTTGAGGCTACAGTCACTATCCCTATTCTATAGCTGAGGAAACTGAAGCTTGGAGATTTTAAGCACCTTGCCCAAGGCCATGTGGTCAATCCTTACTGGATCCAGGGCATGAGATCATGTCTCCCTGTTTCCAAAGCCAGTGAATATTACCACTCTGTAACCTGAAAATTCCTTGATTTTTCTTCTTCTTCTTCTTCATCCTAAGTGGTAGCATGAGCTGTGTTGAGATGAAGTGACTCAGAAAGGGCTGGGGTCTGGGATTCCAAACATTATCTTGCCTTAACACTGACACTTGGTTCCTTCCACAAGTGATTTCTGAGTAAGAAATTGGCCCAGGTGTCTAGGCCAGGTAAGGAATGCTGGCTTTGGCCTCAAACACCAGTGTCAATCTTTGGTTCTGTTGAGCTGGCCTGAATAATGTGGATCTACAAGGACTTTATTAGCTTGATGGTAGCCTCAGCATCACAGCTAACACAAGGGGGTGATTTGGGGGAGAATCTCTTTGGCCCGTTTCCTTTTAAGCCCTCACCCAGATCTCAGCTCTCTCCAACTTCTCACTCTTAATGGCAAGAGAAGGCAGACTTAAGGGAAAGCACATCAATGAATGGGCCAGAAAGTCCCTCTTTTCCAGAAAATGTGCACGTTTTCTAGTCCTGCACTTCTTTCTGCCGATTTTGTAGGATAAGACAGTTTTCAAGAAACCGCTCTGAGGAGATTTCCAAAGGGAGAGAAACTGCTTCCATATAGCCCAGAGCTTAAACCTCTTTCTGTGAGCACCCACAGTTCAATACCCTTCACCCTACTTCGGTGTGCCTTCTCTTTTAGCATCTGACCTCTCTGGGCTTCACAGTGGAGCCAAGAGAAAACTTGGGCTCCATCTAGAGGTCACCAGGATGGTGGTCATAAGGTGATCGCTACTATTGCCAGAAGCAGGTAGCAAACTTCTATTTCAAAGTTTATGTTTAGGGAATTGGGAACATTTTTGTTTGGAAGAAGACTTCATAGAGGAGGCTATAGTCGTTTTAAAAGACTTTGTCTTTCAGTTATCAGAAATGTTTCCAAAAACCTGATTTGAATGAGGAGGAGGATTTTTTATCCTTTGGAATTAAAATCAACCACTCATCTCTCTCATGGATGTTCTTTCAAGGAACAACTCAGAATAGCTGTGGTATATTTTGTGGTCTTCCTAGCATCCATTTTCCTCTCCCTCTTTCTTAACACAACCCTGCTTTTATTCAGTTTCTCTGTGTGGGCAGGTGTTTGAGGCATTACACGTGTCCATGCCAGGGGTAAATCATGATTGATACAGTCTTAACTACAAATTAGGATCACCTAGGGGAATTTAAACATCTCAGTGTTCAGGCCCCACCCTACTTTAATTAAAACAGGATGTCTGGTGGTGGGCTTCCTCTGTTTCTAACGAGCAGTCAGGATTTGTTGAGCTAGTCACAGGGTGATCCACCTGCCAGTGATTGGTGCTGTGCTCGTGATAAAATTCTAGCAATGAGACAGTAAGGCAAATATAGCTGAGAGTTTGTTGAAAAGTTTCCACTACATTTTTACAAAAGAGGTTTATAAGAAGAAACACCTTTTCTAACTCGGGGTGGCTTTATGTTTGCTTTGATACCTGGAACTCTCACAGCCATCTTGAAACCATGAAGTGCCCAGCCTAAGAGGACAAGCTGATGTGCTGTGGGTGGCATTGAGGAAGAGTCTTTATTCTTGATGATATTGCCCTAGAGCCATGCTATCTTCAGATTTATTTGTATGTGCAATAATACATACCCTTTGGATTGTAAGGTATTTTCCGTTGTTTTTTTTTATTACCTGCGGCCAGAAACATTATGATCAATTTACCTGTCTTTTGTGGACTTAGCAGTAGTACTAATGCGGATGTAATGTATGGTTTTAGTCAAAGCCTAGGCTGAGAGAGCTGATTACACAGCTATTAGGGCAGTTTTCGGTTCAGGAGATGGATGGCCTTGGGTGAGGGGAAGGTATAATTATAATCATCTAGGGGGATTTTACAAAAAGAGACATATATCCCATCAGAGCTGTTTGGAAGGGGAGATAGATTGGATTCATAGGGGGTGAATACTATAGGCAAAAGGAGAACTTGGGAAATATTTAGAAAAATTCCCTGATTTAGATATATTTTTACATGCTTATCATCTGAGACATAATAGCTTATGAAATACTAATTATTTGAACTAGAAGAGTCTTTAAATTTCAACTCTATTGTAAGCCAGACCACAAGAAATACCTAGTTTGTATTATGGTCTAGAAATAATTAGATTGTGTTAAACTGATCCTGTCCCATCAACCTCCTTTACAGAGCAGTGATTTAACAAACATTCACAAATATCTATGTACTTGGATATAAATATGTACTTTGTACAGTTTCCTGCCTCCAAGAATTTCTAGGATTCTTTAGGACACTCAGTGTCTCTTTACAAATCTAATTCTCTTTTTGCATTACTATGGCACCCAGAAAACCAGATCCCCACAGCCAATGTCACCATGGCAGAATTGCCACAGTGGCTGGCTGGAGCTTGGTTCCCTGTAACTAGGTTACTTTTGGTTTCACTGGGGTGTCATTGTGGCCCAGCGCTGTTCTCAGTCTTTACAATACTCTAGCAATTTAATCAGCTTTCGTGAATGTAGAAGGAAAGCTTTCTCCTTCTATATTATGCTGTTAGGGTTTGCCACAGTGGGGTGTTTTGGTCACAAACTGTAGAGTTTAGTAAGAGAGTACTTTTAGCTCATGCATACAACCCTGTCTCTTGAGTGTCTCTAGGGTTGTTGGCTGAGGACAGGTTTTCATGGCCAGAAACCACCACTTCCCTTGGACATGCCTGCCTTGGCTGGGGACTGAGAGCCAGGTTTCTTTCTCCCTTAGAGCAAGTTTTCTTTCAATGCTTTCATAGACCTTGTCTACAGTCTGGCTTAGGTTCAGCCCCTTCTGGTCCATTAGACTGGTTGCTGTGTCTGAACATCAGTGGAAGGCTTGTTATTTCCCTCCAGGAAGTTTTCTTGTGGAAGGCTCTTTCCCCCTCTTTTGAAGGTTTTCTAACCCTCCATGCACATCAGTAGACACAGTTGGGTAAGTGTAGGATGAGTGTGTCTAACTTGGCACACCCAAAGCCATTACAGTACCTGCTCTGCCAAGACACCACACTATTGGATTTGCAGAATCAGGATATTGTTGGTCCATTATGCTGTTCAGTGTTGTGTGGATGAAGACGTCATGTGCATTTTTTCCTAAGGCTAGGAATACTTCTGTTGTCTTTGATTCAGTAAGCATTTACTGCATGTCCATTTGCTAGGTCCTAAGGTATATGTTGGTGACGCAAAGTTGAATGAGGCATGGATCTTGCCCTCCGAAAATTCGTGCTGCAGATTGGAGGCAATTAGAGGATTGTTGAGGAAATGCTGTGATAGGGCACTCGAACTTGTTTTTGTTATTGCCTGGAAACTGACTCTTCGACTGCCTCTTATTTTGGAAGTCCCCTGCAGCTCACAGCTCAGCCCCATTGTCCGTTCCCTGAGTGGAGCTCCAGATGAAGCAGGCGGCCACCACCCCTTACCCTCCCATACAGCCTCATGTGTTATTAACCCGCCGTTATGCCTCCGTGTTTTATTTTTCTGCTAGTACTCACCATTATCTGAAATTATCCTGCCCGTTTATTTGTAATCTAAACTCTTTGAGAGCAGAAGCTGTCTGTCTTGTACACTGCTAAATCCTCAGTGTGTATAAATGTGTTCTGAATAAAATCATGAATGAAATCACACAAATGCACCTATACCCTCTTGGAGGAATTAGGAGAGTCTTGTTAAAGCTGGAGATGCCTGAGCTGCATTTTTAAACACAGAGACAGGAAAAGAGGAGTCTAGGAGGGCAGGCGGGTAGAGAGAGCAGCATGTAAAGGCTCTCCAGGAGCCGCACGAGGTCCAGCATTGTGGGGAGCTGAAGCACACAGTACTAGGGTGAGGGAGGCTGGCCAAGCATCCAGGAACCACATCATCAAACAGTAAGGTCTTACACAAGGGCGCTGAAAGTGGCCACGTTTATATTTCAGAAAAATCAAAAGTTATTTCTCCAACTGGGGTTTGTAAGACACAGCTTCTTGGGTTTCTCCACCATACGGATCTGAAATTTCTGCCTGGGAATCAGGAGTATGGGGGTGGGGGCGGGGGTGGTGTGGGGTCAAGGTTAAGGGAGTCAGTTACCTTTCTTGAGTTTTTTCTCTGCCTTGGTTCTTTTGTATTTTAATTATCTTCCTAACTATCCTCTTGGCTCAAAGAATGCAGGGGCCCTGGCATATTCATCTTTGTCTGACCAAGGTCTAACAGTGCTTTGCAAATCGGTACTTAATAAAGCTGTGTAAATAAATGTCTGCAGATAGGTACTTAATAAAGCTGTGTGAATAAATGTCATGTTTAGAGTTCAGTTTTGCTTTTGCCTATGGTAAACATCCGCACCTGGGTTCTTCCAGGTACCGGTTGGATTCATTGGCTTTTGTTTGTGGTTAACAGTTGTAGTTTTATTGGATCTGTGCAAACTGCCTCACCTTTAAAGTAAAATCTTAAAAAAAAAAAAAAAAAGAAAAAGAAAAAAAGAAAAGCTGGATAGCATGCTGGATGGCATTTTATTTCCTTTAGAAAAGCTCTCCCAGCTTTTCTGTCACCATTGCAGGGTAAGTGGACGTGGTGTTGCCTTCAAAAGCAGATAGTCCTGTCGTTAAATCATGGTTCTGACATGAACCAGTGATGGGAAAAAATGGTAAACAATTGCACTACTCTGAGCTTTGGTTTCCTCCTCTACAAAATGGAGGCAATTAAACTGTTTGATATATAGGGTTGTTGTGATCAGAGGGGATCATAGATGAAAGCTTTGCACCCTGCCACATGATGAGCATCCATGAACGCCAATTTCCAAACTTGACTTTCCTCCATGAAAATTAAGAAAGTAAAACATCACCTGTAAGTGGTGTTCCAAGGGAAAAAACTTCATCCTCTGGTAACTCAAATTTGTGAATTTCTTGCTGAATTCCTTGAGGAGTTTCACTAGATGGTCTTCCAAACCTCCCTGACTACTTGCTTCTGTCAACACGTGGGTGAAATATGAGTGTGCAAAGTGTCATTGTTGGTGAGAAGAGCGATCGCCTATAGAGAGCATAATTCTCTCTGAATCCTGAGGATCGAATGTGAGCTGTTGCCTCCCATTTGTAATTCTGTATTGTACATGAGCATCAGATAGGAAAGCAAGCATTCTGCTTAAGACTGCAGAAGTCACAGAGTTTGTTTAATGATTATTACAGCTTGCTTTGTAATTATGATTGCATGGGCAATCCTGCACAATCCAGGGAACTTTTGGAAAGTAGTGACAGTAATTTACGGCCATGTGGTTTTGTCTGGATGCTTAAGTACTTGGTCTGTGGCCTGCTTGCATGCTCCATTGCCTGCCTGATGGACCCATTCCCCACCTGCACTATGTTTCCCCGTCTTGATGGAATATTGTGGAATGAATACTGAGATTGTGTGAATGACAAAGCAAAGGGAATGCATGTTAGGAAAGGGAGATTGGATCTGCAAAAATTCCCTTCACTGTATTTTTAGCTTTTCATCAATGAAAGTCCCTGTTTTTATTTTATTTTTTAAGACTATGGAATATAGTTAGTGCAAATTGCATACCTTGGTGGATGTCTAAAGTTTTAAAAGAACATGGAAAATTCCTGTGGGCTTCAGGTGAACTTCTGTGAATGTTGCCTTTTAACTGTGTATTTTTAAATAATTGAAAACTAATTTGGCTGAATTTTGATGGCTTATGGTTACTTGTAAGCATGTTTTATTCATGATGACAAGCTCTTTCAAAAAAGTAAAGTTTAAGTCAAATTCAGATTTTTGGAGAAAGGCAGGAATGATAAAGTTAAGAGAAAACAGTAATTGAGCATCTAGTTTCTGTCTATTGCTTTTGAAAATGTGCCACATCCTGAAAGGAAATTCTTATGTGTGCTATGGTCTCTAAAAGGAAAATGAAGATGTTGGTTAAATTCTTCAATAAGCCGGTCCCAAAGAATTTCCTTTGAAGTTGTTTTATATGCTTTTCTACTGAAAAACTTTAAGATAAGTTATAACTCTGCTTTGTGCTTTGAAAATAAATTCAGCACATTAATTGTATTTATGGGAGAAAGTAGTAAATGTCCCAGAATGAATACACAGCCGTAATTTACTTGGAGGGAGCTGCTACTGCCCATAAACTTCTCCTACTTGCCTCTTCTGGTTTATGACATCAGCCAGCCTCACAAATGAATCACTGCTTTGTGCTCCATCAGGTCCCTGCTCTATGTAAATTTCTACTGAATGCTTATCAAATAGGATTATTACTTATTACATATTTTCTTTGCTAATTTTCCAGGAGATTAAATGTAGTCTATATTTTAAAGGGAGGATCTTGGTTTATCTGCACCGCGTATCTGTTTGGACTGAGAAATACTTGCGCACCACCGGCAGAATATGGGGTGGAGGTCAGGGATCTCTTTGCGTCAGGAATTGGGAATTCATTACCTAAAAACCTCACCTACAGGGAACAGGACTAGGGACATGGGCTTGGTCTAATATGTAGCTGTGTCTTTGCCATCAGATGACAGAAGTGACTCTAAAGCATTAGAGTGTGATGCTAGTCTAGTGGTTGTGTATACACACTTGAGCTCTAGGGGTGAAATGGCATGTGAGTAAAACAAAACAAAACCGAGCTATCTTTATACACAAAATCTCTGTGGCATGTTGGGAGCAAAAGGCAGCTTTTCTTTGGGGTCAGGATAATAGACGTAACAGTTAAGGTGGAGGGAGGCAAACACCACTTTGGCGAGAGGTGCTCCTGGGTGGGGTGAACTGAAGCTCTAGGTAACCCAGGTGAGATGTGGCAAGGACTCTGGGGCCACAGTGGCAGCATCAGTACTGGAAGGAGATCTGGGTCCTGGTCCCATTAAAACCGTTCTCTAATCATGTGAAGAGAAATGATAAAGGAAGCATAAGACCTGTGAGAAGCCATCAATGAGAAAATACAGAGATTTTAGATTCTTAAATACACTTTTGATGAAAATGAAATGTGCTAACGTCAAGAAGTGAGTACAACAAAATAAACTGGAGGAAAGTGGAAATCACTAAATAGAAGAGTTAAAAAGATGGGAAACTTCCAGAAAGATGTTAAAAACCAGAATCTAGTGCTTTGAAAATAATCATTAAAAGATATCCTTTTGACAAGTTCCACAGAAAGTTAGAGAACATGAGCAATGAAAAGTGACTGTAGAAATTAAAGCAATTAAAATTATAAAAGAATTCTATGAAAAGCTTTATACATGCAATTTGAAAACCTAGATTAAACATGGCTTTTTTTTTTTAAATTTAACATTAGCTCAAGTAGAGCCAAAACATTGATACAGACCAGTGCTATTGAAAAACTTGCAATAGTGACTGAAATCTGTTCCTATATTTGGCACTAACGCAAATTAATTTTCCAGGAAAGGTCTAATAACCAACAAAGACCATATGATTTCCATATGAGATAAAAATTTTGTAGAAATGAACAAAACAGGAGACTTCCACACTCACTGAATGAGCTAAGAGTTATCCTGATTCTAGGGGCGCCTGGGTGGCGCAGTCGGTTAGGCGTCCGACTTCAGCCAGGTCACGATCTCGTGGTCCGTGAGTTCGAGCCCCGCGTCAGGCTCTGGGCTGATGGCTCAGAGCCTGGAGCCTGTTTCCGATTCTGTGTCTCCCTCTCTCTCTCCCCCTCCCCCGTTCATGCTCTGTCTCTCTCTGTCCCAAAAATAAAGAAACATTGAAAAAAAAAATTAAAAAAAAAAAAAAAAAAGAGTTATCCTGATTCTAAAACCTAAGGAAAATAATACAGAAAGGATATTATAGTGTATTATTATTATTTTTTTTTTTTTAGTAATTTTGAGTTTATACTTGACAACTAATTACTAGGTTTGTAAGGGGCTATTGAAAGCTAAGTTTAGGGGCATCTGGTGGGTCAGTCAGCTAAGCATCCAACTTCTGCTCAGGTCATGATCTCATGGTTCCTGGGGTTGAGCCCTGCATCAGGCTCTGTGCTGACAGTTCAGGGCCTGGAACCTGCTTCAGATTCTGTGTCTCCCTCTCTCTCTGCCCCTCCCCCACTCATGCTCTGTCTCTATCTTTCAAAAATGAATAATGTTAAAAAAATCGAAAAGCTAAGTTTACCTAGTATATTTAAAAAGTTAATTTTCTGAAACATTTATGTATATTTTCCCAAAATATACCTGGTTTGCCATCAGTGTTTACTCTTGAACAGTGTCAAATCAGGGGAGGAGGCATCTGAAAGCAAGCAAGGGTGAAGCTCAAGTTGCCCAACAGAACAAGTTTATTTCATGAAATTACAAAAAGACTGAGAAAAATGTATATAAGCGCAGGAAAACAAGAAAGTGTCATACACAAGCTGCAAATTTCTGAATGAGAAAGATCAGATGTATGGACAAAAATAAGATGAAATTACAGTCCAAATACATAGGAGAATATTGCTCTACCAATAGGTTAGCTCTAGGAGGTATAAGCCAAGAGTAAATGGATTCAAAAATTCAAGAGAATCAACTGATTAACTCTTGGATTTAATTTTCAAAAGTTTCAGTAAATTTGCCAGATCAATTTACAAAATAATTTATTTTCTTATACACCAGTGATAATAGTTCAAAACGTAATAGAGTAAATGATACCGTTAAAAGCAGCATAACACAATACAAATTACAATTCTAAATACCGAGAAATAAACTTTATAAAATTGAAAAACTTTATGAAAAAAATATGAACCTTTACTGAGAGACCTAAAAGAAAATCTGAATTTAATGAGCAAAACATAGAAAAATTAAAATAGCATTATAGAATTTTGAAAGGATGGTCTCTCCCAACCTAACAAGAAAAAGAAAACAAACAAAATCATCATTTTTTTTTGAACCCATAAAGAAAGTCAAGAATGAGAGGATGTAAGTGAGGTTTGAGGGCAACTAACCAGCCAGAAATTTAAAGAAAGACCTCCCAAGGAGTCAGATGGCAATACTATTTCACTTGTAGAACAGAAGGAAAGCAGGTTCACCATTAAGGAGAAAGAGTAATCTGATAATGGGATAATTGGTTATCCATATACAAAAAAATGAATTTTGGTTCATGTTATAGACTGGATTGTGGCACACTTCCCATGCCCCAATTCAAATGTTGGAGTCCTAATCTCTGGAACTTTAGGATATGACTGTGGCTGGAGAAAGGGCCTTAAAAGAGGTTATCATGTTATAATGAGGCCATTAGGGTAGGCCCTAATCCAATCTGACTGGTGTGATTGTAAGAAGAAATTAGAATACAGAGAGAGACCAGGGATATATGCTCATAGAGGAAAGACGACCTGCAAGGTAAGGATAGAGGTCTCAGAAGAAACAAAACCTGCTGATGCCTTGATCTTGGACTTCTTGCCTCCAGAACTGTGAGAACCTGAATATTTGTTGTTTGAGCACCCAGTCTGTGGTACTTTGTTCTGGAAGTCTCCAGGCAAACTGATATCCTTCATAACTCAAAATAGGTCATAGATTTAAATAGAAAACCTAAATTATAAAACTTCTAGAATAAAATATAAGAGAACCTTTATGACCCTGGGTTAGGCAAAGATTTCTTAGATAAGACCCTAAAAGCATAATTCATTAAAGAACAAATTGATCATCTGGGCTTCATCAAAATGAAGAACCTCTGGTCATTTAAAGCTAGTGTTTATAGAGTACAAAGACAAGCTACAGACTAGGAGAAAAATACATGCATCTATTAAAGGACCTGTTTCTAGACCATATAAATAATTTTCAAAAGACAATAATTAGAAAACAACCTCATCAAAAATGGGGACAAGACTTGAGCAGATCCTTCACCCAAGAAAATGTAAGAATGGCAAACCCTTGAAAAGATGCTTAGCATCATTTGTTGTATGGGAAAGTCAAACTAAGACCACCGTGTTGTATCACCCCACATGTATTAGAATGGCTAAGGAAACAAAACAGTTAAAAAATCCAATAATGCCAAGTGCTGAGGAGGGTGAAGAGGAATTGGAACTCTCACGTGCTGCTGGTGAGCATGCAAACATAGCACAGTCCCTTTGGAAAATAATTTAGTAGTTTCTTGAAAGTTACACCCAGTTTACCATATAATTTAACCTTTCCACTCCTAGGAATTTACCTAGAATACATAAAAAGACTTGTGTTGATCCAACAATCTCATAGTGAGTATTCCTAGTGGTTTCATTATCACCCAAATTGAAGACTACTCAAATGTCCTTCAAGTGGTACATGGTAAAATAAGACATGGTGCATCCATATGCTAGAACACCACTCATGAACTGACACCATCAACTACATGAGGTGATTCCCAAGTGTATTATGCTAAGTGAAAGATGCTAGACTCAAAAGGCTACGGAGTATAAAATGCCATTTATAGGACTTTGTGCAAGAGGTAAAACTATAGGAGCAGAGAAAACATCAGTAGTTGCCAGAGTCTGGGTGTTGGGCCAAGGGTTGACAAAAGGGACACCGGGGGATTTCTTTGGGAGACAAAACTGTTCTGTATCTTGGTTGTGGTATTTGTATCATGACTTCATGCCTTTATCAAAACTTGTGTACTAAAAATAAAATGAATTTTGTTGCCTGTAAATAATATCTCAATAAGCCTGGCCTTAAAAGACAGCATTTGAAGAAAGAATAGGATAATAATCTGATTAATTTAGGGAAGGGAAAGTCTTCCTAAGCAAGACACAAAGACTGCAGATTTGGTTATGTAAGGATTCAGACTTCTACATAACAAAATGTGCTAAAAATAAAATTAAGAAAAACTAGGGTTATAATGGAAAACATTTACAACATGTTTAACAGACAACAGGTTGTTATCTAGAATAGCTAAACTGTTTCTACAAAGCAGTAAGAAAAATACAAATAGCCCAGTTGAAAAAAATGTCTCCCAACCCGAATTTCAGTTCACAGAAGCATAATAATGCAATGAAGATGTGCGAACCTATATTGTTAACCAGGAAGAAACAAATTAACAAATGAGTTCCTTTGCATACCTTAGCTTGGCCCTGGAAACAGGTAGTGAGGTTGAAGGGCAAGCGGGTGCTCTTACACACTGGTCAGAGCATTAAAATGCTCTGGGAAGACATTGGGAAGACAATCTTACAATGTCTATTAAAAGTTTAAAGAAACATACCATTGGCCCAGCAAGTCCTTTACTAAAATTCTACTTCAAGCATTTATTTTTAAAAGATTTCACCATACATTTAAGAGTAAAAATTTGGAAATGGCCCACGTGACTGTCAATGGAAGTGTTACATAATATACCTAAATATAGTGTATCTGTATTTATACAGACAATTCAAAGTCAAGATAAAGCTGTATGTGTTTACATAGAAATCTCTGCAGGTCATATTGTTAAGGGAAAGAATATATAGACTTTCATTTAATTCACATCAAAAACTTTGAAAAGGGGTGTGCGTATGTGTGTGTGCATGATATAAATAAAACGAGGCTAATCTAACTTCATTAGAGGTTACTGCTATCTATGAGAATCAGGTAAATGTTCTAGGTTTCTGTGTTTGAATTGTGACATTGAGGAAATAGTTATAAATTATGTCATTTGAGAAGAGAAACAAAATCGGAAAAATAAAATGTGTAGTATACAGAGTACTGTGCTGCATAATGCCTGTGTTTTGAAATGCTTCATTTAAAAAATGTATAATTGTTCAAATATTTCGGTCTGGTAGTGTTTGAGTTGTGATCACTTAAAGCATCACAAGTTATTACCAAGAATGTCTGCTTCCAGCCTGCCATTGTTTGCACCCTTGTGTAGTAAACAGTTTGTCTCTATAAGAAATTATTTCTCCCCTCTCTTGGGACTTTTCATCAGGCAATGCAGACACTCACATTGGGATATGTGATAAATACAATAGTATGTAGCTAGCTCCTGATAATACCTCTATTACCACAAGGAAAATTCACAGCCAGATTTGAGCTCGTGGGTTTCCTTTCTCCATCAGAGTGAAACAGAGAAGGGAATATGACATGCTCGTATATAATAACTCTTTACGATATAGACAGCCCGTCACGTAGGATTCGAAGCACTTTGCATGTCAGTATTTTGCTTCTTTAGTGTCAGTCACTACGCAGTTCAGGCTTCCATCTGATGGGAAGATTTCACTATTAATCTCAACCACCTCCTTACTCTGCTCAGAAATGTTCTGTCAATCAGTCATCACGTCTCCTTATTTTCTTGAAGGATGGTGTTATTAAACAACTTGCCTTAGGCCACAGAAGATATTGGTTGTAAAGCCTAGACAGAAATACCAATTCCTAGTTTAGTACTTGTGTCAACAAGTCTTGCTACCTTAAAGGAGCCTTTTTTCTTCTGTAGATTTAAGTTCAGCTTTGCTACTGAAAGTATTATACATTTTGCAATTCTAGAGCAAGTTTTTACCTGCCTGTTTTATAAAGACTCTTGGGATTAAGTGATTCTTTCCATCCAGGGAGTCAAAGAGCCAGGTTCTGATTTCTGAATACTAAACTCAGTGGTGGTAGCTACTGGGGCTGTTGCAAATATCATGCTGTCTTTCCTCTTCCAAGTACATGGAAGGGTTGTATGGCTGCTCTCAATTACAGTCATGTATAGTCAGCTGACTTGCCGTAGCCTTTAGCAGGTGAAGAAAGTGACATGTGTCCCTCCAGAGGACAGCTTTAAGAGCCAGTATGTTCCTTGCTACACCTTTCCTCCATCAGAGTGATAGGTGCTGTTGCAGATGGTGGCTGTTCTATCAGTCTCAGTCTTAGAGGGAGCACAGCATGAGGCAGAGCCCCATGTGTGATAACATGTGATGTAGGTGAGGAAAAGACCCCACAAACCTATGTTGGAAGCCACTGGAGATGTTTATGACTGCAGCATTCACTACCTCATTGTGACTAATGGCATTTTCCTAATTATGTAATTTTTCCCTAATCTAAACTTAAAAGTTTCATAGTGGGCATTGTAAGCTTAAAAAATGTATGTTGTTTCCCTTAATAATTTTTGGCTTATATATTGGCGTAATAGAATTATGGGTTGAGCGTTCGACTTCGGCTCAGGTCATGATCTCACCTTTGGTGAGTTCAAGCCCGGTGTTGGGCTCTGTGCTGACAGTTCAGAGCCTGGAACCTGCTTCAGATTCTGTGTCTCTGTCTCTCTCTCTGCCTTGCCCGACTGGTGCTCTGCCTCTCTCTCTCTCTCTCTCTCTCTCTCTCAAAAATAAATAAACATTAAAAAAAAACTTAATGATGGCGAGTTTGTTTTTGTTAGCATTTATTTATTTTTTAACAATATATTTTTTAAAAAGTTAACCCATGCTTCTAAAATATATGTTTTAACAAGCTCCTATTTATTTATTTATTTTTTTAATTTTTTTTTTCAACGTTTATTTATTTTTGGGACAGAGAGAGACAGAGCATGAACGGGGGAGGGGCAGAGAGAGAGGGAGACACAGAATCGGAAACAGGCTCCAGGCTCTGAGCCATCAGCCCAGAGCCCGACGCGGGGCTTGAACTCACGGACCGCGAGATCGTGACCTGGCTGAAGTCGGACACTTAACCGACTGCGCCACCCAGGCGCCCCAACAAGCTCCTATTTAAAGTAACAGTTTTCATTTCAGTTTCCTGATATATATTTAAGAGTTGTAACGAGGACTTCTCATATCAAGAAATAAAACTAGTCTTTATTATATTGGCATACATTTCTTTTAAAGGTTGAAGTTGTGACCTTTTATTTTTTTATGCACTCCTAGGGAAAGCTGACTGGGAATTACTGTAGGCATCTTTTTTATTATTCCTTATCTGGGAATTCTAATGGTCCCATGATATCCTCTTTGCTACCGCTAATGGTAATAGTGATCATTCATTGAAGGTCTATGTTCCAAGCTTAATGTTTGGTTCTTGATATAGTGTTTCAGTGAATCCTCATGGTAACTATGCAAGGTAGATGACAAAGTGAGACTCAGAGAGGTTAAGTAATTGCAGTGATTCAGATGTGTTAGGAAAAGACTCCCAGCTAAAAAACTGAAAAGAAATATTGAGATAAGTGAGAAACCAGAATGGTATCCTGGAATCCATCTGAAGGAAATTGTTTTAAGAAGAAGAAATGTTTAACTGTGCAAGATATTGCTGATAGTTCAAATAAGATGAAGACTAAAACTTGACCATTAAATTTGGCAACATAGGGGTCATTGTGACCTTGACAAGAGAAGCCTTGTGGTGGTAGGACAAATCTGCTTGGAATGGGTTTAGAGGGAAGAGGGGGGAGATAAATTAGATTGCAAATACAGAAAACTGTCTCAAGGAGTTTTTCTGTAGCCAGAATATAGAAACAGGATAATAGATGGAGAGAAAAGCCATCAGGGAAAGTTTTTCTTTTTTTTTTCTTTTTTCTCCTCCCCCTCCCCCTTCCCCTCCTCCTCCTCCTCCCCCTCCTCCTCCTCCTTTTTCTTTAGAACAGTTTAACATCAGAGAAATAATAATACGAGTGTATGCTGAGGAATGATCCAGTAGAGTGGGGATGAAGGACAGAGGAGGAGAATTGCTAGAGTGGTGCCCTCGAGCAGGTGAGAAGAAGTGGCATCTAATGTACACTGAAGGTCCTGACCTTTGACATGAGCTTGGCGAGCTCATCCTCTAACTTTTGGGAAGGTAAGTATGTGTTCCTGTGTGCTGGGTAGACGTGGAAAAGGGTGAGTGAACTTTGAGCAGTTCTATTTTCTTTGTAATGTAGAAAGCAAGGCCCACTGTGAGGGACAATGGGGAAAGATGTGTTAGAAATTTGAGAGGAGAGGGTGTAACCCCTTTGTCTCTGGGAGTGAGGAGAACAGACACAGGCAGAGGACATCAGCCGTGAGCAGTGGTGTGTGATGCATTGCAACAACATGGGATTCAGAGATTTTAGGGAAGACAGGGAGAGAATGGCCTGGAACAAGTGCCAAAGAAAACACTCATACCTTCTCTAAACATTGGGATTCAAGGACTGGGGAGAAATAACCGCCTTCACATGTGAGAGATGCATGGTTTATAGTGTTTTCTGAAAGATGAGGTTTAGGATAGATACACCAAGGGATGGAGAAGGCTAGGGGAGGGCTGGTGCAATGAACACCTGGGGCCTCCTGTTGACCTCTGGAGGTGGAAGGCAGGAGGTAGGTGTTGGCAGGCATTTTCTTTTGTGTGAGACTTACTCAGGAGCCCAGTAGTGGGCAAGCCTCACTCAGAAACCCCAATACCTAAGTATGTAAAGAAATGTTCAACTTTACTTTACCCTCACATTTTCAAGAAATTAAATCATAACAATGAATTCCTCTTTGTTCCATTAGATTCACAAAAATTAGAAGTTAGATATCATATGTTTGAGAAAATGGGAAGAAATGGGACATTTCATGCCCCAGTGGTGTGATGGAAAGTTGTTGCCATCATTCTCAAAAGCAATCTGGCAGTAATTAGAAAAATTAATATACTCCTGCCAATCCTAGCAATCCAATTCTAGGATGTATCTGTCAGGGAAAAGTTTTTACTAGTCCGTGAGGGGACATGTAGGAAGATGTTCACTACACCACTGGCTGTAGGAGCAAAAGTTGGAGGCAATCTAGACCTACTCACAAAGGATGTGGATAACAAAAATGTAGTATATGCACATCATGGACCTTGACATATCAGAAGATAGGAGGATGTCGGGGTGCCTGGGTGGCTCATTCCGTTAAGCATCTAACTTCAGCTCAGGTCATGATCTCATGGCTCGTGAGTTCAAGCCCCATATTGGGCTATGTGCTGACAGCTCAGAGCCTGGAACCTGCTTCAGATTCTGTGTCTCCCTCTCTCTCTGTCCCTCTCCAACTTGTGCTCTGTCTCTCAACATTAAATAAACATTAAAAAATTTTAAGAAGATAGAGGATGAATTAGACCCAGGACATGGATATGTTTTAAAAGTGTAGTGTTGAGTTGGAAAAGAACTGTTGAAATTTATAGTGCAGTTTAACACATATAAATTAAGTGTCACACACAAGAATACTATCTATTTCAGGAGATGTTTATACAATAAGGATGTGAATTAAATATATTGCAGCAGTGACCAAGGTGGAGAAGAGGGTTGGGGTTGGAGGTGAAAGGGGAACAAATGCATTAAAATAAAGGAGGAGAGGAGTTTGCAAAGATGATAGCAAACTAGAAAGGAAGGAGTCTGATTAACTCAACTCTGTACACCTGAAATTTTAAAAAAGAAAAAATCAAAGATCAATCCTTTGTGCTTTAGTTTTTGTTAATAAATTTGCCATTTTGCTGGCCTTTCTGCAAAGGTAAAGACTTTATCAAGTGCTCTAATACTTTCAGACACTGTATACATGTTAACTTAATAGACCTAGCAGAGAAAAAAGGTTAGCTGATTGAGCTTAAGCACTTCTTGCTACTTCCATACTTCCAAGATATTTTTGTATTAAGTGTTTATATCAACACCAAAGTATAAGCAGGTAAGATGGTGAGCAATTTAAGACTAAGGACGTTATTATCTAGTCTCCAATACAGTACTAACCAAGATAAATACTTAATAACTGGTTCCTGAACAAAAGTGGATTTTGCATGTTGAGGAAATAATAACTAATAGTAATGTTTTCAGATGCCAGAGAATTAAATCCTTTGTATGATGTTTTATATGTGTGTGTGTGTGTGTGTGTGTATATATATATATATATATATATATATATATATATGGCTACCAAGATACTATATATATATATATATATATATATATATATATATATATGAGGCTTCCAAGATAGCATGAGCCAATCACTGAGTTGTAGGGTTATTGGCTTCTTGTACAAGAAAAGTGTGTCCCATGGAGCTCGTATTCCTAATTAGTACTGCTCCGTTGTACATCTGCAATAAAAACTACTGTAAAACTTGAGTAGGTTCTGTTTAGTAATTTAGTATTTCACCTACAAATCATGATAAATGAAATGTTGATCCAGTTGCCAAATCTGAAAACCATGTTTATCTGGACTGCAAAACACAAAAACAGTTTTAGGTAAATACATTTTAGGCGTGACGCTATATCACACAATAATTTCTTGATTTTTTTTCTTATGAATAGGGCTGTACAGTATCTGCTTTTCTAACCATCCCTGCCCCCATTTTTTAATGGCATTGCATCTTAGTTTCACGTGTAAATCATACGTTGGCTATAGTCCAAAAGTAATACACTACTGACTCTTGCTGAAGACCCAGTCTATACCTACCTGCAGAGAATTCTATAGCCCTGGGAGGAGTCTGTAGAAAGACTGGGAAGCTAGACGTTACAAGACTGGAGAACCAAATGCCAGAGAAGCTGAAATCACTTTTGTTTGAAAAAGACATTTTATTTTATTTTATTTTATTTTATTTTATTTTATTTTATTTTATTTTATTTTATTTATTGTGTTTTGTTTTGTTTTATTATTTTATTAAAATTTTTTTTATTTATTTAAGAGAGAGAGAGAGAGACAGAGCACGAACTGGGGAGGGGCAGAGAGGGAGGCACTGAATCTGAAGCAAGCTCCAGGCTCTGAACTGTCAGCCCAGAGCCCGATGCGGGGCTTGAGCCCCAAAACTGTGAGATCATGACCTTAGACAAAGTTGGCCGCTTAACTGACTGAGCCACCAAGGTGCCCCTTATTTATCTTATTTTATTTATTTTTAACATTTATTCATTTTTGAGACAGAGAGAGAGCACGCAAGCAGGGGAAGGGCAGAGATAGAGGAGACACAGAATCCAAAGCAGGCTCTGATCTGTCAGCACAGAGCCTGATGTGAGGCTCAAAATCACAAACTGTGAGATCATGACCTGAGCCGAAGTTGGGTGCTCAGCTGACTGAGCCACCCAGTGCCCCTGAAAAAGACTTGCATTTTAAACAGAGATAATTATTTTTTTGGGTTTTTTTGGGGGAGGGTTTGGGTGGGCAGGAGGAAGAGGGGGTTGGCAGTGCTTGCTGGGTGCCTTATGCCTATGCACTAGGAGCATGCCTATACACACAAGTTTGAGCATTGCTTTTTAACTTTATGCAGGTTTAGGGATCCAATCTAAGGTTGAGGGAAGGTGAGACCAGATAGGAAGTTCCTTAACTGCGGTATCTCCTGACCTTAGAAAGGAAGGGGGAGTCCTTTATAGACAGACTGAGTTCAGTGGTCAGTTTTCAGCTGAGACATGGAAAAAAGCATGATTGCCCTTGCCTAGAAAAGCGGAAATTTAGCTAGCTGGTCCCTAAGTCCAAAAAGGACTTGTAGGAAGCCACTTTATGGTGTCATGATTTCAGATAACATTAAAAATGAGAATTAGTTTAAGCCACCAATAGACTGTAATATTTTATAATTTGAATATATTATACTTATTAGGCCATCTTTCTATTGTTGGATTTTAGATTATGTTCATAAAGATAGTACTACAATCATTATTTCTCTTAGGTAGATTTCTTTGCTGATATTAGTAGAAGAAAACGTTGATGGTCTGTGTATATATGGTCAGATTATTCTCGAAAAATTTCCAATTTATCTTTTCACACTAGGTTTTTTTGCTTGTTTGTTTTCCCTTGGCTAGCCTTGTTACTTCGTTTTGCTTTATTATTATAAGTTTTTAAATTTTAATTCCAGTATAATTAATATACAGCGTTATATTAGTTTCCGTTGTACAATATAGTGATTTAGCAATTCTGTACATTACTCAGTGCTCATCCTGATAAGGGTACTCTTAACCACCATCACCTGATTCACCCAGCCTCCCACCTACTTCCCTCTGGTGACCACCAGTTCATTCTTTATCATTAAGAGTCTGTTTCTTCATTTGTCTCTTTTTTTTTCCTTTGTCCATTCGTTTTGTTTCTTAAATTCCACATGTGAGTAAAATCCCGTGGTGTTTGTCTTTTTCTGACTGGCATATTTCACTTAACATTATCTTCTTGAGCTTGATCCATGTTGCTATAAATGGCAAGATTTCATTCTTTTTTATGGCTGAATAATATTCCATTATTACACATCTTTATCCATTCATCTATTGATGGGCTGCTTCCATAATGTGGCTATTGGAAATAATGCTGCAATAAACATGTGGGTGCATATATCCTTTCTAATTCATGTTTTTGTACTCTTTGGGTAAATATTCAGTAGTGCAATTACTGGTTTATAGGGTAGTTTTATTTTTAACTTTTTGAAGAACCTCCACATTCTTTTCCACGTGGCTGCACCAGTTTACCTTCTCACCAACAGTGCACGAGGATTCTTTTTTTCTCCACATCCTTGCCAACACTTGTTTCTTGCTTTTCACACTATTTTAGAAGACAGTTATTCTCAACTACATTTCAACAACATGTATCTTTTTTGGTACTTTTGTCTATTGGAAAAATGTTGACAAATTCTTTTGATATTTTTTGAAGAATGCAATTGACCAATTTTTACATGCTTTTTTGGATTATGAACAAGGCAAAGAATTTGAAGAAATACGTATGAATTGCTTTCATTTCAATATTGCCATTCTGTAGTGGTGTATTTGTATTTTTGTTGCTATCTGTGCTGTTAATATTTTATAACTACCAATATATCATATTTGGCAAATAGTTTATGTGCATTGTTTTTTTTTAATGGTAGTTCTGCAAATGAATATATATTTTTACATTTTTGAAATACAAAAGCAATATGTGTACTTATAACATGTCAGATAATATACAGATCTTTTCCCTGGCTCACATGCTCACAATGCCACTAGTTCAAAAGATAACCAATATTAACAGCTTGATATGTAGTCTTCTACACATTCTGTATGTCTAGACCAGCATATGTACACATTTGTTTTTTTCTTAAAGTGTAATCATGACAAAACAATTTTATGCTTATTTTAGAGAACTTAGTAAGATAAAAAATATATTACTCAGAAATAGGGGCACCTGGTGGCTCAGTCAGCTGAGTATCCAACTTCTACTCAGGTCATGATCTCATGGTTTGTGAGTTCGAGCCCCGCATCGGGCTCTGTGATGACAGCTCAGAGCCTGGAGCCTGCTTCGGATTCTGTGTCTCCCTCTCTCTCTACCCCTCCGCCATTCGTGTTCTGTCTCCCTCAAAAACTAAATAAATAGGAAAAAAATTTAAATATATTACTCAGAAATTATCAAAGTTGCTATATTTATTTCATCTTTGTTATGATTTAGAAAGGTCTAATAATTGTAAATTAATAATACAAGTGGTAGTACTTTAAAATTAAATACTACAAAGCCATTAAAAAGTCATATAAATATTTTCTTTTTAATTATCTGCAACATTGTTTTAATAGTTACTTTATATATAACATAATAAATATTTCTAAGCCATTCCCTATTAGACTTTTTTTTTTAAATTGAGGTATAGTTGACACATAATGTTTTCATTAGCTTCAGGTGTACAACATAGGGATTCCAGAAGTTATGAGACATTTTTGTAATCCTAGAATATGTAACAAAGGTAATAGGAGCACTTGTGTCTTATTACTTGCTTTTAATGGGAAAATCTCTAGTCTTAATTGACATTGAGAATCAAAAAAAAATACTTCCACTATTTCATATGCTATTGACCAGTGGTTTTAGATGTTCTTTATCAGGCTCTATAATTACTTCCTATTTCCACTTCCTAAGTTCTTGATGTCTAGTTAAAACAAAAGGTTTAGTGAAGGATTTTTTAAATGCTCTAACTATATCTGTTGAACTGATCAATTGCTTTATTTTTTTTTTAAGTGATCTATTTTCTCTAACAGGTTTTCCAATTTTAAGCCTACTTGTATTTGAAACTTTCATTAAATTCAAATTATTTTACCACAGCACATCATCTGAAGACTTTAAGGTCCCACTAGATCTCATTATAAGTTAAAACTTTAACTGCTGGTAAAAAATAGTGAGTACAGATATTAGAACTCCTATTTACCATGAACTGGTGAACTCCCGCTGTGCTTTGTACAGGATCCCTCTCCCTCCACAGCCGTCCAGATCCAGAAAGTGATGCCAGCCAGAAACCTGGAGTGATTGGAGGACTCCTCTCATTTGTTTTTCTCTCGGGGATCACAAGTCCTGCCTTGTATAAGGCCCAATATCTATAAAGAGTTATTTTGTATAGATTGTCTAATTTTTTAGTTTTTTTTTTTTTTTTTGGTGGGGAGGCAAGTTGGTTTAAATTACTACATTATGGTCAGAAGTGGAAATCTCACAGATATGAACTTAAAGCAAGATGTAGATGAGTTGGATGTATCAATACTACTTTTATTTCTTTTTATTGAATATTCTATTTGGACAATTGTTAGGAGGGCTAGGTACATGTTCTATGTGGTACACAAGATGAAAAGCTTTTCATAGTTCTAGATTGATCATTGTGTTGTCTTTAAAAAATTTTTCTTAAAATATTTATTTACTTATTTTGAGACAGAGAGAGAGAGAGCAAACGGGGGGGGTGGGGAGAGAGAGAGAAAGAGAGAGTGAGAGAGAGAATGAATCCCAAGCAGGCTCCACGCTGTCAATGCATAGTCCAATTCAGGGCTCAATGTCACAGACCATGAGATCACAACCTGAGCTGAAATTAAGAGTAGGACGTTTAACCAGCTGGTCCACCCAGGTGCTTCACTCATTATACTGTCTTTAATCAGGAATGATCTTAAGATGTAGACTATTACCTAGTTATTACATAAAGGAGCAACTCACCATCAATTAAATATAAATTGAAATAATCTGTTGCACTCTTACTAGTATTGAATCAAGATTGATCCAAATAATAGGTTGAGTTCGGGTGGTTATAGTAAGGATAAGTTTTTGAGCTCAGTTATAGTGATGAGATCTTTGGGGTAGTGTTATTCTTAATATTTAAGAGGCATACATATCTTTAAGAGGCACACACTAAGGTTATTCCATGGATGAGAATAACCAGTCACAAAAGAACACACAAGTCATGTGGGCTAAAAAAAAAAAACAAAAAAAAAAAAACTGAAATTTTTTTCCTTACGTTAGAAGATCCAGATGACAGAGTCTTTACTGAGAACCTGTCCAAGGCCAATTATAAGAAAAACAGTTGTTACTAGGCTGGCATTTCTACTGTTGACGGACTACTTGTTTGTGATGAGAACAAATGTGGCTGTTGACAAAAATGACAAATCTCAAGTAATAACTAAAGCAAGGAGGTTTTGTATTAACCAACAACTCAGAATATTTACGCTGTATTTTTTTGTGAGAGTTTAATCATGAACTGACAACAACCTCGTCTCAGCCTGTGTCACCTGAGGAATCTGGAATTTGAGAAAATTTATAGACACGTTCACCATTTCACTCTTTAAAATTACCCCCTATCTTAATTTAAGTCCTGAGACTGTGAGGCTCTGGAATACCTTGTTCACCTTCCCTCCCAGATGCTTTCATTAAATTTTACTTTAACTTTATGCTTGCTGTTTTTACAAAGGGTGGTCTGAGTGGGACTCTTGTAATCGCATAATTTTATAATCGCATAATTGAAGCGATGTGTTACTTGGTGTGTCTTCTGCAGGGTTTCACGTTGTAAATTCCTGCTTGAGTCTTGTTCCAGGAAGTAGCACAGACTGCGGAGACAAATGTGTGTACTTTGCTTGTCAGATAATGAAAAGAATGCAGTTCTGCATGTTCCCCTTTGTGTTCTGACTTGGCAGGAAACGGGAAGCTCAGTTCCATGCCCAACTCCAACTGCCGCTTCAAGCAAAGGATAGGGGTGGCTGGGTGGCTCAGTCAGTTAAGTGTGTGACTTTGGCTCAGGTTATGGTCTTAGAGTTCGTGGGTTCGAGCCCCGCATTGGGCTCTGCGGTGACAGCTCAGAGCTGGAGCCTGCTTCAGATTCTGGTTTCCCTTTCTCTCTGCCCTTCACCCATTCACGTGCTCTCTCTCAAAAATAAATAAACATTAACATTTTTTTTAAAAAAAAGCAAAGGATAATACCTACTTGCCTTTTACTTAATGAGTATGCTTAAAACCATTTTGTTCCTATCTACTGTATTATTTTATGTTTACGCTGTAAGACAGTTTAAATGTTTTTGGAAGAATGTGGTATACATCTGAAATTAAAAAGGGAAGGTAAGAAGGGAGAGGTGTCCAGAGCATGTGGTCTGGAGTGGTCATAGGCTAACAAGAGAAAATGATAAGAGAAAGTGAATTTAGGAATTAAGGCACGTGCACAAGAATTACATTTAGCGAAAACCACGAAGCTATTAAGAACAGAGCAGGGATCCTGGGATTTGGCCACTTTACTGGATCAGTGTATCAATGAAAAGGTAAACAGATTTTAGGGATGTGTGAAATGAGATGTTAAACAAAGCTCAAGGAACTAGATTGTCTATTTCATTAAGACATGAAGTATCCAAGGAACAAGAGTTGTGAAACACCGTAGCTGTGTCGTTTGCGAGCCAGGGATCTGATTTAGAGAAGAGCAGGAACGTACAATTGTGTATTTTACTTCAATTTCTCATTATCCTGTGCTAAGTATGCCATGTGCTGTCGCCTAAAGCACTTGTACTCCTTTGACTTAATTTTCTTTTAAAGTTTTTATATTTAGGTTATTAAGAAAATCTATTGGTTCCTAGGGCGAATTTATTTTTACAGACTTTGGTGTCATTTTCCAGAGAAAAAGTAACTTGCTAGTGTTTCTAGTCTTTTCATATATGACTAGTTTTTGTTTTATCAGTGCATTTTTTTAACCCTTGAGTAAATCTTGGAGATCAGCTGCAGGCAAATCATAAAAAAAAGTGTGCTACAAAGTCCCACAAAGGTGGAGACCATGTATATTGGGTTTATTCCAATATCTACCATGATGCCTGGCTCATTGGACACTTGAGTGAGTCAGTGGATGGCCATATGGACGAGTAGCTTCATGTCAAGAATCTGTGGCTCAGAGGACAACTGGTATGTGAAGGAGCAGTATCTAAGCACCTATAGGGGATTGGCAACACTATTTCCTCAATCTACTGGTAGTATAACTTTAGGAGTATTGGTCTTATGATGAGGCTTCTGTTTTGGACTAGTGAATCACACCATTCCTGCTGCTTCTGACACTGGACACAGGATTCTGTTAGACACAGGATACACTTGGGAGTATCTTTATGTTCGCACAAGCGTGCTTGGAGTCTCTCCAGAGTGGTTCACATTTGGGAAGTTGAGATCGCTTAGTTCCTGTCATGACTTAGACAAGGGGTTGACTTCTCAGTATTTGCTACTTGTGGATTAAGCAAATGTGTATTGTATATACAGAGAACAGTGCTCTAGGCTCAGATCTGGCCCCTCTTAGCTGAGCGCAGGTCATTCCAGCTTTCTGAGTTTCAGATTGCTCTTCTATTAAAACAAGGAGGCTGCTTTTCTGATGTGTTTTCTAGCTCCAAAGTTTTATGATTCTATTTCAGGAACCACGTCTGCAATATTTCAGATACTCCCCTGTACAGGGTCCACTCATTCCTTGCTGAACTGAGAAACCACCTATTATTAGTCACTTTCTTTTTTGGAGAATTAGGCCATATCAGGCCTCTGTCTGTCCTTGGCCCTTATTCTAGGGCACAGATTCTCAGATTTCTAGTGCTTTAGGTGTAAGAGCTGAGCCTTCCATTCTGAGGCAGGTAGTTGTAGTGAGTTCATAACTTAGTTTACTGAGACAAGTACATGCCTAACAGAATTGTCACCTACTTGTTTATGAGATTACTATGTCTGCCAGCTGGGTACAAGCTGAAGAGAGCAAACCTGCATTTCATCACCTCTGCAACACAGAAAGTACTTTTGTTGTTTTTAAATTTTTCTAGATTCCAACACACAACTGTGAGAGAAAAATGTTATGCACAACTGGATTTAAAAAACTAGGCAAGAAAAAGAATGACTCCTCTGTTCTTGATGATTCCAAGCAAAGTGTATATTTTTGGAAAGAAGGAAGGAAGTTTTCGTTTGTTATGTTTCTTACTGACTTCTCATGACATTCATTCTGAGCTATTCATTATAATAGAAGAATGAATTTAAAGTGAAACCAATTTTAATAATTTTCATTCCCAGCCTTCAATATCTAATAACCTCTACCTGCTTCTCTCCATGTCTTTCGAGTCCTTCTCTCGCTTGAGATTAAGGGGATAAAATTGTCCCTCTGGGCAGAGGGAATGGAGAATCCAAGACTGGAGGGAGGGCAGCTGATGAGGAAGTGATTGTGGTTGTGTTAACCCACGCAGGTGATAAGACTGAGTGAAGGCAGGTTCAGTAGGAACAGGAGGGAGGTAGTTTTGAGAAATGCCAATCAAGCAGAAGGTCTAAGCTGAATGACAAGAAATCCAGAAAGACTGTATCTTTTGGTTTGGAGGGCCAGTGGATAGTGGTGGCACCAGCTATTGAGAGAGGAAAGCAGGTTTGGACAGAAAGATGGTCTGAGCTGTCTAAAGCATCCAAATGGTGATGTCTAAGAGATAGTTTATTATGTAGATTTGTTGCTAAAAGAGATTTGCAGGACTGTGAGCATGATATTATTGTTTCTATTTTTAAAGTCAGGTAACTGAGCTAAAGAGGTTAATTCACTTAGGAAAGTAAATTTACAAGAGATGATAGATTGGCATTCTGTCCTTGCTTTAAACATTTGGAGTGAGTCTTTAAAACAAAGGTGGTGGGAATCTTCTGAGAAAGCAAAAGCTTTTCTCTGAAAAATCTATATCAGAGTATCTTCCTGTCATCAAAGGAAACGGTGTTTGAGAACAATGAAAGTCTGGAAGAAGTGTTGATTCTAATATATCCTGACCTTTCCCCTGCCTCCCCAACTTTCTCTTTCAAAATGGGTACTAGCTGCCCTAGAGTCAACACACGTACAACAAACATGGGCTTCGGACAGGATCTGGGAGCCACACAGACCTCAGTGGCTCTGGGGTTTGCTGATTCTACTTCCTATCAAATAAACCATTTCATTTGATGCTGTGGTTCCTGTGGTTGCCATTCAGGTAGGGGGTTGAGAGAGTTTACAAGCAAAGTAGTGAACTCTTTCTCTTCTAGCACTGTTGGAAGCCAGATGCCTTCATTCTGTTCTCTTTTTCTTCCCCACACTCCTCCCTCATAGCCTTTTTATTCCTCTTCCACTCAACACCAAATCTGGTCCAGCCCCAGCACTGATCTCTTAACTCCCTTAGTTACTAGCTTTCTACCTGTCTGCTCTTGGTTCCGGCTTACCCTAGAGGTAGTGGGAACCCATGTACCACCTAAGCCCCATCTTGACTTAGTAAGCTAACAAGCCACTTGTAAACAGAGATGGTCCTCCAGAGATTCCTATTCTCACCCTGAGAACAATCCTATATTTTGCCTAGGCCCTAGCCCGTGCACACCAGGGCTTGTGTACCAGGACAACCCGACACATGATATAACATCTGCTTACTGCCATTATACATCCACTTTATGAGATGGTTAAAGCAACTTTTAAAACGTATTTTCCCAAATGTTTTTCTTTGATTCTTAGTTCTTGGCTCTAAATTTTAGTTGTGCCACCAGCATAGTCTCAGTAACTTTTTTTTTCATTTGAAGCCATTTTATTCCATTACCTACACTTTAATGCTTTGCAACTGCCATGAAAATTTTATAGACTAATTTTTAAAAGTACCACAAAAGTGAATTAGAGGCAGTATATCTTACAATATCAGAATACAACGGCATTACTCTGTATTTTCAGATCTCCTTGAATCTGATGATCCCATGGGGCTTTATGGAATACGTAGTAAATGTATCCTGGCTTGAAATTTTTGGTGCCCATGCTGGCATTTCTCGTTAGTACCTTACCAAGGGTTTTAGTAACTATATGAAATGGGAGGCTCATTAATACATATAAAATAAGTCAAAAGCGCCCATTTTCAATGGATAAATTTAGGATAGACTCTCTCAGCACTGGAACATCTGTGAGAGCATGGTACTGGTTAAGGCGAATGAAGACAAGCCTCACACTACTAAAAGGTACAGTGCAAAATTTGTCAGGTAGGAAATGGATGAGGCAAGAGGTGAAGGGAATTCATTCCAGTGCCTTTCCAGTAATGTACGTCTTTTCTTCCAAGATAAATGCCCAGTCTTTTATTTGCTTATTTTTGATTTATTTCCACTGCAGAATTTTTCAGATACTGCTAGTCTTTTGCTGTAATCAGGCCTGTGACAAAACTTCAACAGTCCTTATGCAGCATTGTCCTGTTTGCATAGGATCAACTGGGCTTTAGCAAATACTGTCCTTCAGTGATGTGGGCGGAAATGATCTGGCAGGAGCTATGGTGAAAGGGAAGGTTCTATCTAGGACATCTCATTCCCAGTTCATTGTGCGACCCATCAAGTGCCATTTCCTCTCCACTTAACAAATACTGTTCTGTATTGTTCTAATCTTCTTTATTCCATTGAACTAATATGTCTATTCTTTTGTGAAAGTCATGCATGGCATGAAAATGTTTGACTGTGATTAAAAATTGTTAACCTTCACTTTTACTATAAATAATAATTTGCAAATCTGGTATTTGCAAATGACTTAAATACGCCTGCTCTAGTCTCCTAACTTTTATACCCCTCTCCCTTTCCTTAGCTTTTGGTTCAGATAGGGATTTAAGAAGAAGACATTGTAAATTGGAATAAAAAGTATAAAGGAAGATAAGGTTCCTCTAAAATGTACGTACAGCAGAACAACCAGGAGGGCTTGTTCAAATACAAATTGTTGCACCACCCCCAGCCCTTTTACTTCTGGAGTTTCTGATCCAGTAATGTGGAATGGGGCAGAGAATTTGTATTTCTGTCAGGTTCCTAGGTAAGCTGATACTGTGCCATAGTTTGGAAACCACTGCTCTTGTAGTGTTGAATTGACATTTTTCTCTTAATCCCTTGCTTTTCTATGCCATGTATTTTGTCTTTTTCTATCCACCTAATGCAGCCTCTTTAAATGGATAGTGGCCTCCATGATCATGCATATCAGGAAAACAGCAAAGCCTACCCATCCTTAGCCATTCACAGGTAGGCCTTCACAGGTTCTTTGTCTAGCCCCTCAACATGCACTCACATCCCCCGTTTGGCTCCAGAGTTGGGCTTCCACTGTGGCCCTTGTCTTCTTGATGATTCCTTTCTGAAGAATTATCTTGGGTCGACCCAGAAACTCTCCTTAAAATCAAAATCCAATATTTTTACCCTTTTACCTTACACAAAATAGTGGATATGAGACACCTGGTCATTTTCCATTTCCTCCTCTGAAGTACAGCACATGGAATAGAATTGACTAATGAATAGGCTGAAGCCTGGATGGGTCTACACGTCCATCTTTCTTAAGGGAAGAGTATTGAATTTTTTATTTATCTCTTTAGTTTCTTTTTTTCCTGCATTTATACTTAAACACAGGTGGCTGTAGTCAATAGGGAACTAGAAAAGCAAATGTAGGGAAAGAAAAGTAAGCAAACCTGTTACCCAGGTACAATAGTCTTGCTGACCTCAGGCTTTGGGTTCACACTATAGTTTGTGTGCACTACAAAGCCTTCATGACATATAATAAATAATTATGATTGCTGTAATTTATAGAAGGTTTTATTTTTTTTTAATTTTTTTAACGTTTATTTATTTTTGAGACAGAGACAGAGCATGAACGGGGGAGGGGCAGAGAGAGGGAGACACAGAATCGGAAGCAGGCTCCAGGCTCTGAGCCATCAGCCCAGAGCCTGACGCGGGGCTCGAACTCAAGGATGAGTGACCTGAGCACGAGATGGTGACCTGAGCTGAAGTCGGCCGCTTAACCGACTGAGCCACCCAGGCGCCCCTAGAAGGTTTTAATAAATGCCAGGAGTAGACTAACACTTCTGTGCCTTCACTCTTATACCTGACGGCATGCCATGCAGGTCTCACTGTATTTTCCAAGGAGGAAAGTGAATGTTAGAAATTTAAATAGTTTGCTCAAAATCCCTCAATTGAGTAATTGACAGTGCTGGTATTTGTACTCAGATCTCATGCCCTCAACTCCTCGAGTCCATCTCGTGCAGTCAGCAGGATACTTTAAAAAAGAAAATTACTTTGAGAAGGGAAAACAATTTTGCTGTGGGAAGCTAGTGGCAGCTCGTGTAAAGTGATCTGGTAACAATAGGAATGGTGAGAATAACAATACATATTTATAACATTTACGGTAGCTGTATTCCAGGTTATGTGCTCTATGTGACTTGTCTCATTTAATCTTTAGAACAACAGTGTGATACAGACGCTACTGTCCCTACAGTGCTTTCTAGCCTTAATGACCCTTATGTGCATTTCAGTGTGATCAGTTTGCTTTTTGACATCATCCAAGTTTCATAAACCTCCTTGGCCTCAAGTTCCTCACCTGTAAAATAAAGTGGTTGGATGACAGGTGGTTTTCATGCTACCGGCTCCCCCATTCCCTAATAATGTGACGTCGAGGCTGTCTTATGAATTTTGTCCGCAATTCCAAATTCTCTCTTGCTCTTTTCCTCCTTTCAAATCTTTTCCTCTAGATGAGCAAGGGATGAGAGACATTCTTATTATTTTATGATAAACTTGTACTCCAACAAGTCTCCTGTAAGCTTTTAATTAAGAAAATAAAGCATGCTCATGAAAAAATAAATAGTACAGAATTCTGGAATGTAGAAATCCCCTCTCTATTTCTGTCATGCTCCCCATCTCCTACCCAGAAGAAGTTACTTTTAAGTTTATAGATTCTTCAAAATTCTGCATAACAAAATCAATTTCCAAACTTTCTCTCTCATAGGTAGCCAGATTTCCTTGTATCTGAGGTGTGAGTAAAACATAAAAACATTCTGAGTAGTGGTACGTACGTGGATTTTGTAGACATGAGTGACCATATATAAAAGAAAAAAAGCATCAAAACCTGATCAGGTCTAGTCACTGGGAACATGTTGAATTTATCACACACAAAAATGGCTTCAGTGTCTTGCACAAGTTTATAGGTGCTTTCATAGTCTTCTGGGAGTGGGGGGCAGTGGAAGCACCTTATCATACTGGTTGCCCAGCTCCACCCAGTGGGGTAGGGTGAAAGCAGCAGTAATGGTGGCCAAGAGTGCAGACCCCAGAGCCATACCACCTCGATTTGGATCGCAGCACTGACACTATTTGAAATGTTGCCTCTTTTTGCCTCACTTTCCCCATGTGTAAGGTTGCTTTGAGTACTAAGTAAGTTAATATTTGTCAAGAATTTCAAACAGTGCCTAGAATATCGTAAACATTACGTAAATAAAACAATGCAGAATCCCTTTCTACAGTCATTCTGTCACTCCTGAGAGTTTATCTTGTTCACAGTTGTTCCTGAATGTCTAGCGTGGAGTTTGGCAAATTTTAATTACTCAATTCATGTTTTTGAATGAATAAGGGTTGAATATTTCCAGAGTTAGGGATCGGAACTCCACAAATAAACTCATTTCCTAGTTGGATAGCTCTAGATAATAGAAAATATTTTCCTTTACTAAGTCAAAAGCTGTGTCATCTCTAATTTCTTTTTTTTTTTTCAACGTTTATTTATTTTTTGGGGGACAGAGAGAGACAGAGCATGAACGGGGGAGGGGCAGAGAGAGAGGGAGACACAGAATCGGAAACAGGCTCCAGGCTCTGAGCCATCAGCCCAGAGCCCGACGCGGGGCTCGAACTCACGGACCGCGAGATCGTGACCTGAGCTGAAGTCGGACGCTTAACCGACTGTGCCACCCAGGCGCCCCTCATCTCTAATTTCTACTGATTATTCCTGGTTCCAAATTCTGCAGCAACTCACTGTGCCTCCTGCCCGTTGAATTGGTGGCATCTCTTAACATATTTTGAAGATCGTGTGCATGCTCTTTCTCTTTTTAGAGTGAAGTATTCCTCAGTAATTATTCTATAGGTTCATGTCTGGCTGTGTTCACGGACAGTATGCTGTTTGAGCTTCATATGTATACATAAAGCGCTCAGAAGAATTACATGCAGTAATGCGTGTGCAAGCAGTTAGCTCAGGACTTGCTACAAAGTAGGCCACTTAAGAATTTCAATGGTGTTGGTGTGTGTGGGTGGCTCAGCGAGTTAAACCTGTTACTCTTGATCTCAGGGTCGTCAGTTCAAGCCCTGTGTCAGTGCAGTTTGTCATCAAATGCGGCTCCTATTCTTTAACAGACCTTAGATCAGGCCCTGATCATTTTTTACCTCGATGATTGTGTGTACTTCCCTCCTTCCAATCTTTCCTCTATATTGCTACAAGAATTAAAATTCCTAAGTAGATTTTATCATAATACTGGCCTTCTTAGAAATCTCTGGTGATATCTCTGCTTAAAGAAGAAAGTCATTTTTGCTTAACCAGATACATGACTAGCTTTTTTTTTTTTTTTTTTTTCAACGTTTATTCATTTTTGGGACAGAGAGAGACAGAGCATGAACGGGGAGGGGCAGAGAGAGAGGGAGACACAGAATCGGAAACAGGCTCCAGGCTCTGAGCCATCAGCCCAGAGCCCGATGTGGGGCTCGAACTCACGGACCGCGAGATCGTGACCTGGCTGAAGTCGGACGCTTAACCGACTGCGCCACCCAGGCGCCCCAACATGACTAGCTTTTTAAGCTATCTTCCTGGCCTCATTACGTGGCCATTTTTCTCCTTATATTGTGTGTTCCTAGTCAGACAGGTAGGCGGGACAGATGCTTTTGTGTCTTTGGATCTTTGCACATGCAGTTTTTTGTAACCTAGAATGCCTTCTACTCTCTGCTTTGTAATAACCTTTTACTTACCAAATCCTTCCTAATATTTTGTAATTATTCACATACCTCCCTCCTCTATAAAGCCATCCCTGAGTCTTCCAGACAAAATTCATCATTTGTTTTTTGTATTGACTTAATGCATGTTTATACCTCTTTGGGTATATAACACATTGCATTTTAGCTATTCGTTTATGTGTAATTATAGTTGTTAATCACATTTTATTTAGTATCTTATAGTTAAAAATGTTTCTACTTCTATTTAGTCTTCATAGTATGAAAATCAGAATTCCTATTTTATATATAAATAAAGTTGGAGGCAAAGGAGTCTCTGAATATGGTAACACCTCAATGATTTCGATGGCATTTCCTTAGACTTACCATGTAGGAAGCATTATCCTAAGTGTCTTGCAGGTAGTGAATCATTTAATTCCTTACCATAGCCCCATAAGGTTGCTACCAATACTCTATTTCATTGATTTTTAAGATCTATCTTGTTCAGTTAGCTGTTGCTGCATAATAAAACTCCCCCAAATGTAATGATCTAAAATAATAAGTACTCTTGCTCATGAACCTATAGAATGTTTTTGCGGATCTAGGTGGGCTCAGATAGTTTTATAAAAGCTTGTTCATGCATCTGTGGTTCACTGGTGGGTAGGTTGGATGCTGAGTAATCTAGCAAGACCTTGGGTAGATTGCATTGGCTTTATTCCACATGATCTCTCCACTTCCTAGCAAGTTGGGGGGGGGGTGGTGGACGGTAATTTTCCTAGTAATAGTGGAGTTCCAGGACCAAGTGGAAGCATGCAAGGCCTCTTGAGCATCAGTTTGCAAATAGGCACATCATTTGTCTGTCGTATTGTATTGGCCCAAACAGGTCATAGGGCAAGCAGAGTTTCAGGTGTTGGAGAAATAGACTTCTTCGGGGGGGGGGGGGGGGCGCTGCAAAGACATGCTGCAAAAGATGTGGTCTGAGGGAAAGAAAGACTTGGTGCCATGTTTACAATGAGCTGCCATGTGTCTTTTTTTTTTTTTTTTTCTGCATTGTAACATCTCTGAAATTGGTCTTATTATCATTGCTGGCTTCAGCCTGGGTTTCCATCAAATTCTTGCAGATATGATTTGCGTTTGCTTCTGCCCGTCACCTGGATCATGACCAACCTAAGGCCACTTTCAATTAAATTCTTTTTTGAGGTTTTTCAGACCATACGGCTAGGGTGAATTCAGCCTGCATGGACACGAACTTCCTGTTTATATAGCAGGGAACATATTTCTTCCGTTTGCACTCTATGTCATAGTGGAGGCATGCAAGTTTTCTGGCACTTTTCTCTGTGTGTCACGTCTTTTTCTCATTTTCCTTACATTGAAGTCCTGACCCTTTGACAGGTTCACTTTACACTGGATCTTCCTTTCAGCTCTCTGCTTTGGGTGTTTTTCTTTTGTAGTAGTGTATCAGATAAGGGTGCGTTTCACAATGAAAGACATCTTAGATAAAATATGCCATATCTCTACTATAAAGATGAGGAATTTGAACCACGATGAGTTTAATGAAGTTGCCAAAGGCCTAGCTGTTAAATAGTAGAAGAATTAAAGCCCAAATACTGTGGTATAGGACCCCTCCTACTAACCACTGCCACTATTCAATATATCAACTGAATATTTAGCTTTAAAAATGCATTATAGCTTAGAAATTTCCATATATTGTGCCTTTTATCACCAATTGTCTTGGCGATTCTGACAGTAGACAGGGGTTACATAATTTAATATATACATATATTAAAAGATTATATATACGTATATAAAAGATCAAATATAAATAATATGCTTTGTCTTTCAGGCAATACACATTATTTTATTAGTGACCTAACTTTATGAAGTTAATAATATATGTAGTTCAAGATCTGAAGTAAGTCTATTAAGAGAGACTTTCCAGCAGCTTCTAAAAAAAATATTTCCGCAGTCATACTATTATAATTAACTTTATCTCCATCCTCATATAATACTGAATCTCCCCAAGACTATAAGGCTCATCACTACCTTTTGTCTGATAAATGTGTCCACCTACTAAATTATTCACTGTTAAGAATAGAGGCCACATAATTATTTGAGTCATTCAAATTCTTTAATTCAAATAATTCATGTACAGTAGACAACTAACAAATATTAATGAAAACATAATGAATTAAAACCCCAATAACAACATTTTTATCTGTGAAAAAGCTATGATTTTGAAATTTAATATTCAGTTTTTTAATTTTGCAAAGAATTACCTTGTTGCCCAAAGCTGTTGTTTTTTTTTTTTCATCTAGCTTTACAGTTTAGAAATATTAAACACTTTTTTAAAATTTCATACAAGTTGAGATAAGCTCTGAAATATTTGCCAATAAAGAACCCCAAGTTTTTCTCAGGCTGCGAAGCAGCAATGGGACATTAAATATTTAAAAACTCTACAAAGTTTTCTCTCTGAGCTGCCAACCTTTTCTAAAGAAATGTATTAAAAGAATTCCCTCCAGTCTCTATAAGATACCTACATTTCATGAATACAGGTAATACCTTTCCCTCTTTGCTGTAAATAAATCTAAAATTTCTTCTTACTGAAACTCCTAAAAGTAAACATATGATGTTTTTCTCATCAAGCTATAAGGAGGTCCCTAAATAGATTTTCACCACCTACAAATAGCCAGACTTTGGTTATTGGAAAGTGCCGTGTGTTTCTCAGTCTGGCACCTTGGTATGTGGGTTTTTAGTTTTCTTCCAGTTGGAGATGTGTGGTGTCAGACTGTAATACTAATAAATAAGACAAATAGTTCAGAATCTTTTTAATTTCTTAAGAGGTTTTCTGGGCATATTTAATTTAACAGAACTGGGGGTTGACATATCCATATTTCATTTTGGGTAAATAAAGCAGTGATCTTCTAATAAATAAACATTTTTCAATTATTTTTTGACTAAGATTCTCTCTGAAATGCTATATTTTACCAATTTTGGTCTCACTTTTTTCCTGCTAGCCCTTTACTTGGTATTTTTCTTCTTTCTCATCTTTTTTTTTTCTTTTTACACTGCATTATGTTCAAAGAGATTTTGTCTTTCTCAAAGCGTGACTAAAATGTTAAATATTTAGCTGTTATTCTTCATAATTATTTGGTTGCTATCATACTATGTGTTTCTCTTTTCAAGTCAGCTTTTCAGGCATCTGTTGCCTTTAAAGTTTCATTTACTTTCAGCATAATTCCTTGAAAATTATTTCTGCTCAGCAAATTATTGGTGGATATCATAACACTAGAAAAAGGATAGTAACTAACTTTTTACTTAGTAGTGTTTTAAATGCTTTATTTGCTTCGAAATAATACAGTTAAGCCAATGAAAATGTACAATGCTTTTTAGTTTTAATGACTAAATGAAGAAAAATCTTAGATAAAACACATTACACTAAGAGTAGGTTTGTTGTGTTGATTTGGAATTTACAGAACTATTACAGTGTAGAGAGACTCTGAAAGCGTGTTTTGCTTAACCTGGTCAGAAATGGAATGAAATTAAGTCTGTGTGATGGTCTCCAGTGATGGCTGACATCAGTTCCTTCGGTCTCCATACATACATGCCGCCCTCCATCCAAAAGTAGAGTGTAATTGTTCTTCCTGTAATTCTGCGCTGGCCATCTGACTGCTCTGATAAAGAAAATGTGGCATACGTGGCATTCTAGGTCTTCTGGGTCCAAGCCATAAGTGGACCGGGGGCTTCCTATTTCCTCCTGTTTGGAATCCAGTGGCCATGCTCTGACGAAGCTCGAGTAGCCATATAGATAGGTCCACATGGAGGAGTACCAGGGGCTGTGCCTTTCAGCTCCACCTGAGCTCCCAGATGGTGGTCAGCACCAATTTCCTGTTGTATGAATAATGTATGAATAAGCCCTTTTGGACCTCGCACCCATCTCATATGAAGCACAAAACACACCCAGTCAACATGCACGTGTAGGGTTATATAACTGGTGTTAGTATGTAACTCTGAATAAGAGGAAAGGTTAAGAATAGGTCAGATAGGGGCGCCTGGGTGGCGCAGTCGGTTGAGCGTCCGACTTCAGCCAGGTCACGATCTCGCGGTCCGTGAGTTCGAGCCCCGCGTCGGGCTCTGGGCTGATGGCTCAGAGCCTGGAGCCTGTTTCCGATTCTGTGTCTCCCTCTCTCTCTGCCCCTCCCCCGTTCATGCTCTGTCTCTCTCTGTCCCAAAAATAAATAAATGTTGAAAAAAAAATTAAAAAAAAAAAAAAAAAGAATAGGTCAGATAATGGAGATGAGATCTGAACGATCAGGGAAATGGTACCAGGGAGAACAAGGCAAGTTCAGCATTCTAAACTCTAAAGTGTTGAGATTCTCATGGTGAATTGGGGGGCGGTTTTACCATGTTTCTAAAAGTAATGTCCTTTCCATACCCTCAGGACTCAGGGTATGTTTATAATCTAAAAAGGCTGTATTACTTTTAGCCAACAAATACACTGAAAAGTCAGAAAGGAGTGGCTAATCTCAGTAATTTTTGTGCATGCAAAGTATACCAGGGATGGATCAGGGGTCAGGTCACTTTCATGCTATTCATACCACTCTCCTGCCTTATCAGGGCATTGATCTCCTCTCGTTTCCTCCTTTAGCGTTAATTCTGTTCTGTCTTGTGTCCCTCACCCGCCTGGTTCCAGACAGTGTTCCTGATGCTTTTATTGGGAGAAGAAAGTTTGAGTACCTTAATGTCCTCTGTCTCCAAGACAATCTTGAATTGTACTGCCAGTTTTAATGCCAGTATTGCTTAGCATTTTAAGGGTTGTTAGGTGAAAATATTGAGTCTCTTTTTTCTTTCTCAATTGCTTTACAGAAGGCAGTCTTACTTTTCTTTGCATTGTGTATTCTGTATCCTAGGCAACCCCTCTTTGCCACTACTCCCCTCCCCCACACCTCACAACCTGTCACAAAAAAGACAGCCTCAGATTCTGAATCAGAGGGTCTTTTTGTTGATTTTTTTTTCAGAATATTTTCAGTCCCTCCACTTTCCTGATGAAATTAGTCTGCTTGTAGAGATTGGAACCCCTTCCCCACCAGCCCCAAAACGAAAAATGATTTTATTTCTGTTACTGAGATACCAGCCAGGCTTTCCTAAATTACTCTCATGCAATTCAGAGTGACTCATCTTACTGGCGCAGAGACATTGCTGGATTGATGGAATTTTTCCTTTATTAAAGTGTTACCACAAATTCTCAATATTCTGAAGGATCTGCAGGAGAATTTTCAGGGGCATTAGACTGGTATGCGGGTGTTCTCTCCAGGTCAGGGTAAAACCTCTACTCACCTGACTGTGGGAGCAAAAATGACTGCCTGGTATCTGTATTCCCGAATATTGTCTCCTGGCTTCCCACGGGTCTGTGAGGTTGCTACTTTTGTTCTTTTGTTAACTGCTCCTACTGGCTATTTTACACTTTAATGGTTTGGTGAAGTACCCTTGCCTCTGAAGCTGTTAACCTGAGAGAGTAACTTCCAAGAATTTTAAGGTTCATTAGAATATTCACAAAAGTGTGACTTCAGAAAAAAAAATTAAAGGTAGTATGGCAAGAGGGAAGTATTTTTGTGTAATAAAACCAAATGAAGTCAGGATTCAGAAATTATTGAAATCCATTAAGTCATCTTAAAGTAGTTTGTGCATTATTGGTATGAGGCAAAAATTCAGACAGTTAATGGCAGGCACTGAGGCCAACACAATAACACCAGAATCCATTTTAATTGTATGAAAGGTTTTATATATTGAATCTAATGGCACCCTTCAAGCTATTTGAAAAACTGAAGCATATTATGAAATTTTATAATCTGAGGTAACCAATTATGACTTTTTAAATTCTTAGACCACAGTGAATCTTTTTATGGAGTGTTCAGAACTATAGGTGTTATGTAAAAGTAATTCCTTGCAAATGCACAGAACTGTGAAGCATCATCAGTCCTTCTCTAAGGAAAAAGGGAAAAATTTGATCATCCAGATATATAAAAGTAAAAAGCTGGCTGATAAAAATGTGGGGTCAGTTCAAACATAGATTAAACTGACTTCTTGATGAATTTGATAAAATGCTCAGCTCTCAAGAATAGAGAGAAGCCTATTTGAAGAACTGGGACCCGTGAGAATATAGAGGTCATTTCTATGTTAAAGAGGACAATACATTATTTGCAAAATGCTACTCTTTCTACATGTTTGTCGCGAGTTTCTTGAAAATTAATGGTAATCTTCAGAAATAACTAACTGCTGTCAGTCCCTGTAGTTTCTGACAAGGTAGCTTGTACCATACTACATTCATTAGTAGGAGAATTAGAAAATATGTCAGCAGGACACAAAAGCTGATTGCAGATGTTTTCCCTCTCTATTAGGTGTGCCAATGGAGGGAAAGAAGTATTTTATTCAGGAAAACAGATACAATGAAGGATGATATGAAAATATTTTTTAAAAAATCCAAATGACCTTAGTTGCAAGTGATCTTAAATCTCAGAAGTCTCCATTTCATTTTCATATTATTCATTGATTTTCTTTTCTATTATGCTCTCCCAAATACTTTAAAATACTGAAGTATCTTCTAAATCCTCAAATCAGGATTCAGGAATTAGTGGGTTCATTGTTTTACTAAACTCCTTTTTGTAATTGTTTAGTGTTTTATTTGTTTTTATGAGAGAAAGACAGAGTGCGAGCAGGGGAGAGGCAGACAGAAAGGGAGACACAGAATCCCAAGCAGGCTCCAGGCTCCGAGCTGTCAGCACAGAGCCCAACATGGGGCTTGAACTCACGAACAGGGAGATCATGACCTGAGCTGAAGTCAGACGCCTCACCAACTGAACCACCCAGGCACCCCTGGTTTTCTTAAATTCTGATCATTCAGATATAGTTAGCACATGTGTTTCCTCTAGGTTAACTACCTAATTAACTAAAATACTTTATTCTTTCAGCACATCAGATAATTAGTGCTAATAGTCACAATGATCACATGTCAATATGAATTTTCCTCCTAATATCAGACCATATACTGAAATCCAAGGGATAGAGAGAGTCAAAGACATGTTCAGGAAAAGGAGTCTATGCATAGAAAATGTATACAAATGAAGTCATAGGATCGAAGATAGGGATTTGAGTGTGAAGATTTCTGGACAATAATAATAATCCCTAATGTTTATTGAGCACTTTTCATTTAGTCACTGTGCTCAATACTTAGCACAAATGAGGCAATATGAGATAACTGTTGTAACAGTACAAGACATAGGCCCATTTCAAGATGGGTGAGTACACTGAATGCTGAGAGATTAAAAGCCTTGCCCAATGCCATACAGCTAGTAAATGATGGTTGCTTATTTCAACCCAGATTGAATCCAGATCCCGAATTAGGGATTCACAATACAGCAGAGCAGGGCGCGTATGGTGGTACACAGAATTGCAGGCAGAGGATCTTAAGCCATTGGAGAAAGCTGAGCAAATCATTGTCTCCAAAATAAATCCAGAAAGTGTTCTTATTCAAGTCCGTGAGATGCTGGGTAGGTTTACCTCTATATTTATGTGCTCTAGTTTTTCTGCTTTCTTTCATTTATGAAAATTAGGGCATTGATTTGAAACCCAATTCCCCTAGCACTGAACAGGTCCTGCTCTGAATTTCAGGATGCCTGGGAAAAGCTTTGGTTAAGAGTAGATTCTTCCTTTCTCCGTTTCTCATTTCGTATTCCTGTGGCCTCCTGTTTGCTCTCAGAATTGTAACATTTCAGGTTCTGACCATTGTTTAGCTATATTGCCCCTTCTGCTTTCACTGTGAGAGTGACAAGCAGATGACAAAACAGGAAATGTGTAGGTGAGCTATTGCAAAGCTCTCTTCTGAAGGAAGGTGTCACAGATTTTTAGGAGAGCACTCTGAGCCTATATTTAAGATGTTACCGGGCTATTTGATCATAGAAGTGTACAAGCAGTTGTTAACTCTGTTTATTGGTGTATGACTGCAAAATTCATACACCAACTTTAATAAAAGGCTTGGAAAATGTTACCAGCCCCTCAACGCCCACCGCTGCTCAGAGGAGTTCCAAAATTCTATAAATTGATTCGAATAAATGCCCTTCTAGTTTCATAACAGAAGGTACAGTCTAAGGCTGGGACTTTCTGTCCCTTTGTGTTTTCAAAGTCCTACAAAGATAGGAATCTGCATAGAGGAATTGAATTTTCTGGTTTTATTAAGTCATACTAACACAAGAACAACAATAATGATGATAGGTAACATGTATTGAGTCTTGTTCTCTGCTTCTGGGAACTGTGCTTAATAAACACTTTGAAGCATTTATTAGCTCATTTAATCTTTACAACAACACTAAGAAGTAGTATTCTTATCAGTGCCCTCTTACTGATGAGACTTGGAAATTTTTTAACGTTTATTTATTTTTGAGAGAGAGAGAGACAGAGACAGAGCATGAGCAGAGGAGAGACAGAGAGAGAGGGAGACAGAATCCGAAGCAGGCTCCAGGCTCTGAGCTGTCAGCACAGAGCCCGACACAAGACTCGAACTCATGAACTGTGAGACTTCGGATGCTTAACTGACTGAGCCACCCAGGCACCCTGAGACTTGGAGATTTTAAAAAGCTTGTTCAGCATCATACAGCTGGTAATAGTCTAGTTTAAAACCTGCAGTCTCATTGAGGTGCTAAATTCTTATCCGTATCCGAGTAAAAGGCAAAAAATCCAGTGATTACCTGGATGTTTGGGCAATTGGTCGGTTACTTGCTGCTAGGATTGCAGTAACAAAATACCACAGCCTGGGTGTCTTAAACAGCCATTTATGTTCTCACAGCTCTGGAGGCTGGAAGTCCAAGATCAAAGTGTCAGCAGGTTCGGTTTCCTCTGAGGTCTTTCTTGTAGTTGGCCACCCTCTCACTGTATCCTCACATGGTCTTTTCTCTGTGTGTGCCCATCTCTGGAGTATATATTTGATTAGGGCCCACCTTATGATATCATTTAACCTTAATTATATTTTTAAAGGTCTTATTTCCAAATCTGGTCACATTCTGGGGTGTGCTGAGGTTAGAACATCAACATAAGAATTTTGTTTGGAGTATACAATTCAGCCCATAACACTTGCCATCACAGATATGAAATATCTCAGAGACCAAATTCTCATATTTAGATAGCCGAGTCAGCAAGTATAGGTGAATATAGGTCTTTGCTTTATTTGTAATGTTAGTATAAAATTACTGCCATTCATTAATTGAGTCAGTTTAAAGTACAAAGCCTCATGTTATTCAAGGAAGAATAAAGGGAAAAAGAATACCAAGAACTAATCATTATAAACTGGAAGTATGCAGCGTACCTCCATTTCTGTAAAAGGTTTTGAAAGTTTTCTAGTAATTCAATGATCAGTCTTCTTCTATAGTCACTGATATTTATTTATTTATTTATTTATTTATTTATTTATTTATTTATTTTTGAGAGAGAGAGAGGGAGGGGCAAAGAGAGAGGAGAGAGAGAATCTCAAGCAGGCTCCACACTGCCAGTGCAGAGCCCGATATGGGACTCGAAGTCATGAACCATGAAATAATGATGATCTGAGCTGCAACAAAGAATCGGATGCTTAAACGACTGAACCACGCAGGCGCCCATTTTTAAATGAGATGTTAAAAAGTTAATGAAAAGCCTTCAATATGAATAAAGAATTGCTTAAAAACTGTAATTTTTCAACTGTCTGAGCTATCTTTTCTAGTTCTACGCATTCCCCAGTGTTTGAAACTAGAGACCTTAACGTCCAGTATTGCATTTGTGGAAAAGAAGTCATTGTTGTGTCAGTCTTGAATCTCACTTTAGAACAACTGATAAAATGAGAGTCCAGAGCAGTGCAACTCACAATGCATTCTGAAGAAGACAAGTTTATGAGTTATTCCATAACAGCAGTTTTCTTACTGACACATTAGGGAAATTGTACATACTGTGATCTCCTTTTGAAGCTTCACAGTGTGAATCTAACTAAAGGATCGATAAAGTCTTAGAACAAAACCATTTGATCAGTGTTTTTGAAAAGCAATATTAATATAGCCCCAAACTGGTATTTCTTGGACCCAGTAGGTATGTAAGGTGTTATACAAATCAAGGCACCTAGGTGGCTCAGTCAGTTAAGCATCTATGGTTCGTGAGATCCAGCCCTCGTTGGGCTCTGCACTGACAGCATGGAGCCTGCTTGGGATTTTCTCTCTCCCTCTCTCTCTCTCTGCCCTTCCCCTGCTTGTAGGCTCTTGCCCTCCCTTTCTCTCTCTCTCTCTCTCAAAATAAGTAAACTTTTTTTAAAAAAGATATTATACAAAATGCTTTCAGCCTAACTCTGTTAATGAATTAGTAGGGATGATCAAATAGAGAAGTTAAGTCTAATAGAAAGTACTCAGGAAAAGTACAGAAATCAAGTTATGAAAAGTTATGAAGAAAATAAGGCACAGTGTCATGCAAGTCAAGAATGGAAGAGGACAGTTAGAAAATATAAAGTACCTATGTACTCTAGGTACTATGCTGAACACCAAAGAGATCCAAAATGAATCAAAAATGACCTGTTTACAGACTTGAAAGGAATAAATAAGCTGAAGTTTATAATTGTGATATAGGAAGAGTACAATAGGAGTATAATCTAGGTATCATAGAGTCACAGTGAAAATTCAGTGTTTGTCATGTGGTTTTGCTTTACCCAGAAGGAATGGGATAAACCATACTAAAGGCCTGTGTGCACTAAGCAAAATTAAGAAAGCTGGCTTTGGTGACATTGTCTTAGGGTTATCTAATGTATTCACTGGGAATCAACTTTTAATACCAAATGGCAGGATATGAACATTAAATCTTTAATATAAAGTCTTTTTTCTTTTTCCATTCTTTTTTTGTTGCACTAGATAGAGCCCCGACATCTGAAGATTAAACAGTCCTGCCCTTTTGAGTTCTCAGTGATTTGGGATCTGGGATTATTGGGCCATTGATTTCTACTGTGAAAGACCTAGAAAAGAATAGACCTGAGAAGGTAAAAGAAAGAACTGTTTTCTCAGGAAAAGAAAAATAATTTTCTAAAGAGAACTCACAGGAAGGAGGGATTAGCTATGAGAGCCTTGGGATCCTGGCAGCTGTTTTTGAGAGAGGTTCTAAGATATGGAAGAGGCCCAGAAGATAGTTGGATTAGCTCTAGGAAGTAAAGTCCTGAGCGGCATTCTTCAAGTCCCCTGTAGCTTAACGGAACTGAGACATAACTCTTGGATTTCCTGGCCCTCACAAATAAACATCTGAGCTCCAAAGCCATGCCAATCTTTTCCCTCTCATTTTTCATTAAGGACTAACACTTTGTCATCATCTAGTAACTCACTTGTTTCTCAGCAGGAAGGATGCCCATCCATGCTATATTAGTTAGCTATTGCTGCAATAATGCTGTGTAACAAATCACTCCAAAACTTGGTGATTTAAAAACAATTGCCATTTATGATTTCTCATAAGCATATGGGTTGGCTGGGCTTGGATGTTCTGCTGGACTCCCTCCTGCACTTGAAGTGTGTTGGTAGGTTAGCTGAAGGATGGCTGGTCTCGAATGCCCTCAGCCGGGATGAATCTATCTTTGTGTTTTCTCATCTTCTAGCAGGCTAGCAGGTGTTTGTTGTCATGGTGGTGGAAGGCATCAAAGAGAGTGGAAGTGTACAAGGCCTCTTGAGTCCCAAATTCCTATTGTCCCATTGTCAGTTCTGCCCCATTCTGTTGTCCAAAGTAACTCAGAGGGCCAACTAGATTCAGTGGGTGGGGAAATAGATGCCACCTGGTGGGAAGAGCTGCAAAGTCAAGTGCTAGACTAGGCCAGGGGAAGAATCTGGGCTACTTTAGTAAACATACTCCACACATGCCTTTAAGAATAGGCTCAGCCCAAGGGCGCCTGGGTGGCTCAGTCAGTTAAGCATCTGACTTCGGTTCAGGTTATGATCTCACAGTTCATTGGTTTGAGCTCTGTGTTGGGCTCTGTGCTGACAGCTCAGAGCCTGGAGCCTGCTTCAGATTCTGTGTCTCCCTCTGTCTCTGCTGCCGCGCCCCCCCCCCCCGACTCTGTCTCTCTCTCTCTGTCTCTCAAAAATGAATAAAGGTTAAAAAAAAAATTAGGCCTCATCCTTCTCTGCTTATCGCTCAGCAGATCCCAGGACACCGATATATCTAAGAAAAATAAAGTGGAGTCCTGGCTTCTTATAGGGAGTGGTCCCATCCTGTATTTGGGGAAAGATCAGTTGATTGAGCTCAGACTCCCTGACTCTGGACAGGGATTAATGACACTCCTATTTTAAACTTCAGAGCAGTTAGTGATACTAAAAGTGGAGAGCAATGTGGCACACACAGAAGACAGAAATTTAGGACAAAATCATGGACACATCTGTGGGAAAATAATTTAAATTTTAAAGCCAAAGGCAGAATTCAGAGTCAGAAGAGCAGAGTAACAGAGAGCCAAACCTAAAAAAGGAGCAGCCACATTATCCCTCAGGCACAAGCAAATTAAAAATTTGGTCGAAAAGTAGATGAAGCTCGTTACAGATTCCATGCCGCATCCTGTGACGGAGGCTGTTGCTCTGACAGCGTGTGCAACTTCAGCAGAAAACACTGCTGTCTCCAACTGGGGGCTCCGTGTCCTGTCAGGGTGCCGGCCTCCCTCCTTCCATCACCGCAGCCCTTAAAGAGCCCACATGGAATATTAAAATGTTTGCCGGTTATATAAGATCTCGGTGGAATATATCGATTCTGTTCATTATTGTTAATCAGAACAAGCAGCATAAGATTCGTCTTCATTTAATCAAAATACACATACTTTAGAGAGACCACCACAGTTTAATAAGGGTCAGGGAACCAGAAATTTTGCCTTCCTGATTCTGGATCAGGCAAATTATAAAGGCAGTAGAATATGTATTAGGAGAAAAGGCTAAAGAAATGAGACTTAGGCTACAAGGCACAAAGTCCTAAAAAATTATTCAAGAATGGGAGAGCTGATTATATAGAAGATGATAAGCATTTGCGACTTAATAGAAGTGAGATCGGTAGAAAGTGGATGAAAACTGTGGAATTAAGGAATCTGGCTGAATGGAAAGAAGATGCTCCTAATCATGACAAGTAATAAACCTCTGAATATCCTTGAACGTCAAAGAGAGTGAATCTCGATCCTCCTAAATATTTGAGACTTTATTTTACTTGTTTGATTCTATGCCTTTCCATTTCACTCATTATAAAAATGTACAAAATACTTGCCTTTCTGTAGTGCCTCCCTGCTTATAAATTTGTTTTATGTTTATTTTCACATACCTTATTTTACTTTTTCCATAATACCCCTAGGGAATGGGAGACAGGCTTTATCATTTCTTGTGTGTGCTTAAGATAAAGACACTGGCATCTTAAGTATCTTACCCAGGGTCAACTAGATAGTATTAAATCTGATGCTTTTTAAATTAAACATTTTGATCCAGTTTGCTATTCAACTGTGGTATGAGTTTGCAATGAGGACATATTACTTATTTTTATTTATGCCTACTTGGAGGATTTTGTGGCATCCCCTTATGTAGTCTCACCCTCCTGTACAATAAATTCAGTGCCTCCTGGTTGCCTATCAGACAATTTCCAGAAGCCTCAGCCTAGGCTTAAAGGACAACAGATAATCTCTTGTCCTGATCCTCCCAGTCTTCCATTTAACATCTCTGTAAGTGTTCCCTCCCCTGCCCCTCTGAGTACAAGGTAGATGGCATAGAATGTTAGAAATGGGGTATTCTTCATTCACATTTGGACTTCTGTTAAAAATTATAAGGAATTCTCAAAGAGAAAACTGTCTTGCCCATGTATATCTTTGTGGAAGGGGTATTGAATTAGAAATACCAGAGGGACACCTGGGTGGCTCAGTCAGTTAAGCATCTGACTTCGGTTCGGGTCATAATCTTACAGTTCATGGGTTCGAGCCCCACATCGGGCTCTGTGCCGACAGCTCAGAACCTGGAGCCTGCTTTGGATTCTCTCTCTCTCTCTCTCTCTCTGTCTGTCTCTCTGTCTCTCTGTCTCTGTCTCTTTCTCTCTGCCCCTCCCCTGCTCATGCTCTGTCTGTCTCTCTCTCAAAAATAACACGAACATTAAAAAAATTAAAAAAAAAACAGAAATACCAGAGATACCATCTTAATATATAGATAAGCATTTTCAGTGCTTCTCCAAGCACTGCTGCTGCTCTCCCGGAGGGCACTTCACGGGCCAGCAGCATACTCTCTTTTGTTCAGGCATAAATCATGGAGTCGGAGGTGACAGGGTGAAAGTCTGTGCCTGGGAAAGATCATGGCTAGTTGCCTTTCACAGAGGAAAAAGGATAGCAGAGGCTAGTATTTCATGCCGTAATTTATATATATATTCTCCATTTTAAAAGTCCACTCTTTTTTATGTCTATTTTACGAGGCAGGGAAAATAACACTAGATTTAGGGTGAGACAAACCTGGAGACACATCTTGGTTCTGCCGGGTGGAGAGTCTTGGGCAAGTCAGAGAGCCTCTCCTAAAACCAGTTTCTTTGCTATCAAATGAATGCAGTCAGTTAACTAGCAAGGTGGTGGATAGGTTTAAATAAGCTACACTATTTAGAGATGTCCTTTCACACAGTGCTTTCCTGCACCTTCTAGGTACTCAAAGTATAATTGGAAAAATGGCAGTGTTCTTTGTTGCCCCAAATAGCTTCATTTTTGTCAACACTCAATCTTCATTGCTCTCTGTACCTCGTGCTTCTATATTAGAGTATACTAGAGCACTTCTGGTACTAATAGATTGATGATTTAAGCATGTATTGAACAGCTTTTACGTATGGAACTAGCTGCTGTGGGATGTCAATATATAGGCAACAATGGAGTAAGGCCACAGCTTAAAAAGTGTTCAGTGGGGGGGTATAGGTTGTAAGCTGCAGTAAGATCCTAGTAAAAAGACTATAAGAGGTTAAGATAGTCTACTGAGATATGGTGGATGCAATGTGACTTAAGTTGAGGCTAGAAAGATGAATTGGGTGTCGCTCAGCAGAGTAGAGAAGACTGAACCTTCCAGGGTGGAGTGTGGCAAGAGTGGAACACGGATGTCAACACGGATGTGGTTGTGCTGTGATGAGAGTCCTCTCCCTGAGCCAAGGATGGCTTTGCAGCAATAGGGACGTGTGAGAGCACTTGTAGCTTTGGTAGGGGAGATGCACAGAATAAAGGGCCTTCAAAACCAGGTGAGATTTAACTTTGACTTAAAAACAGCAAGGATGTAGTATGCATTCAAGAGCAAAACAGTGATATAAATGCCTTTTATCCATTGGTCATGTGTGGAATAAATCGGGTAAGAAAAGAAAAGCTTAGGGGCGCCTGGGTGGCGCAGTCGGTTAAGCGTCCGACTTCAGCCAGGTCACGATCTCGCGGTCCGTGAGTTCGAGCCCCGCGTCGGGCTCTGGGCTGATGGCTCAGAGCCTGGAGCCTGTTTCTGATTCTGTGTCTCCCTCTCTCTCTGCCCCTCCCCCGTTCATGCTCTGTCTCTCTCTGTCCCAAAAATAAATAAACGTTGGAAAAAAAAAAAAAAAAAGAAAAGAAAAGCTTATTTAACAGTTTTGGATTCCATGCATGATGTGATAGTGAGAGTCTATAGTTGGTTGCCCTGGGAATGAGGTCAGGAAGACTAGTGGTGGAAATGTGACTAAGAGGCATTTAGGCAAATTACCGACAGGACTTAAGGATACATAAGTTCTATAGGGAGACAGGAAAATTCCAGTGTTTCTGTGTTGGAAGACAACGTAATGGTGAAACTCTCATGAAAAGTTGGGAAGAAGATCTGTGTTTTGGGTAGATCATGAATTAAAATTTGAGAATGCTGGACTAATGTCCTCTAGGAACCTACTCTTGTAGGAACGGGAATCAACATGGTCTAAAGCAAGTTCCTGAGTGCTATCCTGAACCTGGACTGAAACACTAACTTCTAACCTCTAGTCTAATCCTTGTACCAGTTTTTTTTTTAATTAAAAAAATTTTTTTAACATTTATTCATCTTTGAGAGACAGAGTGTGAGTGGGGGAGGAGCAGAGAGAGGGGGAGACACAGAATCCAAAGCAGGCTCCAGGCTCTGAGCTATCAGCACAGAACCTGATGTGGGGCTCGAACTCATGAATCCCGAGATCACGACCTGAGCCGAAGTCAGACACTCAACCAACTGAGCCACCCAGGCGCCCCTCCTTATACCAGTTTTATGCGCAAATGGTGACAGGAAGCAACTGGCCACAATGAAAAGAGAAAAAAGAGAGCGCCTGAATTTTAAGCTGAAGGAGATTGATTTCATTCCTTCCTTGCTTCTGGGCAGCCCTTTCATTAATGGATTGATAATTACTGATAGTTATGCTGGAGGAAACGTCTCTTAGGGGTCTCCCTCTCAGATACGTGCTGAGGAATGACATTTCTTCAGGTATCCATGACTTTTGTAGGGTCCAGCCTTCCCCTATCTTTCGTAAACCTTAAGTTAAAAATGAGCACATCTTTCCAGTTTCTAGTTCACTGAGCACTGAATGGCAAAACAAACAAACAAACAAGCAAAAACACCAAAAAACAAAGCAACAATAACAACGATAAAAACCAAAACCCATGCTATGTCAAGATTCTCTCTCTCCTCACAAATTAACTGAATTAGGAAAACTGAAAACAGGTGGGTAGTTGAGCTAATAAAAATGCAATCAAATGCATTTTTATCCTATTCTAAGTCTTCATTATGTAAGGTTATTTGGCCTTGCCTGATAAAGTCAAGGTAAAGCAACTATAATTTTGCACCAGCTACAGAAGTATCCAACAGTTTTGATGCCTTCTTAATAACAAAGCTAAGTATAAATATCAAGTTCCCTGATTTCCACCTTCATCTTCTTAAAACAAGTCAAGCATTCAGAAATGGGCCTTCATAACTTCTGAGTCTTTGCTCCCTTTCAATCAATAGTCTGTACCTTAGACTTTCCTGCAAGGCCTATTTACTGACCATTAAATTTGTTTTTGAATATTGTCTTGGTTTTCCAGAAGAGCAACCCAGCTCCTTCAAAGTTTTTAAGTACTTTTGAGGAATGACATTTCCAGATTTCTGACAAAGGTGATGCAGATTAAAAGCTATGTAGAAGGGCACCTTGAAAGCTGTCATTCAGAGAAGTCCTCAGAGGCACGTTCCTAAAGTGGGGTTGGATAAGGCTGATTCCTCTTCTACTGCTCATGGCAAGGCTGTGGAAAACTTCCTGGTACATTATTACACTGGATTCTGTCATATCTCAATGCTCGTGACTTTCTCCTGTCAACACACCTACTCCACATGTACTAAGCACAGTATCTAAGTTAGAAAATGATAAAACTAAAACCTCAGGCCATTGATGGTCTTAGTAATAGAGGAGAGGGTCATGTGGCCACCAGATAAGTCGCTAATACCATTTCATGAGCAAAGGAAATGATCTCTTTTAGTAGCTTACAGGGTATCCCACTAACCTTGTTTTCTTTTCCTTTAATGTTTATTTATTTTTGAGAGAGAGAGCATGCAGGGGAAGAGCAGAGAGAGAGAGAGAGAGAGAGAGAGCAGGTAAGGCGCCGAGGAAAAGAGAGAAAGAGATAAAGAGAATCCCAAGCAGGCTCCATGTTGTCAGCACAGAGCCCAATGCGGGACTTGAACTCACTAACTGTGAGATCATGACCTGAGCTGACACTGAGTCGGACCTTTCACGGACTGAGCCACCCAGCTGCCCCACCTTTCCTTTTTCTTGTCACAAACTTGGAGGGGAGTGAATACCAAGAAAAAGCTTTTGTTTCATTCCCTGAACTGAGAAGTATAGTGACTCAGTGTTTTCTTGCTGTTTACAACCTGTTCAGTACATTTTTTTCTAGAAAACCATGTGTGAAGATTGCTTCTATTTAAGAATGGTTGATGGTTTCTGCTGCTTCATCTGCTATATATCTCTTTCTGATGAATGGCAGTGGAATAATCCCAGGATGAATATGATACAAGGCTAAGAGATCAACATTATTTTCTTGGTGAATTGATTACTTTCCTCTGAATTTATAGTTCTTACCAGGACTGCAAATTAATATGGTTGATGCACTTAGTTATTCAGATTGTGCTATACATTTAAATTCAGGCAGCTTAAACATTAAATGTTCCAAGTTTATAACTCATAATCAGATTGTAGGTCCTGTAAACAAGAGGAGGTGTTTGTATCATATCTGAACAGAAAATGTTTTTGAAATAGTAGTGGATCACCATGCGGGATACTATATTCTGTAACATGAAACATACGGCTGGCAGCCATCTATTATTTACTATATCAACACATATTCAATTCAACATCTGACTCTTGGCTTGTACCTAGGAGAAATGAATACAGGCAATAGAATGGGAAGGTTATATGTAGTGTGTATACACATAAATAATAAATTATATACACATGTGAAATTACTGTATAGGATTGACATAATTTTAAAATTGTGCTTATGCATATGCTAGAAGTTCATTGTACAAGGACAGTTTTCATTTTTTTCAGAGGTATGTGTGGCCTTTCTATGTTTGAAGGTGAGTTACTGGGAGAGGGCAAAGTAATCAGAAAAGTTGTTATTTTTGGAGGGGGTGGCTGTTGCTACTTTTGCAAGTTGTAGTGTAAGTCAACATTGTCTTTACCTAAATTAAGGTTTTCAAACTAAGAGGACTTTTGAAACGACCTTCCTTCACCTTTTCAGATTCGAGGTCCATCAGTGGAGTGGGTCAGGCCGTTCCTTATGGGCAGTGTTGTGCTCTGATCCAGCTTATTGCTCTTCCTACTTTACATTTTGTAGTTGCTTTAATGACACATGACTGCAAGGTGACATCACAAGGAGACAGAATGCGAGTGGGTGGGGCAGAGAGAGAGAGGGAGACACAGAATCTGAAGCAGGCTCCAGGCTCTGAGCTGTCAGCACAGAGCCCGACGCGGGGCTCGAACTCACGAGCTGTGAGATCATGACCTGAGCTGAAGTTGGATGTTCAACCTACTGAGCCACCCAGGCGCCCTGCCATGGCCGTTTTTATTATGGTTGTCTTCCTTCAGGACTCTCCTGGGGTCAACGAAAATAATAGTTTGCTGGAATCTCTATTTTTAATCCGGAATTATGATATCCACCCACACAGAAAGAAGACATCATGATTAGGTAGTATCCTTATTTTGAAAAAATATTAAGGAAAAATGATTGTATTTTCCTTAGGTCTGTGGATACAGTTGTGAACAAATGTTGGGTCAAAAATGTCATTTCCTTTCAATATTGATCACCAAAATCACGAGAGATAAAAATCCCACACTAATGAATAGTATTGGACAGTAAAAACCATTATTTTCTCAGTTATGATGGCAGGGAACATTCAAGGCAGGGTCTAGAAGCTGTCCTTTTAAATGAAATCTGAATGTTATCCTGGAGCATATTGAATACATTTGGGGATTTGGTGAAAGCATAATTTACTCTGAGTAATTTTTTTTATAGGGGTGTGAAGAAATACCCTTTAACTCTTGAGATAATTGATGTCGTATGGGCAAATGTAATTGTAATAGAAATACATGTTCATATATTTAGATGGAACTTGACTCATGGGCAACTTTATTAGCCCAGCAGCTGCAGGCTGGAATTTATCACTTTCATATGACCTTGTTTAATACCCAAAACATAGAGACTGCTCGATACGATGTGTACACTTTTCCTTAAGTTGTTGAGTGACTACACAAATCATATAAGGAGTAGCTGTTCTCCAAAGCTGAAAAGCTAGTTGTATATGGAGGTGGCTTCTTGGACAACATGACACGTTGAGAAAGTGGCAACATCTACCGTTTTGCAAATTTATGAATGGTTTCAAACAATAGTTATGAATCTGCAATGTGCATATCATCTGCTATATTACTTAGTGTTTACCTTTCAGGATACTCTGTTTCTCTAAACTGCAGGAGAAACTAGTTTAACATGATACCTTATTTAATAGTCCAAAGTTACCATTTGCTGCTTATAAATACTCTAAATGTCTGTTTGCTTTTGTTGTTTTATCAGTTATTACTCCAGAGAATAATTTGACTCAAAATCACTTAAATTTTTTCCCAATTATTTTCTTTGTAGCCCCAAAGAACAAGATGTTTTCTTTTATTAAAAAAAAAATTTAGAGTTTATTTTTGAGAGAGAGCGAGCCAGCATGAGTGGGGGAGGGGCAGAAAGAGAGAGAGAGAGAGAGAATGAATGAATGAATGAATCCAAAGCAGGCTCCAGGCTCTGAGCTGTTAGCACAGAGCCCGACATAGGGCTGGAACTCAGGAATGGCAAGATCATGGCCTGAGCCAAAGTCGGACACTTAACCAACTGAGCTGCCCAGGCACCCTAGAATAAGATATTTTCTTAAAATATGAAGAAACTTGTATTCATCAGAATGTCTTTTCCTGAGTTTTAATGTCTTCCTCTATTTATTGTCCATGCTGTGCTGCGGTTTGGAAAAGTAAAATGTTATCCAGCTGTTTTCTATCAGTTACTGAGAGCTAAATATGACGGAGGCTACTCTGTCACCCTCAGCATATCAGTGTCACGGCATGATGGGTCTTCAACTCCTAAATTTCTGCTGCTCTGGTGCTGGTCCATAGTGGACTCAGGGCTGTAAAAAAAAAAAAAAAAAAGAGGGGAGAAGGGCTTTCTTTGCAGCCCACAACTCTGAGGTGCCTGCCTGGCTTCAGACCCAAGAGTCTTGCTGGGAGCTCTGCTATCTGGGAACCATTGCCCGTCATGGGTAAAAGCTGCCGCACTTGGCTCTCTCTTGCATGCACTGAGAGTAATGTATTCTTTGCTTTCTCACTCTGCTGGCAGAAATGAGCAGAAGCTGTTCAGAAGCAACAGCAGCAGAGGGGCCTCCATTTATGGTTCTCCGTTTCCTTCTTCATTTCTCAAGTTCAGAGCCTCACTTAATTGTATTGGAGCTTTCAGCGATGGCAGATTATGTCTTCTCCCTATAATCTATTAGGGTTCAGGAAGAACCTTTCATTATAATGGCACTCCTTCCCCAAGAAGAGAAAATATGCACTAAATGGAAACTCTAATAATGAACACGAACACAGGATTTAAAAGTATATAGAGTAATTCACATAAATTGTTTTTGTTATATTTAGTGCTCAAAACACTTTGCAGTAGGCATTATGATGAAATGGGGGCTAAAATAGCATAAGTGACTTTTCTCCCCAAGTTGTACAGCCAGTAAGAAGTGGTTTTAGACCTTGACTCTGTGTTAATCTTGAATCTGTGTAGACCCCAACTTTCACACTTGATTCCAGGGATCATACTCTATGTGAGCTGTAAACCATGTATAACATGAAGTTATTATGCATTGCCACTCTTTTTTCTTTATTTTTTTTTAATGTTTATTTATTATTGAGAGACAGAGCATGAACATGGCAGGGGCCAAGAGAGGGGGAGACACAATCTGAAGCAAGCTCCAGGCTCTGAGCTGTCAGCTACAGAGCTGGACGTGGGGTTCAAACTCACGAACTGAGAGATCATGACCTGAGCTGAAGGCCGTGGATTAACCGACTGAGCCACCCAGGCGCCCCACTGCATTGCCACTCTTATTGAATTAGGTATATTAATGTTTTTGTATGATCACATGTTATATTTAATGAAAGTGTGTTTTAACCAATTTCATTTATTCATAGTTCTGCATTTTATTTCATGCAAATGTCTGTGTTTGGGGCATTACAATGTTAAAATCTTGTATACCACAGGCTGTGCCGGGTTTTGTAGGTCATCTCAACTTTGGTTGTAGTAAATCTTGCTGTTGCTATGCAAAAATCTATAAGAAGATTCCATCTGCTTTTATAGTTGCCTAAGAAAAATACATTATTGGTATCATTTGGATGAAGTAGAATTCAAATGAAATCGTCCTGATGAAAATTATTACTTTTGGAGCTTGCTTTTTATATTCTTATGAATACCTGATTCAGTACAATATATTTTCTAGCACCTATAGTGCTTTTGAATTTAAACATACTCTCTGCAGGGGCACCTGGGTAGCTCAGTTGGTGAAGTGACCTGACTTCAGCTGGGGTGATCATCTCACGGTTTGTGAGTTCAAGCCCCGTGCAGGGCTCTCTGCTGTCAGCGCAGACCCTCCTTCAGATCCTCTGTCTCTCTCTCTCTCTCTGCCTCTCCCTCCCCACTTGCTCGGCGTGTGCTTTATCTCTCTCTCTCTCAAAAATAAATAAGCATTAAAAAAGATTAAAAAAGGGGTGCCTGGGTGGCTCAGTCTTCAAGCATCTGACTCTTGATCTCACGGTTTGTGAGTTCAAGCTCCATACCAGGAGCTTGGGATTCTGTCTGTCCTTCTCTCTGCCCCTCCCCTGCTAGTGCTCGCTCGCTCTCTCAAAATAAAAATAAATAAACCTTAAAAAAAAAGATAAAAAATAAACATGCCATGTGTATTTAAAAGAAATATATATAAATTCTATATAAAACTGTTTTTTAACCAAAAACGAGACATCATGGTTAGAGAAAAGAATGAAGAATGAAGAAATATATATTCTGATTTCCTCCTAGTGGGCCATGTGAACCTCTCTATCATCCTGTAGTTTTAGAAGACTACAATGTAGTGTAGCTTAAGGTAAGCAGAACAAACAGAACCCATGGGATTTTTATCAAAGACATTTTTATTTTCTGTTACTGCTTTACTTTAAAATATATTGAAGGCAGCATTCCTATCGTTGGAAAGGACATTTTGACAGGTACGTGACATTTATGGTCATCCTCAGGTTACTGAAACTCTTAAAGTCACTTTGCATTGTTAATATGGCTTCAGCTCGGAAATTAGAAGGGCCAGCCATATGTACCAATGAAAACTTTGGAGCTGAATTCTAGTTAAATTTTCTCTCTTTTGTTGGCTGGAGTTCTGCAGCAGACTGTGGTTGGCAATGAGAAACAGAGAAAGGTTGTGTCTCTAGCAAAGTATTTTTTTTTTGTTTATTTATTATTTATTTTGAGAGAGAGAGACAGACAGGCAGACAGACAGAGAATCCCAAGCAGGCTCCGCACTGTCAGCTTAGAGCCTGAAACAGGGCTCAAACTCACAAACTGTGAGATCATGACCTGAGCCAAAACCAAGAGTCAGATGCCCAAACAATGGAGCCACCCCAGACACCCCTCTCCAGCAAAATATTTTTTAAGAGTTTAAAACATGGCTCTCATGCAATTGTGAAGTGAGCACATGACAAACAGTTATGTAACTCATTAATGAGGAAATGAGCAGCATGATAGAAATGGTTTAAGAGCGTTTCTGGAACACATATAGTCACTAAGGTGAAGAAAACTGAACTAAGTTTCCTAAATTTGTAACAGGTTGTCCTAGAACTGTACCTTTTGGGTTATATTTTCTCGTGGAAAGAAATCTGTTAATATTCACTTCTAGAGTCTGGGCCCTAAACAATAGAGATAGTAAGTGACATAATGATTCCTCTTGGGGAAGCGTGTTAACCACTGCTCCAGTGTGATACTGAAAGGAGAAGCAGTCTTTCTTTTGCCCTTTTCCCCAGCTTGTGAACATTTCCCCCTGGCATCCTTATTTCAGGGTTTTTATTGATTCCTCCTTTTCCTCTTTTGCTCTATTTTCTTTCTCTCCCTGAATGCTCAGGAAAGAGGAAAACATTGTGTAAGAAAGGTTTTCTTGATTCATAGTGTCACACACTGGCATTTCACCCTGGTAGCCTGGTTGCTGTCTAGAGTTGACTCGGAATGGTGCTATTCTTGGTTCCCAGAGCATGCCCCCCACAACACCGCCCTTGCCAGGCACAAAGGATGGTACTTCCCCTGCTGTGAGTGCTGCTTTTTCCTCTTGTTTTCCGTTGTCCCCCTCATTCTAATGGTTTGTGCTCTCTTTTGTTAAGGACCACTCCTGGTCAAAGAAAACACTTGTATACTTTTTGCCCATATAAATTCTGGGAGGGCAGACCAATCCCAATACAGAAGCAACTCTCATTCTGCACCATCAAAGTAACTCCTTGGCCCATCTCTTTGTTTACTAAACCTCTTAGGTGGAAGGCAGATACTAGTTTACTGGGTCATCTTCACTGTGAAGAGAGGCCCTTTTGAACCTCCTCCTTTTTGACTTGAGTTGAAGAGGAATGTCTTCCCTCTCTCCCTCTGGGGTACATGGTTTCTATAGGATCCCTCTTGCGGTACAAATCTTTCCTGTAAATCCTCCTTCCAAATTCTCACTTGGCTCATTCATATTCTTAATTTGGATTTAAGTACAAAACCATTTTAAATTTATATTATACTTGCCAATTTCCTTGGAAAATTTATTTGTTGGTCTTGTATCTTGCTTTTGGTGTCTCATGTCTATTTAATCTAATGTCTCCGATGAAACTTCTGCTTTACTAGTTTGCTTTACTAGTTTACTTCTGCTTTACTAGTTTCTGTTACTGGTTTGGGAGGCTAGGAGCTGTACTCAATTGAATTTTTCCCAGAATGATTTTATCTGCTTATTTTTGGAGAACTATCTGTAGGACACAACAAATTGGGGCAACTGTCTTGGGGCCTATGTTAAGAGTATATGGGGGGTGTGGATGGGGAGAATGCAGGAGTGGGGAGAGGATCTGGAGAGCCAGGTGATTGTGGAATATTTTACTGCATTCCCTGATCTAAAATGATACATGGAATTAGTGCATTTACACCAGCCCCCTTGCTCCCCCTGCATGCAGACCCTTTTCTAATTCCAAGTGCTCTCAGCTTTTTGACAAAGGGGAGAGTTTAGTGTGCTGTATTGTAACGGTCTGTAGATTTCTCTTCCCCCTAGACAATAATTTCCTTGAAGGCAGGAACTGTATTCACCTTCTTGTATCCCCAGCCCCAGCCGCTTGTCTGCATAGTGTATACTCAGTAAGTATTTACGGAATGAATGATTGAGAGGGATGGATGCCTGTAGGATGAGATATCCCCCCTGGGCTCTGTTTTCTAGAAATGTTTTTGTCTCTGCTTTTCCCTTTTGTAGAAGAGTTGGAGTGAGGGAGATGGCGGGGAAATAGCAAACTGCTCTCACCATTGTTTGTAATAGCCTTTCCTCTGTTAACGTGATTCACCTGTGCCCTATGAATGTTTGTGTAGGAGGAAGCTATACAACTATTTGTAAAAAATAATTGAAAAATACTGCACCACATGAATATATATATATACCCATATTTTTATAAATTGCCTTGTATTGAAAGGTTCTTTAAGGCTGTAATGTCATCTTTCATTATGTGCTGTATTCCTGTTTAGAATTCATTTATTCATTTGAATAAAATGCCATCTATTGTCACTATCCCTGGCTTGGGTGGTTTGGTCTTCTATTTGGGGGGATTATCCTTATTTTTAGTCTTTTATTTGGTACTCTAATAAATATTTTGAAAGGTGTCCCCTTGATTCCTTCTTTTCCTCTACTAACTGCAAAAGAAAATAGCAGCCTATATTTAAAGGGTAGGCCTTGTTATCCCTTCTGGCAATTTCCCTCTCTTCCAGAGATTAGAGTTTACTACGGTACAGCAGCCCAATAGGATTGTTCTGGAAATGGATTTTCATGTAAAGTATTAACTTATGGTATTATGTGTAGCAAAAGGACAAGGATCAAAATATTATTAAGAGAGAGAAGCTGCATTATTATTATTTCTAATAGGATTGGTATAATAAATGGCCCTTAAAGACCATACATCTGTTCCGCTCAATGCTTGCTTTCTGAATTTACCATGAAATGTATTTCACTGATAAGACACAGCATTCAGATCCATTATTTCTCTAGAAGCCTGGTTAAGAGATTTAAAGTACAAGATATTGCTACATGGTCTGTGGTACTTCATTGAAAGTAAGAACTTCATTCTTAAATTGAAGGAAACAAAATCTATATCCCACTGGTAAATGGTTTTAGGGGACTTCCCTTTATTTTTATTACTAAATATTGAGCTTTAACTAAAGACACCTTATGTAAGTTTGTATTTATTTATTTATTTATTTATTTTTTAATTTTTTTTTTTCAACGTTTATTTATTTTTGGGACAGAGAGAGACAGAGCATGAACGGGGGAGGGGCAGAGAGAGAGGGAGACACAGAATCGGAAACAGGCTCCAGGCTCTGAGCCGTCAGCCCAGAGCCCGACGCGGGGCTCGAACTCCCGGACCGCGAGATCGTGACCTGGCTGAAGTCGGACGCTTAACCGACTGCGCCACCCAGGCGCCCCTATGTAAGTTTGTATTTAAACAACATAGCTGCTTGTTTTCTGTCAGAAAAAGGGTGAATTTAAAACTTTTCTAATAAAATGTTATAGAAAAATTAAAATTCATGAGTGACAAAATCATGGCAACCCTCAAAAAATGGCACTTTTACTTTTCTGCCAGTCTAGAGAGAACCTTGAGTGGAACTGAGTCTGTTACTGAATACAGGTCTCTCCCTGACTCTAATGCATATTTTCCAAGGAGGGGTTGGGTGTGTTTTAATACCAGCCCAGGATTAAAGGCTTGATCTCAGGTGGATTCTCTTCCCCACAGTGAAACTGAATGTGCCCATCCGTAAAATGAGGATGAAGGATATGGCTTTAATGTGGACATCAAAGCCCGAGGAGAACACTGACAGGCTAGAGTGGGGTGTGTGGCCCTGATTTTGCCCCTTGCTTCCTTTTTCCTGCCTGCTAGTGTGCCTGAAGAGATCAGGTTGTCCTTTAGCCCATTGGTGATGGTTTCTCTTCGGTGACATTCCCTTGGAATGGCTCGGTGAGGCAATCCTAGCGACCACAGTGAGAAACGTAGACTTCTGACTCACACCTATTGAGTGGAGCTCTCTTTGGACTTCATACATATATTTTAGAGAAAATTAGCATTTCAGCCAGTTTTGAAGTCCTGACCGTTTTTCTGAGGAGTTGTGAAATATATTTGGACCATATAGTGGACCGTGAAGTATACTTTAAAACCACATCTAAAAAAATAAAAATTTAAACCACATCTACAGACTCGAGGCAGTTTGACTTGTGGATATCAATTTCGAGGGCTATTCAGTGTAATGGTCTTCCTCTCCCCAGTAGTGTCCACCACCAAGCTCTCAGTGATACATTCACACTTGGCAATACGAAGGACATTAGATAAACTAATTCTGCAGTTTGACACTCAGAGATTTTCTGTTTTCTTACGTATATCAGCAATAGAAGTTTTAAGATGGATGGCTCTAAATTTGAATGTATGTTGGAGTAAGAAAAAATTGTGATATTTACTCTAGGGAGATTTAAAGGGGAAACACCCTGAACTGGATTTCATTGGTTCTATGGTCAATTATATACTTAAAAATGTTTTTGACTTCTAAACTCTAACCTATTTTCTCTCTATTCATATTGGTAATCAGTTTTGGTAATTTTTGGTGTCAATTAAGTTTCCAAGAGTGAATCCCCCAAAAGCATTATAAGTATAGGAGATAGAGATTAACTTAAGTGCTTTGAATTGTGACTATTATTGCTCATGAAGGAATTACTTCTACATTTGAGATTACAACAGAAGGACCATGGGACTGATAAGAAATTAGAATTCATCATATCTAAAAGGCAGCACAGGTCAACAATAATTAAGTTCTAGAAAAGTTGTAAATACATATAAATATAATAAGGGATGGTAGAGATGGTTGACATAAAGAGATCATGAATGTAAATTAAGGATAAAGTTATTAGGGATAACATGTTAGCTTCCATTAGAAAATGGTTCAGTAATGATTGCTTGGATCTCATCTCACTTTGGCTTCTCCCACTATTTTCTATTCGGTCAATTTCTTACAGCCATTGAGAAGGGACCCAAAAGAAGAAAATTTTACTGTGTTGTGGACAGAAAGATGCCCAGTAAATAAGAAGAATTTTGGTACAGAAGCCCCAGATTTCTTATAAATTACAGTATCTTGACTCAGTAATATATTTTTTTATTTTCTTTATCTGCAAAGATGGTGGTTGCCAAGTTCATGTGCTTCCTATATAAAATAGGTATGCGGCACAGGAGAGGCAAAAGGCCTCTCTCCATTTTGTGCTCTGACCTGTCTTCTAATCCCAAACTCCAAAAAAATATATTCTTAATATATATTTTAATAGAAATGTACAATTAATAGAAATATACAATTCAGGAGCACATTTGTTCCCATGAAATTTCTTTACAATTTTGAACTGCAAGATACCAAGATATTATTTTTTTATTTTCCATCCTTTTGTTTCCAAAGCTGTGTCTTTGTAATCCTAATATCTAGAGAATAAGATATGTATACAGGTTTTTTGGTTCTCTCTGATTAACATCTGAATTCTATGTAACAAAGAGCTACATAATAGAATCAGACTTCTTCTGAGCTAGACATAGCTGTTAGTGGTAATGATTATATCCTTGCTTGTTACTGCATTTTTTTTGGTTGAACTATTTCAGTGAAAACTCTTTAAAAAAAATTTTTTTAATGTTTATCATTGAGAGAGACAGACAGAGAGAAAGCACACATGAGTGGGGGGGGGGGGATGGGCAGAGATAGGGAGACACAGAATCCCAAGCAGCTTCAGTCTCTGAGCTGTCAGCAGAGATCCCAGTGCGGAGCGGGAACCCACAAACTGGGAGATCATAACCTGAGCCAACGTCAGATGCTTACCTGACTGAGCCACCCAGGCACCACACAGTGAAAATTCTTAATAAGAAAAACAACAGGTATCAGGGCACCTGGGTGGCTCAGTTGGTGAAGCATCCCACTGTTGATCTCAGCTTAGGTCATGACCTCATGGTTTGTGAGTTTGAGCCCTGTGCTGTCTGCACTGTCAGTGCAGAGCCTGCTTGGTATTTTGTCTCTCCCTTTCTCTGCCCCTTCCCTGCTTGCTCTCTCTTTCTCAAATAAATAAACTAAGAAAAAAAAAGAAAAACAAGAGGTAGTATTAAAAAAACAAGAGGTAGTATTTTTTTATCCATCAAATTTCAAATTGTTTAACTTAGGGACTAATGAGAAATACATTTAGGTCCGCTGTATCATTTGACATTTGAATGTTAGGTCTAATATTTTTTTGAGGAAGAGTCTTTGTGTGTATCATATGCATTCTCACAACTCCCTAAGTTAATTTGGAATTCGCTGGATGAAAAAAAAATACTACCTGTTGTTTTCTTATTAAGAGTTTCCTTAACAATATTTCTGTTAAAAAAAAAAAACAGTGAAAAGTAAGGAAATAATCATTACTAGAATTAGCTATGTCTGGCTCCCGAGAACATAAGCTAAAATACACACACACACACACACACACACACACACACACACAGTTACACCTAATATGCCTGCTGAAGACATTCCTATACAGTTTTAGTATATAAGCTTCTGGCTTTATTTGCATATTACAGGGAAATTAATATAGAATTACATCTAAATGATACTATGTTTTATTCCTAAACTGCTATGAAGGAGATGTTGCATAGATCTTAAAATGGGATAATAAGCACTGTGAGAGCCTTCCCCCAAAAACCAAAAAACAAAATAAACTCTGCAGTTACTAGGTAGTAACTTTTGGGGGACAATATTGTTAAAATGTTATAATATTTAAGAAAGAAAAAGATTCCAAAGGCAAAAATCTCATACACATTTTGCTATAGCTTACGTATGTTGCCGAACGGTAATTTCATAAATTATGTTCAAATAATTTGTTGTAAGGTAACATCTATCAAAAAAGGACCTCTATAAAAAGATGTGTTTTGTCTTCTACCTCATTCAAAATAACTTTTTTCCCCTCCATTTTCATTTAAATTCCTAGTTTTACATTGTCATAATGCTTGACTTTGTGTTACCTCATGAAGTGCTTCATGATCATATAATTGGGGCTAAGTAGGAACTAAATGCACCTAAGCTTAATGGTTGCTGCTCACCAACTACACAATTATCGTCAGGGAGGCTAAAAATGCAGAATGTCTGTCAAATAGAAAAGAAGTACACAGGGGTGCAGCGGTGGGGAAGATGGAAATCACAGCTGGAGGTAATGATTACTCTGAGTCTCTTGCTACAGCAAACATAGCATTTGGAAATTCATGAACATTCCTTTTAAATGCTCAAAAGTCTTTGCAAAACAAACCATACATTAACTAAAACACTCATGACTGCACTGCCTGCACACTAAGCCACCAGTAATTTGGGGGAAGTTTCTTTCAATCCAACATCAAAAGAAAGAACTGAAAATCTTTTATTTCAGATTTGGCTTTTGTGACAATAAGTTTGACATAAATAAAACAGTTCCACTTCTCTGACACCTAGCATTCAGTGCTATGCCACATAATCTTCCTAGGAAATAGTTAATTTTAAGTATAATATACATCCAGTAAGAATGATAATAAAGTGGCCATGTGTTGCTAAACAATACACAGTACGTGAGCCTTAACTTTCTGGAGTTTCTTCTACAAAAAAAAAAAATCAATCACCCAGACTCATTCTTTAAGAATCCTTTTGAATTTGTATGCTCCTCTTTGAGGGAGAATAATTAACCTCTTGGCTTATCCAGTAAGAAGGGAGATGGTCTCACATTCATGCCAGTCCACATGCCCCTCTACTGTTCCAGTGCCACCATGCGCCACTGTTCGCTTTGGTGTTGGCCACCCCACTGCCCTCTGGGACATAGGAAGACAGCCTCCTGAACTGGCAGCAATTGAGGATATAGATGGACAAATCACAATTTCCTTTACTCCTTTGGCTCCTGGTAAGTGGTCAGTATGTATTTTATGAATGAATGAATGAATGAATGAATGAACGAATGAATGAATACCCTTTGTTTTTCAACGTAGCACTACACAGTGCTACTGGGTTTCACTGAAGTGGTGTGGTTTTTGGCCTTTTTTCACTTACCGACTCCTTTCTGTGTACAGTCCACAGGCCTCTCTACCTGAGTAATGGGAGTCCATTGCAAAGCCCTCTATACCATTATAGTGACAAAAGCCCTACAGTCTTGGAAAATACTGCTTTTGTCCTGTAGTGAAGATTACATTTTGCAGAAAGTGCTCTGGGTAATGGTGGTTCGGAGATGTTGGCTCTTCTTCTTAAGCTAGTTGCCCTTATTTTCCAAGGTAAAGATTTCATTACCATAAATATCAGGGTCATCTTTATTTTCAGTTGTTTGCAATTCAGATTATGGTGTAAGAAAATGACGGGGGTGGTGGTGAAGGGAAAATCAGACTATTGAATGTCTCTCTTCCTTATCAAGACACTATTGTCCCTGGGAGGCATAAATGTCCTATTTCTCTTTTCCAGAAAAGTACATGAAATTACAAAAAGAAACTAAGAAGGTCCTCAGGTTGATGATTTACAGAGTAAGGGTTGGCTCTCAGGAGTTCCTAATTCTAACGAGTGCTCTTCTCATAGTATAGCAGTTCTTCAAATATTGAGGGAGTGAGGGAAGCAGTAGTCATTTGGAGCACAAGGGCAGTAACTGCACACACCTATGTGGGAAGCAGAGGGAGATTTTGGGTGGCAGTTTTCAAGGAGTTAGCATCTTGGGGACATGGAAGGGTGGTGTGGCTCTAGCCAGAGAAGGTCTTGCAGACTGAGCCATTGTCACTATTGTTCTGATGTCAGATGATTTTCCACCGAAATCATTTGCAGAAGTCTTTGGAGTGTTGTGGTTTCCTGGCGTCAAGTTGCAATGGTAATACTCAATTTTAAGATAAAACTTGTTTTGTGTGGCTGTGGAGATCCATGAAAACGTATTTGAGAGAGGAAATATTAAAAATATAAGGCGCCATTGAAATACTATTCAGTTATTTTTGCACGAGTTTAGAAGTCTGCACATCAAAGGCTACTCAGGTTTAGCCTCTTTTCGGAATATATATCTGATCTTAGAAATCATTTGAGGTAAATATTTTCCAAAGAAGGTTCTAAGGAGGCTATTTCCGTGTTAGGCAAGTACATGTTATGGGTTGCGTGGTTAAACATGTTTGGGAAGTACAGAGTTCAACACAGTTTACAGAGAACCTTTAGCTTGCTAACGTACACTTTTCAAGGTAGGAAGCGCTGTTTACCAGAATTCTTTGAACCTGACCCTTTACGCTTAAAGAATCACTAAAGTGATGAATGGTTTCCAAAGAAGAACTTTATGTCACATATTCAAAACATGAAAATCTCAACTAACAGAAAGATTATTATCCCCTAAAAACACACTGTGACCCCTTTACTGATAACAATTTACTTTTTAATATTTTACTATATAGATGGTATGGCGTCTTCCATGTGTATCTTAGCAGACCCTTTTTAAATAGCCTTTTCTAAGTTGCTGACTTATGATTACGAGGTCAACCTTCCCCTCTGCTGCTGAGAGAAGAGTACCCTGATCACTGCTGGCCGTGGGTGGAGGTTTGAGGTTGTATGTTCTCATATACACAAGAGATCCTAGTTCTGGTGGATTAGGAACTAGAGTGTGGAGTCTCCAGCTTTTGATGAAAAATGCTCCCCCTTTGTCCTCTATAATACAGGTCTTATAAATAGCAATATCTTAAAAAAAATTCTGACAGTGCAGTTGGTTATTCAGCACTACAGAGGACTAGCATCTACACACCTACCCTGAAAACTGCCATTTGATTCTAATGATATTAGTTTTCAAAGGAGAAAAATCAAACCCAGACTATGCGACTTATTTGCTCAAACAAGACAGAAGCCAGCGTCTCTGCTGGAGAGTAGTTATTACTTTTGAGGGACCATAAGATCACCTCAATTTCCTTGCTCTGTCCAAAAGAAAATTAATATCCTCATGACTTAAAGAAGAAAGTGAGCCTAGAACTCAAAGGATGAAATCATTATCTTTGATAGGCTGCAAATAACCAAACTGAAATTTACCGGAATATGAATTTCTGAGCTGAAAAAGAAAAGCCTTATCTCTGGAGGATTATGGGAAGAATTTTTTTATGTAGCTCCCCCAAGGTTCTACCAATGTAATTCCATGCAATAAAAATGATATTGTACATTGGACAGACTTCTGAAGGACATACCTTTAAATTAGAACTTGAGCCTGCCCGCCTATTCTCTCTCTTTATCAGGTGATTATTCATGTCCATTTCATTATCCCAGCATCAGTGTCCTTTCCATAGGGAGCATTGTTGAGATTGAACTCTAAAGGGCATCTGCCAGCCTGCTAAAGCTGATTTTCTGATTCTGATGCTAGAGCATCTGATGACACAGGTGAAAATTCTCGCAAATATTCTCAGCCTGATAACACTGGGAAAGGACATTCCATTGAAGTATTTTCTCTGAGGGCAGGGGTTAGGTGTCCAATTTTAGGACTTATTGTTTGATTCTGTGAGAAGACCCTCTCCAGTGTCGACCATTCTCAAGTTCAAGGTTTCATCTGTGGCCGGGGTACTGCCATTCTTCCGGAGTCACACCATGGCAGCCCTCTTTCTCTCTTCCTTATCCATTCTCCCATTTGTTTCATGTATTCATTCATCATACATCTATTGAGAAGTTGTTAGTTTCTCTAGTACTAAGATAAAAAGTTAGAAATTAAGAGAAGGGGTGCCTGGGTGGCTCAGTCGGTTAAGTGTCTGACTTCAGCTTGGGCCATGATCTCACCATCCACGAGTTCGAGCCCCGTGTCGGGCTCTGTGCTGACAGCTCGGAGCCTGGAGCCTGCTTCGGATTCTGTGTCTTCCTCTCTCTCTCTGCACCTCCCCTGCTCGCTCTCTGTCTCTCTTTCAAAAATGAAATAAAAACATAAAAAAATTAAGAAAAGAAATTAGGAGAAAAAATTTTAGAGGAAAAAAATAAAGACTTCAATCACAGTGAATCATGGAAACTTCAGATGCTTCAAGCTTATCCCCATCCATCGTGAAAGTTCACTCAGCTTTAGTTCTCATCATTAGTACTTGACTTTTGGCTTCTCGATACAGGATGTTAACCCTCTTTGTATTGCAATAATATTTTTTGCATGAGTAATATTTCAGGTATAGCTATTTTTTGCTCTTTTATATATGCCAGAGAAATCCACACCTAGGTTTCTTTTATAGATCAAGAGGCAGGTCTTAATTCATACATCCTCAAGTTTTTTTTTTTTTTTTTTAACTTTCCATGTTAGGAAATAGAAAATCTCAAGTTCTTCCACTCTGAAATAAATAACACTATTTAGCTCGTTCTTCACAACCCATGCTTGATTCAGAATGTCCTCTCCTTTGCAAACTGGACCGCATGATATCATCTTAAAACATAAATTATATTTTATGGATTTCTACATGGTGCTCTCATTCACCTAGATTTCTATAGATGCCCAACACTAATACCGATAGTAGATTTAAACCTTAGAAATATATTTGTTAGAGGAGAAACATTCATAAAACATTGATAGAATTTCACATTCCAGTTTTGAGGGTTAATCTCTTATTCCAAACTCTTACAGACTAGTAAGTTAAATCAAGGAACTACTCTACATTATTTGTTGATTTATATATGAATTTATAGATCATGGGATGTCAGTCACAAGAATTTAAACATTGTAACAAGTTACTATATTTTATTTGAAGAATCAGCTGAAATGTTAATATGCTAAGTAAGCACAGTGAAACTTATACCTGTATTCTTTGATTCATTCATTATTCCTTTTGGGTTATAGCTAAAAGTTTATGATCTTTATGTTCAAATAGACTTTAAACATTTGTCTCTCAATTCTACTACATTTCACTGGATTACTCTTCCTTCCTCCTTTTTGGATTTTCAAAAGGAATATATTTTTATTGAGGTAAATTTTTTATAATATACAGATCTTACATACATAATTTAATGAGTTTTGACAAACGTCTATACCCACATAACCACCATCTCAACCAGAAAATCCTTCCCCCAACTTCTTTTTTTTTTAAGTTTATGTATTTATTTTGAGAGAGAGAGAGAGAGAGAGAGAGAAAGAGAGAGAATCCCAAACAGGCTCTGCGTCAGTAGCTCTGATCCTGACGCGGGGATTGAACCCACAAACCATGAGGTCATGACCTGAGCCAAAACCAAGAGTTAGATGCTTAACCAGCTGAGGCACCCAGGCACTTCTCTTCCCTCAACTTGAATTAGTCTTTGCTTTCAAAGGCATTCACATACAATTTCTATAGGTATACATTTTTTTCCCTGCTCTTGAATGTTGTATAAATGGAAACTTGAAATCATTCTTTTGTCTATTTTGTATACTATCTATTAGTGAGATTCAAGCGTGTTTTGCGTATATCATTAGTTAATTCTTATTACTGGGTAACATTCTGTTGAATAAATATACCGTGATTTGTTTCTTCTGTTCCTATTGATGGTCTTTTGGATTGTTTCCTGTTTTTTACTATTATGAACAAAGCTACATGAGCATTCTTTTGCAAATCCTTTGGTGTAAATATTTGGAATTGTTGAGTTATATGTTATTAGGTATATGTTTAACATTATAAGACACTGACAGTTTTCCAAATCAGTTGAATCATGTTGCACTCCCACTTGAATGTACTAGAGTTCCCCTTGCTTCACATCTTTGCCAATATTTGGTGTTGATGGTGTGCATACTGGTTTATCATTGTGAATTTAATTTCTGTTTTCCTAATGATTTAAGATGTTCACCATCTTTTCATGTGCTTACTGAACATTATATACCTTATTTTTCTGAAGTATCTGTTCAAGTCTTTTACCCATGTTTAAATTGTGTTTTATTCTTCAATTGTAAGTGTTCTGTATTGCATTCTGGATGCAAGTACTTGGACACTGTGTTGTGAATATTTTCTCCTACTCTGTGCATTTTTTATCTTTGTTAAGAGTATCATTTGATAAGCAGTTTTTAATTTGATGAAATTCAAATTATATTTTTTTCACTTTGCTTTAGTGTTTTTGGTCCTCAGTAAGAAATCTTTGCCTACTTCAGGATTATTAAAATATCTGTTTTCCAGTATACTTAACATATATTACATTAGTTTCAGGTGTACAACATAGTTTCAACAAGTGCATACGTTATGCTATCGGTTTTTGGGTTGTTCATCCTGCCAGTGATCATCTGGACATCATTTTGGGATATGGTATGACACTGGGGGGAAATTTTCCCCCATACAGATATGTAGTACCACCACCATTTGTTAAAAAAACAAAACAAAACAAAACAAAATGAAAAACAACAACAAAACCTCCTTTACTTCTCTGAATTGCCTTGGTATCCTTATGAATATTAATTGAATATGTATATATGTGTTGATCTCTGGCTTCTTTTCTGTGTCATTGATCTATTAGTCTATTCCTATGCCCACACTGCACTGTCTTTCAGTAGTTTTATAGCAAGTATTGAGACCTGATAGTAAAAAAAAGCAAAACAAAACAAAAAAAACACAAAAAACAAAAAAACTCCAACTTCATTTTTTTTCAGTGTTTTGTTTTGTTTTGTTTTCGCTATTCCAAATTCTTTGACTTCCATATAGTCAATTTACAGATTTCAGCTAAAAACTCCCTGGAATTTTGTTTGGATTGCATTACATCTACAGGTCAGTTTGGAGAGAAATGACCTCTTACTAATAGTGATTCCTCTGAGGTATGAACACGGTAGAACTCTCCATTCATTTAAGTATTTTTAAATTTGTCTCAGCAATGGTTTATAGTTCTTGGTGTGAAGATCTTACCTGTCCCTTGTTAAATTTATTGCTAGCATTTTGATTTTTAATGCTGTTGTAAATGGTACTGTTTGCTTACTTTCATTTCCGTGTGAAGTTAGTGTGCAAAAATATAATTGTTTTTTGCAAATTGACCTTTTTGTACTACCACCATACTAAATCACTTAGTGTTATCTTTTTCTTTGGTTATTGAGATTTTTTTACATAGTCATGTCATTTCTGGAGAGTTAGTACAGTGTTGAAAAGAAGTGGTGACAGTAGATATCCTTGCCTTGTTTCCAATCTTAGGGAAAGAGTATTGTTATTAACCACATAAATATGAATGTTAGATGTAGGTTAAGGATGCTTTTTATCAGTTTGAAGAAGTTCTCTTCTATTTCTAATTGCTTAGATTTTTACTATGAATAGATGTTTTTTTCTTAAATGCTTTTCCTGCATCTATGAAGGTAATATGGCTTTTCCTTTCTTAAAACCCTGTTAATATGGTGAATTACTTATTGATTCTTGTCTTCCTGGGAAAAGTCCCACCTGATTATTATGTATATTATTTATCTGTATTTCTGGATTTCTTCTAATATTTTCTTAAGACTCTTTCATCTATGTGCAAAATTATAGGTAAATAATTTTTCTTGTATTTAATTTTGTCAGCCTTTGGCTTTAGGTTGATGCTTGTCTTCTTTTTTTTTTTTTTTTAACGTTTATTTATTTTTGAGACAGAGACAGAGCATGAACAGGGGAGGGGCAGAGAGAGAGGGAGATGCAGAATCCGAAGCAGGCTCCAGGCTCTGAGCTGTCAGCCCAGAGCCCGATGCGGGGCTCGAACTCACGGATTGTGAGATCATGACCTGAGCCGAAGTTGGACACTTAACTGACTGAGCCACCCAGGCGCCCCTGATGCTTGTCTTCTAAAATGAGTCCGAGAAGGTTACATCCTTTTTTATTTTCTGAAACAGTTCAAGTAAGGTTGTTATTATTTGTTTCTCAAATGTTTAATACAATGCACCAGTGAAGCTAGCAGGTTTTACAGTTTGTTTATTGGAAGAATTTTAACTACAAATTCACTTTCTTTGTTAAATATAGGGATATACATTATTATATGCTAATATTTTATATATAATATTTAAAAAATCTCCACACGTATATATTTCATATCAGTTTTGTCAAGTTGTGCATTTCTATTTTTTTTTATGTTTATTTATTTCTGAGACAGAGACAAAGCATGACTGGGGGAGGGTCAGAGAGAGGGAGACACAGAATCTGAAGCAGGCTCCAGGCTCTGAGCTGTCAGCCCAGAGCCTGACCGGGGCTCGAACTCATGGACCGTGAGATCATGACCTGAGCCAAAGTCAGACGCTTAACTGACCGAGCCACCCAGGAGCCCCAAGTTGTGCACTTCAAGACACTTTTTTAAATGTAAGTTTTAAAATTTTGCCATAATATTTATATAAAATTACCTTACTGACATTTTAATGTTTACATAATTTGTAGTAATGCCCCTTCTTTTGTTTTTCCTATTGACACTTCGTGTTTTCTTTTTTATCGTGATTGGTCTTCCTAGGTATTTTTCAATTGTATTAATCATTCAAAAAACCAGCTTTTGTATTCATTAATTATATGAATTTTCTACTGCTGTCATAACAAATTATCATAGAGGCGCTTAAGCAACACCCATTTATTTTCTCACAGTACTCATGTATTGGAATTCTGGGTACAGTATGCCTCAACTGGTTCTCAGCTTGGTGTCACCAGATCAGAATTTAGGTGTTGGAGGACCATGCTTGTCTCTGGAGGCCCTGGGGAAGAATCCACTCCCAAGGTCATTCAGGTTGTTTGCAGAGTTAGGTCCTTGGTACAGCTGAGGTGCTCTTGTTTCTTTGCCGACTGTTATTGGGAGCCTTTTTCAGCTCCTAAGTGTGCCTGACTTTCTTGCATATTTCATCTTTCTTTCAGATCAGCAATGACATGTTGAGTCAGGCTTCCTCTCAGGCTTCCACCTCTGACTTTCCCACTGTCACATTTCTCTGACTGTAGTGGGAGGAAGTTCTCTGCTTTTAAGGGCTCATGAAATCCAGGTGGGCCCACCTGGATAAGCCGGGATCATCTCCCTATTTTAAGGTCCACAATCTTAATCTCACCTGCAAAATTCCTTTTGCTACATAAAGTAACCCATTCACAGATTGCAGGGATTAGGACATAGACATCTTTGGCGGCAGGGGGCGGGGGGACATTCTTCTTACTATAGTCCATTTTCTCTATTGTTTTATATTTATTTCTGCTTTTATTTTTATTATTGTTTTTCTTCATAGTTTGCCCCATTTTTTATTACTTCTTAAAATGGAAACTTAGATCATTGATTTTAAATCTACCTTTTCAATGTAGACATTTAAAGCTATATGTTTTCCTCTGCTTTAGTTGCATCCCATAAATTTTGATCTTTATTTTCAGTATTCATTTCAAAACATTTTCTAATTTTTCTTTTGATTTCTCCTTTGATCTGTAATTTTTATAATTGATAAGTATATTATTTAATTTTTTGATATTTTATTTGTCAGCTATTTATTATTGATTGCTTATTTAATTTTGCTCAGAGAACATTTTGTCCAATATTTCTACCTTTTGAAATTTATTGTGGTATTTTATCCCAAAACATATGATTTACCTGATGTGTGATAGTTGTCTAACAATAGAGTCCATTTCAGATGATAATTGTCTAATTTATAATAGCTGGCATCAGTGCAAGAAATATTTATTCCTTTGGTAACTAATTATTAGACATTAATATTACCATTCACATTTAAGCTTATTAATTAGTTACAGGAGTAAAATGAGTGTTAATCATAACAAGAAATTAGAAAATTTAAAGTATTCATCATTTCCTTCTTATTCCCTTCAAAATGGGGTGAGACAGCCAGAGAGTGAGAGTGTCACAACTTTTCACAAAGGGCCTCCTTGTCAAGGTACCTCTAGTCTAATAAATCTCAACTGTAGCTGATACCACCCCCAGGAAGTGTTTGGGAATGCGTAGGGGCATTTGGTTACATTACTGGGGGATGATACCAGTATTTTAGTAGATGAATAACAGGAGTCCTAGACATCCTGGAATGCATTGAACTCTCCCACACACTAAAGAATTGTCCTGTCCAAAATTCCATGCGTGCCCCATTGAGAAATAGGGTAGGGGTGATTTTGACCTTTCTTTAAATCTTCCAGTGTACTTAGCACGATATTTTACATTCTAGTTATTGACTATTATATTTTGTGTTATATTTTAAAAATAATGAATGTATAAATAAATGAACTATTCAAAATATTTGGGTAATGTGTTATAAAACATGCAGGAACTTATGCCAGTGACCCGATAGGAACATAAAGATTTCCTTTTTGTTGGCCATTCAGTAATTTATAGTCTGAACCAATCCTTCCACCCACTCCATGCCCTGTTTAAAATGAATTGTTTTTCTTCATTATAAAGAGAGTCTAGATCCTTTTATTTAAGCATGCTGAAAGCATTGTAAATTAATGCTGGCCTTACTCAGTATAGGCAAAGATACAATAGAATTACTGGAGTCTTTTTATTCTTGTGGAATTGCTATGTAGTCAGTTGTATGGCCTAATATTCCATTAGCCAAATTATTTTTAGTGTCTATATTCATTAAATTTAGAAGAAAGAAGCTCTATTCTCTTCTCCACATTAGTCTTATACTAAACATATAAACTACCCTTGGATATTTTTTGCAATTCATAAGTTTTCCTTACATAAAGATGCAGAGTAATCTTGTGGGAATGTGCATAGGCTTTTAAAATTATTTAACTTGGGGCGCCTGGGTGGCTCAGTCCATTGAGCAAACAACTCTTGATTTTGGCTCAGGTCACAATCTCACTGGTTTGTGAATGCAAGCCCCATGCCATGCTCCACAATGACAGTGCAGAGCCTGTTTGAGATTTCTTTCTCTCCTTCTGTCTCTGCCCATTCCCCACTTGTGTGCTCACTGTCTCAAGAAATAAACTTAAAAAAATAAAATTGTTTAACTTCTATATATTTATCTGTTTTAATTCACCCATCAAATGTTTCATTCCTACAATATTATAGATGGTCTGCAAAGTACTGGAGGTATTCATACTACTAAGAGAGTTTCTGCCTATAAGGGCTTAGAGTTTAAAGAGGAAGACAGGCAGTTAAGTACGATAAATGATACATGTTCTGTGACAAGGGGAGGTTCAACTCATAAATGAGATCCAAGGAAGGGAGTAGTCAGTTCTACCCGTGTGTGTGTGTGTGTGTATGTAGTGGGGGAGTGGAGACTGGGAATGATCTCAGATGATGATACTTGAGCTGGATCTTGAAAGACGAGTGGATATTAAATAGGCAGGCAGAGGGAAAGGAAAGGAGGAAGAGGGAATAGCTAAGCAAAAACAAAGAGGCAAGAAGCAGTGAGGCACTTTTACACATCTGGAGCTCATCTGTCAGATCCATATAATGGTGGTAAGGTGATATGGCTATAGAGGGGTTGACAAAGCCCTGTACACCATGCAGTGAAGTGTAAAATGTATATTATAAGTTATATAGTGGTTCTCCAAGTGTGATTTTAGTCGATAATCAGTACCACCACCTGGAAACTTGTTAGAGATGCCCATTTTCTGGCCTATCCCAAATCTTCTGATTCAGAAATTCTGTGGGTAGAGCCCAACAACCTGTTCCAACATGACTTATAGGTTATCAGTGCATGCTAAAGTTTGAAAACGATGGGGCTAAGAGAGCCCCAAAATGGCATTAAGCTGGTGATAATATGTTCAGATATGTGTTTTAAAAGATTATTTTAGTGAATATTTGTTTAGAAGAAGATAAAATGAGCAGGGAGGCCATTTAAGATCACATGGTCAAGAGACCATTGAAGACGAGCCCATGTGAAATAATCAGGAAGAGAACAGAGAGATGGAGAAGTTACAAGCAGCATTTAAGAAGGTCGAATCAATGGAATTTGATTTAAAGAAAAGAGAAGAGCCTGAAATCAGTCGTACTTCTACATTTAATGATTTGATGGTGGAAAGTGGTGCCATTCATGAGATGGGGAGTACAGAAGGGGGAAAGGGACACTTCTGTTTTGAATATATTGACATTGAATTTCCTATAACACAGTTGAACAAAATATTGAATAGACACTTTGGTATAGAAGCATGGGGTTCTAGAAGGATGTCTGGGCTGAAAATAGAGATGAAGAACTATAGATCTTCTAGGTAACTGACTACATATGCGTTAGGACAGCATGCTGGATAAAAACAGACGAGCCAGTGTAATGCTTCAGGGTCATTTATGGGCTAGACAGAAAAGGAAGAAATTTCACATGTGACTGAGAATAAATGGTCCACTATTTGGTGAGTTAGAGGAGCACCAGGAGAGTGTGTGGGCCTGGAGACCAGAGAAGGAGAGGATTCCAGGAGGAAAGTATTGGTCAGTAGTGATATATTATAGAAAACTGAAACCCCAGAAGAAGCATTTCATTTTGATTCTGGGGGATCATTGGCAGCCTTGGTCAGAACAGCTTCTCTGGTATAGGGAGGATAGTTTTTCTTGAATGTCTGACACAGCAGGGACAGCAGACTCCCTATTTTAGAAGAAGGTGCCAGTTTTATATACTTCTAAAATCAGTGGAGGGGTTATGAAGCCAATGTTCAGTATTCATGTGAAATTGCCAGCTGAACCAAGTAAATTAGAAAGAAGACATGTTCGGGGCGCCTGGGTGGTGCAGTCGGTTAAGCGTCCGACTTCAGCCAGGTCACGATCTCATGGTCCGTGAGTTCGAGCCCCGCGTCGGGCTCTGGGCTGATGGCTCAGAGCCTGGAGCCTGTTTCCGATTCTGTGTCTCCCTCTCTCTCTGCCCCTCCCCTGTTCATGCTCTGTCTCTCTCTGTCCCCAAAATAAATAAACGTTGAAAAAAAAAATTAAAAAAAAAAAAAAAAGAAAGAAGACATGTTCTTAAGAGCGGATGTAATCGCTTCCATATAGAAGTGGAATGGAGGCACTGGAAAGTGAGATGAAGGGGTAAGTGAGATACATGTGTATCTACATCCAGTGGGAAGACCTCACATTATAGTAGAGTTGACATGAGACACTAAAACAATTCATCTTCAGTCACAATGAGGAGATGTGAGAGGCCCTGTAAGCTGGGGCCATAAGCTGGTAACAGGAAAAGTTGACATCTCCATACATTATAGAAGAGTGTTCGGAATGATCACTTTTTCATTTGTCTGTCTTATTTCCAATGAGCAAAGGTCGGACTTTGATCCCTTCCCTAAGATGAGTCCAAAACTATGGGGTAAAGATTAAATAGGTCCTCTATTCTCCAATGTTGACTTTCTTCTGCACTATCCTGAATGTTTAGCTTTCATCTTGAATTCAATCTCAAAATTTCACTCTAGTCTAAGCCTGAAAGGTTTGCATAACTGGAAAACCTGGGTTTCCAGGAAGTTTGGGCCTTTCTGGACTCTTGCTCCTGGCCCACGGCACCAGTGGTCATTAACTGGAGTGAAATGGTATTTCTATTTTTTTTTAAACACCAACTGTGAAAATGTACTGAGCTTTACTATTTGAAGTGAATGCTCTGAAGAAAGAAACACCTCCCATTGACTGCCATATGAAAATCATTAATTTTAAAGTGCCCTTTTACCCTGTGATAGCCTGTACCCTACTGCCCTCACACAAGGGCAGGAATCAAGTCAATTAATAAGCTGAGACAAAATAAAATATTCTGAGACTGTCTCTGGCTTTTTATTTTTAGGTCAGGGTTAGAATGAAACTTGTCCCTAGAGTTTGGAAGAATTAGTTCATGATACCCAATAGCATTAAACACTTAATTGGCTTCTAGTCTAATTCTGGGTGTCTGAGACAGTTTCTGTTTAATAATTTAGGCTCCGTTATTTTAGGATTCAATTGCAGTAAACTTTTAATATCTGGGGTATGTATTTCCTAGGAAATCCCTGTATCTCTCAGCTTCAAACGTTTATACTTGTCATACAAGACAGGTCACATTTGACAATAAAGCATCATTTTCATTTGTGACATTTCCCTGCTGTTTCTGTTTTACTAGCATAAGTGGAAATATCCAAGCACCAAGTCACACAGTTTATTCTTCCTCTTAAGAAATTACATCTACAGTGGAAACATCATAGTAATTTATGATTATAAAGAGAGTATTTGAATCATAGAGGTTTGGGGGAAAGAATCCAGAAGAAATTCTACCAAGTTTGTCTTTGTCCAAGAAATTAGTAATATAGAGGATATATTTGTAGAAAACAATTTTGCATATTTCTAAAATCATTTAAGTGGCCATGAAACCAATGTTCATGTGAAATCATAAACTTAAAAATACATATCCATTTAAAAAATGTAAATATTATCTGTTTGAAGTGTGTATATATATGCCTTTTAGTTTATATTTTGTTATATATATATATCATATGATGTAAATGGACTCTACAAATTACTGAAATTATTAATCAAATTACTCAGCAATAGTATAAATGTTTACTATCATTTAGTTTAATAGGATTCTTCCAAAAATTCAATTTAGCTAGTAAATATTTATTGTGTTCCTTATAAACAGTAGATTCTATTATTGCAGCTTTGGCTACAAACAAAATTGATAGGGTCCCAGCCTTCAGTAAGTGTGCAGCTTAATAAGAAGGATAATAAACAAGTAGTTTTGAGTGTGATGGATGTCATGGAAAGCCAAAATAGAATGGGTAGCATTGTAGACCTATCCTGATTTAGGGGTCAGGGCTGACTGGAGAAAGAGAAATATAAGTTTAGACTTGAAGAATATCTAAGTGGAATAAAGTTGTTTTAGGAGTATCTAAAGCCAGGAGGCGAGGGAGATGAGACACAAACTAGAAAGAGTCAAGTATGACTGGGGCATAGAGTGCCAATCAGAGAGTGGTGAAAGATGAAGCTTTAGAAGTAGATGGCAGCTAGATGTGAAAGACAATATAGTTGTGTAAAAGATATTTGAGTTCATATAAGTCCTAGGGAAGGAACTTGTGGGGTAGTGAGTAGTGGATATTTGTGATTATATTTGTGTTTCACAAGGTACCTCTAGGTAATGACATCGAGAAGGATTGGAAAAGAACAAGAATGCAAGTGGCAATACTGGCTTATAGACCATGGCCAGTAGTCCTCATAAGGGAAGATGGTGGCTTGGCTTGCATTAGGGTACTGGCAGTGGGAATGCAGAAATGTGGATATTCTGACAGGTGATTAAACCATAGAAGCACTGAGTCTTGGGGATGGATTGTGAGTGTGTGTGTGTGTGTGTGTGTGTGTGTGTGTGTGTGTTGGGTAGCATCACTGAGAAAAAAGGAAGGAAATTCTTATCAAGTTTATGGCTTAAGAAATAGATGCAAGGCAGTGCTCTTTAGCAAATATCACAGAATTATTGGTAGATTTCAGTGAGAATGAATTCCATTTTCTGGTAGGGCATTAAATGACACAATGTAGAGAAGTAAGCAAATTCTAAATATGTATCATTGTATTATAATCCCCTAAATATTCTTATGTATAATGTAGTGCTTAAGGAACATTACTTCTATGTAGTTTATTTTGAAGGAAAGTGTTCACAGAACACTTCATATAAATTAAAATCATTTTATTGAACTTGCCAGTTAATTACAGAGTATTATATTCCTGCAGTGAGATAAAAGGCCAACAACAAACACATAATTTTAAGCATAGTTCAAATTATTTAAATTACACGTTCCTATAAATGAATCTTGGGACCCTCTCCCATGGAGCCTTCTCTGTTCTCTTTCCTGGCATGTCTCCTCTTCAGTTTCTAGTTGGGAGAAGGAGCAGGCCTCTTCTCTCTGATCTCTGTTTTTTTCTCTAGGGAGCTCACCTGTAGTCTTTCAACATCATCATCTTTTTCTCCTAGTATCATTATCTTGTTCTGTCTCTTCTTCTAAGTTGATGACCTTCTATGTGTGTTCAGTGTCCTCATGGCCTTTTTGGCTGGAGCTAGTACATCCAAAGCAGAAGCCAATCTCTGCTGCATTAAGATCAGTTTCCCTCCTGAGGCCTCTGACTCTTTCATGGATTCAACCTAAACCTCTTCAAGTCCTCAGACTCCTTCTCTTCTTAGAGAGTTAATGAAAACAGGTAAAATGAGAGGAGCATTTACTAAATGACATTCTGTGTTCAGCATTTCACCTGCATGATCTCATTCACTTTACACACCAACACTGTACAGCTGCTGTTGTGAATTTCCCTGGTGTACAGGTGAAGAAACTGAGGTTTGGAGTAGATGCACAACAATTAGAGTCACGGTTAATAAATGACAAGATATGAATATTAAACAATGTTGTTCAGACTCTGAAAGCACTGAATTTATGCCCTTAACCACTCTGCTAACCTCCCTATTTCTATTCAGTGCGGATCGTGTCTTTACACATCATACAGGGATAAATGTAATCGCTTCCTTACTGACCTGCCTTACCGAACCATCGTTCTTTTGATACATTCAGCAATTTGATATCTGAATAATTGTTGTAAATGATCATTTTTTAAAAGTTTTTTTAATATCCATTTATTTTTGAGAGAGAGAGAGAGACAGACAGACAGAATGCAAGCAGGGGAGGGGCAGAGAGAGAAGGAGACACTGAAAGAGTGACCCTGGGAAGGGGAGAGAGAGAAGGAAAGGGAGAATTCCAAGAAAGCTCTGCTCTGTCAGCACAGAGCCTAACAGAGGGCTCAATCTCACAAAGCACAAGATTATGATCTGAGCCAAAGTCAAGAGTTGGACGCTTAACTGACTGAGCCACCCAGGCGCCCCTTAGCTAATTTTTTTTAAATGTTCTGTCTTGTATTGGCCAGGCCTCACACAGTCTACTGAGTCTTATCTCCCAGTTTCTCCTCACAGTCCTATATGTGGGCTTTCTTCTGAAAATTCCTCCATGCTACAAGTGCCTTCTCCTTACATGCACTCTGTGAACTGGCAACTGCTAATTAAATGGACATCTGGTCCAAGGATAGACAGTCTATAATCCAGCAGCTAGAGAGGTGAAATGGTGAATCCTTTACCCAAAGAATGGCTTATTGAATCAACCTTCTCTTCTGAGATCTGACTGGCCACGAGAGAGGAGTTAATTCAGTGGAGGTAGGAGAAGTAGAGAGGTAGAGAAAAGCAGAGAATCTTCATAAAAGGATTCATCAGAGAATTGTGATCAGGTTGTTTTGAGAAGGAAACATTGAACTCTTGTCTCAGAGCCCTGGAACTTGAACCACACTGGGCTATGGTGGTCTGGTTACTGTGAAACCAGGTCAACTATGGTTTCTGTTCTCTGATGGTCCCTAGATTCTTTTGAGACCTTGCTATGCATTGTCTTCCTTTCTATGTTTACTCCTCAAACAACAATTCCACATTATCTGAAGGAATTGAGTAAGGCTGGTGTGTGTGTGTGTGTGTGTGTGTGTGTGTGTGTGTGTTTTCCCTAAAAGAGCCCAACTCAGGATCTTTGCTTTTTCATCACATTAACTTACATAGTAATAATAATAACCACTGACAATTGTCACATATATCACACATGCCAGGGACTGTGCTAAATTTAAATGCATTCTTTCATTGAGTCCTCACAATCTTTTCAAATGGGTTTTCTTCACCTTTGCTAACAGGTAAAGCAATGAGGCACAGAGAGGCTCAGTAATTGGTTCAAGGTCACACACTTGTTAAATGGCAGCCCTGGGATTTGCATTCTGGTCTGCATGATTCCATTACCCATTTTTACCATATTCTGCCAGTCATTCTGTTTTTTTTTCTTTTTTGCCAGTCATTCTTTACCTGGACCCTACAATTTCCTGATGTAGAACTTTGTGTCTCACTCATTCTTCTGTGTTTATAACACTGATATCCTTACTGTCTCACTAAAAAACTATTTTATTCACTGTTCTGTTTTTCTGTTTGTTTTTGGTGGTTTGGGGGGTGACTGTTGTTCCTTCCACCTAGACTGTCATCTGATCTCATATCATTAAATCCTAAAATTCCTTGAGGATTCCAATGTAAGCCTCAATCTTGAACATTTTCTATATCCCTTACACTTAGTCCATAGCAAGAACACCTCATTTTACATCACCGCGTCATCCATTCCATTGGTCAACACCACTTCATAGAAGTAAGTCTTTTCACCTCAGTTAGGGTAATCTGGTATCTGCAGTCATGTCTTTCCTCCTCTAATTCTATGAAAACACCTTTGTAGTGCTGACCTCATGGTAGACTTTACCACACTGAATAATTTATTGCTTAGTAAAAAGAATGTAAATGTAGTAATATGTATAAAATATATTTTATATTTAGTTTTACACTGAAAGATTTGGGAATAATGAATCATTTCAATCAAACTTAAAGTGATTTTTGTCTCTTGACAGTTAAATGACTACTTCTTTGAGTGTCTAAAGAGTGTATGTCAATATGTCAATTTAGTTTTATTTTGACTCTTTTTAAAGAGTCTTTATAAAGATGTCTAAGACATCTTTGTCTTAGATACCCAGCAACTGTTGTTTCTCCTCTTGGTAATAAATCCACAATTTGATTCTGATGAACAATCTCTCTTTTATTCTCACTTCATATAATTCATATAATTCAGTGCAGAAATCTCCACTTTTGGCTCCTGACTCATTGGAACTATATTGCTCTGGTCACTGACCTAGGAATGGACCAAGATCCAATAAGAGGAAATGAAATCCAAGGAGACTTTTTCTGGACCCATTGAAAGAAGAGCCTGGTGCTTCTCTTCTGATCTTGTTAGTAATGAGGAGGAATATGAACTTGAAGCCATGGGAGGCCTGAGAGAAAGTCAAACAGAGAAACCAAGTTCAAATGATATTGAGTGCATTCTTGGATCAAACTGAACAAGGACTTGGCCTAGTCTCTTCAGATACCTGAGCCAATAGGTTTCCTTTTTTTTTTTTTTTAACTTAACTTGGCCTAAGTTGAAATTTCTGTCATTAACATTTTAATTGTCTCTCTCTTCAGAAGAAAAAGTGAATTCTACATACTTTAATGTGTGTTAGCCACTGTTTGCCCCATTCTATTGTAACCAGTTATTATATACAATTCTCATTTTAAAAGGATGAAGTAAGGTCTGTTCATAGATAAATATGCAAACAGCAAACTCTGATACTGCTAATTGTATATCTTAAAGTATTTCTTGCTTTGTGTTGGTATAGGTAGGTGATATTTGCCTTTGAGGATAGGAATGTTAGAGTTAGGAGTCTGGCTAATTCTCCTGATGTTAACAGGACTGTATAGGAATGGCTGTATACATAAAAAGGTGCCCTATACTGGCAGAATAAGTCCTCAGGGAAAACAAACCAAAACTGAGCCATATACATCAATTGAGTTTTGAAATAGAAAATTCCTCAATTTCTTTGTCACAAAATAATTGAAAAATTTCTAGCTCATATGTCTTGCTGTTTCATTTGGAGGTAAGCTGATATAGTCCTTCTCACATAGTAAGTATTATCGACATGCATTACACTAGAATATTTATTAGCACTATTCAGTGAGCTGTAAATCACCAGGGAGGTCCAGGATTAGCAAGATATTAATGTTTAACTGCACAAAATTGCTGCTAGTTTTATCTTTCCAAGTATTACAGTTTATAAAGACAGTCACATAATTTCAGTTTAAATGTCCCTTAAGTCATCATTTTATTATGACTGAATATTACTATTAACTGGGACTTTATAATGAAAAAAATTCCAGTTGAGAAACACAAGTTTTAGTCTGCTGTGATTGTGATGAATACTACATCATTCGGGAAACACTTTATACTTGGTATTCTTTTTTAATGTTTACTTATTTGAGAAAGAGAGAGAGAGAGAGAGAGAGAGAGAGAGCATCCATGCATGCGCATGTGCACGCGCACACACACACACACACACACACACACACACACACACACACACACGTGTGAACAGGGGAAGGGCAGAAAGGGAGAGGAAGAGAGAGAATCCCAAGCAGGTTCTGTGCTGTCAGCATAGAGCCCAATGCGGGGCTCAATCCCATTAACCAGGAGATTATGACTGGAGCCAAAACTGAGTTGGACGCTCAACTCACTGAGCCACCTAGGCACCCAGACTTAGTATTCTTATTGTAAGATCTGGACAAGCAAACTAAACAAAATGAAAAACGGTAAGGATCTATGATCTAATAGAAAAAGAATTCCAGAAATGACAGGTCTTAGGATTTGATTTCTGGAAAAGCAGTGTTATTCAGGACAAGGGTGTTTTCCTGTCCTTCTGACTTCTATTTTTGGTGACTTGGCTTTAGTTTTCAAGTATGTCCTCTTGTGGCTAAAAAATAACCACTGGGCTGGAGGCATATCCTCATATAACATATTCAAAGGCAAAAAGAGGTCTTTTTTTTTTTATTGTGGATGAAAACCTTTCCCAGATACCCCCAGTAGACTTACAACAAGGTCCCCTTGACCAGCACTGCTTATAAATCTGTAACCTAGCTGTAAGTAAGGCCCACATAGTGAAAATCTGGTATTTTTATATATGGTGGATAGAGGGCAAAGAAAATCAGCAGGAGAACCATCCATGTCTAAACTGGCAGACTATTCTGCCATGTGATTACTTTCAGAGAGGCAGAAATTTAGTAGCAACAGCTGTTGGCCAAATAAGATAGCACATTAGAATCCCAAGTTAAGTAGTTAGTGCTACAAGGCTATTGTGCTTTGTTGGAAGTCTAACTTATTTAATGATAGGAAATTGCTGAATTCAAGAGGACATCAAAATAATTATGTTGTTTGGAATGATTTCATTCAGGCTTCTCATCCCAGTAGTTATTTTACTTTTTAGCCTGTAAAGGTGAATACACAACAAAACAAACACAAAATTCAAAAAATGGGCGGACCAAACCTGTCTCAATTTATGATATGTAAATATTGAATCATCTCTTTCTTCTTTATCTGTGTTCATTATTGAATGGCCTGTCTGCTGCTTTTTTTTCATGAAATGTTTGTGTGTGTGTGTGTGTGTGTGTGTGTGTGTGTGTGAGAGAGAGAGAGAGAGAGAGAGAGAGAGAGAGAGGTTACGTGTTTTTTTTTAATATTGTCAAACTAGCTAACATACAGTGTATATAGTGTGCTCTTGGCTTTGGGAATAGATTCCCATGATTCATCACTTACATACAACACCCAGTGCTCATCCCAACAAATGGCTGCGCCTGCACACACACAAATGGGGGAAGGGCAGAGAGAGAGAGAGAGGGGAACAGACAATCCCAAGTGGGCTCTGTGCTTACAGCAGTGAGCTTGATGTGAGGCTTGAACTCATGAACTGTGAGATCATCGCCTAAGTTCCAGTCAGATGCTTAAACGACTGAGTCATGCTAACCCAACTGAGCAGCCCCTGTCTGCTGCTTTTGAGCATCTTCAATTCAATTAACATTTGCTGAGTTCCTAACATTAGAAGTCCTCATTCTAAGCTCTATAGGCACACAAATAAAATACACTTTTTTGTAAGGAATTTATCATCTATAAATGAAACAGATTGAGATGCAAATGAATATAATGCAAGATGTCAGCCATGTACTTTAACCTGAAGTTTAGACACTTACCATGGAAATTAGGAGTCAAGTTTCTGCTAAATCTGGGAGGTTTTGTGGAGGACTTGTCTATAGGTTTGCTGTCTAAGATGGACAAAGAGAAACAGGACTCTTGATATTCCATATTGTGGGATCTAAATGAGAGGGAAGATACATCATGAGATTAGGAAATGTTGAACAGTTGGATGATTTGGACTCTACAGCTTGCACTAAAGCAGATAAGGGATCTGAAAAGGTGGACTAAAGCTAGATTTAAAGCCACACAAAGGAGTATGGAAGCACCATCAAGCTACTGAATATCTCTGGCCAAGGTGAGATCTCCTCTCTACTTAGAACTCTCATGCCTCTCTTTGCAAATTACTAATATTTGTTGAACATTAAGTTCTAGTCAACGTTCTAAGTACTTCAGACATACTCATATGATCCTTACAAAAATCCTATTAGTTTCCTATTACTGTAAGTTCATTTTATATATCAAGAAATTTGACACAGGTTAAGAAACTTGCCCAAGATCACAATCATAACTACCACCTCTGTAGTCGGGAAGAAAAAACAGCTATTCCTTCCTGATACACATTATTGCCATATTTCTATTATAAGAAAAAAGTTTATACATCAATATAAATATTTCTTATTTTTGATTTTTTTTTAAATTTTTTTTTTCAACGTTTATTTATTTTTGGGACAGAGAGAGACAGAGCATGAACGGGGGAGGGGCAGAGAGAGAGGGAGACACAGAATCGGAAACAGGCTCCAGGCTCTGAGCCATCAGCCCAGAGCCTGACGCGGGGCTCGAACTCACGGACCGCGAGATCGTGACCTGGCTGAAGTCGGACGCTTAACTGACTGCGCCACCCAGGCGCCCCTCTTATTTTTGATTTTTTTTAAATGTTTATTTATTTTTGAAGGAGAGGGAGACAGAGCGTGAGCAGAGGAGGAGCAGAGAGAGAGGGAGATATAGAACCCGAAGCAGGATCCAGGCTGAGTGTCAACACAGAGCCTGATTCAGGGCTCGAACTTACGAACTGTGAAATCATGACCTGAGCCAAAGTCAGACACTCAACTGACTGAGCCACCCAGGTGCCCCAATATTTCTTAGTTTTGAATTATTTGTCTGATGGTTTAATATAGCAAAACTTTATAATTTTTTATTTTTTATTTTTTTGTTTTTAGATTTTACTTTTTAGTTTTATTTTTTTTTTTTATCATTATAAACTCAAGGATTTAAATGTATTTGATGGATTTTAACTCATGGTGGTTTTTAGCCAGAGTTAAATCGTATCATCTTAGGCGCATGGAAACTTCTTCAGGTGGCTCCCAAGCAAAACTTTAATATAAACCTCAATTCCTGTAATCCTCTGCACAGGAAGAGATATCATAGAAAAGGAAGAATAGTGCATTAATAATTATAAATCTTTCATCTGGAAGAAAAGTTAGAAGCCATTTAGTGCATTACAACATTTCCAATATATATTATTTAAAACAAAAAGTGAAAGGCCTTTATTAACATTCATTTAGTAGATCATGGAACATTGGAATTGAAAGGAACTGCTAGGCCAGAGTTACAAACTGGCCTGCATAGTGACTTTTTACATTTTTTTCTGGTTTAACTGAATTACTTGTCAGGTTCAAAAAATATTAGAAAATTTAATATAAAAATATGAATTTTCAGCATCTCATAAGTAGAACATGGGGAAACAGCAAACCTACATTCCTATGACAACAATCAATTAGACCAGAGTAGAGATTGGTTAAGTCAAGTCCTATACCACCTGGTTAGTCACAGATAGTGTATTAGTTTTCTGTAGCTGCATAAAAAATCACCACAAATTTATAAACTTAAAATAACACCCATTAATTAGCTCACAGTTTGGTCAAAATTTTATTCAGCATAGGTGGTTTCTCTGCTAAAGGTCTCACGGGCCACAATCAAGGTGGCAGCCAGGCTGGCCTCTTATGTGGAGGTTCTAGGGAAGAATCTGCTTCCCAGCTCACTCATATTTTTGGTAGAATTCAGTTGACTGTTGTCGTAGGACTGAGATCCCCATTTTCTTACTGGCTGTCTTAGCTCCTTTACAGCAATAGAGTATCCCTGTCTTGCTGAATCATTCTTATGCTTTGAATCTCTCTGAATTCTTCTTCTGTAGCCACTTAGAGGAAATGCTTTCCTTTTAAAAAGCTTATGTGATTAGTTTAGGACCACCCAGAAAATGTCCTTATTTTAAGGTCAACTGATTAGTAACCTTAATCACATTTGCTAAATACCTCTTACCATGTAGTGAACAAAATTATAGAAGTAACACCAGGACTGAGTTTATGGGGCCATCTTAGAATTCTGTCACAGATAGCAATGGTCTTCTTGGCCACTGTATGTATAAAAATACCAAGTGTACATGAAGATATTGTCATGGAAACTCATATATTACTAGTAGGAGTAGATAGTGTATCACTACACTGAAGCACTATGGGTAGAACGTATGCATGCATGACCTGTAACTCCCAAGTTCTAGCCTAGGTACATACTCCAGAAATGCATACATTTGTGCACTTACAAATGTAGGAAGGACATTATGCTTCTATTATGTACCTTATAGAAAACTCCGTGGTAAATCTCATTTTCTGAACCTTGTAGTTGTTTATAGATAGTATCAACACTACCTTCTTTTGAACATTTTGAACATTTCTAAGGTCTTTTTCTTATAGCTGATTGTATTTGCCTGACCTACATTAAAAAAGATCATTAGTAAAATACCATAAAATACCATTATGTAACAAATTTCCTTTTTTAGCTTATTTTTTAGAAAGCAAATGGGATAAATGGACTCTGAGTGCTATAATTCTAGGTATGTGTGTTAAAGTTTATGTGCTTTTTCCTCATGAGAGACTACATATTTGTATGAGGGAGGAGAATATGTAATACCTGCAAGTTCTTTACTGAGAGAGTCCTTTTGTCTAGAAATTATACTTGATTGTTTGCTTGATTTTTCCTCCCAGAAAAATTAATACATGTCCCTTTATATCACAAATAAAAGCAAAAATAAAATGTGATCAGATGCCACTTACCAGATGCCATTTATAATTTCTGTTCTGGAGGAAATCAGAATAGGGGTCAGAATACCTACTGCCCTCCATTGCTGGAAAGGTCAGCCTGGCAGTGGTTTTTCTTGGGCCCTCAGACAATATCCCCAGGTGTTTCCAACCCCCAAACAAGGTACATAGTTGGGGCCCTGGCAGTTGTAAATACTGTTATCACTTTGGGTGAGGGCTTTCAGCAGAGAGGAGAATAATGTTGATATTTCATGCTGTAAGGAATATAAGGAAGGAGACCATACAGCTGGCCCGTCCTTTGATATCTCAGAAGTGCTACCTTACTGTGATTAGAAGAATCCTAGAGTAATCCAATGCAGGGAACATAAATAGCCTTATATTTGGCCCTGTTTATGTTTTGCTTTCATCCTAGTACGAAATTTTAACACTGTGAGTTGTCTCAGCGCAAGAAAGACATTGCTCATGTTTTATTTCTATTTACACACTAATGGCCATGTGTGTGTGTGTGACATGTAATTATATATGTTATCATTACTCTTTATCCTTTCATTTTCATTAGATCTGTGAACAACTGCTGTGTTTGGGAATTTTTTTCTACTTCTGGGCACATGGTAGTAGGATCTCACTTTCCCATCAATAGATGCTTCACTATATTCTCTTGTCTTCTGCCTTGCCATCTGGCAATGGCTGCTCCATCAGCCTGAGCCATAGACGAAGGAAGGCAATTATGTAGAGCAGAAGCCTAACCAACTTATAGTGGATGTATAGCATCAGAAATATACCTGTGCTGACATTAAAATTTTTTTTAACGTTTATTTATTTTTGAGAGAGACGGTGTAAGCAGGGGAGGGGCAGAGGGAGACACAGAATCCAAAGCAGGCTCCAGGCTCTCGGCTGTCAGCATAGAGCCCAACGTGGGGCTAGAACTCACAAACTCAAGATCATGATCTGAGCTGATGTCAGATGCTTAACTAACTGAGCCATCCAAGCACCCCATGCCTGTGCTGATATTTTTGAGCTTGTTTGTTATTGTAGCATAATCCAGACTATCCTGTCTTACCCATGGCCTGGGTAGTTTTAAGTGTCTCTGGTTTAACAGAACCATTCCATGATTTCAGTAGTCTTAGTAATATATAAAATTTATATGGACTGAACAAAGACTTAAAATGTTCAAATAATAGAAGGCTTTTCTTCTTCAATTTTGTTGTATTATTATACCAAGTACTACAAACCTAACTTTGAGTTTCTCCAAAAAATTTTTTTCAATCTAGGTACAAAATTTTATGTTGAGTAAAATAATGTGCTACTTTAGGAACGTCTTTTATGAGCTGCTTGTTTTATGGGGGACATGGCTGACAGTCTTCTTGCCTTTTCCAAACTTCTGTTCTAAGGCATAATAATTTCAGGTGATTCTTAAATTTTAGACATGTTTTGTTGACAATCTACACATAATAGTCTGCACACACATTCTGCTTGCTCAAGTGTAACAAATGGACATCTGATTTTGAATTGCTCTCGACATTCTTTTTTATCCCCCAATATAAACATATTGACAAGCTGATAAAATTTAAGTTCATTAATGTTTTCATGTAATACCATTTTTTTTTATAATTCTACAAATGGTGCACGATAGTTCTCAGAAGAGCTGTAAAATAAAACTTAAATTGAATTTGGAGTACTAGAATGACTAATTGTGATTACTCTTCATTTTAGTTAGACAACATATTGTGGGATTTTATAGATAAGAGTAGAATACAGATGTAGAAATTTAAATGTCTAAAAGGCTCAGTTTTCCCGTAACACTTTAGAAAAGTTTATGAAAACCAGGAAAATGCTGCTGCTGCCTGGCTTTCAAGAGGCTTCGTAAAGAACAGATATTATATTGGTGAATCCACCAGAGTCCTTGAAACTGGTGAATAAACCGTGAATGTCAACTGATTTGTTTGTAATGAGCAAAGTAACTCTTGTATGGACCACAGTATTGTAGAGAGTAGAACCAACTCATTCTAGGAAACCAAAATATAAAGTGGATTTCTCTGTGATCATAGAATCAAAACAGACACAGATAGTTAATGACTTAAATGCATAATGGTTTAAAGCTAATACCAATTCATTTAGTTACACAGTGATAGGAATATTCTTGGCAATCTTCCTTGCATACTTGAATGCACTTGACGAATGTAGTTTTGACTTTGGATGTTTACCTTCATGATTCTATTTTCTATAGCAACTCCATTTTGACTGACATTCATTTTTTTGATATACTCACAACTTCAGTTTGATTATAATTGGATTTATGCACCTGAAAGAATTTGTTTCTTTTGAGACATTCCTTATCTCTGCTTGATCTCCTCTCAGGGGACTTGTTAGTGAGTTTCCCCAGTTCAGTCTCTCTTATTTCCAATTTCTTCTGACTTGTCTCATTTAAATACCTGCTTACTGACAAAAGCAGTTATTGCTTGGATAATAAAGACAATGTTCATACATTCAATTTTTTGATAGCATGTTTCCTTATGAATATAAGCAAAGTTCTACTAGTCCTGCCAAACATTTGGCATTTATAAAAATTCATCCATTTGCGAATATTTAAGTTTCTTTCATTTTTCTCTTGCAGTTTCCATTTAGCACAGATGTTCTGTAAAGAATTATAAGAGTCCCTGGAGTTCTTGCCAAGAAGATGCTGTTGAGGTCTACATTATCTACTACTCATTGATTGCTGAAAATATAATCATCAACTCAATCAGTAAATTTCATTAAAAACCAAACAGATGAAACAATTTGACTAACTCTTCTTTGAGCTACAGAAGAAAAAGAACATCCATTAGAAAAATAAACAGCAATCATGAATAAAGTATCTTGTTTTTAATCTAGTCTTTTTATAAGATTGTCTCTATTTCTAAATTGTAGTTATTCATTCTGGGAAAATCTGTAGTTTGTTTCTAAATGAACGCACAAATTACTTTAAGTACGAGATAAACTTTTGGAATTTAACAATGCAGTATTTGCTCTTTAAATTGTTCCTTTCATAGCAGCTAACAGAAGAGAACAATAGTTTCTCCATATTCTTGGAAAAGTTTATCTTGCAAGAAGGGTGATACAATCCTGTACTTATTTTCTTTGTCATTCTGATATGATTATTTAACTTCTTATATATCCTGAGGTGACAAAGGAATTTTTAGAGACCATACTGCTCTTCACAGAACACTTCCATTTTCTCTGAGCTAAACATTAGGCAAATTCTCTTATTAGTTTTAGCTTAAGATGAGTATATCTAAAGGATCTCATTTTTGCAAGGATTTAAAAGGTCAGAAGAATAAATCAGAGAACTCCTAAAGTTAAACACAATGCATATTATTCTCCGGGCAGTATGAAAAGGTAACTTTGTCCAGCTATTGTGATAGGTTGATTTGAATAATCTCAAAAAATTGATACTACAGCTAAATAGAATAATACAGACATTGGAAATTCAGCATTCAAGAGCAGTAGCCTTCATTAGCTCACTCAATGTGTACTTCCTGAGTTTTTCCACTGTATAAAGGCCAGAGAGGCACAAGGGGGAACAGAAAACTGTATGTACCACAGCAGATTACAGGTTGCCCTATGCAAAGAGCACGGAATCTACAGAAATTAGAGGATCAGAAATACACATGAAATTTAATCGTGATATAAGTCAAGAAGAGAAAACAACATATTTATGTTTACTAAACATATACTCATTTACTAAAAATGAGAGGCACAAATAATAAAAGTTATAGAAGATCACAGCAGTGCATATGCATTTTGAAGATAGTTGGTCTTAGGTAAAAGTCATTGGCCAGCAGTTGTGACCATCATCATTAAGTGGCTTCATAACATTGGAACCTGCCTCTGACTTAGTACCACAGGGCTTCTCTAAGCAAAGTTCCTTTAGTTAGACAGAAAAACCACATCTTTCTGTAAGTAATAGCAAAACACAGTTCTTCCCAGTGCATCTGGTGATCCTTCCAAGTTGGGCAGTGAGTAAAAATTTGTTCTTTTATTTTACAGTAAAAGACCACTTAGAAGATTGTAACTTTGAGAACATTGAATGAGGTATGTGTTCTGTTTATTTGTTAGGAGAACCACTATTTCAGGAATGGGAAAGAGTTGAATTTAGTATATATATTTCTCTTGGGTCTCTCTTAAAAACTTCTGGTTGACAGAGAAGAGTTGTCTAATAAGTCTCATTTTGACAAAATTAGGTGGTAAGAGTAGGACGGGAAAACTGATACACAAGATATTCATTACGTTGAAACGTGAAGTTATCTAAATACACCATATTTAACCTCAAATATGGCCATTTAAAATTGAATTAAAAAGAAATGCTTGTGTTTGGTTTTTGGTTGAGGCCCTCAAGGCTAGGAATGATGCAGTAGATGTCAAGTATCTCACAAGTTTCAAAGGAAGGAGCCAGACCTTTTAACCAGGATGTGCTAAGAGATAGTTAAAATGGTTCTGTCATACTAGTGATCTCCCACCTCCAACCAGAAAAGCATAGAAGTAGGAAATGAATGAGGGAAATCTTCTTTTGAGAGATTATGGGCACACTGTGGGTTCTCCCTTCTATAGGGACAGAAGAACAGATTCCTTTCAACACCTTACATGAAGTGGGAAGAATCTCGGAGGGATCTCCCAGTCCACCCACCTGGAGGGAGCCTGAGTGGAACCATTTTGAAAGGAAATCCATTCAAAATAATTCTGACATGACATAGCCCAGCAAGGGCCTGTCTGTGGGTGTGAGGCTGAGAATGATGCAGGCGCCCTGTGTATTACTGGTAGTACAGTAGGAGATGGCAGAGAGAGAATCTCAAAGACTCCCACAAATTCAAGTAGTGAAAAAAATCAGCTTGGCACATAGGCCGGTCTCCTAGGATCAGGGACATCATTTCACAAGTTGCTCAATACTGCCTTTTCTCTTCAACCTCCTCTCACTGTGGATCCTACCCCAGAGAGATCATATGCTCAGGTTTGTTGCTTCTGATACAATGCAAAAGCGCAATGATTATGACAGCACAATATGCATCAGTAATTGGCTTTCCAGATAATTCTTATATTGTTTTCTTCAGACACAAGATACCTACCTAAAATATTGAGGACACACACACACGCACACTCACACAGTTTTTAAGTTTCAAACTGAGTTTTGCTACTGGCGTATATAGGAGCTGTCTTCCCATAGCAACAGATGTTACTACAAGACATGAATTGGGTTATTTCACCAAGGTTTTTTGTTTTTTTTTTTTCTCTCCTACTATCTGTTCCTTTTATTCTTGCTTTCATGTTTCTTTTTTTCCACCTCTCCCTCACTATTGCTCTTTATTATTATTTTTTATTTGTTTACTGAACCACTCCTGTGGGGAGTTTAGGTTCCAAACCATTGGATGAGTCTGCCACTCCTCTGTTCAGGCTGTTAGATTTCTACCACATGTCCCAGCCTTGCTGGGGTTTGTTCCCCCTCAACTTTTACTCTGGGAATTCCTATCCTTACACTACAGGACTGCCCCCACCCCCAACTTCATTATCATCTGAGAGAAGAGTTATGTGCACAGGAACTCCTTATCTTTTCAGAAAGCTTTACTTTGGCCAGGCTTATGTAAAACAAATAACATTCAATTGAGATGACCTTTTGGAATGTCCCAAGGAATATCCAGTAGGCATAAAATAAAGGTAACATTTACAAGGCTTCTGAACGTATGTAGACTCCATAATGATATAGTTCCACATGATGAACATAAGATGTTTTCATCTGTTGATTCTGACATTGATACCTCATATGAGTGCTTTGACCTTCATTTCTGATTTATTTATTCACGGGACTGATTCTGCACATTACTTTGAATTCCATCTCTCCTGTGATTTTTCAGTTATCATATCATGACGGCAACACATTTGAAAATCATCTATGCTGTAGTCTACTAAAAATAGACATAGAACACACACACACACACACACACACACACACACACACACACACACACGGAACAAATTGCATAGAAATTAAGGAGAATATAGGTTCATGGCTAGCCACCTAGTTTATTGAAAGGAAAAAAGGCAAGGGCAAAAGAACTACCTTTATGAATAAAACGATCTTAACAGAAGCTATCTTTAAGGTGTCAGGCTCCAATTTTTCTTACCCAACACCTATAGAAAATGATAATGTTGGCATTGTCTACTCACATGGAAAAGGCTGCTCGTGAGACATCTGCACCTCAGCACATCTGTAACCCATTCCCAGCACTCAGATTTAGAGGCTCTGCTTTAGGGATTACTGCCAGGACTGGCTTCATTTAAGGTTTTTATAGTGTTTGGGAAGATGAAGTGCCCAGTAAAATCTTCAAGTTCACAGATGACACTAAGCTTCTCTGGGTAATTAAATGTCAGGCTGATAAGGATAAACTGCAGAAAAATCTTTCCTGCTTGTGTATGAGGTCAGGACATGAAGATGAACTTTACCCAGGGATGTGTGAATGTTGTAGAATAAGGAAAGAGGATATAAATCATAGTATATGATGGTGACCGTTGAGCATCAGTGACGACACGGGATAAAGATTCGAGTGTTGTTATTTATCTTCTGTTTCTGGAAAGTTCTACCTGAAGTCTGTGGAGACAAAAACAGGTACTTTAATTCTGTGAATTGTTAGGGTATTGCAAAGGACACAGAAACATCAGTAGCAATTCAAACATTTTCATGTATGGTATTTTGTTTAATCCTCAAAGCAGTCCTGCATAGTAACTTTTAATACATTTTGCAAGTGAGGAAACGGTGGCTCATTGATTGATCCTTGCATCAAGGCTTCTACAATTAGTTCTGGATGCTGCTTCTAAAGAAAGTGAAAATAAAAAATGTTCAGAAATGGCCATTTCAAATTAGGATTGGGAATTTGAAGAACTGAGTAGAGAAAGAGATTTCTATAGGAAGACATATTTTAAAAAGAAGTAATCTTTCATCTGGAAAAATTACTTGAATGCTGAATATAATATGGCTTCCATAACAAAGCACATAAATTGGGTGGCTTAAACAACCCAAATTGTCTCACATTTCTAGAGGTTAGAAGTCCAAGACCAAGGTGTGGTGAGCAAGATTGATTTCTTCTAAGGGTTGTGAGAAAGAATTTCTTCTAGTCCACTTCTTTCTGTATCTCTTCACATTTTATCCCCTCTATGCATGTCTGTCTCTGAGTCCAAATTTCCTTTTTTTTAAAAAATTTTATGAGGACACCAGTCATATTTGGATTAGGGCCCACCATAATACCTCATCTTCTTTATGTCTGCAATGAACCCATTTCCAAATAAGGTCATATTTGAGATAATGGGAGTTAGGCTTCAGTACACAGATTTTGGGGAGACATAATTCACCCCATAATAAATGACAAGGAAGCACTACACAGTGGATGATACATTTGTGAAAGGTTTTACTCTGAATAGGAACAAGATCTGAAGCCTATATATGTCAGTGAAAAATAAAGCATCAAGAGAACATTAAGCCAATAAAGAGATGTGGGTGGGGGTGGGAGAGAAATATGTGACAGAATCTTAGCATTGTAATACTAGAGAGTTATGGAAAACCATGAGGATCACTGTTTTTACATAGTTGAATAATATCCTCAAGAAGGTTCTTCTCTTCCTGTCCAACAACGTAACCAAATGATTTTACCTAATAGAGCATTGGTATTGGTATGTATTTATCCCAGTTTGTTTTAATCCCAGAAGAGATTTAATCCCAAATATTTAAAAATGTGGTTTACCACCCGACCCAAAGAATCCAATTCTTTGAATGTATAATGGAAACTTCAGGCTTGGCTTTCTTTTTCAGATAAAAATCCAAACAAGAACATTTAGACACATTTATACTTTAATAGTTGTATTAAAAATACAAATATATAAAAATACATACATAAAGTATTTATTCACAGTTTCTAAGAGATATCTATGGGGAATTACAATTATTCTTTACTGTATGGAAGTTAAGACATGAAATGGTAGAGAAAGGTAAAAATAAATTTTCATTCATTTGTTACTGCATCCATCTTCTTAAGGCAGTATTAGTAGTTAAAAATAACCTTCAATTTAGTTTATCATAATGACACCTTATACCTGGCCTACACAATGACCATTTTATTAAGGTTATTGTCCATTAATCTCTGGGTTTTAAAATGTCTCCATGATTATTTTCGGTTTATTTTGATCCTCTGAGTTCATAGCTGAATAGATTCAGTCATTGTGTTAGCTGTTATGTCTCTTGTCTGGTTCCTGAAGTGCCTGGTGACTAAGGATTGACTGACAGCTTTGGCAAGGCCGGTGTAAACAGCAGGCAAGCCCCACAGCACTCAGGAGTTGGTGATATGTAAATGCAGTTCTTGTACCCGCGTTTTAAATATAAACATCCTGGACTTGTTGTTCAGGACTGAGCTAGACTGACTTTTTCTATGTGGAACCAGAACACTGAAATTGTCAACAACAATTTGCAGTGCTTTCTGGAAAAGGAGTGATGAATGGGATTTGTATTTGGCCTGGACTATGTAGATCCAAGTGTGTGAACAGAGGGGATGACAGTGGGCAAGGAACGGCGGTGAAAGACACCATCCAAGGTCAAGGTGGAAGGTGCTTTGCTGTAAGAAGATGAGAGGTTTCCCTTTAGACATTTAAAAGAAGAAACTCTTTGAGTCATTTTAAAAGAGATGATGAAACATTTTTTAAAGATGAGTGAATTTTATTTCATAAAATTGGAGTATAGGATGAATAAAGCAATATTCTTCAGTGTCAAAATATAGTGTAACCAATATATACGCTGTCCAAACACAGCTAGTTAACAGTTTGATCAATTTCTTCCCAGGGACTGTGTGTATGTTTGTATGTATTTGTGATTATGTGTTTTCCATTAGTCTCATCAAACCATTTACATTTATTATTTTTTTAAATTCCAGTGTAGTTAACATACAGTGTTATCCATTTAAGTTTTGAAATCTTGATTCTTCATGAAATACCAAGTGTCTTTTAATGTTAACGTTATATATAACCATCCGTAACTTCTTAAATTTTTTAAAATTGTTTATTCATTTTTTGAGAGAGAGAGAGAGAGAGAGAGAGAGCAGGGGTGGGGCAGAGAGAGAGAGAGAGAGAGAGAGAGAGAGACAGAATCTGAAGCAGGCCCCAGGTTCTGAGCGGTCAGCACAGAGCCTGATGTGGGGCTCGAATTCATGAGCCACAAGATCATGACCTGAGTTGAAGTCAGACACTTAACCAACTGAGCCACCCAGGCGCCCCTATCCATAACTTTTTAAATGTTTATTCCTGAGATTCTGTTTTGACTCTTCTCTTTCTTTCTGTAATCTCCCTGGTCTTTTTCAGTTTTCTTATCAGAACAGCTAACATGTAAACACTTTACAAGTCACAAATCTACACGTGTTTTAGGCCTACATATACAAATATTAACCATTTAGATGTCCATTAGTTAATTAATTTATTGATAATTAATCAGTTAATTAATTCATGAAGATCTTAGTATGTGTTAGGTGGTATTCTGAGTACCCAGGGTTTAACCTGGAAGGTGGTGGTTGAATTTAAAGAAAGGTGGTGAGAACTGAAGCAGGAGCCAGGCATGAAAAGACTACATTTCAAAAGTTCTTAAGTGCTAAATGTAGGCCTTTGGGCATTTATTCCAAGTCTATATTCCATGCCCTATTAAATAACCTCATAGTACTCTGCTTATGACACTCATCAGAGTTGTCGTTAATCAACTATTGAAGTAATTATTTTGTTTAGTGTCTGTATTAGTTTTCTATTGCGGCTATGACAAATTACTGCATGCTTAGTGGCTTTTAAAAGAGCCGAGGATTATTATTTTATAGTTCTATAGGTCAGAAGTCTGGCATGAATCTCACTGAGCTAAGATCAAGGTGTTGGCAGGGTGCATTCCTCCTGTAAATTCTAGGAGGGGGCATTTTCTTGCCTTTTCCACTTGTAGAGCTGCCTGCTTTCCTTGGCTCATGCCTTCTTTCCTCAGTCTTTAAAACGACATCGAGCAAGTCCTTTTCATACAGCCATCTCTCTGGCTGTCTCTTCCACATTTAAGGACGCTTTTATTGGGTCCACCCAGATAATCCAGGATAATCTTATTTTAAGGTTAAATGGTTAGCTACCTTAATTCTCCTTCACCATGTAACTAACATATTTACAGATTTGAGGGAGCAAGATGTGAGAGTTATTGGGGCCATTATTCTGCTCACCACAGTGCTTATTTCCTTCCCCCAAACTGTAAATCTCATGTAGCAAACTCTGCATCCACTCTTCTCTTCTTTTTTAGTTACACGTTTGGTTTGACTCTGTGGCAATTGCTGAGCTAATAAATTTCAATATCCTGACCTCTGCTGTAGTACAGAGGCATAATGTGGCATTGTTCTGGCAAATAAGTTATAATGGGGAGTCTAACTGAGTAATTCTTGCAGAGTTTACTATCCTGATAAGAAGTATCACTCCTTTATCCCTGTAGCCCTGCCTTAGAGTCTAAAGAATAACATCTTGTGGCCAAGAATGATAGGAATGAACACTGGGTGTTGTATGTAAGCAATGAATCACGAGAGTCTATCCCCAAAACCAAAAGCACACTGTATACACTGTATGTTAGCTAACTTGACAATAAATTATATTAAAAAAATAATAATAGGAATGAATATACGAGGCTTCTGCATTAAGGACAAGAAATAAAAACATGGAAGGAGCCTTGATCACTGATGACGTCATTTAGCTGACCTATTAATCCAAGGTTTGCCTCTCCTGGACTTGGTGTACATAAGAAACAATATTCATTACATGCTTACACTGCTCTAGAAGGGTTTTTAGTTACTTGCAGCTACATGAAATCTTACTTCATAGCCTCCACGAGAGCAGGCACAGTTTATACCTTGTTTACCCCTGTATTTCCAAAGCCTCGGGCAGAGCAAAACATCTTTTAGGAACCCTAGTTAATAAATAAATGAACTCAAGAGTTAAATTTCTCTGGAGATTTTAACTATTGATCTGTGTTTAAAGATTCACTAGACACTAACTAGTTTAAGAAGGAAGGGTGAGTAGATCATCCAAAACAAAGAATGTTTGTCAATGTCCTGAAGTGGGGGTGACCTTGTATTTAGGGAAGTAGGAGAAAGTGGTGACTATAAAATAACAGGGAAGGAGAGAAAGTGGCTAGCGGGTCACACAGGACCACCATAGGACACGTTAAGAATTTTTTTTTTTCATTCTTACTGACCGATTTAGATAGACAGATTTTAGTTGAGATTCTCATTTGTATTTTTTTTATATTTTAATTCCACTGTAGTTAACATACAGTGCTATATTATTTTCTGGTGTACAATATAATGAGCCAACAGTTCCATTCATTTACTCAATGCTCATCAAGACAAATGCCTTCCTATTCCTCTTCACCTGTTTTACCCATCCCCCACCTGCCTTTCCTCTGGTAACCATCCATTTGCTCTCTGTAGTTAAGAGTCTGTTTGTCGGTTTGTCTTTTTTTTTCCTTTGTTCACTTGTTTTGTTTTTTAAATTCCACACATGAGTGAAATCTTATGGTATTTGTCTTTCTCTGACTGGTTTATTTCCCCTAGCATTATATTCTGTAGATTCATCCATGTTGTTGCAAATGACAAGATTTTCTTGTTTTTTTATGGCTGAATCTTTTCGTGTGTGTATTAGCCATCTGTTTGTCTTCTTTGAAGGAATGTCTGTTCACATCTCTGACCATTTTTAAGTTAGATTGTTTTTTAGTGTTGAGTTGTAGACGTTCTTTATGTATTTTGGATAAAAACCCTTTATCTGATATGTCATTTGGAAATTTTTTTTCCCATTTAGTAGGTTGCTTTTTAGTTTTGTTGGTTGTTTTTAGTTTTTTTTTTTTTTTTTTGGTTGTTTCTTTCACTGTACAAAGGCTTTTTATTTTGATGTAGACCCAATATTTGTTGGTATTTTGATAGGGATTGCATTAAATCTGTATGTTGCTTTGGGTAGTAAGACATTTTAACAATATTTGTTCTTCCAGGCCATGAGCATGGCATGTCTATTTCCTTGTGTTGTCTTCAATTTCTTTCATCAGTGTTTTATAGTTTTCAAAATACAGGTCTTTCACCTCTTTGGTTAAGTTTACCTAGGTATTTTATTATTTTTGATGCATTTGTAAATGAGATTGTTTTCTTAATTTCTCTTTATGCTGCTTCATTATTGGTGTATAAAAATGTAACAGATTTCTGCACATTGATTTTGTATCCTGTTCCTTTATTGAATTTACTTATCAGCTCTAATAGTTTTTGGTGGCGTGTTTAGGATTTTCTATATATAGTATATGCCATCTGCAGAGTGAAAGTTTTACTTCTTTCTTACCAATTCAGATACCTGATACTTTTTTCTTCTCTGATTGCTGAGGCTAGGCCTTCCAGTACTATGTTGAAAACAGTGGTAAGAATGGAAATCCTTGTCTCAGTTTTTCCTCATTGAGTATATATTAGCCATGGATTTTTCATAGAAGGACTTTATTTGGTGAGGTATAGTCCCTCCAAACATAATTTGTTGTTGTTGTTGTTTTTATGATGAATGGATGTTTTACTTTTTGAAATGCTTTTTCTGCATCTATTGAAAAGGCCACATGTTTTTATCCTCCCTCTTAATGGTGTGATGTATCATGTTGATTGATTCACAAATATTGGACTACCCTAGCATCTAAGAATAAATCCCACTTCATTGTGGTGAATGATTTTTTAATGTGTTACTGGATTTAGTTTGCTATTTGTTGAGGATTTTTGCATCTGTGTTCATCAGAGATATTGGTCTGTAATTCTCTTTTTTGTGGTGCCTTTATCTGGTGTTGGTATCAGGGTAATACTGCCCTCATAGAATGAATTTGGAAATTTTCCTTTCTCTTCAATTTTTTGGAAAAGTTTGAGAAGAATAGGCATTAACTCTTTTTTAAATGTTTAGTAGAATTCATCTGTGACGGGGAGCCTAGGTGGCTCAGTCGTTTGGGCATCAGACTTCGGCTCAGGTCATGATCTCACGGTTCGTGAGTTCGAGTCCCACGTCAGGCTCTGTGCTGACCGCTCAGAGCCTGGAGCCTGCTTCGAAATCTGTGTGTCCCTCTCTCTCTCTCTCTCTGCTCTCTGCTCTCCCCCACTCATGCTCTGTCTCTCAAAAATAAATAAACATTAAAAAAATTACAAAAAAAGAATTCATCTGTGAAGCCATCTGGCCTGGACTTTTGTTTGTTTGGAGTGTTTTGATTACTGATTCAATTTCATTGCTAGTAATGGGTCTGTTCAAATTTTCTGTTTCTTCATGACTCAGCTTTGAGACTTTATATGTTTCTAGGAATTTATCCATTTCTCCTGGATTGTCCAGTTTTTTGGCATAATATTTGTATTTTTCAAGTCTCTTTTGGGCTGCTTTGTGAAGAAAGGCAGGTGAATGCTTTGAGAGATCAAGAGGGCATGTAAATTGTCCAGATGAAAGATGATGAGAAAGTGATGTGATCTGATGATATGGAAATGTAGAGAAATGCATGGTTTGGAGAGACATTAGGAGGTTAGATTGGTAGGTCTTAGCTCTTGACTGGATATAAGGATAGGAGAGAGAAGGATCTGGGTTAACTCAGGCTCTGACGGTGTATGTGGGAGGATTATAAATTGTTCCCGCATCGGCACCATCCTGGCATTGCTCTGTTGAGGATCATACTGAGAATTTTTTGTTGAATATTTACCATGTACCTTGTTAGTAAGCATAGGACTAGCACATAGATCTATATATTAGAATACTTCAGAGTGGAGGATGAATTACAAGGCGGGTGAGTGGCTGGAGATAACACAGAACTTGGTTTAGAGCCAGGGCTGTGAGGTGCTTTATAATCTACTTTAAGGAATTTGTTTCTGTTTTCTTTACATGTGCTGATGGGGGCCACTGTTTCAGCAACCGTGGATGTGAAGATAAATACCCTGCTCTCAGTGAGCCCAGAATCTAGTACACCACTTTTTCATATGGTACCTGAGCGGGTCACAGGTAAGCCGAGCTAGAGATTCCTCAGCTCCCAGAACAGCCTGGCAAGCTCCTGCACTTAAACCAGTGTGGCATGCATATGTATGGTTTTTTGTATGTGCTGTGTAAAATTTCAGGATCCGCTAGTCTTTGAGACAAGTTAGACACACATAAGGATAGTAAGAATAACAACAGCAGTAAAAGTATGATACCATGTAGTGATGCAATGAGAGAATATTAATTGAGAATAAAAAAATATGCTGGGAGATGGTTTGGGTGACATTTTAAGAGCAAACAAATTCTCCAGGAAGCTGGAAGAATTGGTACCTCTCCCTCTGGAGGCTTCAAGCCTGAAAATTCTGTTAGACTTCCAACTATAAAATGCCTTACTTGTTTTTCAGTAACTGGTTACTTTTTCAGGTAAAATGACATGAAGCATCTTCCATCATATTTCATCTGCTGATGAATTTTGAAAATGTAGTAGCCAGAGAGTAGATGGCAATGTAATAATATGTCTCTGTACTATTTCCCCCTCTAGGTAAGAAATGGGTATGGAGAGGTGATATAGCTTCTCGTTAAGTTGAAATTGGGTGTTTCCTGAAGTAATATCACACTCTTTCATTATTTACCTCCTTCAGCTTTTCAAAGTTTAAGTTATAGCTCTCTGAGAAGTTTCCAATGCTTTTTAGGAAAGTATCATCCTTTCATAGCTCCTAAAACTGTATGTTTGCCTGTTAAAATCATTATTTCTCTCCACAGCTCGACTGTACATATCAAATAACATTATGCCTTAAGTGGTTTTGGTACATAAGCACTTTATTCAATCTGTATGATTCTATTGTTTTGCCACTCTTCATTTTTTTGTTCAAGGAGGCATTTGGAAGGTCAAACAAAATGCCCATCAGTTAAACCCACTTTCAGCACAACCAATCTATGAAACTTTCAATAGATTCTGCAGGGTTTTACATTGTGATTTAAAGTTTAATCCAAATAGATAAGGGAATCTCTTGGAGTGGTTGCAACAGTTGAACTTGAAACTGGACCTAGAAACCCATTTGGTTTACTCCACCACTAAAAGTAAAAATGAACGTGGAGCTATTTACAACATAATTCATAGCATGCCATGAATACGTCACATCCTGATGGAGATAACATTCAGATATGTTGAGCTGTTGTCAAATGTTTCTTCTGTAGTGTCAGCAGTAGAAAACAACGTCAAACCCTGTGACTGCCTTTTCCAATGCCACAGATGTATTATTAATCCTGTGAGACTTCGCTAATGAGGATTTAGCCTAGGCCTCAAAGCCCATGTCTAAGCTCTCCCTGTCCTTCCTCAGGGCACTTAAATCACAAATGGAGCTTTTCTAGACTTTTAGCATTTAGCACCAAAACCATTCTTCCATTTCACAAATGTATGATGTAGGCTTTTATATGCAATCACTATGATAGAGCCGCTAACCACATCAGTCCACTGTTATAATCAAGCTTTTTGTGATAAGAGTATTTTAAACCATCTTGACAAATGCTTATAATTATAATAGTTATCATATGGAGCACTCAGTATCCTCAAAGGGATTTAAGTATATGATAGAATCTTCCTTTTAAAAGAGTTTATCAGCCAGCAGATTTCCATTCTTATGTACGGCAAGTGCATTTTAGATACATAAAACCACAATAAATGAGCTCTTAACTATGTCAACGGTTGTAGTAATCAAGCCCCTTTCTTTCCAGAGTATTTAAACTATCTCATTAAGTATACTTTTAGAGGATATAATGACATCCCTCCACATAATCAAGGAGAATGTCTTGCATTTATACCCTTTCTTATTAGACTCCAGAGTTTTAGAAGTTTGGTCACTGGGATAATTAGGCCGCCAGTGCTCCTCAACTCCCTTTGCCTACCTGTCAATTCTACTGTCTGGAGAAAGATAATTTGCCAAATTGAGAAAGTTGTTGTGAGGCTGGAAGAAAGTGTAGAACAAGGTAAGCAAATTTACCACCTGTCACCCTTAAAGCCTCTGAGGAATAATTTATGAGCTCTGGAAGCCAATGTCAGTTGCATGGGCCAGAAACATAGGCATTTCTTATATAAGTCCTAAAACATTTCACTGGTGATTTAAAAATATGGCAAACTTTGTGGGCGCTTGGGTGGCTCAGCTGGTTAAGCATTTGACTTTTGGTTTCAGCTCAGATCGTGATCCCAGGGTCATGGGCTAGAACTCTGTTCACCGTGGAGCCTGCTTAAGATTCTCTCTCTCTCGCTCTCTCTCTCCCTCCCTCCCTCCCTCCTTCTCACTCTCTGCCCCTTCTCTGCTTGTGCTCACTCTCTCTCTCTCCTCTAAAATAAAAAAAAAAAAAGTTAAAAGTATGGGAAACTTTGGCCAGAGTATTCTGCTAAGGCTCTCAAGCAGTTTGAGAATAAGACAAGGCATACAAGGCATGCAGAGTGGGGGTACTGGTCAGCTTCTGATCTGCGCGTTATTTTGAGGTAAATATCAGATATGGGTCCCACTTGCCTCCCACCTTAATTTCAGAGTTGTGGGGTCTAAGGCTGTTTTTTCATATCTTCTGATTCTTTCAGTGACAATTACTATAGCAGGCAGTAGGTGTGAGACGTGATGTCAAAGAATGAGGTATCTGTGTTTTGTGGAATCAGACTTGCTACTTTATTTTTTTTTTGACTTTTTAAATCAACATTTTACTTCAGCCTCTACTACAGATTTCTTTCATACTTATAGACCTGTCATAGGGGATGGGATAAATTATGGATTTGAAAAGTCAAACTTCATGAAGAATAATTATATGTATACAACACATGTATGTATATATCTATATACTGTAGGTTTACATATATTACACATTAGATGTAGAACTATACACATACATATATGTATGCATATACCTACACACATTATTGAAGGAATCCCTATCCAGTTTTAAATAATAAAAACAAGTTTTAAATTGCGTGCTCATTTTAATTTTCAATAAAAGATTATAAATAGTGGAAGAAAGATGAGTTTAAGTATTTTTTATAGTCCTTTTTTCATCCTGAGTCTCTCACACTCAGAACATCAATGTTAAACTACTAAGCTCATGATCTTGTGGTTCCAGTAGAATATCAGTTCTAGGGAGAGAGCTGCCCCCTCACATCGACTGTGTTACTTTCTTTGTGTGTGCCGTTCAGGGAGTGTGCTTATTTACTGCAAATAGCATTGGCACAACCATAAATCCGTATGACTGTTCTGCTTTTCACAATCTTGGAAGATGGCAAAATCAAAGCGAAATGAATTGGGTGGTGCTGAGATACTGATGGTATTTGTAAAGGGTACGAGCATATTTTGTTCTGCATAATATGTAGGCAGTGATCTGGTGTTAGTCTCTGGAAGACTGATGTCTCTTCACGGGTAGCAGTTTTACTCCCAGGGGAACAATTGGATTGAAAAAATCGAAAGCTTTATGTAAGTGAAAAGTTTCTCTCTAACTTGATGGGTGTGATGTCATTGAGGACTTGGTTAGCTGTTATTCTCCTCCTTTAGTATATGGAATAGTCCATGGACTTTTATTTCTACATAAACACATTAAAAACTTCCAGTATATGCTTTAACCTTTTTTTTATTGTTTTTTGTTTTTGTTTTTTTTTTTTTTGTTGTTGTTGTTGTTATTAGGTGTCTCTGGGTAGAACACATTGTAGTCTTTCTTGTTCTGGGCACCTCAGCAGATAATTTTCTTAATACCTAAAAGAAGCCACCTTTATTTTAGTATCTAAAGGGGTAGATACTGGGGAGCTAAGTCTTCCAGTTCTCAGCACATCTCAACTGGATGTCACTGACAAGTCTTTATCATTGTCTATATTGCCATCTCCGCTAAGCACAACCCTCTCTCCGCGGACAGATTCTCTCCGTGTCTCTCCGTTTGTTTGTTGGCCCCAAGACTCTGCTGTGCCTGTGTACTTTCATTAGGTTTATTTCATAGAATTAAATTTCTCCATGTAATACTAAAACTCCCAGCTGTCAGGGCTGCCCTAGAACTGATAGCCAAGTGTCCTGTGACCATGTGGTTTGGAGGGAAATAGACAAAATGATGTTGAAAAATTGTGTGCCTCTGTGTTATTTGGCATTGGCGGCTCGCTGTGATTGGAATTGAAAAGTATGTCAGCATTTGTCCTCATTCCACTGCTCAGCATAGTGCTTCTGACAAGCAATGCTTCATCATAGAGGCAGATTTGAGAAGGACTTGTGTGGTACACTGTACATTCATAAATCAAAGAGCAGGGCTGCCCAGGTCCTCCTACTTAGGAATAAATGGAATTGAAAATGAAATGCCTAGTAATGAACACTTAGCTGAAAAGGTTAGCAACTGGGACAGGGAATGGGAGATGAGAGAATGAGGACCGGGTGATTTATTAAATTGACAAAATCCCTAATTCTGCAATTTAACACCATTTCCCTTTGTTCTGCTCTCAGTAGAGATGGAGAACAGCTGGTTAGCACCACCTGTGTAAGAATCCATCATATTCTTGAATACCATTAATAAATTTCCCCACCATCTTTTCAGCCTTAGAAAAAGACCAATTTCTTTAATCTTTCCAAAATGGTAAATCAAGCCACAAGTTCAGGAATTCAAAATGTTTTCTAAGAATTGTTAGTTTCTTAGCCTAGAGCCTAGAACAGGAAGTTCCTCAGCTTGAGCTGAGGGAGGGGGTATTTTGCCATGTGGATGGAAGTAGAAATGACAAAGACAGGATTTCTAGCTTTATTGTTAGGCCTGTAAGAAACTTAAGGAAACACAATCCACTGGGGCTCCACAGAAGAACAGGAATCTTAGTCTACCCAGGCTTTTGGGGCATAGTTACTGAAAGCCTGTTAAGATACAAAGCCTCCCTGGGTGGATTATGATGTTGCCTTTTAGCAGCTGAGTTTGAGGATCCTTTATGTTTCAGTGTTATTAATACAATATGGCTATTGAGATAACTACCCTCATCTACTGAGGCTTCTGTGACTCACTGAACAACTGGGGTTTTCTTGGTACTAGTAAAATTTCCAAAGTGGTTGCGATTGAACAATAAAATTTTGTAGACCATTGGTCATATTCTGTGCTATCTATCCTTTAATCAGATGTTCAACCTGGGTCCAGTCAGTGATGGGGGTCATGTGACATCGTTTCCACCAATAACTGGGGCTTCCTAGGGCTCCCTAGCAGAGAAGGACTAACAGCTAGCCAGGAACTTTGTTAAGCCAATCTAGTCAAGTTGGCATCGAAGGTGAAGAATAGGGAGAGAACAGCTTTTCTGTGTTGCTTTTCCATCTAAACACATCTGTAGGCGTACAAATGCTCTTACCGTGTCAGTGGTCACATCACAACTAAACAAAAGTCACATTCTAGGAATTGGTATCCTTGGTTACTCATATCTTGCTACACAAATCCCATCTTCTCATTTTTAATTACCTTTGTGAATTCTGAGCATTCGAATTTTTTCACTCTGTGAAGTTACTCAGTTTCTTCCATGGAAGTTGATCTATTTTAGTTTTTTCTATCTTCTGGGATCACTTTCAGAAATTTGTGTTTTCCTAAAAAAATATCTATTTCTCTTGAATTTTAAGTTCTTTTGGATAGAGTTTTCCAAAGTTTTCTCTCATTCTCGTTAATTTTCCCACTCATCTTGGATTTATCAATTCCTTAAATTTTTCATGTTCTACCTTCATTTCTGTTTTCCTAAAGTTAATTTTGTTATTTTTTGTCTTATTGGATTGAATGCTTCATTTATTGATTTTATTCTTTCTAATTATGAATAAGATTTTTTTTTAATTATGAATTTTTCAAAAAGAACTGGTTGAGTTTTTATCTGTTGGCCTGGAGGGATGTTCATAGTGTATTGTTAAATGAGAAAACGATATTTGGGGTTAAATATTTAAAATTATGAATTCTGTTCTATATCATTAAAATGTTAGTCACAGTTGCACATAGATCTGATATTGCTCACAGACTTCATGAGTTGAATAGAGAATGGCTGATATGCATGGAATTATTTTCACGACAACAACAGATATCATCTTCATCAAGCATGCCCTCCTGATTTCCCTGCATTCCAGACCTGGACCACCTCCCTTTAGCCACTGAGTATTCAAGGTCCAGCTCTTACGTGATCTTGGCTATAACCCCTTTCAGAAACTACCCTAGGCCTATAGACTTTCTCCTGTCTTCATCTCACTAGACTTTGGTGTCTACATCTGTTTCAGTTCTTATTACATTGTGTCACCTTTCTTGACTCATTTTTATTTTTAATTTTGAAGTAAATGCTCATTGCAGAAGTGAAAAAAACAACATATAAGACAAAGTTCATTAACTGCCATTACACATGTTTCTTTGTGATTATATGATTTTGTACAAACAAATTAAAAACATTGATTTATTATTTTTTTCAAAAATGGGATTATAAGATACTTACTATTTCATTACCTGCTTGTCTCACTTTAAAATACGGCACCAGGATGCCAGCGTGCCTCATTTGGTTAAGCGTCCAACTCTTGATTTCTGCTCAGGTCGTAATCTCATGGTTGTGAGACTGAGCCCCATATTGGGCTCTGCAGTGAGTATGGAGATTGCTTGGGTTTCTCTCTCCCTTTCTCCACCCCCCCCACTTGCTTATGCTTTCTCTGTCTCTCTCAAAGTAAATAAATAAACTTTTAAAAATACAGCATCAACATCTCTCTAGATTAGTAGATATAGAACTAAATCATGCTTTAACAAATTTTAAAACAATTTAGTTGTTATAAAATATAAATATAAAATTTACCATGCTAATCACATTTAAGTATAAAGTTAGTAGTATTAAATATATTTGAATTATTGTGCAACCAGTTTCCAGAATTCTCTTTATCTTAAAAAACTGAAACTATACCACCCATTAAACAACTCCCCTTCTGCCTTCCCTTCAGCCCATGGAAACCACCATTCTATTTTCTGACCCTATGAATTAAACTGTTCTATATACTTCATATAAAGTGGAATCCTACAGTATTTGTGTTTTTTTGACTGGCTTATTTTACTTATTATAATGTCTTCAGAGTTCATTCATGTTGTAGCACCTGCCAGAATTTCCTTCCTTTTTAAGGATGAATTTAAGGATGAATGTGTGTGTGTGTGTGTGTGTGTGTGTGTGTGTGTGTGTGTGTGTGTAAACACACACACACACACACACACACACACAGAAGGATGAATGTTTATACCACATTTTGTTTATCTATTCATCATTTGAGGGGCATTTGAGTTGCTTCTACCTTTTGTCTACTATGAAACATGTTGCAACAAACATGTCTCTTCAAGACTCTGCTTTTATTAATTTTGTGTATGCCCTCAGAAGTGGAATTGCTGAATCATATGGCAACTCTGTTTTTAATTTTTTGAGGAGCCACAACACTTTTTTCCAGGGTGGCCATACCATTGTACATTTCTCCTGGAAGTGCATAGGGTTTTAGTTTCTCTAAGAACAAATTCATAATTATTATAGTGATTTTACTTTAAAAAAAATTGTGCCTTCCTTGTAGTGCCAGAAGGACAGTACTGAACAGCTAATACATCTGATTTGGTCCTTGAAGGACAGCTGAGATTTCATCAGGGGGTGGAGGGCCTCACTCTTCTGCCCGTGTGGCTGACCCTGCACTGACTCCTACTGGCTCTGGGTAATGGGCCACTTTCAGATGTGACTGCCATGATTGTTATGCTGCATTTGAGTCTTGGGTGAGCCTGGTATCACACATTGTCTACTTTAGATTCAATGAATCTTAAACTTTGAAAAATACTGATTAAAATGATATTTCTCTGCCTAGAAAAATGCACGTATATGTTCAGTATTTATCTTCAAGTTTGGAAGTTGTAATGCCCCCTGGATATCCTATGGATGCCTCCTCAGGACTCCTTGAGTTATGAACACCTGCTCCAAGATCTGACTCAGTACTTTCATTTTGGCAAGCAGGCATGAATGAAGCTGTTTCACACTGTTTTAGGTCCCTCCTTATTTTTGTACTAATCTTGATCTTCCCCGCTTGCTGCCTCTTCTCTCCTTGACTGATCGTTGCTTACAAATTGTAGAATGCCCCCTTTAATTTATTCTTAAGTTGCTAACATATGGTGTTCATTCTCTCTGTTATGTAATAATTCTCAAGACATCTCCAGAAGTAGGGAAGGGATCTAGTATCATCAATTCATTCCAATAGAGTAGGCACAGCTGCCCCATAGTCATTATTGATACACCTTTAGCTGTAAAATAGGCAGCCTTGAATACTATTAAGTCTTTTTGTTTTATCTTGAAAATGTCTTCCTTCTTTCCCTTGCTCCAGGCCCTCAAGGTGCTTTCTGGTTTTTGTATTTTCGTATTTCGTATCTGCATTTCTGGTATTCCAAAATATCATGTTGGAATAAAATTGAGGTTCCAGCATCTGGGACGTGACATCCTGAATAAAACAGGACCACTTTTTGTGACCTAGTTCTGAATAAACTATACTGACATTATGGTATTTAATTCATTAAAAAGAGCATCTGTTTCTTTAAAAAGGAACGTAGCATTTACATTAAAAAATAAGGAGCGATAATCATAAACAGTAAAGTCTATGAATTTTCAGCAGATTTTTTATAAAAGAAAACATCTTTAAAGTATCTCTGGCGTGTGGATATGCTTGATTGTGAGTTGACATGTCAAAAAAAAAAAAAGAAAAGGTTAAGAGAAACTTTCCAAACTAGTGATCTCGGACATGTTTAAAATGCATTTGCATTCCAGTTTTTACTCAGAGCCTTACTGTGACCCTTAAAAGCTACATTTGTTTCTAATTTACATTGTTATCATCTGTCAAAATACATTTTGTCAGCACCTTTTCACTTAAGGCTTACACTCCCTTTAAAGGAGAAGATAAGTGCAAAGTACTGTGTGTTTAAAATTAATTTTCTGTTAACTTTTCAAACTGTTGTTTAAAGATATTTTTGCCGTTTTGGAAAACTCAAGAGAATTTATGAGATTTTGCAATCTTTTACATAGAACATCAAGTTGTGTTTTGTGATGAAAAATAAAAACTTGAAAGATTCAGATGATTCTAAAACTTAGGAATTTTCACAAGCTCTTACGTTTGGTCAAGTGCATTTACTCATTTTGCTTATGATTTTCATTGTTCTTTCTTCATGGTGCTTAATTATTCAGCAGACAGATAAGGATGAGATTATGCTTCAGTACCAGGCAAATACAGAATCTCAGTGGTTTAATACCTAAAGTTTATTTCTTCTCTTGTAAAGACATCAAGTAGCAGCGCAGTCTCCTTTGACCTATGGCTTAGCCATCTCAACTTTTGATCTCTAGGCTTCCTATGAATGAGAAGGGAACTCACACCTGCTCTTCCGTGCTTGGCCAATTCCCGCTCACAGCACATTGACTGGAACAAGTCATGTGGCCCTGCATAAATTCAGAAAGAAGACAGAATGTGGGAAGGACATGGGATATTTGGTTTCCAGTACTATCTTTGCTGAAAAAGTGAATTCTGAATTTTAAAGCTAGAAGGGACCTGGGAAAATAGCTTCCTGATTTGATAAATATTGAAGCTGAAGTCACAAGGGCCAAGCTACTTACTCGCCTCATACTGCTCCTTGTCTTAAGTAGTGTCTTCATTATGTTCTGTAGTGCACTGAGAAGACCATTCTAGTAATCTAGTTACGATGCTGTTTGACCTTATCTTTCTGTTCTTAGTCTTGCACATTTTGAACTTGGGATCACAATTAGATAAATGTTATGCCATCTTATTCCATAGTTAGTTATATTATGGATGGTTGCAGAATCGCAGAATATGTCATAACAGAATAGCACTTTGGAACATAAGAGGATTCTTCCCCAGAAGTAAAATATGCTGGACCTACGTGGTAGGCTTTAAATCCTGCTTTGAGTCAAAGTAGATATGGAATCTGGAATTTATATGTAGATTGAATATTTCCTAGTCATGGCTGGAGCTTCTCCCAGAGCTTTGATGATTCAAGCTCTAAGATAAAGCAAAGTGAACTTATTTTCAAAACCAAGCTGGACATCAACTCTTGTTGGTAGCTAAGGAAGGGACAACCAAAACACAGAACTCACTATTTTATTGCCTGATGATAATGCCCAAGGAGCAAAATGCAATATTACAAGTAACATACAGAACCTTAAGTTTATTTTCGGTATTGACCTCATTGGAGATCAATGGGCTTTCTGACTAGCAACAATCCATGGGACCACAATTTCAGTACCACTGAAATTAGTGGCAAGTGTACAATTGAGAGCATTTAGCTAACTAACTGCCTCTGCCACATTGTACTGTAAGAATTTGGGAAAATTAATATTTTGAATTTAAACATGTACATTGTTCCTCATTTGGCTACAGATCATTTTGTATATATGCTATTAGGCAGAACACTAGAGGAAAGTTTGGTATCCTTGGACCAAAGTATTTATAACCTCTTTTGCGAGTAGTTAATCATTTCACTTATAACATGAGTGAGAAAATCCAGGCTCAGAAAATATTTGCTAAGATTACACAGAATAAGTGGTAACCTTGGAATTTTATTCATGAGTATATCTGATACAAATGCTCAGGCTGTCCCATCAATTTAAATGACTTAGTTCAAATGTAACAACATCTATTTATTTCCGATTGCTGCTGTACCAACTACCCCAAATTTAGTGGCTTAAAATCATACAAATGTATTCTCTTACATTTCTAGAGGTAAGAACTTCAGAACAATTTCAGTGGACTAAAGTCAAGTAGGTGGCAGGCTTCTTCCCTTCTGGAAGCTTCCTCATGTCTTGTAAGTTCTGGAGGTGGCCAGCCCTTCTTGGCTAGTGGCCCCATCCTTCATATTCAAAGCCAGCGATGTAATGCTTTCAGTCCCTTTCTCTTTGCAGGATCCTGTCTCTCTCTTAGAAGGACCTTTGTGATTACATTGGGTTTGCCTGGATCATCCAGGGTAATCCATCTCAAAGTCCTTAACTCCATCATTCCTGCAAAGCCTTTTTTCTATAGAAGGTGACATATTCACTGGTTCTAAGGATTAGGGTGTAGATATCTTTGAGGGGCCATTGTTCAAGCTATACTACAATATTTTTCTTGATATGCATATTTCAACAATAGATTATAGATTATTCTTGTGTGTTTTTGAGGGAAATGCAACATTTATTTTTATTTTTAGACATTAAAACTCTATATAATGTTACGAAAGTAATAACTAATTCATATTTTTAGTATGAAGAGATGGACTGGTACATACCCCTTTACCCATAAAACAGGAAGGGACTCTGATGTGTGTCTCAAAATGGAAAAGAAAAGGAAAAAAAGAGAGAGAGAGACAGATAGACAGAATAGAGCCTTAGCCTAACAGCATACAAAGATCTTGCTTGAACAGAAAAAAAGCAGCAATGTAAATTCAGATTATTTGGGAGAGGGTTACATGTGGTACGGCACAGGACTGAGTAATTGATCTTCATTCCCTCTTTTATCTACATGAGATGGAAGCCTCCTCTACCCCCATGTCTGAAATACAAATATGTTGTTTGACTTGACAAGACAGCGTGCCATTTGAAGTGGAGAAAAAGAGAACTTCTAGTGGCAGTTCAGTGGTGTGGGCCCATCCGTTTTCTAAGAGATTAAGAGAAGGGAAGTGGGTGTCCTGAGAGCTTCACTGAGAAATGGAGACAATGGATGCTCTGACATGAATAATGGCACTGTACCTCTGGTGGGCCTTTACTTATGGTTCTAGATGGTACTTTTTTGCCTTTCAGCTTAATAGACCTGCTTAATGCATACCCAGTCTCTTGCCAGTCCTATGCTCTACCTTTGCTTGATTGTCTGCTTGTCTCCATAGTGACTGCCACTTGTACTTAGCCTTACCTTGTATCGGGACCTCAGGCTAACTGGATTCTTCCTGCTCTTCACTTCCTCTGGTGTAATCTTCACATATCAGCCAGTGCTTGTCTTAAGACATAAATTGGTACATCACTCTGCTAAGAATCCTAATGGCTTTTGACCACTCTTAGGAAAAATCCCAAAATTCTAAAGAGAGCCTTTTATGTTGACTGATCTCTCTCTCTGGCTGCCTCCTTTGCCCTAATCACTGCATAGTGGTCACATGGGTCTACTTCAAGGTCCTCCACTGGGCCAAATGCTTTCCTACCTTAGGAACTTCAAACATCATGTTCTCCCTCCCTAGAACATTCTTCACTTCACTATGAGGAAGCAATTCCTTTCATCCTCAAAAAAGTTAGGTCCAATCAAACTCTTCACAGAACCCTAAACTTTTCTTTTGAACTTCTCATCAGTTTGTGATTATATAAAGACACATGTAGTGGCGAGGAGAGTGGTCTCTGCTCTGCCACGTACTATCTACAGCTTTGAGCATGTCGCTTAACCTCTGTGTAGAACTAATGCCTGTACTAATAGGACTTTTGCGATGCTTAAGTGAATTTATATGTTTTGACAGGTAGAATTTCAAGCTTACTTTGCATATTACAAGGATAATTAAGAATGGTTACTTCTGCCTAGAAAAAGGGCTGTTTTGATTTAGATGATCAAACCTGGTCAGCCTTGGAAGTATGGTCACTAAAAGACTGAGGTTGCTTATGTCTTTCAGTGTGGGATTAGCGTTATACAAGAACCTGGGTTTCACATCTGCTGTCAAGTCTTCACCTTTGCTTAGAGAGATAATATGTCTGTGGTGAAGCATTCATCTTCTAGCCTATGACTTCCTGGTCCAGTGTCTGGAATTTCTGTTGTTTCCTGGCTATGTAAACTGGGGGTAGTAGTTTACCCTCGATGAGCCTCAGTTCTTTTATAAATAAAGGGTTGTGAAGATTGTTGTGAGGAGTAATGATAGGATTCATGTAAATTACTTGGCACAGAATGGATATTCCATAAATATTAGTAATTGTTACCAATTGACTAAGATTTACCTTGACTAAGATTGTTATCTTGACTAAGATTTTTTTTTTTTTTTTAATTTTTTTTTTCGACGTTTATTTATTTTTGGGACAGAGAGAGACAGAGCATGAACGGGGGAGGGGCAGAGAGAGAGGGAGACACAGAATCGGAAACAGGCTCCAGGCTCTGAGCCATCAGCCCAGAGCCTGACGCGGGGCTCGAACTCACGGACTACGAGATCGTGACCTGGCTGAAGTCGGACGCTTAACTGACTGCACCACCCAGGCGCCCCGACTAAGATTTTTAAACTCTGACTTAGTCTTCTCATCTAAATTAGGAATCTATTCAATCAATAGATATTTACCTGGCTCCTGGAACTGGACACAGAGTACCTGTGGCTACAACAGAGAATAAAACTCAAGGAGTTAATAGTATCTACCTGCAGAATTTGTGTAAAAATTTAATGAAAGATAATGTATAATTGAAGTACTCATTATGCTTTCTGGCACACTTTATTCACTAAACAAATGTTAATTTCCTTTCTTCTTAGTTGGTGGAAGAGTCTTATTTCTCTTTTCTAAAAGTCCAAATATAATCACTTTCAATAATTTAATAGGATGGCTAATGTAATAAATCATTTGTTTTCTTTTTTACTTTAAGTGGTATGTGTTGATTAGATATGATTTATTAGACCAATTACACACATCATGCTAAATTATTTTGAATTAGATCTGTAAAACAGAAAAAATAGAGAAAGTGGAAGAAATGTCTTGTTTTTATCAAGTATCTTAACTATATGTGAACTTATTCTCTAATATTGGGTTCCATTGAGAACCTTTAATGCCCAAGGACAGCTTCTGGAATTTCACTTGTTCCAGACCATACAGATGCTCAATAGAGATGGAAAAAACAATAGTAAATTGAAAGATAGATGGTCATCAAGGAGACATTTAAATGAAGAACCTCATAAATAATAAGGAAATATATTTTGGCCCGTTTCTCCCCAATCTCTGCTGCGAGCCGTCACCCCTGTCCTTTAAAAGGGACTTTGAGGGTTAATCCAAGTCTGAGTGATCTGATCATGGGACCTCAGTTCCATATGATTTTGAACCACAGTAGGTACTCATCATATCAAAGACAGATTCTAGGACCTCAGAGAGAAGTAAATCTAAGTGTGGAGGAGACAGAGTGCTTTTGAGCAGGTAGGTACCAGTATGGAAGTACCCAATGTTTATGACCAGTGTCTGTTCTCATAGGTTAAGTCTCATGCTGGACTAATTGTTAAAAATCCTGAATAGTTACTTAAAACTTATTTATTCCTTGGGAGAAAATCATACAGAGTACTAACTATCAAAATGAGTAAGGGAGTTAGGGGAGGGAAGCAGGACTGAGGTAACAGTGGGGTTTAGAACTAACAGATTAGAATCAGGGAAACCAGAATTGGTAAAATTGAGCTAGAAGCAAATCAGAAAAAGGGACCTTACACTGTGGCTTTGAGTATCATGTATTATTTGAAATTCATCTTTGGGGATCACATTTGGGGGGTTGGCTTAAAGTATAGGTGGCAACAATAAAAAATAATAATGTAGCTACATCTAATTTATACTTGATTATGTTTCCATGTTTTGGAATTTGGAGAGTTATTTCTTAGATCATTTTCACCATTTAAAAAATGTTTCAAGGGTGCCGGGATTTAGTTGAGTGACAGACTTGTGATTTAGGCTCAGTTCATCATCACGGATTGTGAGTTTGAGCCCCATGTTGGGCTTTCTGCTGACAGTGAGCCTTCTTGGGATTCTTTTTCTCTGTCTCTCTCTCAAAATAAATAAATAAACTTAAATTTTTTTAAATTAAGAAATATTTCAAGCTGATCCCATGAACTTCAAGTGAAAACAACTCTAGAATTTGCTTTAATGTTTTAGGAAAGGTTATATTATAATTCAGAGATTTCTTTTATTTTGGGCAATGATTGGACTAAACTAATTAAATTGTATAAGCTTCCTGAGCTTTAACTGAATTCCTAGGATATATTTTGCTCACACCAGTATCTTTCCTTTTGAACTTACGCATTTCTAATACTTTGATACCTCCCAGGTAAGATAAATAGATTTTTGTGGGGTACCATAACGATGATAGTTTCAAACTTCAACCATTTTGAAAGGTTCTGGACGCCTGTTTTGCAAACTAATGCTAGTATTTTATTTATTTTTATTTTTATTTTTTTTTAATGTTTTTTTTTTCAACGTTTATTTATTTTTGGGACAGAGAGAGACAGAGCATGAACGGGGGAGGGGCAGAGAGAGAGAGGGAGACACAGAATCAGAAACAGGCTCCAGGCTCTGAGCCATCAGCCCAGAGCCTGATGCGGGGCTCGAACTCACAGACCGCAAGATCGTGACCTGGCTGAAGTCGGACGCTTAACCAACTGCGCCACCCAGGTGCCCCTAATGCTAGTATTTTAAAGCACACTTAGTAGCAAAAAAATATTAAGTTGAAATATCTGGAGCGATTCCAATTATTCAGTAGGCATTGCTGAATGACTCTCTTTTGAGAGATTGGGGCATTTATAGGAAATGAAAAAAGAAGAAGAATAGAAGAAAGACAGGAACTAAAAAGAAAGAAGCAGACTCTACTACTGCAAGTAATTTATAAAACATGTAAAGTAGCCAATTCTAAGTTCAATCTATATAACTGATACTTATAAAAATTAACGTAGTAGTTTACTTTTGACTCGCATATCCTTTTTGCAAACTTAAAGCACTACAGTTAAAGATGTTCCAAATGCATATCACAAATAGTGAAAAATAGTCTGTATAACCACTCTTAGATTTATATGCCAGGTTGTGTAAACTATTCCAAGTTGGTGCGCTTCCAACTGTGTTCTCTTAATGCTACTTCAGTTTCATTTACATTTTAGAGAACTGCTAATAATGTTTGATATTTAGATATAACTGATGAGAAAGGTGTTCAGGTAGTCAGGCCAGAGGTATAAAAACCTCACTTCCGTATGTCACTGCAGCCTGTCTCTTTATCACACCTATGTGCTTATCTTGTCTTTCAACTCTCACAACAGTTCATACCACTGAAGAAGTAAATGTTTTACTTCTCATGAGAGCACTCCAAAATGCCCTCTCTTCTCTGACATCCCCAGGACGGCATGTGAACTCTTAAGACGCTGAGTCTGTACCACTGACTCCGTGGTGGGTGATATCTCAGAAGATCCAGGGGAGACACATTTGATCTGTCTGTTAGTAGTGATGTTGGCTGGCAGTGTTGTTGTCATTGCATTATGAGCAAGCACGTGTTCTTTATACTGCTCTTCACTCATATTTTCTTCAATTTTTAGAGTAGAATTCTTCCACTTTCCATCTTAGAAAAGGAAATATGAATCTCTGGATGTCAAATCACCACAAACGTGAAGAAAAACCTTACTTCAAACCCGAAGGCTGGAATAAAAGTAAATGAACTGACTTCAAGTTGTCTCATTTGGGTATGAGTATAATTTTTTAGAACATGGGGAAATATTTGACGGAAGAAGAAAATGCTAAGTCAATTCAATTGATGGTGGCATGAAAATGCATTAGCTGAGCATTGAGGTGGAAACGTATGTGACTTTGTGGGTGCCTGGTCATAAGATACATATGCCTCCAAAGTTTAAACCAAGCAGTGAATTTTCGCATTGGTACTTGAATCAATAAAGGAATGGTGTGATTACTTCCAAAGCATAAATTGTTGGCCCAGCATCAGCATTTAAGTGAAAACTTGAAGCACAGCTGTAGAAGTAGCTAAGACTTTTTCAGAAAATTTTGTTTAGATCCTTGAAAGAGAAGGCAAGTATTTTACTTACATTTAAAGCTGATGAAATAGGACTTCGGGAAAGCCGGTACCCTGGCAAAACTACATTCTCAAGGAAGGAAAGAGGGTTGCGGATTACAGAGTAGATATACAGGACCTTGTTTACAGGAGCTTAACAATGATGCTTCATTGAAAGCAAAGAACACGGGATCAGGAAAAAAGAGTCTCCATGAAGAGATGTGATTTTTATTCACTAATGGATTCCAAGTGCCTAGAGCAATGCCCGACGTGTATCAGGTGCTCAGTAAATGTCTGTTAAGTAATATTTGAAGCTTCAGCTAGTCTAGTCCACATTTAAAAAAATCATAATAGCTTTCATAGTATTTTAGGTGATTATACTGAATGCCTCTAAATATATATTTATTTTTATTTTTGTCCATTAGTTTTGTAATTACTTTTTTGGTATTTCTTGGGTTGGTATAGAGTGGCTTTTCAGACACTGAACCTGGGTTTATAACATGGCATCTAGAGAAAGGAAAAGTGATCAATTTGTGATTGCTACACTCACAGCTCTCCTTTATGAACCGGTTAAGTCTGTCTACAAGTACTCACCTTATTCTTTTCTTTTTCCCTCTTCATTTTCTCAGAGGCTTCCAATAAAACATCTTCGTGTTGTTTTTATTTTTCTTTTAGGTTTCTTTCCCTTTATATCACTCAGTTTGTTAGCTGAGACCTATTGAACACCTCCCCCCCACCAACCATCACAAAAAAAAAAAAAAAAGAAAAAGCCAGTGAAAATAAAATACTCTAATGATATTTAGAATGCAGTAATAGTCTTGAAGATGTACTAGAATATTCTAACACCTAAAGCAATATAATATGTAATGAACAGCAGTGACACTGTCTTCTAACATCTTTGAAAGTCACTGAGTGGTACTTCAGACTCTTCAGAGATACCCGTTTTAGCTCCTTCTCTTCTTTCCATTAAACTCCTCTGCTAGCAGTGGAATTGAAGCTACATTTTAAAATTTTCTATTAAACATTTGTATTTTGGTTTCATTTCATTTTATTATTACAACTGTATATGAATCTGTTTTAAAGTTGGAGAGCTATAGTTATTCATCTACTTGCTTAAGTATATTTTGTGTGATTGCCAAGAAACTTAGCCATTTATAGCATTGTTTCTAAGGAATAAATGGACTTTGGATCATATCCTGCTTATAAATAAGGGGCTGCCAGTATATTTAATAAGAATGGGGTTTGTACCAGATGTTGCAGAAGAAACATTAGATGGAAAATTATAGACCAAATGATTTTTGCTGTGCTAAATCTCATAGGTAGAGAGATCCTGATTTCCTTCCTAGCTCTGTCACTGTTATTCTCAGTTAATTTTAATTCTGGGTAAAAAAAAAAAATGCCCATTTTTTTTTTATTCCTGGAAGTCTAGAATTTTAGAAATAGCAAGGCATATAGTTCTCTTTTCTCCAGATTTATAGAGCTTTAAATTATAAAAGAAATCTTCAAATTTGGCGTGTAAGTTAGATATTTCATTTTATTTCAAAGCAATATAATCTTCTTACTTGGTGAATTAAGACTGATTTTTGTCTTCTTTGAAAAAATAAAGCTTAATAAAAAAATCAAATTCTCATTAAAATTACCAGTATTAGTTTGGATTTAATAATTCAATAAAAGAATATACATCTGATATATATCTGATATGGTCTCTTTTATTGAGTTATCAAGTATGTATATTCTATTATAATTATTAATATGTGTATTGCTTTACCTCAATTAAATTTTGTCCCTTCAAGTTTTTCATAAGCATATTATCACTGATACTCACACATGGCCATGCTTGAAACTGCCCACCTTTTATAAACAAAGCAAAAGAGGATCTGGGCCAAACCAAAAGTGAAATAAATGTGTGGATATTGAAATAAATGTGTGAACATTGAAAAAAAATTGCAAATCACTGATCAGTGTTTTGAATTTTTATCTTTGCCCCTTTCCATTCACACTGATAGTCAAGACCCTTCTATGACATGAGAGTGACATAATTAGATTGAAGTGATTACATTTACAACTTCATTGTGTTGACACAAATATTTCTGTTTTTCTGTCTCACTGAAACATGTCAGGTCTGTCTTCTTTTGCCTTCAACCGTTTTCTTGAACAAAAGCAGAGAGAATAAAAGGTCCTGGCTTTTGTGTGTTCTGCGTGTTTATGTGCTAAATGGTAGTCAACCGTATAAACGATAGCAGAAACTTCCTTTTGGAAGGCCTTTCATCTCTGACAGCTTACTGTAGCCATCATGGTTAATTTTATTATTGGCACTCAGGCATAAACTTAGTGAAACTGCAGTTTCATAGTACTGTTGCACATGATGAATATCCTGGGAATTCACAGTTCTGGGGTAAATAGCACCTTCTCCACTTTGATGACTCAGGGTGGTTTGATTTTTAAAGCACTAATAACACTGATGAACAGTGGGCAGTTCACAACTTTGTTTGTTTCTTTATTTCCCTAAACTAGATCAAAGCAGATTTCACTGGCTTAGCAATGATTCACACTAATAAGACCTGGAAGGATCACCTGACCAGAAGGTTACAAGGAGTCAGGAATATGATGTGGGTGTCAAAACCAAATATGTTTTGGACTGTGTTAATAAGAACAAGCACACCAGTCACTGTATACTGGGTCTTTCAAATCACTCGAGCCCTGGGTCACATGGCGGGTCCTCACTGTAAGAAAGGTATTGGCAAACTGAAATGTCTTCAGAGGTTGTTGAGAAATCTGGAATGAATGAAATAACAGGAAGCATTTCTTTAGGGAGCAACTTTATAGTCCATCATGTGAAATCCCTGAGAAATGAGCAGAGAAAATGTCTGCACTCTTTCAAAATTTTCCTTGGTGAGTGAGTTGCTTTTTGTTAGAAGCTTGATGTACTACTTCTTACATTGACTCCTGAGTGGATAGATCCACATTGTGACTTTCTTTTTTTTTTTTTTTTAATTTTTTTTTTCAACGTTTATTTTTGGGACAGAGAGAGAGAGACAGAGCATGAATGGGAGAGGGGCGGAGAGAGAGGGAGACACAGAATCAGAAACAGGCTCCAGGCTCTGAGCCATCAGCCCAGAGCCCGACGCGGGGCTTGAACTCACGGAATGCGAGATCGTGACCTGGCTGAAGTCGGACGCTTAACCGACTGCGCCACCCAGGCGCCCCTCACATTGTGACTTTCTTTACATGGAGGGGAAAAAGAATCTCGCCTACCAAGTAATATCCTGAAGCAACATTTTTTTTTTTTTTTTTAAATTTTTTTTTTTTTTTCAACGTTTATTTATTTTTGGGACAGAGAGAGACAGAGCATGAACGGGGGAGGGGCAGAGAGAGAGGGAGACACAGAATCAGAAACAGGCTCCAGGCTCTGAGCCATCAGCCCAGAGCCCGACGTGGGGCTCGAACTCACGGACCACGAGATCGTGACCTGGCTGAAGTCGGACGCCTAACCGACTGCGCCACCCAGGCGCCCCCTGAAGCAACATTTTAACATTGCCATAGTTAACTTTCTTAAGAACCGGGGAATGGAAAGACCAATGTGGAGGCTTTTTCCCCCCAAATATTAACCTTTACAAAAGGAAAAGGCATTTGGATCTAATGACATGGAACTTGACATACAGATCCCATGAATACCTTATATACACAATTACTGTTCCAGTCTGAAGCAGGAGAGCCCACATTGACCAAGAAAAAAACCTGGCCTTTTTCTGCTTTATAATTAACTGTTTATTACATTTCTTGTAAATATTTATTATTTTTCTCTTTTTCTTTGTTTTCTGTGATATATGTCAGTTCTCACCTTGCAAAAGTGGGGAGTAGGAAGTATAGAGTCTTCAGACAATTGTACTTTAGCTTTTCTTCATGGTTTCTTATACCTGCACCAAAATTTTTTCCTCATTTTTATCTAGTTAACATTTCACCTGCTATGGTGACATATAGTGACTTGATGTAAAGACACTCAACATAATTTCAGTTACCCTTAAAAAGAATATATTTCTTGAACATATTAAGGACTTTTTCTTCAGTATTTTAGATGTCAGAATGGCTTCACTGGACAGTATAACACTTTATGCTATATTTGGTAATGTAGGACCTTCTTTCTAATAAGAAAAAAAAGTAGAAAGTAGACGGTGCTTTTGATACACCTCTAATGACTTGGTTTTTTTAGGTTACAGTTTGAATGTTATCTTTCTGTAAGTATGCCGTTAGTGGAAAAAATATTCAGTGTGCTAATAAATTAGCTTCAGAAAGAAGAGGCTGGCAGAATATTTTAGATTATTCAAAACACTTAGTGGAGCATCAAATTAACATTCTCTTGGTTTATAAAGGAAGCATGAGCAAGTGCAGAGTGAAATTATTTCACCTAATAATGATATTGAATGATATTTCCTTTGATTAAAGTTTAATACTTTCCTATTTAACAGTTTGGAACAAGTGGGCATGGATTTTTCATTCCCTATTAACCTAGTCCTGATGAAATGGATTGCGTTGTGCTAGAATCTATTCTACTTGAAAAAAAATATATACGTGGTTGTTTTGTATTGCCAGGAAGGGTATGGTAACCAAACAGAATGCTCAATTTTCTCAATTTTCAGAACTAAATAAGAAAAAAAAGTAACATATGCCATAGCTAATCACCAAACAGAAAACATTTACCATGATATGGAAAAATATATCATACAGTAAATAAATATAAAGAAGAGTAATGGCAGCTTATGGATTACATTAGGCCATATGCATTCATTATAAATACAGTACTCACGTGTCAATAACCAAAATGAAAGTTATATTTGGGAATCCAAATATAACATTTATTTACTAGCATTAGAGCACGGAGACAAATTTCAGTTAGGGAAATTTAAAAAATTTACTCATGTAGGTACATCCACAATGATTAATAACAGGTCATTAATTTGTTTTTGCTACAGTTTGAGCATCACATTGAGATAATAGGTTCACAGTGTGTCTGATGGGTGATCTCTTTAGAGTAATTCACATGATGGCATTACCTCATGAAGCCCCTGTAGCTTAGGGTCAGATTGCTGGAGTAGATCTCCAGAAGCTGGCTAATCAGCTACTGACTCAAGCAGAATTATATTACCAAATTCATAAGGAAACAGATCCACTTACCAGGTTGCCTAGTAGTTAATTAAAATGAGAAATACAATTGTCATAGAGACCAGAGGAACTAGTGTTGCTGTAGGAAAGCCACATGGGAAACCAAATTAAAATCAGAAAATTGCTTGGTGAGCAATGAGTCAGAGCAAGAGGAGTTTGTTACATGATTAAAATAGCTAATAGTGCCAACTTATAATAACCCAATACATCTGCTGCCATCATTAGGACTTGGCTGCCATGGGAGCCATAGTTTGAGTTTGATGTATTAATACCACCAACACTTTGCATTGTAGCCAGCTCATGAACTAGGATCCACTCTGCTTCCTCGGGTGGCTTTTGCTATCATTTTATTACATCTCTTGTGAACTGATATAATAAGATTAACTATTAAAATCTTGGAGGACCCTGCTGATGCTTGGTAGCACAACATTGTGGAAAGCACACAGATATTGGGATCAGATAATTCTGTGTTTGAATCCTGGTTCTGCAACTTACTATTTCACTTTTTAACCTCCTCAAGGCCAAAGTTTTAAATTTGTAAAATGGGAACCATAATCTCTTTTTTGTTAGGCTAAATATCAACAGTAGCTCAATAAACAGTAGACAATATTGTGTAGTGTTTAAAAGTATTAGGTTTGGAATACGATAGACCTACCTTTGGTCTCAGGTCTACCATCAGTTTCTTCTCTAAAGCTTCATTTATTTCTAACCACCAGAATTTTTCACAGAGCTAGAACAAACAATCTTAAAATTTTATGGGACCACAAAAGACACCAAATAGCCAAAGCAGTCTTAAAAAGAACAAAACTGGAGGTATCATGTTTCCGGGTTTTAAGCTATATTACAAAGCTCTAGTCATCAAGACAGTATGGTATTGGCACAAAAAAGACACATAAATAAATTGAAAATAATAGAAAACCCAAAGTGGACCAACAGCTCTATGGTCAACTAATCATTGACAAAGCAGGAAAGAATATCCGATGGAGAAAAGATAGTCTCTTCAACAAATGGTGTTGGGAAAACTGTGCAGTGACATGCAGAAGAATGAAACTGGACCACTTTATTACACCATACACAAAAATAAATTCAAAATGGATGAAAAACCTAAATGTGAGACAGGAAACCATCAAAATCCTAGAGGAGAAAACAGGCAGCAACCTCTTTGATCTCGGTCACAGGAACTTCTTACTAGACATGTTTCCGAAGGCAAGGGAAGCAAACAAAAGCAAACATGAAACCTTGGGACTTCATCAAGATAAAAAGCTTCTGTACAGCAAATAAGACAATCAACAAAACTAAAAGGCAACTTACAGAATGGGAGAAGATATTTGCTAGTGACATATCTGATAAAGGGTTAGTATCAAAAACCTATAAGCAACTTATGAAATTCAACACCCAAAAAACCAAATAATCCAGTGAAGAAATGGGCAGAAGGCATGAACACACACTTTTCCAAAGAAGACATCCAGATGGTTAACAGACACATGAAAAGATGCTCAACATCACTCATCATCAGATAAATACAAATCAAAACCATAATAAGATTCCACCTCACACCTGTCAGAATGGATACAATTAATAACACAAGAAACAACAGGTGTTGGTGAGGATTCAGAGAAAAGGGAACCTTCTTGTACTGTTGGTGGGAAGGCAAACTGGTACAACCACTCTGGAGAATAGAATGGAGGTTCTATTGCTGAGTTGGTTAAGCATCCAACTCTTGATCTTGGCTCAGGTCATGATCTCAGGGTTTGTGAGATTGAGCCCTATGTCCTGCTCTGTGCTGATAGCACAGTGCCTGCTTGGGATTCTCTCTCTCTCCTTTTCCTCTGCCCCTCCTCTGATGGCATGCTCTCTCTCTCAAAATAAAGAAATAAACTTAAACTAAAAATAGAACCACTCTGCGATCCAAAAATTTTACTACTAGGTATTTACCCAAGATTTACAAAAATACGGATTCAGAGGGGCACATGTACCCCAATGTTTATAGCAGCATTATCAACAGTAGCCAAACTATGGAGAGAGCCCAAATGTCCATCAACTGGTGAATAGATAAATAAGATGGGGTGTGTGTGTGTATAGAAGAAAGGGAAACAAACCACAAGAGATTCTTAATGACAGAGAACAAACTATGGGTTGCTGGAGGGGCATGGGTGGGAGATGGGCTAGATGGGTGATGGGAACTATAGAAGATACTTTTTATAATGAGCACTGAGTGTCGTATGTCAGTGATAAATCAGTGAGTTCTCCTGAAACCAACCTTGCACTGTATGTTAACTAAAATTTAAATTAAAAAAATAAAGCCTCATTGATTTCTAAATGTGGAAACAAAAATCTTGCCCCATAAAGAAGTTTTAAAATTAAGTGAAATACAAATAAAGCATTTCTCACAGTTTCTGTCAGTTAACACATGTTCAGTAAACCATAGCTATCCCTGTAAGTGATAGCACTGTCAGTCTTCCTTCCATTGCTAAACATTAACAACACTCTCAAGTGAATATCTCTTGAACCGTGATAAATTAGAAAATAGCACTCAAAGTTTCTTTATGATTCAAGGGGTCATCTTTGGTTTGAAGAGTTTTCACTGTTCTTTGCAGTCATTTAGATGCCAACAAGTTCAGGGTTTACTGAAAATGATTATATTGTGTGGGTTTGTTTGAAGGGACTCAGTCACCTCACCTTGTTGATCACAGCATCCAAACTGCCCCTGATTACTTGGAGGCTACAAGAAGGCCAGAGCCTCACTGCCCTTGGAATTGTCCCCCTCACTATAGCAGCACTCAATCTGGATGAGGGGAATCTTCCATCTTGTTTTTAGGACTCTTTTATTTTTTTTTTCCTCTTTGGGATTATTTAGAAAATGTTGATTTTCTTTGACAACAGTCTGGCTATGTCTTCCTTAAAGTAACCAGGAAACATGTCAAAAGAACAAAATGAGAATTTATATGTAAGGGAAGGGCTTTCAGAGAATAACAGGTCATGATAACCACTCTTCATAAAACCTGAGATTAATAGAAATTAGAATGAGCTAAAACGTGTACAAACAACATTGTGTTACTGTTATAATTTGAAAATAAGCTGAAATATATCTACAATGCCTAATCATAATAAATGTAAGACTTAGCTGCAGGAAACTGTGCAAAATTAGAAAAAAAATATTGGAAGACTGAAGTATTTGCTAGCTTTGTCTCTCATGAAACCATAGGGTTTAGTGTGGTTGTTAAATAGATCCTGCAGAAGAACAGCCAAAAGTAACTGTCAAGTGGCCACTATGAAGTTTGCCTGGAAAATAATTCCTCTAGGTGATTGCTGAGGTATTAAGCTAGATTTCAAGCCAGCATTAAACAGATCAGAGTGTCTAAGAATTCTTGCAATTATTAAAAACCCTTGTGCACAAAATTCAAAATCTCAAACACAACATGTCCCCCACAAAATTTTGATCCCCCCCTCCCTGCCACAAATTTGTATTCCCCGTAGTTTTCCCACTTTAGTGACTTAAGCCAAAAGCGTTGGATTTATCTAAGACTCCTTTCTTTTTCTCACATCACAGATTCAATCTGTCGGGAATCTCTTTTAGTCTCCTTTCAAAATATATCCAGAATCCAACCACTTCTCGCTTTCTCTGTTGCTGCCTCCCTGGCGTGAGCCACCATTCCTTCTCACTTGGATTACTGCCATAACCTCAGAGCCTCTCTGCTTCTGTCTTTGTCTTTTATGGTTTTTACTCTACATAGTAGTGATCCTTTAAAATCTGGCAGATCATGTCCCTCTTCTACACATAACGCTATTGATGACTTGTCATTCCAATCAAGAAAAACCAAAGTCCTGAAAATTACCTACAAGATCCCCTATGATCTGATTCCCCATTACTTCTCTGTTTCATTTATTACTTTCCTTATGTTCAATTCAATCCAACAACACTAAGTGTTTTTCTATTCTACAAACTACAAATCTATCTGACTATTCTAGAGTATTGCCACCCAGAGAAAAGCATAGTGGAGCTGGATGTACAGATGTCTGGAAAATGAAAATAAAGACACACAAAACCATGAATATTAACAGTCTCTGTGAACTTATAATTAATGACAGAATTCTAGACTACTTTATGGAAAGTGTAGTTGGGCTATTTGAAATTTATTATATTACATATGTTAAAAACAAAAAAATGCTTATTAAAAACATACTGATAAATGTTTCTGTTGGAATAAAATGTTGGAATGAAACTATTAGCAATAGTTGGGTAAATGGATAGATTCATAAAATATCAAAAGAATATATATGCACAGAATGGATATCTAATTTTGTGAATGTGATACTATGTAATTGTTCACTCTAGTCTCCAAATTGTCCATATTGTTGATGGATGGACCATTACATTAATTCAGTTTTATCCTTTCTATGATCTCAAGTGTTGGTCTTATATACTTCAAATAGAATCATGAAGATATATAAGATGCTTTCATAATTTGATATTTTTTCTTTAAAAAGTTTTTTTTTAACATTTATTTATTTTTGAGAGAGACAGGCCATGAGCAGGGGAGGGGTAGAGAGAGAGGGAGATACAGAATCCAAAGCAGACTCCAGCCTCTGAGCTCTCAGCACAGAGCTTGATGTAGGGCTTGAGCCCACGAACTGGGAGATCATGACCTGAGCCGAAGTTTGATGCTTAACCAACTGAGCTACCCAGGTGCTCCGATATGTTTTGTTTTCTTTTATTTTTAACAAAAATAAAAATAGCTTTATTGTGCTAGTTCAGTCATATACATAAAGCTCATTGTATGTACCAAGCAGAATATACCATTATTAGGAGGAAAGTAAGATCACCTGAAATCCCAAACTGTGGAAACCACCATGAACACTTTAATGGCTTACCTTTAAAATCCATGTATGAACTAGTAGGCCTATATACTGACACATATACACATACGTGAAAATTTGCAAATACATGATAATGTCACAAATACTACTTTTGTAATCACATCTTTTGTTTATTTTTTACTTAGTAGATCCTTCCCTTTCTCATCCAAATTTCCCTCGCTCTCCCTAAACAATATTAACAGCCTAGTATACATTCTTTTATACCCCTCTCCATGTTTATTTACCCATTTAATTGCAAAACATATAGTCATACACAGATATTTTTGCATTGTTATACAAAAATAAAGTTATACTACTTCTCTCTCTCTCTGGCTTGTGAAATGTAATCCACACATATTTGAAATCTTTCCAAGTGACCAGTTGAGCTTTAATTTATTCTTTCAAAATTCTGAATATATCATAGTATAAATATACCATAATTACATAATTTTTCACAAAATCCTCCATCATTCTGTATATTATTTGCCCTCAGCTTCTTTTCTGCTTTCATTAAAAACTTCATAAGAAACATACTTATACATGTATATTCATATTACGTTGCTTTTATTTCTAGGAGATAGATTCACAAAGGGGTGATTGCTGGCTTTGGATTTATCCAGCCAAAAGGTAGTAGAATGTAGACCAGTGAGAGAGAATAATTGCAATGTCAGGATCCTATATCTTTCCAGGATTTTATTTGCCTATCATAGTGAGAAAAAAAAAAAGATATTTGAGGCTATGCAAGAATTTGGAAAATATATCACCAAGCACCATCTCTAAGTAACATATTAAAGACTCTACAAGACAAATGAATCAGAACAGAGACCTCTGATAGCAAGATGAAGTAGAAAGGAAACTATGGTGAACAATGAATCTTGCAATACATATACTTAATTCTAAATGGAAAAATGATACAGTGGCTGTGAATGTCACAGTTAAGAGATAAATAAGGACTGAGACAGAAGAGATGTACCACAAGGAAAACACGGGAACTAAAAGTCCTAAATTATTTCAGCAAAACTTGAGACAGGAGGAGGGTGGGGAAATTATAATTATTCACATTTTTACACACATGATGCAAATATTTTTTTCCACTCTATCATTTGCTTTTTAACTTTACAGAATTTTTTTTTTTTTTGGGTTGTCTGGTAGTTTTTAACATTTAAGTAATCAAACTTATAATTGCTGTATTTATTGATTCTGAAGTAAGTTTTTTAAGAAGTGCTTTCCTACCCATTATTATTATTTTTTCTTAAAAATTCTCTGCTTTGGGGGGTACCTGAGTGTCTCAGTCAGTTTAGCGTCTGATTTTGGCTCAGGTCATGATCTCAGGGCTTGTGAGTTTGAGCCCCATATAAGGTTCTGTGCTGACAGCTCAGAGCCTGGAGCCTGCTTCAAATTCTGTGTCTCCTTCTCTCTCTCTGCCCCTCTCCCACTCACTGCCTCACTCTCAAAAATAAATAAAAACATTAAAAAATTATCTGTTTTTGATTCTTAATTGTAGATAACAATCTGATGATTACCAGAGGGGAGGGAGATGGCTTAAATAGGTGTGGGGGATTAAGGAATTCATTTGTCCTGATGAATACAGGGTGATGTATGGAAGTGTTGAATTACTATATTGTACACCTGAAGCTAAAACAACACTGTATGTTAACCAACTGGAGTTAAAATAAAAACTTAAAAATTTTTTTCTCTGTTATCTTTTAGTACTTTTTATTTAAACAATCACAACTTTAATACAATTGGAAATGTAGTTGTTATGTTTCTACTCATTTTTTTCCATAGAGAAGAAAACATGTATATGTATACACAGAAAATTAGAAAAAAATCAATGGAGATGATCCTGAGAATCCTAAAGTGTCCAAGTGTCAGATTGTATATAGGATTTTGTTTGGCTCAAAAAAAAATTCTTTTTTGAATAGTACTTCAAATATTTGGAAAAATTGCGTTTAAGATTGTGTTTAAGATTTCAAGGAATAAAGCAAAGCTAACTGAGCAGTTTTGATTTTGCTGTTATTAACACTACTAGCTGATAGAACCAAGAATGGAAAACCACAAAAGCAAAACTAATGTAGGGCCTCAGCCAGGTAATCAAGGTCTATAGTGGTAAGTCATATTGACAGGATAGAGACTGTGATAAGGGATGAAAAAAATGGCACTTTACCCCTATGGGAAGTTTCCTCCCCAAAACACATAACCTCTACTTGTGAAAAAAAAATATCAGACAAATCTCAATTGAAGTACATTCCAGAAGATATCTGGTAGTTCTTCAAAACTGTCAAGATCATAAAAACAAGAAAAGTATGAGAAGCTGTCACAGCCAAAAGGAAACCTGAAGAGACTTGATGACTAAATGTAATGTGGTATCCTGGATGGGATCCTGGAAAAAAAAAAAAGGACAGAAGGTATAAACAAGCAAACAACTATCAAAATTGAATAAAATATGAGTTTTGTTAATTCTTTAATGTTTATTATTTATTTTTGAGAGAGAGAGAGAGAGAGAGAGAGAGGGAGACACAGAATTGGGAACAGGCTCCAGGCTTTGAGCTGTCAGCGCAGAGGCCGATGCAGGGCTTGAACTCATGAACCATGAGATCATGACCTGAGTTGAAGTCGGACTGAATTTTGTTACTGATGAAGTATTGATATTGGTTCATTAATTTAATGTATTAATGTAATATAATGCAATGTGATATGAAGTAGGGGAAACTGAACCACTGCACCTAGAAACTTTTTTGTAAATTTCAAGCTGTTCTAAAATAAAAGGTTTATTTAAAAATATTGTAGCATTAGCTTGTGGAATTGGTACATGTTATAAAAAATTATGTAAAGAAAACTTTGACTCTCCTTTAACATACTTGGTTTCCTGTGGGGAAGGCGGGCATGTGGTTAAGTGGGTAAAAATGCAGCAGCAGACCTTTATTGCATGTATTTATTTTTTTGTTTCCAGCTACTAATTTTGTAGAATTTTTTACAGTTTTATTTCATTTTGTATTTTTTATTATTTATTATTTTTATTTTTTATATTAAATATAATTTATTGTCAAATTGGTTTCCATATTTAAATAAGCCGAATGAGTTCTGCTTTCAGTGGAAGTAAAGAGGAAAAATAGCTGTGTTACTTTGTTAAATAAAATGAGTGAATGCTCTTATTTTGAAATCAGAGCGGAGCTCCTTTTTACCCACCTCCCTCCTTTCCTGGTGTGTATTTCAGACCCAGTGCTTTGGAGACTGTGTATCAGGTTGTGTGCTGTCCAGATGGATGTGAACAAGGTGAGTGCTCTTTTCTGAGAAACTGTATTTCAGTTATTAATTGGACATGAATGAGGGTTGCAGCTTACATCCCATGACTTACGCACAATTAGTACACCCAGCTTATACACGTTTTCTTATAAAATGAGAATTGAGGGGCGCCTGGGTGGCGCAGTCGGTTAAGCGTCCGACTTCAGCCAGGTCACGATCTCGCGGTCCGTGAGTTCGAGCCCTGCGTCAGGCTCTGGGCTGATGGCTCAGAGCCTCGAGCCTGTTTCAGATTCTGTGTCTCCCTCTCTCTCTGCCCCTCCCCCATTCATGCTCTGTCTCTCTCTGTCCCCCCAAAAAATAAATAAACGTTGAAAAAAAAAATAAAAATAAAATGAGAATTGAGGGAACGGAAGTGAAAGCCTTCAGGCAATATGAACATGCTATATCAGACCTTCAAGTTAATGCATTTTTCAGCTTCTTACTGAGATAGACTTTATCCCAGTGACATGCAGTGTAGATTATCTACAGCCCTATGGAGAAATAAGAGCATTCTTTACCACTTTCAGAAAACACATCCACTACCATTAAAACACTGGAAATGATATTTCCATTTTGCTTCCATTCTCTGGGATTTCTTTTTTTTTTTTTTTTGGAGAGGGAAGATTTCTTGATATAAGATGAATGTGGTCATGTAGACAAAGAAACATGAATGCTAATATGCATTGTTGTTGGCTAAACAGAATGTCACTTATTTATTTATTTTTGATAATTGTGTTCTATAGTCCCTTGGTGCTCTCTCTGGAGAGTTCAAGTTTATTTTCCTATTGAAGTTAATTATTCTTTATAAAACACTTTAAAATTCTCTCTTTTTTGGTCATGTCCTTTCGTGTTTAGGATTATTTTAAAATAAGCATATTTTGGGGTGCCTGGATAGCTCAGTTGGTTAAGCGTCGACTTCAGCTCAGATCATGATCTCACAGCTTGTTCAATCCCCACATCAGGCTCTGTGCTGACAGCTCAGAGCCTGGAGCCTGCTTCAGATTCTGTGTCTCCCTTTCTCTGCCCCTCTCTCTTTCTCTCCCTCTGTCTCTATCAAAAATAAAATATTTAAAAAAATAAAATAAATTAAGTGTATTTCTTTTTAAAATGTGAAAAATTACAACTGATCCTTGCCTGTATATCTTTTGAAGTTCATTAGTCTCTGTAACTTTTCAGAACTTGGAAAATACAATGACATCCATATTTATGTATTCCACAAAACATTTCATAAAATTACTTATAATTATGACACCCTTTGTTTTTGTAATTATGACACCTTTATTTTTCCAAAGAGATAATTGATTTTAACATTTAAAGTGAAAATTTGGCATTTAGTTCTAATTGTGTGTGGGAGTAAACTCATTTTCTCTTTTGTTCACAGGTACATAAATGCATATGATGTTCATATTTCATTGGAGAACTAATGGCCGTCTTTCACTCAGGATACTTCACTGTCTTTATATTTAGCATCTACACTAAAATTTTATTGTTAATTTTGTGTAGCAGCAGCTCAATTCTTGTTTATACACTGTAAAACTTAGTAGCCATTGGGTTATCATCCATGAAGCTCATTTCACATCTCATCTTTTATATGAATAAAAGGTGAAAATAATTATGTTCCTTTTAATGACATCATTAGGACTGATTGCAAGAAAAAAATCAAAGGAAACTCCATTAGGTCAGATAAGTTTACAGACTATTTTAATCTTACTATTAATTTCTGAGGAGAAATAAGGAGGGAATTAGTGGAGAAAGCCAATATGCCCAGGCTTTGAGCTCTGAGCTAGAAATGAAGATATTGGTAATGGGAGCTCAATGCAAGCACAATGTTAAAGTTCTTTAACCTTTTCTGTCTGTCAGAGACATGTGGTTGTTACCTACTTTCAGAGCAGATCCAAGTTCTGTGAAGCCTGAAACTCACGTACTATGAGGTGAAGGCCCTCTTTGAAATAATGTAAAACTACAAACTCAGAAAGAGGTTCCAAAGCAAATATTTTTTTTTATTAACTTGTTATATTTTTTATTTTTTTAAATTTACATCCAAATTAGTTAACCTATAGTGCAACAATGATTTCAGGATTGGATTCCTTAGTGCCCCTTACCCATTGAGCCCATCACCCCTCCCACAACCCCTTCAGTACCCTCAGTTTGTTCTCCATATTTATGAGTCTCTTCTGTTTTGTCCCCTTCCCTCTTTTTATATTATTTTTGTTTCCCTTCCCTTATATTCATCTGTTTTTTCTCTTAACGTCCTCATATGAGTGAAGTCATATGATTTTTGTTTCTCTCTAATTTCACTTAGCATAATCCCCTCCAGTTCCATCCATGTAGTTGCAAATGGCAAGATTTCATTCTTTTTGATTGCTGAGTAACACTCCATTGTGTATATATATACCACATCTTCTTTATCCATTCATCCCTCGATGGACATTTGGGCTCTTTCCATACTTTGACTATTTCCATACTTTGGCTGCTATAAACATGGGGGTGCATGTGTCCCTTCAAAACAGCACACCTGTATCTCGTGGATAAATGCCTAGTAGTGCAATTACTGGGTCAAAGGGTAGTCCTATTTTTAGATTTTTGAGGAACCTTCATACTGTTTTCCAGAGTGGTTGCACCAGCTTGCATTCCCACCAACAATGCAAAAGAGATCCTCTTTCTCCCCATCCTTGACAACATCTGTTGTTGCCTGAGTGTTAATGTTAGCCATTCTGACAGGTGTAAGGTGGTATCTCGTTGTTTTGATTTGTATTTCCTGGATGATGAGTGATGTTGAGCATTTTTTCATGTGTTGGTTGGCCATCTGGATGTCTCCTTTGGAGAGGTGTCTATGCATGTCTGTTGCCCATTTCTTCACAGGATTATTTGTTTTTTGGGTGTTGAGTTTGATACGTTCTTTATAGATTTTAGATACTAACCCTTTATCTGATATGTCATTTGCAAGTATCTTCTCCAATTCTGTCAGATGCTTTTTAGTTTTGCTGATTGTTTCCTTCGCTGTGCGGAAGCTTTTTATTTTGATGAGGTCCCAGTAGTTCATTTTTGCTTTTGTTTCCCTTGCCTTCGAGGCGTGCTGAGGAAGAAGCTGCTGCAGCCAAGATCAAAGAGGTTTTTGCCTGCTTTCTTCTCGAGGATTTTGATGGCTTCCTGTCTCACATTTAGGTGTTTCATCCATTTTGAGTTTATTTTTGTGTATGGTGTAAGAAAGCGGTCCAGGTTCATTCTTCTGCATGTCACTGTCCATTTTCCCAGCACCACTTCCTGAAGAGACTGTCTTTATCCCATCGGATATTTTTTCCTGCTTTGTTAAAGATTAGTTGGCCATAGATTTGTGGGTCCATTTCTGGGTTCTCTATTCTGTTCCATTGATCTGAGTGTCTGTTCTTGGGCAAGTACCATACTGTTTTGATTATTATGGCTTCGTAGTATAGCTTGAAGTCTGGGATTGTGATGCCTCCCATATTGGTTTTCTTTTTCAAGATTGCTTTGGCTATTTGGGGTCTTTTCAGGTTCCATACAAATTTTAGGATTATTTGTTCTAGCTCTGTGAAGAATGCTGGTGTTATTTTGATAGGTATTGCATTGAAAATGTAGATTGCTTTGGGTAGTATTGACATTTTAACAATATTTGTTCTTCCTATTCAGGAGCATGGAATCTTTTTCCATTTTTTTGTGTCTTCTTTAATTTCTTTCATAAGCTCTCTATAGTTTTCAGTGTATAAATTTTTCACCTCTTTGGTTAGATTTATTCCTAGGTATTTTATGGCTTTTCGTGCAACTGTAAATGGGACAGATTCCTTGATTTCTCTTTCTGTTACTTCACTGTTGGTATATAGGAATGCAACCGATTTCTGTGCATTGATTTTATATCCTGCAACTTTGTTGAATTCATGAATCAGTTCTAGCAGTTTTTTTGGTGGAATCTTTTGGGTTTTCCCTATAGAGTATCATGTCATCTGTGAAAAGTGAAAGTTTGCCCTCCTCCTGACTGATTTGGATGCCTTTTATTTCTTTGTATTGTCAGATTGCTGAGAAAAGACTTCCAATACTATGTTGAATAACAGTGGTGAGAGTGGACATCCTTGTCTTGTTCCTGACCTTAGGGGGAAAGCTGTCAGTTTTTCACCACTGGGGATGATATTAGTGTTGGGTCATTCATATATGGCTTTTATGACCTCGAGGTATGCTCCCTCTATCCCTATTTTCTTGAGGGTTTTTATCAAGAAAGGATGCTGTATTTTGTCAAATGCTTTCTCTGCATCTATTGAGAGGATCATATGGCTCTTGTCCTTTCTTTATTGATATAATAAATCACGTTAATTGTTTTGCAGATATTGAACCAGCCCTGCATCCCAGGTGTAAATCCTGCTTGGTCATAGTGAATAATTTTTTTAATGTATTGTTGGATCCGGTTGGCTAATATCTTGTGGAGGATTTTTGCATCCATGTTCATTGGGAAAATTAGTCTATAGTTCTCCTTTATAGTGTGGTCTTTGTCTGGTTTGGGGATCAAGGTATTGCTGGCTTCATAGAAAGAGTTTGGAAGTTTTCCTTCCATTTCTAGATTTTGGAACAGCTTCAAGAGAATAGGTGTTAACTCTTCCTTAAGTGTTTGGTAGAATTCCCCTGGAAAGCCATCTGGCCCTGGAATCTTGTTTTTTGGGAGATTTTTGATTACTAATTCAATTTCCTTACTGGTTCTGGGTCTGTTCAAATTTTCTATTTCTTCCTGTTTCAATTTTGGTAGTGTATATGTTTCTAGGAATTTGTCCATTTCTTCCAGACTGCCCATTTTATTGGCATATAATTGCTTATAATATTCTCTTATTATTGTTTTATTTCTGTTGTGTTGGTTGTGATCTCTCCTCTTTCATTCTTGGTTTTATTTATTTGGGTCCTTTCCTTTTTCTTTTGGATCAAACTGGCTAGTGGTTTATCAATTTTGTTAATTATTTCAAAGTACCAGTTTCTGGTTTCATTGATCTGTTCTACTGTTTTTTTGGTTTCAATAGCATTAATCTCTGCTCTAATCTTTATTATTTCCTGTCTTCTGCTGGGTTTGGGTTTTATTTGCTATTCTTTTTCCAGCTCCTTAAGGCATAAGGTTAAGGTTGTGTATCTGAGATCTTTCTTCCTTCTTTAGGAAGGCCTGGATTGCTATATACTTTCCTCTTATGACCGCCTTTCCTTCGTCCCAGAGGTTCTGGGTTGTGGTGTTATCATTTTCATTGGCTTCCATATACTTTTTAATTTCCTCTTTAACTTCTTGGTTACCCCATTCATTCTTTAGTAGGATGTTCTTCAGTCTCTAAGTATTTGTTACCTTTCCAAATTTTTCTTGTGGTTGATTTCGAGTTTCGTAGTGTTGTGGTCTGAAAATATGCTATGATCTCAGTCTTTCTGTACTCACCAAGGGCTGCTTTGTGTCTCAGTATGTGGTCTATTCTGGAGAATGTTCCATGTGCATTGGAGAAGAATGTATATTCTGCTGATTTAGGATGAAATGTTCTGAATATATCTGTTAAGTCCATCTGGTCCAGTGTGTCATTCAAAGCCATTGTTTTCTTGTTGATTTGTTGATTAGATGATCTGTCCATTGCTGTGAGTGGGGTGTTGAAGTCTCCTACCATTATGGTATTACTATCGATGAGTTTCTTTATGTTTGTGATTAATTGATTTATATATTTGGGTGCTTTCACATTTGGCGCATAAATGTTTCCCATTGTTAGGTCTTCTTGGTGGATGGACCCCTTGATTATGATATAATGCCCTTCTGCATCTCTTGAAACAGTCTTTATTTTAAAGTCTAGATTGTCTGCTAGAAGTATGGCTACTCCAGCTTTCTTTTGTTGACCATTAGCATGATAGATGGTTTTCCATCCCCTTATTTTCAATCTGAAGGTGTCTTTAGGTCTCAAGTGGGTCTCTTGTAAACAGCATATAGATGGATCTTTTTTTCTTATCCATTCTGTTACCCTATGTCTTTTGATTAGAGCATTAAGTCCATTGACATTTAGAGTGAGTACTGCAAGATAAGAATTTTTTGCCTTTATGATGCTTGTAGAGTTGGAGTTTCTGGTGGTATTCTCTGGTCGTTTCTAATCTTTGTTGCTTTTGGTATGTGTGCTTTTGGTATGTGTTGCTTTTGGTATACACACACACACGCACGTGTGTGTGTGTGTGTGTGTGTGTGTGTGTGTATTTTTTTTTCATCTTTTCTTCCCTCAGAGAGTCCCCACTTAAAATTTCTTGCAGGGCTGGGTTAGTGGTCACAGACTCCTTTAATTTTTGTTTTTCTGGGAAACTTTTTCTCTCTCCTTCTGTTTTGAATGACAGCCTTGCTGGATAAAGAATTCTTGGCTGCATATTTTTCTGATTCAGCACACTGAATATATCCTGTCACTCCTTTCTGACCTGCCAAGTTTCTGTGGATAAGTCTGCTGCAAACCTGATCTGTCTTCCCTTGTAGGTTAGGGACTTTTTTTCCCTTGCTGCTTTCATGATTCTCTCCTTGCCTGAGTATTTTGTGAATTTGAATATAATACACCTTGTTGATGGTCGGTTTTTGTTGAATCTAATGGGGGTCCTCTGTGCTTCCTGGATTTTGATGTCTGTCTCTTTCCCAGGTTAGGAAAGTTTTCTGCTATGATTTGCTCACATAACCCTTCTACCCCTTTTCTCTCTCTTCCTCTTCTGGGACCCCTATGATTCTGATGTTGTTCCTTTTAATGAGTCACTGATTTCTGTAATTCTTAAATCGTGCTCTTTTGCCTTAATCTCCCTCTTTTTTTCTGCTTCATTATTCTCTACAAGTTTGTCCTCTGTGTCACTGATTCTCTGTAGTGCCTTGTCCATGCTTGCCATCGCTGCATCTATCCGTGATTGCAGCTCAGTTACAGCATTCTTAATTTCATTCCAGCTATTTTTTACTTCTTTTATCTCTGCAGAAAAGGATTGTAATCTATTTTCGACTCCAGCTAGTATTCTTATTATCATGATTCTAAATTCTGGTTCAGACATCTTGCTTGTATCTGTGTTGGTTAAATCCCTGGCTGTCGTTTCTTTGTGTTCTTTCTTTTGGGGTGAATTCCTTCATTTTGTCAGTTTGAAGGGAGAAAAGGAATTAATGAGGTAGAAAAATTAAAATTAAAAAAATTAAAATTAAAAAATTAAACACATACACCCACACAAATCAAATAAATGATGCTAGATTCTAGGTGTGTTTTGGTCTGGATGTTGAAAGTGGTTTGACAGATTAGAGAAAAAAAGGGGGGAGAGGAAATCATTTGAGAATTTGAAAAAATGAATACACTGAAGTAGACTAAAATGAGATGATGGGAGTAAAATAGAATTTGAAAAAATTTACACAAAAGTCAAGAATATGTAGAAAAAAAATAAAATATTTTTAATAAAAAATAAAAATAAAAATGAATTTTTTCTCTTTCTGTATTCAAGAAAAAGAAAAATGAAAAAGAGAAAAAAGTATGAAAATTTGAAAAAGTGAATACACTGAAGGAGACTAAAATAAAATGATGAAAGTAAAATAGAATTTGAAAAAATTTACGTAAAAGTAAAAAATATAGTAAAAAATTAAAGAAAAATATTTTTAATAGAAATCAAAAGTAAAAATGAAGTTTTTCACTTTTTGCATTCAATAAAAAGAAAATAAACGAAAAAGAAAAGAAGGAAATCATTTGAAAATTTGAAAGGCTGAATACACTGAAGTAGACTAAAATAGAATTATGAAAGTAAGATAGAAATTGAAAAAAATTACACAAAAGTAAAAAATATAGTAAAAATATTAAAAATATTTTTAATAAAAATTGAAAATAAAACATGAATTTTTTCTCTTTCTGTATTCAAGAAAATGAATAGTGTAAAAGAGAAAAAAAAAGAAAAACGAGAAAGAAAATTGAATAAATAGACCTGCTAACAGATTGAAATAGGTCTGAAATTCTTTTTCCCCTAGAAGTCAGACTAGGTAACACCTTATAGTCCATTAGCTAAGTTAGTGGTGAGACTTGTGTTCTTGAAGAGCGAGATTGGCCCAGTTGGGCGGGGCTCAGTGTAACAGCTCCGCTCTCCACTAGATGGTGCTGCTAGCCTACTGGGGTGGATTGTTGCTGCACTCCTAGGTGCCTATGCCCATGCGTGGGAGTGGTGAAAATGGAGTCACCCAGCTACCCAGTCTCTAGTATGGGAACTGTTCTCTCTGATCAGCAGTCATGCACCCATCCTCGGTCTTCAGCTTTCATTCACTTCCCACTTTTTCACTCTCTGTGACCAGGCTGCAGGCAGTACTTCTCTCCTGAGTTTTGTCTCAGATGTAGCTGTTTTCCCCAGCCCCTTACTTCCGAAAGACTGCGGCTTTGACCCCCTCTGCTCCTTTGCGGGAAGGGTCTCACTGAGCAGTGGCTGAATGAGCAATGGCCCAATGCTGGCTGCACCCAGGAACGCTTGCTGGACCCTGCTGCTGCCGGTGCCCCGAGACTATGGCCAGGTGCCCACCCACCCCAGAAAAAGATCCCGAGACAGTGTGCAACAGCGTTTCAGTGATTATGCAAAATCACAACACACATCTGGCACCAGGCTTCACCCTTAACGACCTTGCTCCATCACCAGCAAATGTGGCTGCTCTCTGGATTCTGCTGGGACCAGGTGGCTTCAACAGTCTCTACCAAATGTCCTTCCAACAGTGGAACTTCTTTTCCTCGTGTAGCCTGAGAACCTCCTGGACCCCACTCTGCTCCTGGGGATTCGCCCTTCCCACCAGAGCACTGCCAGGTATCAAGCTGTGGAGTTGCAGACTGTGCTCCCCTTGTTTACAGTCCTAATGGAATTTAAACCCTCTCCTTTCCCCTTTCTCCCTTTTTAGTTTAGTCCTGCGGCTGTTTCCAATTTTCCGCTTTCTCTTCCAACTGCTTCGGGGAGGGAGTGCTTCTCCTGTATTCTCCCCCCCACCACCAGTCTCAGTCCTCTCTCTGACTGCAAAGGCAGCTCCCTGCCCACCTCTGGCTTCTTGCTCCCCAAGTTCACCTCTCTGCACCACATACCTGCTGAATTCTGTGGTTCAGGTTGTGCGGATTGTTGTGTTATTCCTCCAGTCCGTTTCCTAGGTGTGTAGGATGGTTCAGAGTTGGTCTGGCTGTATTTCCTGGATGCAAGACACACAAAAAACTACCATGCTGTTCTGCCATCTTGGATCCTTCCCCGAAATCCCAAAGCAAATATTTTAAATGAATTGCTAGAGCTTCACAGATGCAGTTGTATTTCATCTGAGGTCTCTCAAGGTAATTTCCCAGAGTGGTATCCTGATTTCCTCCTAGATTTCTCTCCCTACCTGGAGCCTTCCACAACTCCATGTATCCCTGGGGATCAGAGAGAGAAGGGCTCCCAAGTTTAAGCATCATTGTCTTCAGGATAAATCTGCGCCTATACATGCTGATGAATCTTTTTTTGTTTTCTGTGTCTCTGTCTGCTGGGTTTCTAAACCTGCCTCCTCTGTGCTTCTTCTGGGCTGCCACCCAAATGTGGGCCCTGTTTGATCAACTTTAGTTTTTCTACTTACTCCAGCTTTTCCCTAAGCAACGAAATAATTTCAGCTCTTTGGCAATAATATGGCATCTGTAATTGTTTTTTTTTTTTTTTTTTTTTAATGGCAGATGAGAATACCTGTTTGCACATAATTCTTTTTTTTTTTTAATTTTTTTTTCAACCTTTATTTAGTTTTGGGACAGAGAGAGACAGAGCATGAACGGGGGAGGGGCAGAGAGAGAGGGAGACACAGAATCGGAAACAGGCTCCAGGCTCTGAGCCATCAGCCCAGAGCCTGACGCGGGGCTCGAACTCACGGACTGCGAGATCGTGACCTGGCTGAAGTCGGATGCTTAACCGACTGCGCCACCCAGGTGCCCCTGTTTGCACATAATTCTTAAGTGATGTTACGTCTCTTTTCAGGACACATAAATATGACAAAATGTTCTCTTTCTTCAGTTGGGGCGTGGTGTCCTCAGTTGGCAACCTGAACAGCCTGAATGGCCGTTGGGTAAATCAGCCACCCTCAGGAAAAATAGAGACCAGACACCAAACCTGGGACTATCTGCCTGAAGGGGGAATTTTCCGGAAGCATTATAAGTTATTTCCCAAATGTTTCTGTGAGACCCAGAGTTCCAGAGCACTGTGGTGAGTCCACATTGTGGCTGGAATAATAGAGGTGAGTGAACCATTTGGCCAGGTGAGGGAGCTGGGAAGAGTTTTCCAGGTAAGTGGAAGACTATATGGTGGGACCTGAAGTTGGATAAAATAATGGTATATTTAAGAGATGTTCAGGATAGGTGAATCACAAAGGGTGAGAGTGAGGGAGTGAGAGATGATGACAGGTGGCAGATGAGGCTGTCTCCGGACATTTTTATTTATCATAAGAGTAATGGGAAGCCAATGAGAAATTTTAAGAAGGAAATATGACCATAGTTTTATTTTAAGAAGTACTTCAAAGTTTTAGAGAGGGAAAAGACTAAAAACATTACATTACAATATATAAAAATTACTTTGAAAGCTTTTAGGATAGCCAATATGATGTGATATATACACCAGTTAGTTCAGGCTCTAAATCTGGGCCTGATTACCAGCCCACCATTGAGAGGGCACAAAGGGAAGTCAGCTCACATTCTGTGAGGAAGGGCCACATCCAGGGGCACCTACCAAAAACCCTTCTCTAATCCTTTGGCTATCAACAACCAACTCTTTGGTAAGTAGCATACTGTTAGAAATAATGTTTATTGACATAACTGAAGAGATGTTAATTACCATGATGTAGCGTAGAAAGAGAAAGATTATATTAATAGTTAATGTAAAAAAAAAAAAAAGACTGTCAAGACATCTAGAATGGCTAAAATACTTTAGACATTATCAAATGTTACCTGAACAGGATATAAAAAATTACCTCAGTGAATCATCCCTTGAGGATGATGCTTGAGGTTTGAACTCTGATTGAACTTATAAACAGGCATTGGTTTAGGAGAATTTCTGATTACATGATGCCAACTAGAGGCAAGGATTGAATTTAACCAAAGACTATATATCTAATAAACGTCCATAGTTTTGTCAGAATTTGACCTGAGATTTGTTCTTATTATAGGTTAATAGCAAGGTAGTGAGGGAGGAGTTAATCCTTATTATCTAAAACTCTTTGACAGCCATTATTATCTACCAGAAAGAACCTAAGCATTATACAGTACCAATTAGGTTCATGTCAGTCCACAGAAGACAGTATCACCTGACACATTCCCTGCTTTTACAAGAAGAATGAGAATGGCCTGAATAAGTAAATTGGAAAGGGTGGCTGGATTGACTTAAAAAATATATAGGAGATAGACTCAATAGAATATGATAATGATCAATAAATGAGTCTGAGGGAGAAGGAAGGAAAAAAATATCTCATTTTCTATCACTGGCAACTGGTTTCGGGAAATTTCCATTCACTAAGACAGAAAACAAAAGTAGAAAAGCAGGTGTAGGAAAAGATGATGAGTTCAGTTTTGTAAATATTGAATTTGAAGTACCTGAAACCTTCAAGCAGAGTTAGCTAGCAGTCAATTAGATATGAATGTCTGGAGCCATGCAGGGTCTGTGCTATGAGTGAGCTAAGAGACCTAGCCTTCTGAGGTAAAGGAAACAAAACAGCAGATAACCTCAATTATGGCAGTCACCCGGGTAATGAACGGTGTTGTTTTTCAGTCCCAGATTTCCCCTACATGGTAATATCTACTGAGAGAATATGATATATCATTCTGAGGTAACACCAGTATGCAACTATACAATTTATTGGTACAGGTTAAAAATACATTTTGTGAGAAACAATAGGTACACAGTCTCTAGAGCCCCCAGTGCTCTAGGTCTGTTCAACAAATTTTTACATGACCTAAACTATTCTTCCTGAAGCCTTCTCCCAACATTAAGCTAATTATACCTTGAATTTCTTTACCTCTCACAGTTCTTTATTTCACTTGGGTGGGGGCACTTTCTTTTGCCTAGTATACATTATTAGTATAAAGGATAGTCTGTATTTCAAAGGGAATACAGAATATGGTGAGTATACAGGGGAGCCTTGCTTACAAACTCCTACTTCTTGTCTCATCTCTTTTTTATGGTCAAAGTAATATAAATATTACATATTTTCCTATTTTTTTCTCCATAAGATCTTGATAAGATATTCCTTTAAATGCACTGACTTTAGATATTTTATTTCTGCTCACTCTCTCTGATACACTTTCCTTATTTTACATAATAAATTATACCTTCAGATCAGTATTACTTCCTCAACAGAGTTTGCTCAGGGAGAGTTCATGGAGAGCAGGAAAAGAAAAAGTTCCCGAATAAGATTTAAATCCAACAGGCAAACAAATACGTAAAATAATACAAAGCAGGATCTAAAAGCACCAAAAAGAGGAACTCATAGAAGAGATGGAGAAGTGGCTGAGCCATTGGAGATAGTCCAGGGGAGTGTGGATTTAAGATGACAAGAGAAGAGCCTGTTTTAGGAAGGAGGGAGTGGTCAGCAATACCACCTGCTTCCAGAGGAGACCAACATCTATTGTCCTTAGCTATAGTGAAGTTAGTGCTGGTGTGTGTGTGTGTGTGTGTGTGTGTGTGTGTGTGTGTGTGCGCACGTGTGCATGTGTTTGAGCAATATCAGGGAGCAGTATGGAAATAAGTCAGAAAGCATTTGGCTGGGGAGCTGGTAAGAGTGGAGAAAATGGAGAAAAAGAGTGAAAACGATTCTTAAAATGTTAGGCTCAGCAGGGGAAAGAGTGTTAAAATGGTTGTTAAAAGGGGCCAAAGTATTGAAATTGATTCTATTTTCATGCAGAAGAAATGTGCTTAAATTCTACTTTATTAATTCAAATGAGAAGTGTGCAGAGAGGAAAAAAGATGAACAGAAAGGACATAGAGTGAATAATCAGTTGATCAAATTATCTGAGAGGGTAGGAAGTAGGGTCCCAGAAAATAGGCTGAGAGATCATCAGTATGGAGGAGAGAGACTCTTCCCCCCATCTCACAATAAAAGGAGGGAATGATATAGCTAAATGACAAAAAGATTTTGAGTGCTTATAATGTGCCAACCGTATTTTTAAGTGCTTCTCATGTACTAGGCCAGTGGCTCCCAAACTGTGGTTTCTGATGCTGTCCTGCAATGTCCTGCAATATCGATATCACCTAGGAAATTGTTAGAAATGCAAATTCTGGAGCTTGATCCTACTTCTACTGGATCAGAAACTCTGGGAATGTGGTTCTGTTTGTGTTACAATAAGACTTCTGAGTGATTCTGATAATTGTCCGAGTTTGGGAACCCCTACAAAAAATACAAACTAGATCACTCAACAGTACAATTTCTTTTATACGTTAGATGTTAGGATCATGTCCATTTCACAGGTAAGAAAGCTGAGACACAGAAAGTTTAAGTAATTCTCCAGAAGTCACGAGGTGTCTAGATCCAAAGCCCATACTTTTAAGTCTTTTGTTGTCTCTAGGAATTGCTTGCAGAATTGGGGCTGGGGTGTTGAAAAACTTTCTGTTCAATGATTTCATGATTTGTTCTTGTTTTCCCTCTACCTCAAGAAGTAGAATCACTTCCTGAGATTGAGAGAGGCAAGTGGTGGGATAAGCATAACATGTTGAAGGTTGAACATGGTTTTTGTAGAAAAATGGATAAATACTCCAGTGAAGAAAAAGGAAGAGTTGCTGTTTAGCAATGGGTCAATAAATATTAAGAATTAATAGTATATTATCTTAATAGATATTAAGAGAATAATATCCATGAATTTATAAAGGCAATAATCTGTGTGGTTTTTGTTTTTGTCCAGTATTTCCTAGGGACAAAGAAGTGGAACAGATTTTTTCATGATTAAATATTCCCTAGGAAGGTGTTACAGAAAGATAGGGAAGCAGGAAAGTTAAAAACAATTGGTAAGAAAATGGTCATAATGATGGAAAATGCTATATAAGTTGGATAAGAAAGGGAGTGAAATCAGAAAGGAGATGACAAGATAAAAAAATGGGGAGTCAACATAAGTTGTTACTAACTCTGTGCCCTAGGCAACACAGCATTAAGAAGTATATGAAATAAACAGCCAGGGTATAAGTTCTCAGTATAGTAAAAATAGAATTGAACATTCCCTTGAAATAAGTTCTTTTCTTGCCTTCCATGGCACTATATTCTTTTTTTTTTCTTATCTGTGTAGTCACTCCTCATTCTCCTTTACAAGCTCATCTTCCTTTACTTAGCATTTGAATTTTAAATGTTGAAGTTTCATAAGGCTCTGTCCTTGGTTTTGTCCTCTTCTGACTCACTTCTCCATGTGATATTATCTACATTTGTGATTTCAATCTTAAATAACTCCAAAGTCTAGATCTCTAGTCCAGACTTTGCCTTTGAACTATAAACCCATGTACCCAACTGTTTTTGGTTTTTAAAACCACCATGTGGATGTCTCAAATATACCTGAAACTCAACACAAGAAAAACAGAACATATCTTTTTGGCCCACGAAATTTGGTCTTCTTCCAAAGTTTCCAGCTTCACTGAGTGGCACCATCATCCATACAGTTGTGCAGACAGAAGTCTGTCAGTTGTCCTTAATACCCTCCCTTCTTCATATACAATGCATGGGCACATTGAGCTGATTTTTTTATTATCTACTAATTACTTACCAAATTTGTTCTTTTATTTTCCTTTTGCCCTACTATTTCCTGATCTCTGTGGCCATTAGCTCCCATGTGAAGTATTGACCATTCTCTAGAGACCTATCTCCCACACTGATCTAGTTTCCAGACTGGAAAAAATAATCTTCAAATATGCATATCTCAAGTCTCTTCTTGGCCTCTTAGGATAAAGGAAAGAGTCCTTCATATGGCTAGTCTAGTCTAGTATTTTTCAAACTAGGCATGTGACACATTGCTGGGTCAGAAAATTATTTAATGGATAATAACTTTTTCAATTATCTTTATGTAAGAATGTATGTGTATGTGTACTGGTTCATGATGTAAAATGGGCTTATTACTGTGGGTCATGGTCACAAAAAGGGAAAAGCCACTGAGCTAGTCTGATCTTTCTCATTCCAGCTACACTGGTCATGTTTCAATTCCCATAGCAGGGTCTTTTTACATCTACAAGCTAGGAACTCCAACATGTATGTTGCTGTCTTCACCTAGTTGAATTTAATTTACCTGAAGCCCTGAGGTTGGTCATGACTTTAGCAGGATAGTCTCCATCAGGGTTAGATGTAGTCAAACCTTCCTGTAGGACTCACACACATAAAACCATGCTCAACAGTTTTGTAAGGTTTATCACAGTTCAGCTTATATAGATAAGTGTGTGTGTTACTATTTGATAAATACCTATTTTTGCAACTATATTTTTTTTCATTTCTTTGCTAAATATTTATTGTTTACATTATATAACAGTTTTTCTTTAAGATATCAGCGACCAGCAATGAATGAGATAGGGAGGGCCACGTGTTCTCATGTACCTTACATTGTGGCTCAGGGATATGAACAACAGCTACACAAAGAAATGAATTGATATTGTATATTCTTATGGTGATTTGCTTAGTAAAATCAATAAGGCAGGGTTAATATGACTCACTGCTAATGAACTACCTTTGAAATAGTGACCACTGAGGTGTCCTAGAAGAGATGACATTTGAGTTGAGAACAAAATGGTGAGGATAGACCAGGCATACGGATGTCTGTGTGAACAGGGTACAGGTGCCTGTTTGCTCATCAATGAACATGTTGATACCTGGTATATAGTATCACTGGTGTTAAAAATTATATTTGTGGTAAGTAAAAAAAAATGGATGAATGAATGACTTTGCCAGATGGCAGAATTACGGTCTCTAAAAACAAGAATGAAAATTATTTTATGATTATGAACTTGAAGACGCTGCAATAAGAAGAAGTAAGTACATATTTAGATGATGGAGTAGATAAGAATGTTTTTCATCTTTCCAAGGAAGTATATAGAATTAGTACTCTTCAAAATATTCAACAAAACAAATGCAGTCTGCTTTTCTTTTTAATGGCCATAAAATAGTAATTTGACAAGGCAATGTTTTTGTTTTGTAAAGTCATTTATTATATATTTGGCTTAGAGATAGAATTACATAATAAGTTTGGAAGTAGATCAGAAATTAACATTTTATAACTCATTTTCTGACAGGATTATACTTTCATCTGAAACAATATAGTCTTTGATAGAGAGGAAATGATGATAAGAACAGATGGTACTATTCTAAGATGAACCCTAAGGCCCCTTTTAGATTTCTAAAATGATAGTTCAAAAAAAACAACTTGAAAAAATCTCTAGTCCTGTAAGTATTTTTTGTATGTCCTTCAGATGGAAAATATTACCAACACACTAATTACAAAATTAAAACTAATTACACATTTCCTGTATGTTTATTTCTTATACAAAAATACCTAGGTTTACCAACCTGTTTCTTTTCAGAGAAAAGTGCTGGGCAGGAATCCTAGGATTGTTTGATTGTTTGTTTATTTTCTTTATTTTCTTCCCTCAAAGCAGTATGGCATGGGGGAAGGGATTGAATCTATCTAGGGATCAATTTTGTTAGTCTTCAGAAAGCTCACTCAGTGAATGGTTCATTTTAATCATATCTTCATATGTGAGACTAGTAATCAACCTCTTCATTCATTGTTAGTTCCTTCTCTAGAAATGAGGATACATCAGTTTGGCAAGAGCTGTACTCTGATTACCTGACAAAGTAATACATGATGGGTATACATAGGTTAATTATATATGTAAATTTGGTTGCTATAGAAATAATTTGTTTGATTCCATTCTGTGATTGTGTATTACTGTTTTCTCAGTTTAGGAATGGGGAATGGACACCTATGCCTGTTATTTTTCTCAAGTCCTCTCAATTCCCAATGGTCTTCTACTTCCCAGTGCAACGAGATCTCTACCTGAGAATCAGTGGATTAAATTAAAGGTATAAGGAAGGAAATGATGCTAATAAGATAAAATAATTTGTTCTTTAAGAAGTCCTTTGACCCCAAGGTTGAATGGAGGTTAAAAATTCATTTATTTCTTTGTCTTTGTTTATGGAAGATTTATTTTCATTTTGTTTTAAGGAAGGGACTTACATTTCTTTCAAGAGAGTGTAGATGTGCTGGAACAAAACAAGAGCATTGACAATATGCAGGCAGAGGCATATTGATGTGGTTGTGGTATTAAGATTGTAAAAATATCTAGTAGACACTAGGATCTGCTGAATATAATAACAACAGTAAACATTAATTTATGTGCCACTTAATATCACACTTAATGGTCACAAAGATCCTCTGATGTAGATCCTAATGTTATCCTCTTTGTATAGGTAAAGAACTTAGATCACAGAGAAGTTAAGTAACTTGTTTAAATCCACATAACTAGTAAGAGGTAGAATTAGTTTAATTCAAGTTTGTTTTAATCACTTGTCGTCTCTCAGTATGAAATGAAATATAAAGTAGATTGGCTAGAGTGTCATAAATATCTTTTACAAATTCATGCTACCTTTTGGTTACACTAATACTATTCCCTAGATTCATTCATTGAGTCAGAGTATCATTTATTTAATTATTGGATTATTTAATAAATGCCCTTATTTCCTTGCATTCTGTTTGCTACATCCCTAAGACACTGGGAATATAGCAGTGTAAAACAAAAAGATGTGCGTATAGATGAAACTCATATTCTATGATGTATAGAATTACTTATTTAGGTACATTTAAGTCATAAGTAGGTAGTGTTTGTTATTATTTGTAAACATAGATAAAACTTTTATCTGTAAGCACTGAAAATACTTATAGTAGGTTAAAGGGCATAACAGCCAGACTCATAATGATTTTTCCAGTGTACATATTTATGTTACTTACATGCTGTCTCTCCCCACTTACAAACCTTCCCCTCAGTTGGGAATCTGCTTCTTTCTTCCCATTCTCTGCTCTGGCATGTTCTCTTAAAGGGATTTGGATGACCTACCTCACTGGCTACAGTAATTGGAATGAATTCGTAGTAACTCAGTTTCCTCACCAAACTGATTTATCCATGGAAAAGCTATGTAGCTCAAGTTGAGTAATCAAAGGACTTTGCCTGGATCTGTAAAACTGGTACTGGCATGTAGAAGCTCTTTTCTCTCTGCTCTCAAAACCTAGAGTGTGAATATAAAGGCTGCTGGTGGTCCTGGTTCCACTGGAGGTAATCAACCTGAAAGAATAAATTTTAACACAGAGAAAAGCAGAGATAAAAGATGGGATGAAATATATAGGAAGTCCTGGGAGAATTTTGAGTATGAGATTCTAACTCTTAAATCTTTATAGAAATTTGAACTATAAATCTATCTTCATCATGCTCTTTTCTTCTTTTATCTAAACTAACCTCAAGTTACATTTCTGTATAAGTTAGGAGCTTAGTTGCAGATAATACATACCATCTCTGGCCAGTTTAAGAAGAAACGTAGTTTCAAAATGATATTATAAACCTTACTCAATCTCTGGGATGGCCAGAGAGCCATGCTTAGAAACCACACATCTAGGATCAGGGCCCCCAATCCCACCACATAAGTAGTCTAGCGAAAACACCTTGGCTGCCATCTTGGATTTACCTACTGTGGATTTTCAGCAGACAGTACCTAAATTCTGACCCTACTGCCTCTGGAAATTAGATGTCTCTGTCACCTTCTTTGCCAAAATAGATTCTTCACAGGGTGTGTTTCTTTACACCACTGACTTCCAATTCTATGTTTGGAAGGAATGTGTCTGATGACATAAGTTATGTGCCTTTACCCTTATTGCAAAGGAGGCTGGTAAAATAAATGGTGAACTATTATGGTGAGTTTTAGAAAAATACCCTAAATAGCCAGAAACCATTCAAAAATGTTGGGTTACTAGGAAGAATGATAAATATCTATTGCAGTATATGTTACTTACATCCAAATATGTCTTCAGTGATTGAGCTTAGGGGTTGAATTGTGTCCCCCAAAAAGATATCTTGAAGTCCCAACTCCTAGAATCTGTGAATGCAGCTTACTTAGAATTAAAATATTTAAAGACAAAATCAAGTTAAAATGAAGTCATACTGGGTTAGGGTGAGCCCTAAATCCAACTTGACTGGTGTGCTTATGAGAAGAGGAAATTGGACACAGAGACATAGGTTAGAAGGCCATGCATAGACAAAGATGGAGATTAGAGTGATTCATCTGCAAGTCAAGGGATACAGGGGATTGTCAGCTATCATCAGAAACTATAAGAGGCAGGGAAGGATCCTCTTCAGGATCATCCAGAGAAATCAAAACCTTGATTTCAGACTTCTAGTTTCCTAAAGTGTGAGAGAATACATTTATAAGTCACCAAGTTTGTGGGTATTTGCCTTGGTAACCCTAGAAAATTAATGTACAGCTAGCTTCCTTAAGGAAGCTAAGCAGACCTCTAAAGGAGAAGTCACTGGAAGCAGACTCAGAGTCAGGTTAGTGGGCACATGTGTATTGTTAGAGAGTCACTGGATCCACTTGTGCAAGGAAGGGAAAGGAACAGGATTCAGCAGAGGGAGAGGTCAAGCTGCGAGGCAGGTCTCAGCTGACCACACAGGGATCTCTGGAGCTAAAATGGTTTGTTAGAATTGTCCCGTTACACTCGACCTCACTCAGTCATTGGTTGTGGGACTCTCCAAGAAGAGCATGACCTTGGGTAAGGCAGTTTCCTGCAGTTGAGGCAATTCCCAAATAGACTCACAGTTAAAGCTGTCTGTCAGTGGTACTCCCAGTGGTTGGGACAATACATTCTTCCTTGAGGTGGCATATCTTTGTATTGCCACAGGAGCCATCTATTAGGTAGAGAGTAGACATAGAATGCCAGGTCAAGATTATAGCATGTATGAAAGCCCAGAGGTGGGATGGTTATTAAAATGTTGTCAGAGGGGCGCCTGGGTGGCGCAGTCGGTTAAGCGTCCGACTTCAGCCAGGTCACGATCTCGCGGTCCGTGAGTTCGAGCCCCGCGTCAGGCTCTGGGCTGATGGCTCAGAGCCTGGAGCCTGTTTCCGATTCTGTGTCTCCCTCTCTCTCTGCCCCTCCCCCGTTCATGCTCTGTCTCTCTCTGTCCCCAAAATAAATAAACGTTGAGAAAAAAAAAAAAATAAAATGTTGTCAGAAATGAAAGAAAAAATAACACAGTAAGAAAGAAGAGTGGCTCGAAGTTAAGACTAGTCCAAAAGACCAGAGTTCAGATCATAAGGAGCCTAAGTATATTCTGTCTTTGAGAAAGGAGAAGTGACAAAGGTGTGATAAGGCTACAGGTGACATGATTTGGTTCACACTTAAAAATGTCAACAAACGCTGCAGTGTATAGAATAATGTAATGGTGCTAACAGGACAATTAGGAGGGTATCATTCTATTAGCTTCCCAGTAACAGAAAACAGTCACTTCCCCTGGGGCAGCAATGTTCACTCAAGAGAAATGGACAGACTTGAGAATTTTTTAGGAGGTGACTGAATCTTAGAAAGAGGACAGGTATCAAGGATGATTCCAAGTTTGCTAGGAAATGAATGTGCCCCCCCTCCTATGTTGAATTCCTAATTTCTGATGTGACAATATTAGAAGATGGGATCTTTGGGAGATAATTGGGTCATAAGGATAGGCCTTGTGAATGAGATTAATGCCCTTATAAGAAGAGATACTAAAGAGTTGTTCTCTGTTTTCATCATGTGAAGATAGAGCAAGAAGGTGGTTATCTTCAAACCAGGAAGTGGGTCTTAATCACATCATGAGTCTGTCAGCACCTTGACCTGGAACTTCCTAGCCTCCAGATCTGTGAGAAATAAATGTTTGTTGTTTAAGCACCCAGTCTAGGGTATTGTTATGGCAGCCTGAACTGACAGCCTGACAAGGTTTCTTGCTAAGGTGGATAATTTTTTTTAAGTTTATTTATTTGAGAGAGAAGGGGGGGGGGAGAGAGAGAGAGAGAGAGAGAACATGAACGGGGGAGGGGCAGAGAGGTAGGGAGAGAGAAAAGCCCAAGCAGACCCTGTGCCATCAGTGTGGAGTCCAACGCAGGGCTTGATGCCAGGAATGGTGAGAGATCATGACCTGAGCAGAAATTGAGTAGGAAGCTCAACTGACTGAGCAAACCACATGCCCCCATGTGGATAATATTTGAGGAAGACCAGCTTAGGATGGCCAAAGCAGTAGTTTAGTTTTGGAAATGAAGCAATTAAGATTACTTGGAAGTTTCAGTGAAAGAATAAGTTATGGTTATATGTTGGTGTGAAACTCAGATGCAATATCTGGCCTGGAGATATAAATGTGAGAGATTTTAATGGAATCCAAGGGTGAACAATGTCACATAGAGATTGAGGGTATAGAGAGGGAAGAGCCAGAGAGGGCAGCTACAAAGTCCTAATGTAGATACTTTTTATTTGTGTTAGAGATATTATTTTATATTTATGAAAGTATAGTATCAACAGAGGATATATTCATTCTTTCATCTTTTTTCATGAACCAAAAGACATAATTGTTTGAAATGAGAAATGTGGATAACTATGTAATGAATGAATTACTTCCCAATCTATACACTAATGCAATTTACAAAATGACCTTTTCTAAAAATAATAAAAGTAGACTGACAAATTGAGGAAGTATTTTTAAGTTTTCTACCATGAGACGATTGACCTAATTAGGGTGTGAAGAAACCAAATGGATAAAAAAAGACTATTTAACAGTTCATTCTGTTACATTTATATATATATATATATATATATATATATATATATATATATATATAATGTTTAGAAGCAAAGGACAAACTATCTGATTTTCCTTCCTTTTCAGAAGACATTTGAAATGAGATTTCAACTTGGACCCTTCTGGAAGGTCAAGGACTAATTTATGGAATAATATTAGTTCTCAGTTCAAAGGAACATGCCAAGTTGCCTTGAAATACAGCAGGAGAAGGGCTAATTGGGTGTCTTCATGCATCCTAGGTATCTGGGCTGCTAAGGTACCTAAGATACCGGGGCTGCTATATTTTCAGAGTAAGAACATTATTATGCAAGAGAGATGTTGTTTGCCTGCCTACCATGGAAGTGGAAATTGCCACCATAGTTGACCAATGGAAGCTAAAATACACAGAAGGTTGTTTTGTTTTGTTTTGTTTTGTTTTGTTTTGTTTTGTTTCTGCTCTGCCCAGCATAATATTTCTGATGAATACTGTGTCAGTGTAAGGTCCAAGCAGTGTCATTACAGGCCAAGAATTAAGGCATTTTAGGCAATGTTTCAGCTTAAAACACCAGTGGTCAACACTGAAGATTTGTGCACCCACAGCAGGGCAGTAAGTATACAAGTCTAGAAATATATATTTTAATATTAATATATATAGTGAAGAGTTAAAGCCTAAGATATAGTGGGTTGATACAATGGTACTTATCCTCGACAAAGCAACATATGACGTTAGATGTCTATTTTACTTTGTAAGTATTCTCACATAATTTGTTTTATTTAGTAAGTAGTAACCAGACAGAAGTAGAAGTTTTTGCCTACAATGTTTTAATCTAAATTACTCCGTGAGTTTTTCAGAACTCAGGTAATAAAAATGGATGACAAATTGGGAGAATATTGACAATTACATATAACAAATGATTAGATATTCTTTTTTCATTAATTTTTTAAATGTTTGTTTATTTTTGAGAGACAGAAAGCATAAGCGGGGAGGGGCAGAGAGAGAGGAAGACACAGAATCCAAAGGAGACTACAGACTCTGAACTGTCAGCACAGAGCCTGACACGGGGTTTGAACCCATGAACTACGAGTTCATGGCCTGAGCTGAAGTCAGACACTTAATCGACTGAACCACCCAGGTGCCCCTAGATATTCTTAATTATTAAGAATTTTTATAAGATAAAACCCCAAAAGATAAACTTCTCAATGTATAAACATGCAAAGGTTTACATGTGCTCGAAATACAATAATAAACCTGTGTTTCTTCTTAGTTACTTCTGGATTAAAAAAAAATAGGCCACAAGTATTCCAAGGGAAGATGTGACACTTTTGAAGTAGAGGGCTGGAAGTGGGTTTGTTACTCTTAGTTCAATGCTCACTTTAAATGAAGTGAGGACAGAGAGACTTTGGAGAGTCTGGAGTGCTGTTGCACCTTCTGTTTTCTCAATGCTGTGGGCGAGAAAAGCTGAAGACCTCCATCTTAATTCAAACCCAGTGAGAAACACTTAAAGGAAACCACTTAGACTGCTGACCTGTGTTCTCCAGTAATGATGAGGTTTATGTACCTGTGCTAGATCCATAGCCAAAAAAGCCTAAAGCGAGAGACAGGTTGTCAGGTGGCTGAAGAGAAGAATACATGGCTCCTCTGACCCTTCAAGGTTTAAAGATATACAAAGGCTGCATGGATGCTTTCTATGGAGCAAGTATATGGAGGGGGCTAGGTGAGAAGAGTGTGGGGCTGGATCCAAGAAGGCTTCCTGGAAGGTGGATGAGGATGAGAGGAAATCTGTGTGGAATGACAGGAGAATCTGGGGTTGACTGGAGGGGGCACAGTCAGCCTTGGGACGCTACAGGGGAGATTTTCAATGCCCAGGAGTCTCCAAGGAGCCTCGAGTCTGACTTGAATATCCGCTGTGATCAGATGAGAGCAATCCAGTGGTAGAATACAGCAAAGCCAGCCAAGCCAGACCTCTCCTCTGCCTTCTCGCTCATTGTCTGCTTCAACTTGGAAAAGTGAGAGAACCCAGTGAGCAGGTGCTCAATCCATACCAGACCTGAGCTGGGGAAGAGGCTGAAACAAGATAAATTTTCCCACTATCACCACTTTTATTCATCATTTTAATGGAGTTCTGGCCAAGACAATAAGACAAGAAAATGTAAAAACTATAAGGATTGAGAACTGTCACTGTTCACTGATAGCATGATCATCCTCGAAGAAAATCCAAGAGATTCCAAGATAAACTGTGAAAATTTCTTAAGGAATTTAGCACGTCACTGAATACAAGGTCAAAATATGAAAATTTATATTTTTACTAATGTAGTTATTTTTCAACAAATAAAGCACACTTTAGTAACTACTATGGGGCTGACATATTGCTAGACACTGGGACAAAAGACATGAATGAGACATTGTGAATGTCACAACATTACTCTCGTGATAAAGCTGAATTTTTGTCCTGATAACGACTGAAACATAGTTTAGGGCTAAATCGATCTTTTTAAGTTAACGATTAAATCAGTGAATATTAACCTGCAGTTAAAATCAAAATTGAGCCAAAGCTGAGACTAAAATGCAACATTACTACCAGAGAAAGAACTGCTAGGGTAAAAGATTAAATATGAAATGTCATTCATCAGTCTCGATTATTATAATTTCATGTTTATAACAGAATAAATTTTATTTAAAAATTTTTTTAATGTTTTTATTTATTTTTGAGACAGAGAGAGAGCATGAGCAGGGAAGGGGCAGAGGGAGAGGGAGACACAGAATCCAAAACAGGCTCCAGGCTCTGAGCTGTCAGCACAGAGCCTGACGCGGGGCTCGAACTCATGGACTGTGAGATCATGACCTGAGCCAAAGCTGGACGCTTAACTGACTGAGCCACCCAGGCGCCCCTAAAGGTTTGGCATTATAGTTCAGGAACTGTTCCTTTGCACTGTCAACTGTAAGTTTGCTCTTGGGGTCAATTCATTGCACATTTGTGATACCAGTAGAGGCTCACTTTCACTATAGGTCATTGGAAGAGCAAGGAGAAAGAGGGTAACTCATGTTTCCCTAGCAGTTTCTTTTTTCTTCAGACTCTGCATTTTTTATGTATATAGTTGATACATGATGTTACATTAGTTTCAAGTGTACAACATGATGATTTGACAAGTTTATACATTATGCTATGCTCACCACAAGGGTAACTACCTGTCACCATACAAGGCTATCACTGTCTATATTCCTTGCCCTGTGCCTTTTAGAATATGTGAAAATAGTTTGTGTTTCTATGTTATAAGCAGTAAGTTAGGAGAGAATGAGCATTTCTCTAAAATGACACCGTTCATGATAATACCAGAGAAGATGGAATATGGAACAATTAGTAAAACAAAAGACATGTAAGCTGTTTATACTGAAATCCACAAATACTGTATAGAGAAGTTAATAAATATATAAATTAATGGAAGGCAAATCATGTTCATGAGCTGAGAGACTCATTTTGTGACGATTCTAGTCTTCTCTCTTATTGAGAACTTTTTAATGGAAGTTGGTAAGCTGATTCTAAAATTAATATTGAAATGAATAGAATGAGAAAAAAAAACAAAGCAATTTTGGAGAAAAACAAAGCTAAAGAACTTAAATTTGCAGGAAAAGAAACTCTTATAAAACTGTAATAATTAAGATCATATGGTACAGAATGAATGAAACAATAGGGAATCCAGAAAGAGACCGAAACTGAGTTGCCTGGTTTACAACGAAGGTGACAGTGCAGTGTTGTAGGTAAGATAGGAATTTTCAATAAATGCTTGGTCAATTTTATGTCTGTTTGAAAAACAAAATAATATTACCCCTGTATTAATTTGTCTGGGCTCCCATAACTAATTGCCACAAACTGGGTGACTTAAAACAGACATTTATTTTTTATATAGTTTAGGAGTTCAGAAGTCCAAAATCAAGGTGTTGGTTCCTTCTGAGTCTCTGAGAGAGAAACTGTCCCATGCCTGTCTCCAAGCTTCTGATAATTGCCAGCAATCCTTGGGGTTCCCAATCTCCACCTCAGTCTTCATGTTGCTTTCTTTTTGTATGTCTATATCATTCTTTTCTGTCTCTTTTATAGACTCTCTCATTTGATTTAGGGCCATCCCAACACAGCATGATCTCATCTTAATTCTTTCCTTAATTATCTCTGCAAAGACCCATCTCCAAATAAGGTCATGTTCTACATTTCTAGGTAGATATGGATTGGGGGGGGGTGTGACACTTTTCAAACCATTATGTCTCTTATCTGTCACTGGACAAAATTCAACTCCTGATGAATTACAGGTCTAGATGTTAAAGGTAAAAAATACAAATTTTGGAAAATTTTATAATTTTGTAATTTTAATAATTTTGGGTTAGGCATGCTGGTTATAAATGTGGGACTTAGAGTGAATCTGCAAAGATTCAAATCTTGGGGGCATCTGGGTGGCTCAGTTGGTTAAGCAGTTGACTGAAGCTCAGGTCATGATATCCCAGTTCATGGGTTCGTTTGTGCTCCTGCGTCGGGCTCTGTGCTGACAACTCAGAGTCTGGAGCCTGCTTCAGATTCTGTGTCTCCCTCTCTCTGTTAATCCCCCACTTGTGCTCTGGCTCTCTGTCTCTGTCTCTGTCTCTCTCTCTCTCTCTCTCTCTCTCTCAAAAATAAATAAAAATTTAAAAAAAATTTTTAAAAATTTTTTTTTAACATTTATTTATTTTTGAGAGACAAAGAGTATGAGCAGGGAGGGGGCAGAGAGAGAGGGAGACACAGAATCTGAAGCAGGCTCCAAGCTCTGAGCTGTCAGCACAGAGCCTGACGTGGGGCTCAAACTCAGGAACTGCGAGATCATGACTTAAGCCGAAATTGGACGCTCAACCGACTGAGCCACCCAGGCGCCCCCAAATTTAAAAATTAAAAAAAAATTTTAAATAAAGAAATAAAAAAAGATTCAAATCTTGATTCCACTGTTTACTAGCTATGTGACCCTTGTGCAAGCCTTGTTCCTCAGTTTCCTCATCTGAAATATTGATATTATTATAATGCCTACTTTCTAGGGTTGTTACAAAAATTGAAAGAATAAACCTGAAAAGTGCTTAGCATGCTGCATATTAATGGACACTGTTACTATAGTGACTACAAGACTGACTAAATGCTTTATAGAGATTTTATCCAGGGCTAGGGTAAAATCATGCCTCTTGGGGGATTTGAATCAATAGGTAACTGACAGGGAAAAATAATTTTTTTAATTTTATTCTAATGAATCATACTTAACATACTGGTTACATACACAAGATTGTATGGAAAGCATTGAGATGTTGTTTATGAAATTGAAACACTGAAAATAAATGAAACATTCAGCTGTAGGAGAATGATTTTTTAAATTATGATAGATACATTCCACTGTGTGCAGATATGGAAAAATTCCCATGACATATTGGAAAGGAAAAAAAAGCAAGTTAAAGAACTCTGTATATGATTCAAATCTTGTAAAAAAAATTGGCTATATATAAGTATATGTGTAAATGGTGAGAATAAGTGATTAAAAGATACACAGCAAATTGCAAACAATGGGGAAGAGAATGGGATGGAGGTGGAGTGGGAGAATGAAGGGGGTCTTTATTCTGCATCTACTGCTTATTTAACCTTAAAAAAGCAAAAATCCACATGTATATTACCTTTGCAATGTAAAAGAAAACACAACTTTTAAAAGATAGGGAAATAAGCAGAATATATGAATAAATTATTCACAAAAGAAGAAAACAGCCAATGAACATATTAAAATGAGTCAACCATACCTATATTTAAATAAATAGAACCCCAAATTATATCACATTCTATTTTATATCAACTTGGAAAAGCTTAAAGGAGATAATACCCATTGTTAAATGATCAAAAGACACATATAATGCTGATAACATGTAAAAAAACAACACAGCAATTTGTGTGTGTGTGTGTGTGTGTGTGTGTGTGTGTGTGTGTGTGAAAGAAGTAAAATAAACAAAAACATTAACATTTTACTTTTAGTATATGAACAAATATTTGCTATGAGAATGTTCATTATAGTATTAAAGAATTGAGAATATTGTATGTTTGACAATAGACTACATAAATTATGACATGTTTAAGTAATATGATAGGCGACAATTAAAATGCTGTGAAGAAATGTGTTGTTAGAGAAAGAGATATAGAGGCTTCACTATGGTTTTTTTTGCATAAAATACAGGAACAAAATCATAAGTATTGTGTGATATCATTTTTAAGTTTATTTATTTACTTTGAGAGAGAGAAAGAGAGTATGCACCCATGTGTGTGAGATGGGGAGGGTCAGAGAGAGAGGGAGAGAGAGAATGCCAAGCAGTCTCCTCATGGTCAGCGCAGCGCCCGACGCAAGGCTTGGTCCCACGAACCACGAGATTATGACTTGACTGAGCTGAAATCAAGAGTGGGGTGCTTCACCAACTGAGCCACCCGGGCACCCCATATGATATCATTTTTTATTTAAAATCTAGAGGAGTGTGCACCAAAATATTGTAAGTATAGTTAGGGAAATTATAAAACAAAAGAATAATGATACAGAACTTTCCCTACCAATTATGAAAATATTTTATGAAATTAATTTATAAATATTTTCAAAGAGATTATTTGTGAGTGATGGCATTGCAGGTTTATTGTTTCCTTTTGCATGCTTATCTGTATTATCTTGTTTTGTACAATTACTATATATTATTTTATAATTTAAAAAAATAAATGTTGATATTCAAAGAGTCACAAGCCAGATGGCTCAGCATACATTTTCATAAGTTGTTTTATATTTCACAATATTCTCACATATTTAGAGAAGCTGAACATGGTATTCAGTTCTTTCCATTTCTGTTTAAAAGCTACCTTGCTTTAATAGGAGGATATATTTCAACATTTTCTTCCTCATGGTTGTCTGTCTCTTGGACTAAATAGAAGATATGGGAGCACATGCAGAACGTGCCCATTTGCCACAGAGACTATTATCTGAGGCTAGCTGTTCTCAGACTTAACATGCATCACAATCACCTGCAGGGCTTGTTAAAACACAACTTGTTGGCACCCACCTCCGGAGTTCCCGATTTGGTACATCTTACATGGATATCAAAAAATATCCATTTCTAGCAAATTTCCAGGTGGTGCTGTTGGTACTGGTCTGGGGGGCCACCCTCTAAGAACCTGTGTGCCAGGGCATGTGTGATTTGCCTCTGATTTAGAGAGGCCAGCCTCAATGACAGGCTTTGCGTTCTTCAGGAGTGTGGTGAACAGGTAAAACAGACCATAACCAAACCTTGCCCCACTCCCTCCATGCTTTGCATCTCTTGTTGCCTCTTAAGAAGAAGGTTAATCAGGTACTAGAGTAGTCAGATTTTTTAGAATGTTGTGCAAGATTTACATGTGTCTTTAGATATTTCTGAGCTTCTAATGTCATCAGCATGGATATCTAAATTACGTAAGGTTATACAGGGCCTTATTTCAGTATACAAAATGTACTGAACCTAAATTCTGATTTTGGCTACATGAATTTTATTTACTGTTTGTTTTGCTTCTTTAATACTTCTGTTGTTAATTTCTTTGCTAAATATGGATTTTTAAAAAAGGCTTTGTTGTCATATTCATTTGTGAGGGCTGCCTATAACTTTCTTTTCTTACACAGTCTAGTGTTTGCTCTCCAGGTTATGCTAACCTGGAAAAAATGAATAGGAGCACAGTCTTTGTATTTCCATTCTCCAGAACAAGGTTAGGAACTATCTGTACTTTAAAAGTTTAGTGGAACTTGCCTATACAACCATCTCAGCCTGGTGTGCTTCTGAAGGGTAGATTTTTCTTGAAGCATTTTTAACTGCTACACAATTTTGTATTTCTTAAAGTGAATTTTTGTTGAATTATAATATAATTCAAATCATAAAAGTAGAGCTCAACCAACTTAAACAGAATCAACACGGCAATGTAACCGCCACAGATTGGAAAATGGAATATTACCAGCCTCCCGCAAGCACATCTCATAAGTTTTTTTTTTTTTTAAAGTGCCACCAGAATCCTGACTTCTACCAACTGTTAAGTGAAAAGAAAGAAGGGCTTCTAAATAACAATAGAAAATAGCTGAATCTATTTGCTTGCTTGGTGAGGAGGATAAACACCATTTCAGTACAAAAAGCTTCTCTTTTTCCAGAAATGAAAAGATTTAAAAAGAAAAGCATATTTAAACTTAGGTACCTTTTTAAGCTCAGGTTTCTGGATGGCGTGGTAGGTGGATCAGAAACTCTTCTTTGCCAGTGGCTACCATCAAGTTTCACTTTACTGCTAACAGGAATCCAAGCTTCAATCAAGCCCAGAATGGGTTGGACAAAATTCAACCTTGTGTGTGCATTCTCAAAGTTGAACAAAACTTTTCTTCAAGACACTATATAGATACATTTTTGAACTTTGTGCAAGTGGAATCATGCATTATGTATTCTTTTGTATGTGGCTTATTGGGCTCAATATTACATTCATAAAATACATCCTTGTTACTGCGGGAATGATATAGTTAATTCATTCTCACTATTGCATAGCATTCTCCCTTGTGAATATAATTTAAGCATCCATCATATTATTAATAGATATTTGGGTTATTCAAGTATTTGGTTCTTATAAATAGCCTGCTGTGAAATTTCTTCTAGTGTTTTTATAAACATACACGTAAACACACACACACACACACACACACACACACACACACACACACGCACACACACTTGGGCATATGCCAGGAGTAGAATTTCAGAGTCACAGGGAACACACAGGGCAATGTTAGTAGATATTACCAGGTTTTCATAACAGTTGAACCAATTTATAATCCTACCAGTATAGGAGATGCAGTTGTTTCACATCCTTGTCATCACTTACTATGATCAGTTTTTTAGTTTTAAATTTCTCAGTGAATGTGTAGTGCCATTTCATTGAAGTTGTAATTTGTATTTCCCTCACACTAGTGAAACTGAATTATTTTGAATATCCTCTTGTATGAAATACTTGTTCAAATATTTTGCCCATTTTCTATCTGTTTTTTTCCTCAAAAAGTTATAGGAATCTATAACTACATACACATACACACATACATATATACATATCATGTATACACAAACACATGTTCTTAGTTTATGGTCTTAATGGTTATATTTATACAGATATCTTCAATTCTGTGACTTGCCTTTTCATTCTTGTTTTCTATGGCTTGTCTTCTCATTCTTTTAATGATGCCTTTTATTAAATAGAAATCCATGAGGAATAAATTCTTTAAAAATTTTAATGATTCTGGGTCAGTTCAAGTTTTCTCTTTCTTCCATTTATCTTGGTAAGTTGTGAATTACCAGGAAATTATCCTTTTAATCTGTTTTTCAAATTTATTGGCACAAAGTTGCACTTACTACCACTTTATTATTATTTTTTTTAAGTAGACTTCATGGCCAGCACAGAGCCTACAGCAGAGCCAAATGTGGGGCCCAGCATGGAGCTTGAACTCATGACCCTGAGATCAAGACCTTAACTGACATCAAGAGTCAGATGCTTAACCGACTGAGCCACCCACACATCCCTACTTTATGATTTTTTAAAAAAGATTCTACTCTTATCTAGAGTTATGAATTCTTTTGTTCTTCCTAATACTATTTAATTGTACCTATTCTTTTTCTCCTTGATAAATATTGCCACAGTTTTATCTACTTTTTTAAGTAATTTAAGATTTTTAAAATATTTCCATCATTCCATCTGAGTTAAGATAGACTTCACGCCACATTATTACTATCCTTAGAACTTCTCTAAATTTTATCAGGAGTATGGAAAACTTGAAATTCTTTACTGGGGCAGTGTGTTTGTATGAATTTAAGACACACACGCCACACCACACGCAAATCGTATAGGAAACAGGATACAGACTATTTAGATACCAAATAGTATGCTCTGGTTTCTCATTATAGGTTCTATACTGAAGTTACAGACATTTTCTGAATTTCAGCCATTGTATTATTAATCAGCTTTTTCATCTCACAGATTTGATGTGTGGCTGAGAAATATGCTAATGCTTACAAGAAATAACATTATATAAAACTAATGATTGCTTATGAAATATAAAACTAATGATTGCTTATGAAAGAGCTGAATAAACAAGTTGGAGGAATTTAGGGCATAATTTCCACAATAATTTCAGTTTCGTCTAAGTAAAAGTGGATATGAAAGCATTAAAGTTTTTATTTGCTTCAGACATAAAGCTGCACGTCCCTGACTTCTGGTGGAGGAGTGTTTTCCACTTAGTCTTGAATTGGATGTTGCTTTTTCTCACTCAGACCCAGAGCAGAATAGAAATCCCTTCCTATCACAACTGGTCAGCTCCAAGAAGAGTGTGAAGAAGAGAGCACTTTGCAAAAGAAAACAAGGCTATTTCTGGAAAATATGTTATCGGCAACAGGTATTTTTGAGAGTGTATTAGGAGAAAAGAAAGAAAAAAATCTCTTCAAATATGTAATTAATTAATTAATTAATATTTTAGACAGAGAGAGAGGGTGTGCATGGGGTAGGGGCAGAGACAGAATCTTAAGTAGACTCCATGCTCAGCCCTATGTGGGGCTCCACCCCATGATTCTGGGATCATGAACTGAGCCGAAATCAAGAGTCAGACGTTCAACTGACTGAGCCACCCAGGCACCTCACATCTTTTAAATTAAGATCAGAAATCCTTAGAACTCAACTCCTCTACAGTCTGTCCCCCCTCAAAAGAAGTAAAAAACAAAACAAAACAAAACCCAAAAAACAGTTATTTTTTTGGAGAGAGAGGATCCCAGGCACACTCAGTGCTGTCAGTGCAGAGCCTGATGCAGGGCTCAAACTCATGAACTGTGAGATCATGACCTGAAAGCAAGAGTCAGATGCTTAACCGACTGAGCCACCCAGACAGGGGTGTCACTCCCCCTTATCAAAACAGTTATTAATGACTCTTAAAGTCTGAACTCTTACCAATAAGGAGAAACAAAGACTTTTTTTTAGAGTCAGTATAAAATATAAGATTTGAGGGAATACCTGTGTCTAGTAAGATGGTATGTAGAGTATTAGGACTCTCAGATACAGAAAAAGGATCAGTAAATTAAGAAGGTGATAACGGGATAGGGGAGGACAATCCAGAAGGATAAGGTCAGGAGTGTGGGTGTTAAAGTCATCCACATGTTGCTAAGACAGAGTTAGCAAGCACACTGAATGTGTGCCCACATACGCTCTCCTGCACTCATAATGGACGTCACAGATTGAATAAGGCATTTGTTTCCTGTTGAACCCCAGCATGCCTCAACAATCGTCCTCAGCTGTCTACTGCAGGTTGCCATTGCTAACCTACCTATGAGAGTTGGCCCATGAGAAGTAACTAACTACTTTGCTTTCATGAGCTTAAGAGGTTCAACAATCAGGAGACACGCAGAATTAATAGCAAAATTGTATCACATGTGTAGGTTGTGTATGTGCTTATTTGAAACAGACTTATTATTCTCATCTCACTGAACACATTCAGTCACTGTCAATTTATATCTGTCTTTATAAACTCTTGCATTAAATAGCTTCTTCAGGGATTGTTAGAGATGGATATCTGGATTAGGGTGAGCCTTTCTCACAGTTGGGGAAAGATTTTGGTTTTTATCCTCAGTATAATAGGCTACCTTAATAAGCCTTATTTCTGCTCTGTTGTACAATATTATGCATGACCTCTTTGTTATTTGTTTACTTTCTTTGTTTCAGAATGACTTATTTTCAGTCCTCTTATGCCGTGACTATGTTAAATTCTCCATTCTTGATTTTAACCAGTGTGTATCAAATCACAATCATCAACCTCAGTGTTCTGGGGACAGAAAGCCATAAGAGGCCTGGAGCTTGAGGGGTGGGCTTCAGGCATTAGGTGATTTGGACTGCCGTAGGCATCCTACTGGAGCAGCTCTATGATTTGGTGAGGTGACTGGGAACAGGAAAAGAGGAGGCATGTAACCTCGTATCTTAGGGCAGGGATTCTCAACCATAGAAAACTCTTACAAAATACCAAATACAACCTGAGATTTTTATTTAATTGGTTTTGCATAACTCCCAGAACAAGATAGATTTTTAAAACCACCCTAGGTATTTAATATGCAGAAATTAAAGCAGAAAAACATTGTCATAAGTTTTATTTAAGTCAAGGTGACATAATCAGGCAGGTGACTGGTTATTTATCAGGTGTTGTTTCCAAAAGTAGGCTCAGTGGCAGCCAAGAAAACCAGACAAGTCTGCATTGTCCCACAGAGAGCAAATGCTTCAGAGTCAATTTGCTTCAAATAGCCCTTTATCACATTAGCCCTGTTTTTCTACCGTGGGTAAATCCCTAGGGCTGCTCCCATTTCTTATTATGGAAGAGTCATATTTTCTATCTGAGGGTCATCCTTGGACTATCTTTTGGTGTGGTATTTCCAAGTGTGCTACCCTCCCCCTCAACATCATTTTTTTTTTCATTGAGGAGACAGAGTCACCTTCATTGAATGAGAAGTATGTGATATTGCTATAATCGTAGAGATCTCTTATATGAACCTAAATGAAATTATAGAATAAAACAATGTATTTATGGCAGCTGGGAGAAGAAATGAATAAAGATGGCTAAGCAACTGGATATACTTTGTCAACAGAAATAGAAATTTGGGGAGAACGGAAGGAACCATGAAAATAAAAAGACCTCAGTATTCATGAAAGGGATTTTGAATTTTCAATTATTCAATGGAATTTTTTTGCTCATATGGAGAAACTACCCACACATCTATCTATTCAGATTGTTTATTAAAATTGTACTCAATGCTTTCAGCTGAGATTTATCAGAGCAATGCAGTTAATTCCTATCTCTGAAAATAATAAAGTAAACCTTAAATGTAATAATTTTGTTAAGATTTAAAAAAAAATTTTGAGAGAGAAAGAGAGAGACAGAGACAGACAGACAGAACATGAGTAGGAGAGGGGCAGAGAGAGGAGACACAGAATCCAAAGCAGTCTCCACGCTCTGAGCTGTCAGTACAGAGCCTGACGCAGGGCTGGAACTCAAGAACCTTGAGATCATGACCTGAGCCCAAGTCAGGCACTCAGCTAACTAAGCCACTCAGGCTCCCCAAATTTTGTTAAGATTTAAGAATTAAGCTGTTGAGTTTAAAATAAACTTGGGCAATGCATTGATGCTTCAGTCTGTTCTCACCTCCCAGGAAATGTCTGCTATAGACACAAACTGAGGCTGAATACATCATGCCAACTCAGAAGAGAACAAAGGAATTTGTTAAGAGACAATGTCAGACTCTTCAGACATATTTCAATTGATTATTGCATTTGGAAGATTTCTAGACATTTGTTGATCTAAGGAAGGTGAGCTGAGGCTAATCCATAATTTATCACTGAAAAACTATCAAAAGCACATTTATACATAACTCGCTGTGCTTTTTTGTGTTAGAAAATAGATCAATAATTAGATATTATGGAAAAGTCCCTCTCCCGATAATGTGAGATTTGTCTTTGATTTGTTGCTGATATAACAGGATAATTGATTTTAATTTTCAAAGACCTATGCATTGAGAAAATAAATACCTTAGGATTAATATTTGATCTCGGGCTGTTGGATTAATTATGATTTTGATTATTGCAAATATATTTATGGAGACTGCTGTCAATAGAAGAGATAAAGAAACTTGTACTAGATGGGTTTTAAGTGCCATTTTCGTACTGCTTTTATGCTCTGTTACAAAGAGCTAAATTCCATGGTAACACAGCAGTGCATTAGTTTAACCATGAAGCACTTTACAATAGGCATTGCACATAATTGCCTATTCAGAGCATTAGGTGCAACCTCATCAAGAACAGGAAGAAACATGGTGCATATGGAAATGGCTAAATTATTAAGAGACCGATTTTAATTATGTCTTATAAGTAATTTCTTAGGTTGGAATGTGTGCCTTTGGGGAAACAATGTGATATTTGAATTTGTTACAGACAACTAAATTTCATGACAGGAGAATTATGTGTATTTCCACACTACAGTCAGTTGAGATGTTGTTTTATCACATTTGTTATGATGTCTTCATGGTTGGGGTTGTTCATGTTACTGCTATTCTCCCAGACACGTAGATTTCAAATACAGGCATCTTTGTCTCATCCTTATTTGTCTCCCTCTCCCTTTTCCTCACCGCAAAGCATCTACACAGCACGTTTAATCTTTCTAATCCAGGGTTCCTGATGTAACACCAGCTCAGAAACCATCAGTGCTTCTACGCTGCATACTGAATTTTAAGTTAAATCTCTTTTCGTCTTATGGGACCATAGTACTACCAAAAAAATTGCATTTTCAATATTGCATCATAAAACCCATGGTTTAAACAGGTGTGTGGGGCAGGGTGACACATGAGAGATGGAGTAAATAATACCAGGCCAGCAATAACCAAATTATATTCTTTTCAGGAATTTAAATAATAAAGATAATTCAAATGGCCATAGTAATTATTTTGTGAAAAGTAAAAGTAATAAACTGGTTGATCTGAACTGCCCCAAATCAATCAAAACATCCCTGGAAAAATTCTGAAGAGCATGTAAGATCAGACAAGAATCAATAAACTCCGTACACTCAAAATGTGTGCTCGTGCTGTTTACAACCTCCAGCAGGATCCAGAAAAAAAGAAGGCCAGCTGAGCATCCATTGACTACACACCAAGCATGTGTGAGTTCCTGCACTGTTTACTCAATAGCGTTTTTCCACTGAGCAAGGTGCTTCTTTGCAATCACGGTAATATTATACCCAACAGCTGCTGGAGTAGTGCCAATCTTGCTCCTTAATTATTCAATCATGTTCTCTCCAATTCATACTACAAAAACTCATGCAGTAGGAGAAATTCCTGTACAAAGTCTTCAGTCTCAGAGGCAGGCAAGGACTCCACAATATTGGCTTAATCTGTGTTAGTTGGTTTAAGTCCTCATCTTTGCTCAGTAGATATCATAGTGTGATGGTTAGGAATACGGGCTTGATGATTGCCCTACCCCTGTTTAAATTCCAGCTTTTATAATTGTGCTTTCTGAGGCAAATTATGGGAATTTACGTCTTAATTTCTGTAAAATGGTGGTGATGTTGATCCTGTTACCCCATAATGTTATTGGGAAAATCAGACCACAGTTATTAGATCTAATTATATAGAGTATAGACCATACCCAGCGTGCAGTTCTCGAACACCGGGGAGAACTCTCATACTCTTGTGCAGCTGGATGGCCATTTCTTCACATAGACCTCTTTCCTCTGTTCTTCCCTCTGATAAATGTGCTGTTTCACCCATTTTGTTTCATCCTGCTAAAACTTACCTACTCCTGTAGGTCTATTTCTGATACATATCTCTTATAATATTTTTAAAAGAATGGATTTTTCTTTCCCTTTGTGCCCCATTGTGCGTTCATGTCCCTTGGGATTTAAGTTCAAGACCCTTCAAGTGTTTGATTATATATGTATAATTTATACACATATTTATACTTCTAGTCACTGTGTGTCAAAGCTGTCGTTTGTGGCTTTGCCTGCGGGTGCTACAGAGCCCTGACATCCAGGGCTGTTTCGTGTATGCCTTGTGATTTTGCTGGATTCAATGTATGTGTTCCAGTTCTCAATGAGTAATTCTGTTTGTGGACAGGCTACCCAGTACCAGACACAAAAAGAATCTTTTAAACCCAAACCAGTCATCTGAGTGCATGTTAATGCCATGTAGGTGCCATCAGATTACCCTCTTGTAATGCTTCTTTCGATATGTTTTCGCCATTCTGTTGTCTGAGGATATTGGCTGAGGCAAATTGCTGAAGAAGGTGGTTTGCAAATATCTTTTATTTAAAAAAAATGCAGGTTAAGGCAAAAAAATAAACCCCAAACCCAAACCTCTACTCTCCCAGATGTGGCCCTGGCTCCAGCTATGGCATCCTCTATAGTGTTCAAAAGAGAGAATATTTCCTGATAGCAGGGACTGGGTGAAGGAGTCAGTTCCCCCATTGCTCCCATATATATTATATTATTTTATATTATATTATATTATATTATATTATATTATATTATATATGCTCCCATTATATATAATATATGCTCCCATTGTGTGTGTATATATATATATATATATATACATATATATATAATTCCCTTTATATAAATATATATATATATATATATATATATATATATATATTTATAAATCCCCCCTTTTCCTACCTATAATAGTTTTTAATTTATTAGTCCAAAATGAAGCAGAATTTCACATCTTATTTTGGAGTGATGAGAAAACAATCAGAGCAGCGAGGGATGATAGATGCTTCCCTATTTTGTACTGTGGTCATTTGATAAGGGCACTTCAGGGTTTACTCAATTAAGAGGTAGTCAGGTGATTCCAGACCTGCTGCTAAATAACTATGAGATGATATTTGGAAATACATGTTTCTCTGTTTATCTCTGTAACCACAGGTATGTGCCTGAGGTTCCCAACAAATGGCTAATTATCTCTGAATTTTCAGTGGTCTGGAGGCTGGCACTGACTGCTCAGAAGAAGCATGTTTAACTTTAGGACCCATCTGGACTCTTGGCCACTAGTGATGGGTGATACTAGTTATAGAAATCAGTCTCTCTGAGTCTGTGAAAACCTCCTGATTTTGTTTCAAATGTACTTTCTTTCCCATGACATTTTGAGATCAGGGCAAAATAGCCAACCTTATTTTTCTTTATACTTGCCCAAACTATAAGCTGGATAATATTTCTCAACATACATTTGTCTACAAATGTCATTGTAATATTAAAGTCTATGGTTATTAATGTTGTACTAGCCCCTTAATCAATCTAAGGGGTTCAAAAAAATGAAGGGAATTTTCTCTGCTTGAGGTTTATTTTACTATTTTTAACTAGGCAGCCCAGGATTCAAATCAAGGTATTGAAGATGTTGTTTGAAATCTGTTGGGGATGGTCATTGCTTATGGTTATAATTTCAAAATAGACTTAATTCTTTCACAGAAACTTTTTTTGTAATAATTTCAAGTTTGAGCAATTAATATTATTATTTAGAATTGCATAGGATTTGCTCTGTGAGATTATAATTTTTATAATTATTGACATATAATTATTTTATATGTGCATACTGGGTTAATATATGTAAATAATCTTAGCCATGCTGAGCTGTGGGGGGTATTTATATAAATTTAATAAAGTATTTTAAATGCATGATTTTATATATAATTATTTTGTGCACTTCATGCATTTTGTTTTATGGTAGCATATGATATATAAATATGGATATCTAGATATAGATATATATTGAATAGATTTTCCATAGTCTGGTGCTATTTATGCCTTTGAAGTTTTAGGAATTTAGTCTCTATTCATGGGCTATACTCTAGAACCTATTAAGAAAATACAAGAAATTTTAAGAACAACTTATTTTTATCCTAGAAGTTTTCCTATAGTATTTAACCCTTGCTTTCAATCCACGTTTTTATTCTATTCTTTGTAGGACATAATGGTCTCCTATTAAATGAATTGCTTATTGTCTTAGTAAAGGGATCCATCCTAAAATATGCCCATGGAGAGGTGCCATGAGACAGAGGGTCCTCAGAGTTGATCTTGATGTTTAGGTCTCCCAGGGCTGTGGAAGACTGCATGGCTACAGAAGAAAAAAAATCAAGTTATAGGTGCCATGGAAAATAAGAGCATTAGGAATGAAATGAAACTATCATCTGAAGGCAGAAGCAAAGCCATGAATTGGAAGAAAAATGTAGCTGGAAGCTGAGGAGGTAAAGAGCAAATTGGATTATAGGGTTCAAGGTGGATTAGGGCTGGTAGTTGAAGACGATGTCAGAGTATTAGAAGCTCACTCTATGTGGCCAGGGTGCCTAACACAGCGCTGGGTGGACCTAGTCACATTCAACATTTATAAGGCATGGGCAATGAAGAAATTGATGGCTATATTTGCAAAATTTGCTAAGTTTGGACATGAGTTCTAATTTAATTTTTGATGACTATTTTTAATAGCAACTAATTTTTTATGGGTTCAATTACTGCCTCCATTCTTTTCCATATGTTTACCAAATTACCAAGAGTCTACTTCTTTAGCCATATAACCTGTTCCAAATAACCAATGTGAACATTTTCCCTTGAATATCACTTTGTTACCTCAAAATAACAGATCTGAATTTATATTCACTATCTTCCGCTGGACTGGATTTCCCTTGTGATATAATTTTGTTGTTATTTTGTTGGTGGCATCTATAGACTTTATGTAGCCATTCTCAAGATGTTTAATTTTACTTTTATTTATCCACTTCCTTTGTACTAGACGTTGAATAAAGTTGGGAAGTTGATAGCAAGACAAAGTTTAGTTGACTGGACATATTGCCCGTTCTGTTTTTGTATACTTATGACTTATGTACAGCATTTATATGGACAAGAGGCAACCTGGCCTAGGCTCCCTCATTACCTTTGGGGAGGGGGGAGTCTCCTATAAGAATTGCTAGTGATTTTATATAGGAGATTATACATTTATTGAGAGTAGAAAATCAGAGGGGCAACTCTGTTATTCAGAATAATAATCTGCATGCATCAAAACAATGCAAAATGTGTCCAATATGTTAGGCAAATATAAAAATGGGGAATGTGATTTTATTAAATTACCACAAGTTATGGTCCCTATTTTTTCAATTCTAAAAAATTCAGTTTGCTTTTAATTTTAATGCTTCTGAAATTGGGAAGCATCTTTCAATTGATATCAAAATATAACTGATGTCAAAAGAAACCTATATGCCTTTGGGCAGTGAAATAAATTGTAAAGTCATTGTCATTTCTGAGCTCATAGTATCATGGCCAAGAATTAAAGGCGTCTGTGCATCTGACTGCTGTTTCATCAGACTGGCACACGAGAAGAGTTATTTGCCTCAGTACCACCAGAGCTGGTTGAATTTTAAATTTGGATCTGTATTTATTATTTAAAATGTCCTCAGAGAAGATTATACCCTGAGGAAGCATTGGAATGAAAAGTTACTGTGAACCAAAATGGTCACTTGTCTTATGCCACCCAGTGTAATTCAAGATAGTAGTATTGCCAAAACTCTTGGAATTGGTCATAGACTTCAGAACGAGATGAGATTTTAGGGACCCATTTTTTTTTTTAATTTTTTTTTTCAACGTTTATTTATTTTTGGGACAGAGAGAGACAGAGCATGAACGGGGGAGGGGCAGAGAGAGAGGGAGACACAGAATCGGAAACAGGCTCCAGGCTCTGAGCCATCAGCCCAGAGCCTGACGCGGGGCTCGAACTCACGGACCGCGAGATCGTGACCTGGCTGAAGTCGGACGCTTAACCGACTGCGCCACCCAGGCGCCCCTAGGGACCCATTTTTGAACCCTGAGGACTATCACTCATTTAACTAAGAGCCATACAAAAACAAAGCAAGTAAGTATGAGTTTAACCAAATACTAAATGGAGAAGAAACTCTAGGACCACTTGATGTGTTTTACAGATCTACTATTGTTCTTAAAGGTGCTAAATAGAGTACGGTCAGTGCACTGGTAATCACTCTGATGCTTGGGCTGATCAAAAGGTATCAGAACAGTCTTGAGACTTAGAATGTGTCATGACTTAGATGCTAATATTGACAAACAATGTGCCATGGAATTTGACAGATAAGTGTATGCTATTGTTGAGTCGTTTTTAAAATGTGTACATTTTAACATAACATCTCTTCTCAAAAGCCTAGTCATAAATTGATGTGCCTTAAAGATTAATACTGTTTAAGGATTAAGGACATTGTGGTAAATTAATGGTATCATTGAAAAGATGGAGGACAGGGCACCTGGGGGGCTCAGTCAGTTGAACATCGGCTCAGGTCATGGTGTTGTGGTCTGTGAGTTCCAGCCCCGCATCAGGCTCTATGCGGGACAGCTCAGAGCCTACAGCCTGCTGTGGATTCAGTGTCTCCCTCTTGCTCTGTCCTTCCCCAACTTGTGCTCTGTCTCAAAAACAAATGAATGTTGGGGCGCCTGGGTGGCACAGTCGGTTAAGCGTCCGACTTCAGCCAGGTCACGATCTCGCGGTCCGGGAGTTCGAGCCCCGCGTCAGGCTCTGGGCTGATGGCTCAGAGCCTGGAGCCTGTTTCCGATTCTGTGTCTCCCTCTCTCTCTGTCCCTCCCCCGTTCATGCTCTGTCTCTCTCTGTCCCAAAAATAAATAAACGTTGAAAAAAAAAATTAAAAAAAAAAAATGAATGTTAAAAAAGTTAAAAGAAAAGATGGAGGCTGCCATACAACCTCATTTGCATTATTCTTAGGATGTAACTTTTTACTCTAACTTATTTATATTTATATTCATTATCTTCATACCAGGCAGGAACTCCGTAGAGGGAAGAAATGGTGAATATAATTAGTGTATCTGTAATTTACACAGAATAGGTGCTCATAAATTCCTGTGGCCTAAAGAAATTGGGAGGAGGTGCAGGAACAACAAAACAAGAGGGGAGGCAAGAACTGAAGTGGGATGCTGTGTCAGAAGCCAGGAACAAATGCTGGTGTGCCTCGCCTGACTCTGACGCTGACGGGCAAACCTCCGACATTTTCCCCTATATTTTCAATATTCAACCTTCCACCATCTCCGCACATTAGGAAGTAACTGTTATGCTAACACTTCTTTTAAAAGTTTATTTAATTTGAGCAAGACAGAGACAGCATGAGGAGAGGGGCAGAGAGAGAGGGAGAGAGAAAATCCCAAGCAGGGTCTGTGCTGCCAGAACAGAGCCTGACGCGGGGCTCGAACGTAGGAAACCGTGAGATCGTGACCTGAGCAGAAACCAAGAGTCGGATGTTTAACTGACTGAGCCACCCAGGTGCCCCTTAGTTTTAAATGGGAATGCAAAAATAAATAAAATCTAAGAAGACGGTTTGTGTAAAAGATACATGTATACTTAGAATACACCTGGTACAATGTATACCCACTGGAAATTATGAGTGCAAAGAGGAGTTCTAGTTTTCCACATGCAAAATAATACTAAAAATGATGGTGTGTTCAGAGTAACAGCAAACAATTTATTTTCAGGTAATGTTATTTTACTTACTGGGATTTTTAATAAAAAGTCTTCATTTGTATATCATGGATGCCCAGAAAAGTAAATGTTGCTGTTCAGATACCTTCACTTTGATTTATTAATCCTTAGTTGATTTGGATGCCATGTCACAGAGTACAGCTAATAAAAGCATGAACATTTGTCTTGGAGCAAGCTTGATTTGAGGTGAATAACATTAAACAATAGCCTATTGACAAGCAATTAAACACCACTTCTTTCCTAGCACTGCTTTGAATTATGGTTGTCCTAACTAATGGACGCATCCTTATGTTTTAGAATTCCAATATAATCTAAGATGAGGAGAACCTTTAATTAGATTTTCGATAGAATCAGCAAAGACCCACTGCTCATCATCTTGACTGCTTATTTTCATCGACTGAGGCCAAAACAAAGATAAATAGCAAAATTCATTAACAATCCATTTACTTCAACTGCAACTACCAATTGAATGTACATTATTCATGCCTATTGCCATTTCCTCAGGGAATATCACATGGCATTCTCCAGACAGAGTGCTGTGCCTCTTAACTTGAACTTTAGAGTAATTTAGTCAACTCTTCTACATCTGGAGTACCTTCATTGAAGCAAAAAGAAATAAGGTGGTTTTCTAATTCCACTTACACTTAAAAGGTTTATTTGAAGAACAAGAAACAGAGGTACCAGGAGGAAATTGTGTGCCTTTAATCTGAAAGGAAGGCAGTCCCCCAAATGCTAACCTTGAAAAGTAACAGGGCAGGGGGCACCTGGATGGCTCAGTTGGTTGAGCGTCTCTTTTTTGGCTCAGGTCATGATCTCAGGGTCATGAGATCCACCCCACATTGGGCTCCCTGCTGAACATAGAACCTGCTTAAGATTATCTCTTTCCTTCTGCCCCTCTCCCCCTGCTTGTACTCTCTTTCTACAGAAAAAAAAAAAAAGACAGGAGATATTTGCATTACCCAAGATAATACTGAGGTCACTGTGGAAGAACATCTACAAGAGAAAGTTGACTATAATATTCTGCAAGTGAAGAAGCTATTTTTTTTTCACCGCCTAGATTTGATGATACAACAGTCATGAAATAAAGGCACTCTATGAGCTCTTATTGTCTGTAAAATGTCCTCTAAGGAAGTGTTAGCTAAACTAACATATTGCCGGGGAACAGTATTAGTATGTTTAATTAACAACCTCCTTCCAAGAAAGGCTTGTCGCTTGTTCACAGGTCTTATTTCCACTTTCCATCCTCACCCTACAACCTAGTGCGTGAGGACAGGTATTGTTATGTTTTGCATTGCACCACAGTTTGTGAAGTCTTAACAAGCAGCATTTGCTGTCAATTAAGGCACTGTTTTATTCACATGTGGCCACCACTACAGAGCTGCTTTAAATTAGCTAACTAAGAAATGGATCAGTTTTTTTTTTTTTTTTTGTAAATCTGTTTCTTTGTTGCCTGTGTCTTTCACGTAATTCCAATTGCCATGCCCATTAACTTTTTAAATCATATACAGTTTTGAGGGCAAAGAATTTCATTACAGTATGATGCAGGTTAACCACTTGGAAATGATACTTATATGGCCCAAGTTACACCTGGTCATCCAAGAAGAAACTCATAATGATTAGATAATAAACAGACACAAAGCAGGTTGCTAAGGAAAGACAAAAGGAAATTAACTCCGTAATTAGATAACCAAGGTTTTTGTCTACATAATGCCAAAATAGCTAATTTAATATGTTGAATGAGTTAGACTTGTTTTTTTCATGTAAGCAAAACAAAGGACTAATTCCCTGACACTTTCATTCTTCAATTGGTTGTGGCGGCATTATATACACATAACTTAAATACGTTTCAATCTGCTTTTCCTATATATCTCAGGCAACATTTCCTAATGAGTCTGCCCGAAGAGAAGAAAATTTTGTCTTTAGCTGTGAACAATTTCTATATTCAGAAATAAGTTTGATCATTCTGGTTGACTTTACCAGTAATGGCAGTCCCCAATACAGTCTATGTGGTGTGGATCTATACATGTGTATGTTATTTACCAAATTTGAGATATGTTTTCCCAGAGCGAATCAGCTTTTTTAAAAGTCTAATTAAATATGTTTATACATTTGAGTCAAGAAATGCTAACAGGATAGAAAAAAGAACCTGAATTGTGGATCCAGGGCTTAATTTAGAAAATTTGTGTCTCTAGATTCCATTACACCCTTATCTCCTAGTTTATCTCTGAACTTTTTTGGGGATCTCTAAAGCTGAGCATGACGTCTTCCATTAGTTCTAAAAAAAACCCCTCAGTCATTATTGCTTCAAATATTGCTTTTCCATTATTATCTCTTTTTCTGGGACTACAGGTGGGCATATGATAGACCTTCACATATGGTCTCCTTGTGTCATAACCTCTCTCATATTTTCTATCACTTTATCTCTCTTTGCTATATTCTGAATATTTTTTGTAGTTAATTCGTTCTTTTTGCATCTGTATTGATTCAATCTGCTATTAAACCTATCCATTCAGGATTTTTTTTACATTTTTTTTAATCTAATAAATGTGCATAAAGAATCCAATGATTCCACAAACTATGGAAAATAGCAGTCCCTAGAGCCTCTCCCTTCTCATTTCCCTATTCTCAAAAGCATTATTTTTTATTTTTTATCTGATCATTTTGGCATTTCTCTGGGTAGTTCCAAATAATAGGTTATAATGCCTCCTTATCATTGGACAGGCTAGGCTTCTTATGATAAAAGTTGAAAATTTAGCTGTTAAAGGTTCCTTTCAATGTAGAAACTCAAATCCTTCAGTTGTGGGAAATATTCTGGAGTTAATTCTTTGATGATTACCTCCCCTTGATTTTCTCTGTGCTCTCTTTTTCGAACTTCCATTATCTGGAAGTTACATCTCTTGGATTGGTCTTCTAATACATATATTGTTTAATCCTTTTCTTTGTGCTCAGGTGTTTCTTTGACTCCATCTTTCAGCCCTTCTTTAAAGTTCATTTCTGCTGTATGTTCAATCACTGAGAGCTTCCTTTTATTCTACTGAGACTTACTTTATATTGCATTGTATTCTTATTTTCTGGTTTATCATCTTTCCTATGTATTTAAGGATATTAATTATTATGTTAAAGAATTTTCTTTCCACGTGTCTTCTCTGTTCCATCAAGGTACCCCTTCCTGTAGGTTTAATTTTGTCTCTGTCTCTGTGTTAGAGGCTTTCCCGGGATGTGTGCTAATTTTTTGTTGTCCGTACCTGGTTAAGACAGTGAAAGCCTCAGAATCCTGTTGACTATAAACTTTATAGGAGGTTGATGTAGTTGAGACTTTCATTTGTGAAACTTCTGATATCAGAAGCTTAGGTCTTTCTTTTAAGGTGGCTAGATTTCTCAGATTTCTCTGGAGAGTGAAGACCTAATTACCAGCAAGCATCCTGGGAGCAATGTAGAGGTTTAGGGTTTAGGGTGAGAAATGGGGTAGGGGCTTGTTTAAATTTACATAATTTCTTAAAGTTTTGTTTTGATTTTACGTTTTTTTAAACACTGACCTACCTTCAACTCTAATATCTCCAAAGAAGAGACTCAGCAGTCTTAGAAATGAAGGCACCTGGAATAAGGAAAGACATCTGGAAAATCTAATTAACTCTAATATGCCTCAATAAGTCCTCTTTGTTTTATGTCTCCAGCAATATCCTCTCCCCATGGGTAACTGGCATAGCCAGTTCCTTGAGCCTTTGGGGAGTTCTGAAGTATGAAATCAGTGAGTTCTCTGCTCTTCCTATTTCCAGTTTAGGAGTCAGCTTTAGTGGCTCAACTCCAACTGTTACTACTTGTCTAGTCATTTTCCAGCTTTTTTCGTACGCTCTAAAATCTTCATACCATTTCCTCTCCTGTTCTCACTGGGCTGACTCTCTTTGTCAGTGGGGTTTTGGAAGGGAGAGATATACATTTAGTCAACTACCAACTTTATTTGAGATTAGCCATTAAATTTATTTTATTTTATATTTTATTTTATTTTATTTTATTTTATTTTATTTTATTTTATTTTACTTCTAGAAGGCCTATTTGACGTTCTCTGGTGAATATGTGTGGTCATTTTTTTAGTTTTAATCTTTTATCAGGTATTTATTTTTTTAATTGTATCTTTTAAAAAATGTTTATTTTTGAGAGACAGAGTTTGAGTGGGGGAGGGGCAGAGATACAGGGGGACACACAATCTGTAGCAGGCTGCAGGCTCTGAGCTATCAGCACAGAGCCCTATGCGGGGCTTGAACTCAGAAACAGTGAGATCGTGACCTGGGAGCCGATGTCAGATGCTTAACTGACTGAGTCACCCAGGTGACCCCTCTTTTATCATACTTTAAAACTATTTTACTTATTCAACCATTTTCATTATGCTTATTTTATATTCTGTTGCTTGGCGATTCCAACATATGAAGTATTACAGATCTGATTCTACTGTTATTTCTCCTGCGTGTCAAATAAGTGTATATTTTCCTTTTATTTTTGTGGGGTTTTTTTTTGGTTTTATATTTCTCGGAATTTATGAGTAGGATTTATTTAAGTTCTAGATGAGTGCATTCATCCAGTAAGGATTGTGCTTATTTTTCTTGATCCTCTGGGGGCTGGGAACCATTTGAAACCAAATTCTCTGCACGAGGGCTTCTGGAAAACATAGGAATTATAAGTAAGGCCTAGCTTGTGCTTATGAATTCTCAAGGGAGCTTTTTTTTTTTTTTTCAACGTTTATTTATTTTTGGGACAGAGAGAGACAGAGCATGAACGGGGGAGGGGCAGAGAGAGAGGGAGACACAGAATCAGAAATCAAGGGAGCTTTTTTCCCTCTCTCCACTTAGCATCAAAGTTTAAGGTGGCAAATTTCCTTCCTCCCTGCCTTTTTCGGGAGGGGATAAATTATTTTTGTTTACCCATATTCTGAGGATGGAATACTTTGGAGAACTCAGGTGTATAGGAGTGTTTATTATGCACGCCAAAATTGCGCAGGCCCTACATATTGTCTTTTGTCCCTTGCACGTTGAGAAGATATAAAAACCAAGTGCTGGGGTGCCTGGTGTCACCCTGTTTGCGCTCTCTCTCTCTAAAAACAAAACAAAAACAAACAAAGAAAGAATGCAAAAAAAACCAAGTGCCATTATCACCTGCATTAAGCAAATACTTTCGGAGCGAGGATAGCTTCAGTCTTCTCTGTACCATTTAGATTCCCACTTTCACTTTGTTTTAGGTGCTGATAATTATTTACTTTATTTATGTCCCATTGAGGTTCTTAAGAAGATACTTTTTATGATTTACCTGCCATTGCAGGTCACCGTCTGTTGTAGGACCAGTCATGGTGTCTGACCCGTTATCTTTACCTTGCTTTTGCTACTTTCTCCCAAAGGCATGAGGTGTAGAGATTACACTCTTTCCTCCTCTTCTGGTTAAATCCTGTATGCCTGGCAATCTCATCCATATCCATAGATTCCTCTAACATCTATGTTGAAGATTCCCAGATATTTGGCTCCAGCTCAGATCTTTAAGCAGAGCTCCAGAATCCTGTCTTCCTCGTGTGTCCAGCACATCTCTATTCTCTTAATAACACAGCAGAAGTTTTTCTGTTGTTAATGTTTGCTATTTTGTATTTATTTCTTATTTTTCCACAGAAATGGCTTCCCTTTCTGCCTTCTTTATCGTGGTAATCTAACCATTTGTGAAACCCAGAGTCATTGTGGTCCTATTTAATTTTCTGACAGATCTTCCTTGGCTTATGAGGGGATTATGTACCTATAAACTCATCTTTTTTTTAATTTTTAAAAAATGTTTATTAATTTTTGAGAGAGAGAGAGACAGAGTGTGAGCAGGGGAGGGGCAGAGAGAGAGGGAGACACAGAATCCGAAGCAGGCTCCAGAGCTGTCAGCACAGAGCCCGACATGGCACTCGAACCCACGAACTATGAGATAATGATCTGAGCCAAAGTTGGATGCTTTACCGACTGAGCCACCCAGGCGTCCCCCAATAAACCCCTCTTAAGTTGAAAATATCTTAAGTCAAAAATGCATTTAGTATACCTAATCTACTGAACATCATAGCTCAGCCTAGTCTATCTTAATTGTGCTCAGAACACACGTTAGCTTACTGTTGAGCAGAATCATCTAACACAAAACCTATTTTTGAAGGAAGTGTTGAATATATCAAATAATTTATTGAATACTGTATTGAAAGTGAAAAAAAAAGAATGGTTATATGGGTACAGAATGGTTGTAAGTGTGTGGATTGTTTACCCTCATGATCAAGTGGCTGACCGGGAGCTGCAGCTCACTACAGAGCATCACCAGAGAGGATCATATTGAATACCTCTAGCCACAGAAAAGATCAAAATCCCAAATTCAAAATTTCCATTTCCACTGAATGTATATCGCTTTTGTGCCATTGTAAAGTCAACAAATCGGAATTCAAACCATTGTAAGTTAGGGACCATCTGTACTTCCCTCAACACCACATTCAGTTACTCACTAAGTCTTGTTGATTCTGTCTTCTTATTGGCTCTTCTTTCTTTTTCTTTTGTTTCCATTCCCTTGGCCACTCCTTCGAAAGCCAGTTATATTCTCATGACTGGCTTTTCTCTTCTCATCTAAATTTTCACCATCTTTTCCTTCAATTAGGTGACAGGTGATTATTTCTGAAGGGCAGACCTTCTTTGATTAAAGTCCTTTCCATGGCTCCCAGTTGTTCTCAAAGAAAAGCCCCAGTGTTTTAGAATGGTAGTCAAAATCCTTTTTAATCTGACTTTGACTTGTTTAGTTCCATTTTCTGTTGCCTGAATTCTCAGCTTTAGCAATATTAAGCTATTTGTACACTGCTTCAAATCTACATTTGTTTTTCATACCCTTGCATTGTTCTGCATATGTTTCCCATACACCTCTCAGAAATCCTTGACAGGGTTCTCCCTCTCCTCTGTAACACCACTCAACAGTAGGTACTTCTGTTGATTCACAGGTTGTTTTTTATTATAATAGGTTTTTTCCTCATCAGAATACAAAGGACTTGGAGTATGCATTTTTTTCCCCTTTATATTTCCCGTGTATGTTCTTGACACATAGCTGACACTCAATAAATTTTGAATTTATGAATGAATGAATTTATTGGAAAGTTTGGAGCAGAACCACGTCTCCAGACTTCCTTTTCATTTTGCTTTATGCTATGTAATCTGAATCAAATTTAATAAAAAAGAATCATTTTATTTTTGTAAAAGTGCTTTTCATGTCCTAATAATTTTAAACTCTTGGAAACTTCTGATCTCACAATATCATAACCTCAGTGCTGGAAGGGAGCCTGGAGGGTATTTAAACCCCCTTCCAAGGAGGTTGTGAGTTTCAGCACAAGTTTTCTAACATGTGTTTTTCCATATTGTATTTGAATAACTTCAGGGATTGTGCAAATGAGGAAACCATGGGGCCGAATCTTTCCATCTTTGTAGAATTATGACTATATAAAAAGGTCTCCTTTTATACCAAATTTAAATTTCTCCCACTACAAATTTCATACACTGACCTTAGGAAATCCCAAGGGCAAAAGAGGACATATTTAATACCTCTTCCATAAAATAGCCCTTCAAGAATTTGAAGACAACTTATGCTCCCCACCCAAATCTTCTCTGTCTCAGTTTGAAATATATAAAATGCCCTCAGGTGACATTTATAGGTCTCTCACTATGATTTCACCACCACCTCTCTTTTTCTGTCTATAAGGAATCTCTATTAAATGGAACTCAAGCTTCTAAGATGTTCTGATTTAAAAGGAATTGAGTCGGACCCTCACATTGCTGTTTCCAAGCATCTTGATGAGCCTTATTTTATGTATATTTATCTTTATCGCTATTTTCTTCTTTTGAAACTAATTATCTTTTTGTTTTAAAAAATTAAAACAACACAGAGTCATAAGCATAATATGTATGTTCCATAACTCCACCTTTCAGGCATTGCCAGTTCTAGCAGCTTGGTACATAGGTTTTTCACAATCTTTTTAATATTCATATAATATGCATATTATATACATATAATATATTTTCCAAAATATTACAAAATTAGATTATACTAACATTTTATAACTTGCTCTTCTCACTTAACATTATGTTTGAATATTTCTTATGTATTTTGGTTTCTTTTGCATATCAGTACTCATAAAACTAGTTGATTCTATGTAAAAGCTGCAAAATACTCTAATCTTTAAATGTATTGCCATTTATTGAACTAATTTATTGATGTTATTTCCAATTACTGGAATCATAAACAATTCAATAAAATTTATTAGGCATTTGCAATACGCATAGTGTTATGCCAACCACTGGAGCTAAGAAGATGAATACAATAATCTCTGTCTCCAGGGAGTTCACGATCTAATGCAATAGAGCCATGAATCCATAATCATAATACAAGTGCTATCTCAAGGATATACACAGACTCACAGAGGAGGCCGGCACTTGGAGTATTCAGGTAGAATTTGTATAGAGAAGGCAATGCTTATGTTTCATATTGAAATGTAAGTAAGTGGGCATCATAGAGGAAAGGTATTTCTAATTGCTGGGAGCAGCCTATTTAGAGGCATATTGTTATGCACAATTATGATGTATCTGAGGAACGGCAGGAAGTTCAATATATTATACATGGCAGATCCATGTCAGTGATGACTGGTGAAGTAGGTAAGGTTCATCTAATGATGGGCCTGTTGTGCTGCCTCACAAACTTTGGATCTTATCCTATTGGTAATATGGAGCCAGATTAGTTCAGTGGAGAGAGCTAGAAAAGGAGCAACACGCAGAGTTCCAGATGAGAATAGTTCTTCTTCAAGCAAAATTCTGTAAGCAATGTTTTGCGTGATTTGCCCTCCCTGACCCTAGCAGATGACATTTGCCCCCTGATGCTATCGCCTGGGCCTTATCACTGCAGACCCCTTCAGTCCTCCTTCCAATTTCACGAGAGTTATCCCTGGGAGCCAGAGACCATTCTGCCCATGGTCATAGTGAAGGGGTGTTAGAAAAATTAATGCTCTACACCTTCAAGCATTTCTCAACCAAGTACCAATGAGAGATGGTCTATAAATCCCTTTGTTCCCTTGTCCCTGGTTTGGGCTAATTCAGAGGTGCATGTTGAGCACTAACATTGAGAATTAACCTAGTGCTATTAAGCCCCAGTGTCATAGAAGTAACTGGCCTGGTAACACATCCTTTATTGGCTACCTTCCCTTCCCTGCCTCGTTTCTCTGCTCTCATACCCAGGGCCCCTTTCTAGGATCGCCACCTAAATAAATCACTTTTGCTTGAATTCTGGTCTCAGGGTCTTTTTCTTAGGGCATTGAAACAACACAATACTCAACAAAATCTTGGCTCAAAGAGTCTAGATTACCTACCCATTCACCAACCTACTTATTTATCTAGAGCAATACCAAGAAAACCTTTTATTTGTTCCAGGCTTGAAAATAAATGCCTATTAAGGCTTTATCTGGGGACAGAAAATGACTGTCCCAGTCCTAGATGGTTTGATTTCAAGGGATAGAGTCTACCCAAAGAAGCTCAAGCAGAACAAGAGGATCTCAAGAAACCAAGTTTAGCTGGGCTACACTTAAACTGAAACCATGCAACATCTTCACTTGCAGTCTGTTTTATCTTGTGTCTGAGTTGCCTTTCATTTATTTTAGCGATTGGTTCCCTTTACTCTGCTGCAGCTTGACTTCCAAAATGAGAATCTTCGAATTGGCACCCTGTTAATGCTGGTTTACGCATAGTACTTGACTGAAATGGACCCTATTCTATCAAGCATCCATGATATTATATCTCTAGAGACTAAATCAATCTGTTGGTTCCATTTTAAAAATTAATTTATTTTAACAGTTTATTGATGTCTAGTTGGCATATGATGAACTGCATATATTTAAAAAGTGCAATTTGATGAGATTTGATATACTTGTATACCAATAGAACTACCATGATGATCAAGATGATGAACACAGGCTTTACCCTTAAAAGTTTCCTCATATCTCTTTTATAATCTCTTGCTTCCAAACTTCACCTCTCCTAGTCCCCGTACTCAGGCAACACTTGATCTATTATCACATATGAGTTTGTATTTGCTATAATTTTATATAAGTGGAGTGACACAGTATACTTTTCTTTTTGCCCTGGCTTTTCATTTTGTATAATTATTTTGAGATTAACCATATTATTATGTGCATCAATGGTTTATGTATCTTAATTGCTGAGTAATCTTGTATTTTTATAGATATGCCACAATTTTTTATTCCTTCACATTTCAGCAGTTAGACATTTGGATTGTTTCCAGTATTTGGATAATTAAAAGTAATGCTACTATGTACATTCATGTCCAAGTCTTTTTATGGACACACATATATTTTAATTTGACTTGGGTAAGTACCAGGAATGGAATGACTAGGTTATATGGTATATGTATGTTTAAGTTTTTAAGAAACTACCCAAGTGCTTTTTTCAAAGCAGTTCTAGTATTTAACATTCCCACATGCAGTAAATGAGCAGTTCAGTTGTTTTGTGTTGATAACACTTGGTAAGGTCAAGTGTTTTTAATTTTAGCCACTCAGGTATGTGTCATGCTATCTCTGTGTGGTTTTAATTTGTATTTCCCTAATTGCTAATTATGCCCAACAACTGTTCCTGTGCTTATTTGCCATGCATATATCTTCTTTGGAAAGTGTTCAAGTTTTTCTCTATTTTTTTAAGTGGGGGTGCTTGTTTTATTAATATTGAGCTTTTGTACTTTTAGCATTTTTAATATTAAGAAACAATTCATGTAACATAAAATTCACCATATAAAATGTGTAATTCAGGACTGCCTTGGTGGTTCAGTTGGCTAAGTGTCCGACTTTGACTCAGGTCATGATCTTGTAGTCTGTGGTTTGAGCCCTGAATTGGGTTCTGTGCTGACAGCTCAGAGCCTAGAGCCTGCTTCAGATTCTGTGTCTTCCTCTCTCTCTGCCCCTCCCCCACTCGTGCTCATTCTCACTCTCAAAAATAAATAAACATTAAAAAATTAAAATGTGTAATTCATTGGTTTTTAGAATATTCACAGTGTTGTACAACTATTCCCACAATCTATTTCAGAACATTTCCTTCATCCCATAAAGAATTTCTATAACTATCAGCCACTCTCCATTTTCTCCTCACCCCATATTCTGGCACTCACTAATTTGCTTCCTATTTCTATGGATTTTCATACTCTAGACATTTTATATCTACGGGATCATATGATATGTGACTTTTTTTGGATTCCTTTCATTTAGCATAATGTTTTCAAGGTTCAAGTCATAACATGTAACTGTCTTCACTCCTTTTTTATGGCTGAATAATATTTGAGTTTTATATAGTCTAGATTCACATTCCTTATCAGATTCCTGATTTGAAAAATTTTTATCCCAGTCTGTGGCTTGTCTTTTCCTTCTCATAACCATGTCTCTCAAAGATCAGAAATTCCTAATTTTAATTAAGTACAATTTATCATTTTTTCTTTCGTGGATCATACTTTTGTTAAATTACCTAAGAACTCTGTTCTAAATATGACAGGATCACGAACATTTTCTCCTGTGATTTCTTCTAGAAATTTTATAATTTTAAGTTTTCCCTTCAGATATATGGATCATTTTATGTTAATATTTTCATATAGTATGAGGACAGATTGAAGGCTTTGTTTTATTTTATGCATATGGATATCCATTGTTCCAGTCCCAGACTTTGAAAAGTTTACTCTTTATTGTTATACCTTTGCTCCTTTCTTGAAAATCAATTGACTATATATGTGCGACTCTGTTTCCGGACTCTAAATGTCTTCGTTGATCTACTTGTCTACCTTGACACAAATACTGTGCTGTCTAGATTTTACTGTAGCTTTATCATGTCTGTGACTCGGGTGGAATAAGTTCCTCAATTCTTTTTTCAAAGGTGTTTTGACTATACTCTAGACTTTGCATTTCCATATGAATTTTAGAATTAGGCCATTAATTTCTGGAGAAAAGTCTGTTAGAATTCTAATTGACACTGTATTCAATCTATGTATCAGTTTTAGGAGGACTGCCATTTTAAACAAATTGTCTTCTAATTCATGAACATGCATATCTTTCCGTTTACTTAGGTCTTCTTTTATTTTGTTGTCATATATTTGGTTCTTATAAAATTCCTTCACCTTTTAGTTAAATATATACAAAACTAATTCCTATTTCTTGATATTATTGTACATACTATTTAAAAATTTCAAGTTCTAAATGGTCATTACTAGTATATAGAAATACAATTTCTTTTTTTTTTTTTTTTTTGTTTATTTACCTATTTTGAGAGAGACAGAGTGTGAATGGGGGAGGGACAGAGAAAGAGTGAGAATCCTAAGCAGGCTCCCCACTGTCAGCTCAGAGCCCATGAGGGAGCTGAATTCAGGAAACCATGAGATCATCACCTGAACTGAAATCAAGTGTCAGAAGTCTAACCAACTCAGCCATCCAGGTGCCCCTACAATTTCTTTTTATACATTGGTCTTGTATCCTGACAGCTCGCTAAATTCATTTACTATTCTAGTCACTTTGGTGAAGACTGCATCAGACTTTCTACATATACAATCATGTCATATGTGAAGTTTACTTTTGATAGGATTTTAAACTACAAATCCAATTCAGATGGTTTAATAGATTTATTGAACAACTTCTTCATGATTAAGCATTGTTATTTTGTCTTTCAAGGAATCTGTTCATTTCATATGTTGTCAAAAGTATTCGTATAAAGTAGCTCATAATATCCCTTTATTATTATTTAAATACTTGTAGCATTGTAATGATTTGGTTTTATTCGCTTATTGTTTTGTTTTCTATTTTCATTGATTTCTGCTCTTTCATTATTTCCTCTCTTCTGCTCACTTTCAGTTTATTCTCTCTTTTCTAGTGTAAGTTGTGCAGTGAGGACTCTGATTTGAGACCTTTCTTCTCTCCTAATATAAGCATTCATGCTATAAAGTTTTCTTTAATCACTGCTTAAGTTGGAGCCTACAAATTTTGATATGTTGTCTTTTTATTTTCATTCAGTTTAAAATACTTTTTTTAGGGGCGCCTGGGTGACTCAGTCGGTTAAGTGGCTGACTTCGGCTCAGGTCATGATCTCGCGGTCCGTGAGTTCGAGCCCCACGTCGGGCTCTGGGCTGCCAGCTCGGAGCCTGGAGCCTGTTTCAGATTCTGTGTCTCCCTCTCTCTGACCCTCCCCCGTTCGTGCTCTGCCTCTCTCTGTCTCAAAAATAAATAAACATTAAAAAAAATTATAATATTTTTTTTTTATTTCCTTTTAGATTTCTTCTTTGGCCCATGGGTTATTTTGAAGTATGTTATTCAGTTTCCAAATATTTAGGGTTTTCCAGATGAATTCGTTATTTATTTCTAATTTTTCATTTTGGTCAGAAAACAGAATCCTGAAAGATTTATTGAGACTTGTTGTATGGAACAGCATATACTCTCTCTTGGAATATGTTCTGTTTTTCTTGAAAAAGAGAAAGGTGTCATGCTCTTGTTAGATGGAGTGTTATAGAAATGTAAATTAGGTCAAGGTGTGATAGTTTCCAATTTTCGGTTGCTGCTTTTCTTACTCAGGTGGACCTTATAGAACTCCTGGGATCCCAGGAAATCCAGCCTTCACTGGGAAGAGTGGTCAAGGCAGATGCATCTGTGGTCTCATTGCACCGTTCTCGGAGCCTCTCCTGACACTCGGTGCCCAGAAGCCACAAAGCTCACTCTGTGGGCTCCAACTGCACCCTGTTTGCCTTGGGAAACCACACGCTGCACCTACCTGGACCAGGCCCCTGCCCTTGGATGTCCTCCGTGCTGTTCAAAAAGAACATTTCCTAGGTGAAGGGAACAGCTCACCCCCACAGGGCGCTGGCAGTTTGGGTCGGAAATAGCCAGCAATGCTCTGAGGAAAAGGACTCCAGGGACTGGAAGCTATGACCTCTGGGGGATGGCCTACTGGGACGAATCTAGACACCTAGACATCTAGAGGAACGACTGGCCCTGTATGGGTGAGTTCCTCTTATTTTATTAATTCTGATAGAGTCCTGTGTGAAATCCTAGACTCTAAAAGTGAATTTGTTTATTTCTCTTTGCACTTCTATCAGTTTTTTCTTCCTATATAGTGACGCTCTTTATTGGAAGCATAAATATTTAGGATTATAATGTGTCTCAAATTGACCTCTTATTGTGAAATGATCCTCTTTAGTCTTGGTAATATTTTATGCTCTACAATCGACTTTGTTGTTAATGTACTAAACTGCTTTTTAAAATTTTGAGTGATGTTAACGTGGTGTTGAGTCAGGATTCCTCACCGGTGCTGCCAGGATCCCCCCCCTCCAAGAAACCAAAGCAGTAAATAACAGAAACCATATATGTATATAGGTTTGTGTGTATTTGTATTATATATATATATATGTATATATGTATATGTATATATATATCTCTATATAAAACTTCTTGTTGGTAACAATACTATATATTTTTTAAAAAGATGAATTATAAGGAATAGTTTCTTACGGTTATGGAGGCTAGCAGGTGCCAATATCTGTCGGATGAGTCAGCAAGCTCGGAGGACCTGGAAAGCCTGATGGTGTTGTCCAGTGAGACTGAGAACCAGGGGAACTGATGGTGTAGTTACGGTCTAAAGACTGACAGACTTTGTTCCCAGGAGGAGCCAATGGTTCAGTTCAAGTCCTAAGACAGGAAAAAGCTAATGTCCCAGTTCAAAAGCAGTCACACAGGAGGAATTCTCTCTTAGAAAGGGTGAGCTTTTTTGTTGTTGAGAGGCTGATGGGATGAAACCCACCCACGTTAGGGATAGGCTATTTATATTTAATGTCTTTATTGGTACGGTCTGGTTTAAGTTTACATTTTTGCTATTTGGTTTTAATTTGTCTTCTCTTCCCCCCCCCTTTTCCTTTGTGCCCCTTTTCTTTTGGATCAGTTAACTATTCTTTCCAATTGCATTCACCACCACCCCCTTTGTTGGCTTATGTTAGGGGTTGTTTTAGGTTTTATAGGACTCCTCTTTAACTCACCAAAGTCTGCCTTCAAGTGATAGCATATCACTTCATGAATAGTGTAAGATCCATACAGTACTATAATTGCATTTTCCCCTTCCAGCCTCCACACTATTATTGTCATATGTTTTGCTTCTACAGATATAATGAAACACAGAGTACATTGGGTTGTTTTATTTAAACAATTATATTTCAAGAAACTAAAATACTTTAGAAACTCTTTTATATTTATCCATGAAGTTACCGTTTCATTTTTTTGTGTGTGTACCTACACATTTTCTTTCGGTATTTCCTTCCTACTGAAGGATATCTTAATATTTATATAGCATGGATTTGCTGGTAATAAATTAGCTTTAATGTATCTGAAAACTCTATGTCACCTTTGTTTTTGAAAAATACTTTGCCTATAATCAAGTTGACAGTTTTCCTATTCTTTCAGTACTTCTAAGAGGTGGCTTTACTGTCTTCTGGTTTGGATTATTTCTGATCAAAAGTTTCCTCTCATTCTAATATTTGTTTCTCTATACATACTGTGTTTTTCCCCCCTCTGACAGCTTTTAAATTTTTCTTTTTTATCACTGGCTGTAAGTAATTTGATTATGATTTATTGTGGTATAGTTTTTTTTTTGTTGTTTTTGTTGGTTTTTTTTTTTTTTTTTTTTTGGTTCTTGTTTCATTTGTTTTGTTTTGTTTCTTGTGCCTGAAGCTTGTTGAGCTTCTTAGGTTTGTGAGTTTATACTTTTAATTAAATTTGGAAAATTCATTTGTGTTTTCAACATTTTTTCTCTCCTCTTCCCATTGGGAACTCCCAGTTATACAAATATTAGGACCCTTTATTTTGTCTCCGAGCTCATGTAAGCATTGTTCTTTTCTTTTCCCCCAGGTTTTTCTTTGTGTTCTTCATGTTTAATAATTTTTACTGTTTTAAGTTTCTTAATCTTATATTCTACTATGTCTAATATGCCCTTAACACTGTCCTGGGTATTTTCATCTCTAATATTTTAGTTTTTATTTTTAGAATTTGAGCTGGAGATATATAAAATCTTCCACGCCTCTACTTAACATTCTAAATTTTTTCTCTAGCTACTTAAACACATGAAATACACTTATAGTAATTTTTTATGTCCTTGTTGACTAATCCTATTATTTATGGTGTTTCTGGGTCTATTTCAATTGATTCTCCTCAATATGCATAATGGTTTTCTGCTTCTTTGGATAGAAACTTTTAATTACATGTCAGATATTCATCGTGAATTTTGTCTTGTTGGTTGGTGGATAATTTTGCAGTCCTATGGACATTTCTGAGTTTTTAACTAGGAGATATTTTAGTTACTTGAAAACAGTTTGGGGGCCTTTTAAGCTTTGCTAGGCAAGATCATTCGCCAGGGAATTGTGTTGTCGAGGGTAAATTTTCCCCACTATTGAGGCAAAACCATTCTGAGCTCTCCATAAACTTCGATGTCTTATGAATTACGATGTTTTCAGCTCTGGTGGATGGGAGCAGGAACTCTTCAAGAACCTATGTGAACGGTGAGTATTGTTCCTGTTAATTCTTTCAGGTGTTTCCTTCTCTCGCTTCAGTAGTTTCCTCAAACACGTGTGTTGATAGATAACCTGCAGACTTCTGCAGATCTATGGAGAATCTTTGTGTCACTTTCTCTTTATGAGTACTCTGGTTTGTAAATGCTAGTTGCTTTGCCTTTCCTAAGCATCCTAAGCCCCTTTGGAAGTTTGAGGGTGCTCAGCCTGCATTCCTCTCCCCTGCCTGAGTTTAGAAACTCAAAAGGCAGGGGCGCCCAGGTGGCTCAGGTGGTTAAATGTCTGACTCTTGGTTTCAACTCAGATCATGATCTCACAGCTGGTGAGTTCCAGCCCCACATTAGGATCTGGGCTGCTGGCAGAGCCTGCTTGGGATTCTCTTTCCCTCTCTCTGCCCCTTCCCTGCTCACTCTGTCTTTGTCTATCTCAAAATAAATAAATAAACTTGAAAAAAAAAAAAAAAAAACAAAAGGCAATAATAAGGGTGTGAGTGGAGGGCTCACCTCATTTGTTTCCAATCAATTAGGGATCATTATCTTTTGTTGCCTGATGCCCAGTGTCTTAAACTTTTATAAAAAATATTTTTACATATATATATATATATATATATATATATATATATATATATATATAGTTTATTATTTTGTTTAAAGAGAGAGAGAGCATGAGCAAGGGAGGGACAGAGAGAGAAGGAGACAGAGGATCCAAAGCAGCCTCTGCACTGACAACACAGAGCCCAACATGGGGTTCAAACTCATGAACTGTGAGATCATGACCTGAGCTGAAATCGGACACTTAACAGACTGAGCTACCCAAGCACCCTGCCCATACTTTTGGTTGTTTCAGGTGGTTGGGTAAATCTGGTCCCTGTTACTTCATTTTATCCAGGTGTGGAATTGGTAGATTTTAACTACAGAACAGCACATTTGGATTCATTCATTGTACACAGCCTGTCCACTTAGCATATAGGGTAGTTTGTCCAGAGGTGGCAGGAGCATTGGGCAGAATAGGAACATAAGAGTACGTGTACTCGTCTCTTCCGGGATACTCAGCACAATAAATTGATCTGAAAGTGGAAATGATCAATAGGTCTTCTAAAGTGATTGATTAAATGTGCTGAAATGAAATACATATTTAGATTATGGTACTGTTACGTGAAGCATATTTAAAATAAATGAAAATAGCTAACCGGCTAGCTATATAGATGTAGACAGATTTAGATAACAACAAAGTAAGGGTTCGAAAATATTTCCCAATATCACATCTCAGGAATTGTGAAAATCCTTAGTCTGGAGAGTTTGAGAATTTCATTTGTTCTGGTCTAGGGTGGCTTTTGCTTATTGAATTATGCAATTTATGCCGATCATTTCTGTATGACTATCACTCAGGATTCTCCGACTACTTTGAGCTTCATTAGAACTGTTATCCCTTTGCATCGGCAAACTTATTAATGATTCATGGGAATTCCCATGATGTATGTTCTATGCGTGCTCTCAGAGTGCAGTTTCCAAATTCTGTCCTAAAATGTAAAGTTTGTTTTTCTCCAACATTCTAAAATCTTCCAGAAATTACTTGAAATCTTGAGAATCACTTTTTCTATTTCTGCAGTCATGCGGTATTACATTCTGACCAATAGTTCTTTTCTGCCAGCATTTTGGGGTGCCTCTAGGTTCCACTCATCAGCCTGTATACCCTCATTATCAAGGTTGAACTCAGTAATACTACCTTTTCTCTACCTGATGGCAATGAACTCTGTGATGTAATTCTTTCTATGTAGTATGTCTTACCTTTTCCCAATAATTTAATGATGTCTGGCCAGGCATCAAATACCCTCAATAGTTAAATGAACTATTCCACCTCATAAATGTCAGCTTTTACAAGGTTCAGATATACCATGTCCTAAAAGTTCAGGAAGGTTTTACGTAATAATTTAGGTGCATTTGGGGCAAATATGACAAAGAAATGGTGATGTTTTCATATGGTCCTGTTTGAAAAACCCCAAATTTTGTCTTTACTTTTATACATATGTGTATTTACATTTATGTTTTTTTATGATGAAAATTATACAACAGAAAATGTAAGACGGGAATGCACTGATAATTCATGGGCTTGTGGTTTAAAACACCTTATTTTTTTTTAAAGGCAGTGAGTCAGTGATTTATTTCATGTCAGTGTGGTGAAAGAAGGCAAATACAATCTGGCCACCTATTGATGAATATAGTTTTATTTTTCACATCGGATCATTGAACATAATAAGAACAAAAACATTAGATAACCATTCAGGTTAAAGTCAGTTTTACTAAAAATGGATACAGCTCTCATGGTGTATACTATGTGGGAGTTAAGCACATGGGTGAATTGTAGAGTAAGAACTGTTGTGTTCATGTCAGGGATAAAATAGTATATGTGATTGCAAGATACTCAACTGTGAGATGAGTCGACCATAGTTTCCTTGGAAACAGCGATGAATAAAATAACTCCTTACACTAAATTAAACTGAAGTAACAGAGCTAATGAATTATCTTCCACCCACATTTCTCTCCCTCTTCTAGGTAATTCCAGTATGGTGTCTCTTGAGTTGTCGATCTTCCCTACATATTCTTACAATTCAGAGTGAATGACATGATTTCAAACTGTAGAGTAGCCATCTCTTAATTCTTTGTTATCTTTTGTTGATTTTATAGCTGATTACTCTCTCCAGTTCATTATTGTTTTCTTTTTTTTTTTTTTTTTTTTAAAGTTTATTTATCTTTGGGACAGAGAGAGACCGAGCATGAACGGGGGAGGGGCAGAGAGAGAGGGAGACACAGAATCGGAAACAGGCTCCAGGCTCTGAGCCATCAGCCCAGAGCCTGACGCGGGGCTCGAACTCACGGACCGCGAGATCGTGACCTGGCTGAAGTCGGACGCTTAACCGACTGCGCCACCCAGGCGCCCCTGTTTTCTTGATATTGTATATATGTAGGTTTTATTGTATTTTAAAAGTATGTCAGTATTAATAAGGCTACAAGAATATTCCTGATGATTGGCTTTCAAATGCCTTTTGCACTTTACATGTTATGCTTGCCATACACAATTAAAGGAAGTGTTAGAAATAAGGATAGGATCCCAAGAATGGTTTATTAATGACATCTTAGAAAAATTCAAAATAAGCAATTAGAAGACTTATGTTTTAGTCTTGCTTATATCTTTCTTGCTAGTGATCTCTTCCTTCAGTTTTGTCATCTGTAAAATTGGAATGGCACAACCTATTCAATCTACCTCAGTTAGATTTTTGGGTAGAATGAAGCCATGCATATAAAAGTACCTTGAAAGTTGTGCCCAGACACGAAGATAATTATATGGAAAAAGTAACACAGCAAATAGTAATCAGTTCCTGAGTTTTCTACATAAAAGTGAACACAAATGAATTAAAGAATATTTATTCAATGCTTGCTTTGTACACCTTTTAACTCTACGTGAAGTACATAGTATTATTACCCTCATTTTGCAGACAAGGAAACTAAGGCACAGAGAGGTTAGATGACATCTAGAGTTACAGAGCTGTTAGTGGTAATGCTGAGATAAACCCAGGTTTTCTAGCTAGAATTGGATAGCTAATTGGATAGCTATTGGATTACTGATTCAGATTTGGCAACAAAGTCAGGCTCAAAAGTTAAAAATGACAGCTTCTGTAGAAGAGAATAGCGTATATATTGGTTAATACTCTGTTAGAATGTTTGCCATTCTCTACTTATTGTGTGTGTCTTCATATATGACTGTCCCAAAATTTATTCTCTTTTTACCTCCTTTTTCCCTCACATATCCTGAATTGTCAGGATCCGAATAGGAAAAAAAAAAAAAAATAGTTCTATATAGCTAAGACATAGGAGAATTTACAAACACATTATTTGAACAAGAAATAGAAGAGTTGACATACCAACAGAGAATGGGGAGACATCCCCCTGGAAACCATAGGAGGCTCCAGGAATCCCTAGGCTGGAGGGCAAAAGGGAAAAGAAGATGTGAACAGAGCTGGGGGTTCTTCCCAAGCATTAGGAACTGGAAGGAGATCTATCTAGCGGAGGTTGGATCCACTGAGGAAACTCAGCTGCTTCAGAAGAACCCACTCAGCCAGAAAAGGAGAATATAAAAACCCCGGCTTTATACGCCCTTTCCTTCCCTCCTGCCTTCTTTCTTTCCAACATTTTCCATTGGCCAGAGTCTGCTGCAAGCCAGCAGTCTTAGGAATCTGGGAAAGGCAGCCTGCAAGCATCAGTCCACCCCCAAGTAAGAGTTCAGAGCAGGATAAATAAAAAGATGGTCTGAGTATGACACTCTCAGGACAGGTACATTTCTCTTCTATTTTTATTTTCTTAGTTTTCATTTGCCTTGGTAATCCATTTCTGCTATGCTGTCTTCATCTGATAATGAGTTATAATGACAGTTTTATATTGTTTTAATGACAGTGCATTGTTGTTGTTGTTGTTTTTTCCTTCTGATGAATGAAGTTAGACTTGGCTGCTGTGAACTCTGAAAAATCTGCTCTTTCTCTGGAATCCTTCAGTCCCAGGGATGAGTATGATACCTGACACGTAGGAATTATTCATTGAAAAAGTGTAAATTGGGAATGCCTGGGTGGCTCACTTGGTTGAGCATCTGACTTCAGCTCAGGTCATGTTCTCACAGCTCATGGCTTCAGGCCCTGCGTCAGGCTCTGTGCTGACAGCTCAGAGCCTGGAGCCTGCTTCAGATTCTGCGTCTCCCTCTTTTTCTGCCCCTCCCCCACTCATGCACTTGCTCGCTCGTGCACTCTCTCTCTCTCTCTCTTAAAATTAAATAAAAAAACAATTTAGAAAAATTGTAAACCGATCCCAGAGAGGCTCCTTAAAGATTTCATAGGCTACATATAAAGAATATAGTAAACAACTCACTCTTTGGGGTATGAATATAGTTTAGTTTTATTTTTCCAGTAACTGTGACCAACTGTGCCAGTTAATAGAATCCTTTCTCTTCTACGTGTCTGGCTCCATTTATGGTCTCCGCCTAATTCCAGAATTCTTCCAGGTCATAAAAATTAACCTATTGATTTTGCGCTGATCATCTTCAGCGATCACATGTGCCTTCTACTGTATTAATTATACATGTGTACAAATTATATAAAAATGTAATTCCCTCTTTATGTGTGTGTGTATGTGTGTATTTTGATGTTTGGCTTACTATTTAAAATAAATTGTAGGCATTGTGACATTTCATAAAAAAATATGAACTACATCTCTTAAGAATAAGAATACCACATACCATTATCATTCTAAAAAGAATAATAGTTACTTTTTTGGAAATGTTATGGAAATTGAAATAGTAATGGACATATGGACATTTCAAAAATCCACGATAATGTCTAATATCCAGCTCATACTTAAATTTTCTCAATTAGCCTAACAATTTATTTTGGCTGTGTCCAAAAATTATTTGAATTATTTTTTTTTCTGCATGGTTCGCTTATTACTTTGATGAAATTTAGAATCATTTGTTTCTGTTTATAGTCAATTTTAAGATCTTTTTTATTCTTTTGACTAAGTTGTATTTATTGAATATTTAAAACATTTACATGGTTATCGAAATACCAAAACATTATCAAAGGATATACCCATAGAAACTTCACTCCCATTCCTGTTCCTTCCATCTTATTTTTACTAGCTATCTGCATGTAATCATTTCTTTAATTTCTGGTTTAGCTTTTTGTGTATAATTTTCTCTGTTTTTTTAATACCAAAAGTAGAACTACTATATATATATTATTCTGCATCTTGCTTTTTTGACTTGAAAATATAACCTTATTTTTTTCATAATCCTCATTTTTTTTAAAACAAAAAAAAAAAAACGTATTTTCTCACAGTTCTGGAGGGTAGAAGCCTGAAATGAAGGAATCACCACCAGGGCCTTGCTTCCTCTGAAGGATCTAAAGGAGAATCTTGCTGTTTCTTAGCTTCTGATGGTTACCAGCCATCAATGGCATTTTTTGCCTTGTGGTTGCATCGTTCCCATCTCTTCCACTGTCCTCACATGGCTTTCTCTCTCTAATGTCTCTGCATCTCTGCCTTCTTTTTTTTAAAGCATTTTTTTTTTCAACGTTTATTTATTTATTTTTGGGACAGAGAGAGACAGAACATGAACGGGGGAGGGGCAGAGAGAGAGGGAGACACAGAATCGGAAACAGGCTCCAGGCTCTGAGCCATCAGCCCAGAGCCTGACGCGGGGCTCGAACTCACAGACCGCGAGATCGTGACCTGGCTGAAGTCGGACGCTTAACCGACTGCGCCACCCAGGCGCCCCTCTCTGCCTTCTTTTTAGGAGAGTAGTGTAGCTGGATTTGGGGCCCACCCTAATCCATAATGGCCTTATCTTAAATTCACTAATTACATTTGCAAAAACCTTGTTCACAGATAAGGTCTCATTCTGAGGTTCCAGGTAAACATAACACTTTGACACTTTTCAACCCACAGGAGTCTACTCTGGCCCACCAGAATTCATGTCCTTGCAAAATACATTCACTTCATTTCATATCTCCAGAGGCCTAATCTATTCTAGCATGACCCTAACTTTAAAATAACACCTATAAATTATCAACTCAAAAAAACTCTCTAGATCGCCTATTTTAAACCCTCTAAATCAGGTCTGAGTGAGACTCTGGGTATGGTGCATTGCAATGAGTTGAATGTTTATGTCCACCCAAAATTCATGTTGAAATCCTAACTCCCAATGTGATGGTATTAGGAAGTGGAAGCTTTGGGAAGTAATTAGACGATGACAGTGGAACCCTTATGAATGGAATTAGTGCCATTATAATAGGGACCTCATAGAGCTACTTCATCCCCTCTGCCATATGAGGATAAAGTGAGAAATTGGCAATCTACAACCTGGAAGAGGGCTCTCACCAGACACCAGATCTACTGGTGCTTTGATTCTGGACCTCTTAGTCTCCAGAACTGTGAGGAATAAATGTATGTTAAGCCACTTAGTCTGTATTATTCTATCATGGTAGCCCAGACTGACATCCATCATGGGGAAGAATTCCTGTGCATTTGTGGACCTATGAAACCAGAAAACAAGTTATCTGCTTCCAGAGTACAATGATGAGACAGGCTTAGGATAGACATTCCTATTCTGAAGTGGAGAAAAGGAAAGAGTAAAAGGAGTTGTTGGTCTGAAGCAAGTTAGCCACCCAGAAGGACAAATTCCATTCGATTTTACGTCCTGAGAGTAATGCTCAGTGCCCTGATGTTATGTTCTCTGAGCGCACAAGGTTGCACCCCCTCACCCCCACCCCATCCTGTGGTTTCAGCTCCCCTCTCTCTGGCCTCTGCATCTATGACTCCACTCTTGGAGTCCTTGTTCCTTTGTTTTGCCTAATCTCTGTCCCCTCACTCCTTTCATTGTGCAGATGAAGTATAGTTTATTTAATCAATCTCCTATGGATGGACATTTGGATTTCTTCCAATATTTTGCTATTACAAATAATGCCAGAGTGAATAACCTCATATATAAGTTGTTTAATATTTATGGAGGTGTATTTTTAGGGTAATCTCCCAGAAGTATTGGCTGAGTGTAGGGTCAAATGCATGTATAGAAATTTTAGATATTGCCAAATTTTCTTCTATAGAAACTGATACCATTCTGCCAGCAGTATGTAAGAGGGCTCCTTTTCCTACATTCTTACTAATAAGTGTATTGTTTAGCTTTGGTATTTTTGTCAATATGATGGGTGTAAATCAAATTCTAATTTTATGACAAAGGCCCATTTTTTCAATTTATTTTTTTTCCCTTAAGAGCTCTTTATATATTAGAGATTAACCTTTTTAACAATGTTAGTAATAAACTTTTCCAGTTTCCTTTCCTCTCCATGTATTGGATGTTTTCCTTTACACGGTCTTGCTCATGGGATCTTTTTTCTGGTGGTCAGCCCTCCTGGGCTAGTTACTGGCAGCATGATTTAGCTTTGGCCACTTTTCACATAACTCATGGATATTCATATTCTTACCAAACAACATGGTTGAAATGCAGGCTGATGTCTACCCCTTCCTAGGTCCTGAGTCCTTATTCTCCCAGCTATATCTTCTCCCTCCTGCTTCTACCCCCAAGTATCAGCAATTTCAGGTCTGTTAGTTTAGATGCTGTGTAAATTTTAAACCAAAGATGGTGTCTAGTTTATGAATTTCTGATAGGAGGCCAAATGGTCTAGTCTCCAGTCCTGTAGGAGTGGGATATATAACCCAAGTCTGAAGTTATCTCTTCTCCCCATGTTAGTCATTGAGAAGAAAAAGTTGATTCTCTTCAAAGTTTACTACTCTTTTGCTCTCCAAAGGACTAGAAGGATGGGGTATAGTGTCTTTATGTAAGCCCTGACCAGAAGTGGCTGACCACAATAGGTGGAGGGTCTTTAAATTTAGAATATGTGTCCAAAGCATGTTTTTTCCCTCAGTAGTAGACTTTAATAGTCTATTCTAGAAAATCAATTGACATCTAACTTGACTTTTTACAGGATTGAATGAATTGCACATGATTGAATTTCTGGTATTTATAAACCAGAAGAGAGATTCCCTAAAATGATGATATAAAATCTTACCACTATTTAAAGATTTAGGGAACTCCATAATGTCCTAACATTCCATGAATTAATTTCCTAAATTCTTTGTATATGAGGATGTGATGGAAATCAATGAGCCAGACAGTTATTGAGTTCTTCAGGGTTTTTATTTGAAATCTACAAATTAGGTATGGTCAGGTGGCCCAGTTGGTTAAGCTTCTGACTTCAGCTCAGGTCATGATCTCCCCGCTTCGTGACTTTGAATACCACATCGGGCTCTGTGCTGATAGCTCAGAGCCTAGAGCCTGCTTCGGATTCTGTGTCTCCTTCTCTTTCTGCCTCTCCCCTGATCATGCTCTCTCTTTCTTTATGTCTCTCTCTCAAAAATAAATAAACATTAAAAATTTTAAAACATGGAATCTATAATTTATAATTAAAGTTAGATTGGAATATACACAATATACTATATACCTCACTTTTATCTTTTTTCACTAGTGTCCTGTTTAAATAACCAATCGTTATTAGTACATAGTTCTAAATAATGTTCTTGATAAACCCATAATTTGATGTTACTAACTGCATCTGTTAAACCTTATCAGTGTAGATATAATTTTATATTATACTTGAAGATTCTCCTGCCAGAGGGAAATAAAATAGGATTGTATTGAAGTCTTCAATTTATTTTAAGCATTGTTACTACAGACGAAAGAGAAGAAAATAGCTGTTTAAATGATCATGTCAAAAATGGCTGCATATTGACAGCAATAGGATTTTATTTGTGATTCTTTGTTCGTGAATGAAACATTGACTCCACAACAGACAGGAGACAAAAGAGGTCACACATGGCTTAAGATATTTTTTCTACCTTACATGTAATATCATATTCACATTTTGGTTAGAGCAAACTCATTCTTCCTTAGCTAGTTAAAAGCTTGTGTGCTAGCCTGCTTAAAAGCTGAAGGCAACTCCCAGTGCCCCTGTGGCTAAGGCTTATGGTACTAACCTTGTGGTTGTATATAAATGCATCAGCAAGAAATACTGGTTGCTTGATTCTCTCTGCAGTCTGTCTCTGTCTTCAATGCCAAACTACTCCAGTGCTTCCTTAGAAAGTTGCCTTTTTCCCTTGAATTCCCACCCAGAACACTTTGAAAGACCACACAGTACAGACTTTGATAGTGACACATGACTGAAAAAGAAATTGAGTACGTGATCCACACATGGATGGGGGTTGATGCACTCTGGAGAGATCCTTGAAATTTGAAGAGAGGGTATAGAGTGATAGATCCTTGAAGTTTGAAGAGTGGGGATAAGACCTTTTAGAAAACCCATCAAAGAGAATGAACCATGGCTGATATCAAGTTCAGAGGAGTCAAAATATTTGCTCATTAATGAAGTGCCTGGGTGGCTCAGTTGGTTAAGCATCTGACTTTGGCTCAGGTCATGATCTTGCACTCCATGAGTTTGAGCCCCATGTCAGGCTCTGTGCTGGTAGCTCAGAGCCTGGAGCCTGCTTCAGATTCTATGTCCCTCCCCAGCTTGTGCTCTGTCTCTCAAAAATAAATAAACATTAAAAACATTTAAAAAATATTTGCTCATTAAATATTTTCTAATTCAGCCTTTAGGTTTATCTTGGGAAGCCTATTTACATTTCAAGAATTTAGATTACTTGAGAGTTTAAGGATGTAATATTTTTTTTCTAAAATGTTCACAATTGTTTTTGTGATTAATTCCTTTATGACATTTCAAAAAGTGCAAAAAAGAACCATCATTTTTAGTAAAATTACTTTAGGATAAATCTAAGTATCCCTTAGCATAGTTACAGGGCTTTGTGAAGTTCTTACCCCATTTTCCTACTACTTTTGAGCCATTTTACACTGTACACATCTATCTTATTTAACTCTATCTCCCTCTGTCCCCCCCACTGACTGATCTACTTGTCATATAGAAACTTAGAAAAATACCAAGCGTATCGTTGGTAAAGCTGGATGGTAGAATGAGCCTGAATTTGAGGGCGGATGGGTTCCTATTTGACCTTCTTGTGATTTGAACTTACTCATTCAATAAGTAGGGTAAATGGACAACTATCAGCTTCTTCTTCAGGGGAAGAGACTGTCCTGAGGGCTTACCACAACGCAGAAGGGAACCAGGAGTGGGTAGTTCCAATAACAGAGCATCAGTGAGGAAGAGAACCATAGCATCTGCAAAAAGATGCCTGTAATTCAACAATATGCCCTCCTCAGTGGAAGACAGCATCCCAGTCCCACTGTGGCACAGTGAGAATTAAAAAAAAAAAAAAAGAATTTTGTTTTCCTTTTTTATTGTAAATTTTTCTCTGGAAAGGTTCCTAGCCAGAGGTGATGTGTGCCAGCCTATCCCTTGCCTCTAGGTGTGGTCATAGGACTATATTTTGCCAATGCAATATTGGTGGAAAGGATATATGCCAATTCTGGACCATGTTTTACCTTCTTCACCTTTTTTCACTTGCAGGACTCTAACAAGTGGTAGAACCACACAAGGGAGGAACGTAGGTCCTTAAATCAATACATGAAAAATAGTTGCCTTCCAGCCAGGACCAAGGACACTGAACTGTTATGTGAGTGCAATAGAAATTTCTATTGTGCTAAGCCACTGAAAGTTGAAGGCTTCTTTGTTATGGTAGCTATCATTACCTTCATTTATACAGTCATGACTGTCCTAGGATAGGAGGAGGAAGAGGTACAAAAAGGATAGAGTTCTTTTGTAATACCTCTAACAAGCTAGAAGTTCTTGTTAGAGAGGCTGAAGCAGAAATTAGAGGGGAGGGAACAATATAACTCCCCTAATAGTAAGTTTCCAAATGCCAAAGGGACTTACTTTATCAGTTAAAGTTTAGCCCCTTGGTTTCCAGGAAGACAAATAAGCAGGTTGCCACATAAATCATCTTGGTAGTTGTCTCTATGGAGTAGTTTAAGGGAGTTTTAGCAGCTCTAAGAGTACTGTAAAGGCTTCTCAGTATAAAGCAATAGGATGAGGTGAAAAATAAATCTTCCCAGGGGTTGATTAAGCTACTTGAGTACTAGGCTATAGCTGTTATCACTTGTTTTTAAAAACTGGTAAAGCACATATTACATATAGACCTATGAAGCAAAGGCTTTGAAGTAGGAGACATTAGAATTGGTGTTTTTTTTCCCCCTGATATGATTTAGATACTAGTAATCCTTTTAGATTCCTTGCTTTTCTGATTGCATAATGAAATGCTTGAAACAGTATCGTACTTGTCCTAAATATTATGAAAATGTAAACTTTTCAGATAAGCAGGTGAGATGATTGTGTCAGAGGACTTTAGCTCCTGAGTTGTACGACAGTTTCAGGAAAGACCAAAAAGAAATTGGAGAGCATTTATCTTCAGCCTACTTTCAGTCATATTAATTTATTCATTCATTTGTTGATTAAGAAATATAGGGTAAATATCTACTGTGCCAAGGCCCTCTTCTAGGCACTGAGGTTACAGAGGAAAGAAGACAAAGGTCTCTGCTACAACAGATGTACATTCTAGTGGGGAATAAAAGGAAATAGATACATTCCAGCATATACCAGAAAGTTATTAATAACAGGGAATCAAAGCAAGGCCTTCCCTTTTTATAAATTTGAAGACTATTGTGATTTGTGTCACAGAGGCAACTTTTCTGTTTAAAAATGCAAACTCACAGAGATTGCAATAATGCCGGGAAGCCTGCTTTAATGCCAGAACTGTTAAGTGTATTTTGTGGCCATCTAATACGGAAAGGAAATTAGAGCTGGTACATTTTCTTTCTTTTTTTCTTTTCTTTTTTTTTTTAAATGGGCTCTGAATTTCTTGCTTGAAGAAGCACTTATCTAGCAATAGCAAATGACTTCTTTATCATGTAGTCTTTTGAAATGTAAATGCAAAAAATGAAGGTCTCTCTGCTAAGAAGTCCAGGGATGACTCATTTACATTCCCTTGAATCACTTTTATACCTAAAGAGGTTCCAGTATAGTTGTCTGACATCCATCACTAACAAAGAAGAGTGACAATTTTCAGGTTCCATTTGCTGCTTTCTAGCTGTGTGACCTTGGGAAAGTTACTGAAACTCTCTGAGTCATTTCCTTATCTGAAATATAGAAAGAATAAAGCCTAGCTCATTGGGTGATTGTGAGGATTAAATGAAATTATATAAGCAAATTTCCTGACTTAACATTCCCTCAGGAAATGGTAGTTTCTACCATTAATACTACTAAATTTATCACCAAACTTACTTCACATTTTAAAAGCAAGGTGAGTCATGCATGAAGTCCTCTCGATTCTTCATTTTTTTAGATAACAAATCAATGTCCCTGTTACTGATTCAAGGTCTAATGTTGAGTGAATAAAAACAAATTTTCACCAAGTGACAAGTCAGTGAACTGGTTGGTTTGACCCAGAGTTCATGAATGTCTCTGAATGTCTCACTAAACCTCCATTTGCGGAAGAAAAGCATAGTCTTCACTAAGTTCTACTGTGCTTCAGACTTCAAATGAAGAGTCTCTGTGCAAGACGAGCAAACTGGCAATATTACAATTCACTTGGTACCATTTGGTTGGTGTGTGTGTGCGTGTATCTATATCTATATCTATATCTATACACACATGCACACATATATATAAAGATATATATATAGATATATGATGGATTCTGAATTTCTTTCATATATGACATGAACTGGTTGCTATTCTAGAACCTGTAATTGGACCAAATGCCCATGGTCTGGCTATCAGTGACACAGATACTTCCAAGAAATTATGCCACGTCCACCTAATCTTTTAAACAACAACAAAAAAACAACAAAACAACACAAAACAACAAAACAAAAACAAAACCAAAACCAAAATAATAATAAATCCCTACCAAATGTGATTGTATTGCCTGCATTGTCTATCACTCTCATTCTTTGTGGATGTTCTGATTTAATAGCAGTATGTTCCCTTTTTTAATATAATAAGAAATGTGCCAGAAACTTTTGTAACTTTTTGCTTCTGTGGATCAGGGATTGTCTTCTTTCCCCCACCCCCTTTCTTTTCCGGTGTCTCCCAGAAGACTCAAGAGAGCTTATCAACTATAGACGCATTGCATGTGGAAGCTAGAAAGGGTTTTAGAAATCTTATGTTCTAATTTTCTTGTTTTAAAAATGAGGAATATGAGGTTCAGAGAAGTAAAAAGACTTGCTTAAATTCATAAGGCATATGGCAAAGTGCCATGCTGTTCAGATGGATGGCAGTCTTCGAGAACGTGTATTGCATCATATACTCTGTGTCATCGTAGCTCATGATAGTTTTAATAGCTAACCTTTATTGATTGTTCATTATTTTCTAGGTATTTTTCCAGATGCATTATGGGAATTGTCCTATTTACACCTTCCAAACATCCTTGTCTCTCTTATTCACTGTAGTGTCGCCAGCACTTAGAAGAGTCCCTAAATAATAAGTGTTCAATAAACATTTGTTGAAAAAAATAAATGGGTAAACAACCTTAAGAATGAGGGACTATCTGGGCACCTGGGTGGCTCAGTCAATTAAGCATCCAATTTTTTCTCTTGGCTCAGGTCATGATCTCATTGTTCATGAGATTGAGCCCCGCATCGGACTCTGCACTGTCAGCATGGAGAATCCCTGCTTGGGATTCTCTTTCCCCCTTCTATCTCTACCCCTCCCCCTCTCATGCCCTTGTGTCTCTCTCAAAATAAATAAATGAACTTAAAATGAAGGGCTATCGTATCCTCATTTTACAGATGATGACACAGAGGCTTAAAAACAATGAGTGATCATACAGGTAATGGTTGACACTGTGGAATTACCTCAAATGTGAGTGACTCCAGAATCCTAGTTTGGATCGCTTTGAAGGACTACCTCTGGTTTGTGGCCTAGCTGGAGCTAGAACCTACAGATAATATGCATTGTGGACATTTCCATATGTATTCTTGGATTTAATTTCTTGGGACACTTAAGATTCAATGGCTTCTAGTTTTCTCAAATGAAGTATGATGTGAGAAATGAAATGGCTTTGCAAACAGGTGGCAAAACAATTGATTTGAAATATTATGTTCTGGGGGCGCCTGGGTGGCTCAGTCAGTGGGGCATCTGACTTCAGCTCAGGGCATGATCTCACCACTTGTGAGTTCGAGCCCTGCATCAGGCTCTGTGATGACAGCTCAGAGCCTTGGAACCTGCTTAGGATTCTGTGTCTCCCTCTCTCTCTGCCCCTCTCCCATTCACGCTCTGTCTCTCTCCTTTAAAAATAAATAAATGTTAAAAAAAATTAAAAAAAAAAAAAGAAATACTATGTTCTGCCTAAAGACATTCAAGGGAAGAATTTGACCCATTAGGCTATTGGTCTTGAAAAGAATGGTAAAAGCAAGGATATGTTTTAGGTCTCTTTGGCAATTAGGGAATTGGAAAAAATACATTTTTATAATATAAAGTTCAAATTCCTGGCATAAACAGATTCCACACTGCTCAGGTAATTTTACACACATTCCAAACTGACCTTTTTATTGTCTTATGAGCATGCAATCTTTATTTCTACGTCCCCTAGCTTTTACTTTTTAACAGGGATTCTCTCTTCTTCACCCCTTTCTCTTTTGGCATGTTCTACAAGAGAATGTTCAGTTCCCCCCTTTCTTCACAAAGCCTTCTCTGAAATGACTTCAACCACAGGAATCTCTCTTGGTGGCACTAATATTTGCACGTATTTTACATTTAATCATAGGCTGGTGTGGAGATTTTTACTTTCCAGGCTTGAATGCCATTCTGTACAAATGGATGGCAAAATCTTCGAGAGTGTTGCATTTATACTGTGTATCATAACAACCTAGTGCCTTATGTATGGTAATGACCCATATGATACCTGTTGAAAGAAAATTCAGGAGAAACAAAGAAGATTATAACACTGTAACAAGAAACATTTTTTTCTGCTTGATTTTTTTGTATAAATTATAAATCTTTAGCAAGACAAGTTTTGAAATGTAGGCATGCACCTTATTAAAATAATATACAAATGAATTTAATATATTTTTCCCTTTATATCTTTACCACAGGGTGAGGTATTTATGTGGTTTAATGCTTAAAACTTGAAACTGAATTCTAGCTTTCATGCTCCCTGTTAACCAACTCATTTTTTTTCTCTTGATTTATGTCTCAATTTCCAAATCTGTTTTCATAAACAATAATAAATGTGTCCTTGGAGGAGATCCATGAAATTTAATTTATGTTTTTGGAGGCCTTTGGGACATTCATGTGAAAGTGTGTAAAATGCAAATTATCATTGTGGATTCATACCTTCGATTTTCACATGTTGTTTCTAGTGCAATTTTGGAGAGTAGGAATGTTTTCATGACTTTGTCCAAAAAGATTCAAACAAAACTTTTTCCTTATGAGCAGGTTGGTCCACTGGTGGCACGCTAATCAGTTTTTCATTTTCTGGTCAATTTTTTTTTTAATTAGCCATAGCTGAAATGTTAATTATCAACTTTGGTAAACTGGAGGCAACTCAGAACACTTGTCACTTTCACAGGCAAGGAAGTGGAAAATTCCCAGCGTCCTGAACCTTTTTACATCCCCTGTGAGTGATAGTCTCTAGCATTTTGGTTAAATCCCAGGCATGCTGTGAGAAATCATAGTGGGAGCTTGCTTAAAAGAAGTCCCTAGGCTCAGCTCAACTAGTCAGCTAAAATCTTTCCCCCACCAGACTCAGGCTCATCACTTAGTAGCTGCCAAGGAAAAGCTAAAGGTCTCTGTCCTGGTTATTGGCCTTCTCTGAGCAAGAACCAAATAAAGGAATGCTTGGCAATTAGTTCAAGCCAAAGAGGCTCAAGACCTGTCTGTCTTTATTCTTATTAAAGACCAGGTTGATAGTGAAGAAAGCTTTAGTAATTAGCACAGAAACAGGCAAGACGTTTCTTTTCAAGCTCTTACTTATATGAAAAAGTAAGATCAGATGAATACTTATCATGGGAAAGAATAGTATGAAAAGTTAAGACAATTGTACCTTAATAGGGGATCACCTTTCAGAACACTGAGGTTATAAACTCTCTTTTCCTGAACTTCTTGAGATTTAGTGATAGGGTACTAATCCCACTTTTTAAAAACTGGATTCCTGCCTGACTGTTTTTATGACTAGGAAAGAACAAGGTCTACTGAGTGCTATTCACTGTGCTATGTTCTTGTTCAGACGTACATATTTAGTCTTCAAAACTGCCCACTGTCCTGTCCAGTGTCACTTTACAGGTTGGGGAAATGGGCAAAGAATTCCTGATACTTCGTGGCTTTTTTCAACCTTTATGTTTATCTTAAAGTAGACCTTTAAAACACTGTTAAAATAATGATAGAACTATGAAAATAAAATAGATATGTTATATAGTGCATATAATATTTATTTCCTTTATATAAAAAGGAAATCTTGGAGGAGGGAGCAAATAAATGATAGAAGATAAATTAAATTCTTTGTCAAGGCAGACGAAGACAGGTGCGGATGAAGGAGAATTGGAAATGAAAAGGGAAAAATTCCCTTGAACATATCAAGTCATAATAAGCTATTTTCAACAAAGAAGTATCTAACATAGTAAATTTTGCAAATGTAGGAAATACATTGGGGAAGAGTGTTACACTTCAAATAAACAAACAAACAAATAAAATGCTTATACTTAGAACTGTCATATTGAGAAAGGCTGGATATTTTGTCAATAAATTTTAACACATAATGCTAATATGGTGTACATTACTCCGGTTACAATGAGTAAAGTCATAGGGAACCTTAAGTTCCATCCCCTTATCCACTAATGAATGAACTAAGGAACATAGACACTATAATTATTCAAGTCACACAGGTAGTTATCAGCATATTGGAACTAGAATGCAGATCTTCTAGCTTCCAGCCTAAATTTTCAATAGTCGAGTCCTGTTGCCTATGACTTTCACAGCTCACCCCTGAATATTAAAAGGTCTTTAAAATTTTTTTCCCAATTAACTGTGGAATAAAATCACAGCATAGGTTTCTTTTGCTGGTATTGAAACATATAGATATGACCTATTTATTCTTAGAGTTTTAGTATAGGACAATAGGGTATAAGAAAAATAATGAAATATTGGAAAAATTATAGAGGTTTAGAAAAAAGCCAATTTGTATAGTATTTATTCAGATATTTTAATTATACATAAAGTGGAGCTAGACCAGTCTAAGATCCTCCTCAACTCTTTGTTCAGATTTTCCTTCCTGTATTTAAATTTCTCAAGATGGGACTTATGAAGTTTCCAGACCCTTTTATCCTCTGTATTTTGTCTTTGGGTTTCCACTTAAAGCCATTTCTTTTTCATGATCCACAACCATTTTCTTCATCTTCACTTCAAATGTAATTCCTCATTTGTTTGTTTTTGACCTGTAGATTATTAACGCTTTTTTGGTTCCTAGAATTGGGCCTTTTTAATTATTGCTAAAGTCTTCTAGCCTCCCCTGGTTAATATTGTGAAATTCTACTGTATTTTCTTAGTAATTTCCCAAATAAACATTGGTATATGTATGTTTTACATATCAATCAGGAGACACTGTAATAAGAAAACTGGGCTACCATTGAGATAGCTGTGTTTTCCCAGGTCTACTAACTACTCTCTGACTTTCCATAAGCCAATATCTTATTTGCTATTAATATTCTCTAAGTAACTTTTAGAACCATGACTCTACAATCCTTTAAGTCTGTGGCAGATAACTATAATATAGCTAATTATGTGAGAAATAAACATATAGATTATTACACAAATCCTGTATCCATTTTCTTTGACTAGTTTGCGGGAACGTTGGATTCAAATTAGGTCAAGTTTATGGTTTTTATCTCCAAATAGACAAAATGAACTCTGCTTTGAGGCATGGCCTTAAATAATACTTCGCATGCCTAAACTGTGTCACAGAGTAATTGTCAACTATGGATGGCCAATTCACAAAACTAACAATGTGAGTGTTAATTAGTATTTTAAAATTGGCTATTAGAAAGCAACTCAAATTACACTAATGATAGGCCAATGGCCAAATCTTTTTGTAGAAATGTAACAACATTTGATTTTATGATTGATAATTGATCCTATAGTCAATTTTTTTTTTTTTAAGTGAATGAAGTCTCTGTTGTATCTCCTCTGGTCTATGCATGTGCTAAGCTCAGGGACAGAGGGTGGGGTGGTAATATCAGCAGGGCACAGTTGCTATTTTTAGCAGAAGGTGAGAGGAGAGCTCTCTAATATTTGCAATGCATTTCAAATGTATCTCTCATACGTTTGAAAATTTTGCTGGAAGAAGGGATGCAGTGTTTCCTATAAACCAGATATGGACAAATAGAAACATGAGCAAATAGGACTGATGTAGGGTTGTCTTGAGTCCTGCCCAGTAGAGCTGCTTGGTGAAGTGGGAAGAACTTATCAGAAAGCAGCACAAAAGTATTTCAAGAGTTACCACCCACCAGGAAAGAAAATACATTTATCTAGAACAATGGAGTAGCAGGAATCTCTTGAGGAGTTCTCAAAGGTGGCTTAAAGAAGAAAACAAAAAAATCAGCTATCACCTTCTCTTGGTGCAGAGTAAGAAGCTAACTTCCATCATTACAATATTAGAACCCCTCTATTCCCTTGACTCTCCCCTCTCTCCTCCTGCTTAGACTATGGTAGTGCCAATAGAGCACTGGCAAAGAAGGTTGGGGAAGAGAAGTCACCATACAGAATCCAAACACTTTTTACCACCTCCATTGCTACTTTCTACATTTAAATCTTCTCTCCTGCCTGGACTATTGCAGTAGCTTTTTGCGGGGTTCCCTTTCTTGGGTCCTTACTTCCTTCATTCTGTCCCTAACAAGCAGCCAGAGTGACTCTGTTAAACTGTAAATCGGATCATGTCATTTCTGCAGTCATAATCCTACAGGGATTCCCATCTCAGAAGGAAAGCTTCAGTCTCTAGAAGGCCAGTATGATCTGGTATTTCTCTGACCGTCTCCTTGACCTCCATCTTTGTTATTCTGTTATAGTTGTCTGACCTCCTCACTTTGCCTTAAGAAAGTCTGGCATGCCCATGCTTTGAGGCTGTTCTACTTGCTCTTGTCCCTGCCCATATACTGTTTTATCAAATATATCTCACTCCCATGTTGCAGGTTCTTATACAAATATTACAATGAGAACTTCCTTGGTCATTCAATTTAAAATGTCAATTTACATATGATGCTTTTTTTTTTTCACTTTTTACTTATTTTACTCATTTATCTTGTTTTTGTTTGTTGGTTTGTTTGTTTGTTTGCTTCCCCTACCCCGACTTAATCTCCACCAAGTTAGGGATTTTCTTTTGTTTTGGTCACTTTTGAATCTTCTGAATCTAGAATACATGGGACATAGCAATGCTGAATAGACATTTATAGAAGAAAGGGAAAGGAAAGAAGCAAGATAGGAAGAAAGGGAATAAAAAGTCAGGACCCTATACTGGATTTCATTGTAACTTGAGTATAGAAGGAGAAAATTTAATCTGTTCGTTAAAAAATGACTGGAGTTTTCTTCCAGTAGAGAATATCTTTTGTGGGGGGAAAATCACATAAAATTTTCTCAACAATGTGTTTATTTGGGGTTAGGCACGATGAATATAGCACATTCTTTAATTGTTGCATGGGGGCGCAATCTAAATCATGTCTACTTGCCTATATAAGAATTGAATGTTGACAGATTTATAAAAGGAATTTAACACATGCCAGGCTATTCAGCATAAATCATAAAAGGAACTTAAGGGTTTTTTGGGGAAATAAGAAGACTCCCTGGAGAGATTTTCAGGACCATTTGAAAAGGGGTATCTTTTTATTTTGGATGGGGCCATCCATTGATACTTATATGTACATTTCCCCAAAATGCTTGCAAAACAATGATGTTTTCCCTATCATTAACTCTTTTTTTAAAAAACGTTTTAAATTGCATCCAATACATGGTTTAGTTTTGACAGTGGGCTTGACCATCTTTATTGAGAATAAGGAAATTATGGACATAAATCTTATTTAGACTGTCCCCAGTACATCTTCTAACCTGAGGTAAATGCACAAACTGGAAGCCTTGAACTTGAGAGTTCGGATACTCTCAAAACTTTTACCACCAGATTTGTGAAGATTCTTGTTACTCAGTAAGACAAGACTGGGGGAGCCTGGAAATGACATGCCTGGTTACTGCCTTTGAGCAAAGCAGCACCATCAGAAGCCACATGTAAAATTTCATTTTAAATGACAGGTTTTGCTATATGAAACTTTATGAGATTTAAAATAATAAAAATAACTACCAGTATTAAGTGCACCTGTGTTTTCATGTGTCAAAAAAGTCCTTTATTTTCCTCTCTGGTATCATACATATCAGTGTATCTTTAAATTTTAGTTACACATTTTTTGTCTTCTTACATACAAAAAATAGGCTTTACTTCATCCAAGCTCTCCATTTGAATCAAAGTCATGGCTGGGATTCCATCACTTTTCTTGGTTGTGTGATACCCTCCCGCACAGACATTTGATTGCAAGAGTGTTGAAACTGACATCAACGTACAAACTTCAGGGAGAAAAGCCTGAGAACTAAGAACAGAAAATTAGATTATTAGTGCTTTCTTTCAACCTTGACAGTGCTACTTTTGATGAAAGATTGAAAAATCTTGGCTAAACCCTCTTTTGATTCATTTTGATTAAACCAGAACATTTTTTATAGTGAAATGTTTATATATCACCGAGAGATAGATGGAAAGACAGCTTTTTAAACTGTAAACTTGAGTAGAAAAAAAGATAGCAACAAGAATGTTTATTTGCAAGTTTAGAAGATAAAGGCAGATACTTGAGAGTATGATTTTCTTGCTCTCATAGTCACTTAAAAATAAATGTAAAATTTTCATTGAAATAAGAGTGTGATCTCATGTGAGGCTTTTCATTGTTGTAGAAAACTAGCATTATAGTCAAATGCACTTTGTTCTCAGAAATATGGAAACCAGAAATGCTGGATTTAATTAGGATAGCTCTACTAATTTGAGCCAGAATTATGACAAGTACTTATAACTTAAGTTACTCAGCAGGACACTGTCTCCTACCAATGATGTCAAGGGCTTGTGTTCTAGTCATAAAAATTGGCTAAGATCCTTAGATTGCCAAATAACACAGCCTCAGAGGGACCATATTGCTTTGAAAGAGAGTGATATGGAGATTTTGAAGAGTCAAAAATGAAGTGACATAAAGAAGATACCTGGTTTGGTATATGTGCCATTTCCCCTCATTTCTATCTAGTTACTAGACAATTGATGGACATTCCTAAAGTGCAAAATGCGTTCAATAATGGGGTTTTAAAATTAACTGCTGAATGTGTTTACAGCCTGTTAATAGTGTCAGTGTATGACAAAGGTGAGTTCTGAGAAGATGAGCCAAGTTTTGAAGCCCAGGGGACTTAGGGCTGGACTACTACCATCTGACTTTCCCATTTAGTTTTCTGCACACGAATCCCCTGTTGACCTTGAGTGAGACCTATCTGAAATATATTGGGGAGAAATAGATGAGAACTGGGCAGTTGAATACTAATTTGGCCTCTGTCACTTATTACCTCAAGCTTTTTTGGCTATTACCTCTAGCTTTCAATTGCAATGCCCTCTTCCTTGAATCTGTGCTCTCTGTGCAGAGGCCCTAAGAACGAATTCCTTAATTTTTCAGCACCAGTGCAACAGAGGTGAAGAGAGTCAGATAATTATTTGAAGCTTCTATGGTGCGATGCGCTACTCAGCGTGTCATTAACTGGAGATTGCAATCGGAAGAGTAAATGATGCCCACATTTATATACATATTTATCATTGCCTATGAATCTAGAGTTGGGCTGCTACAGCAGTTTGATGGATTCAGAACCATTTATTAAATTGGCCTCATATATTTTCAAGGTGATGAGTGTAAAGAATTATGTTTTTAAAGGATTTTCACACACTGAAAATGATCTGTAGTCACATTAATGGGAAGGAGCAAATTGAAGACACTCAGGTGAAGAGTTTAGCACAAGGAAGTGTTTGCCATACTTAAGGAGTTTAGGGTGCATTTGAGGTTAAGGTTTCTGTGTGTATGTTTTGTCAGGTTTTACTTATAATTAACTTAATTTTAAAAACATTTCTAGGGACTGTCAGTGTATTAATGTTTTTGTATTCTTTACTATTTTGGTAAAAAAGTCACTAAAGCATATTGACATTACTGCTCGTTGGTATTGAGAGCCACATTAAACAATGGGAAGACATTGGTTTCATATTGCTACTGCTTTTAAACACTGATGTACTTTTCCGCATGATTATGTTAATTACCTCATGATATCAATTACTACCTTTGCACCTATTGCTTAAATAACTATACCACTGATGTGGCCACACTTGTAAATAACTCTAACACTGTCAAATAGGCTATCTCAAATCAATGTTAGAGAATCCAAAGAGCAGGTTACTATATAAATCTTGTGTGTGTGTGTGTGTGTGTGTGTGTGTGTGTGTGTGTGTGTATGTGTATCAGATGCTTTGGATGTTTTTAAGAAATAGGCAAGTTTATAGGTTTTGAGAGAAGTGTGAAAAATCTATCCCCTTCAGTAATCCCATGATTTCAGAGTAGAAGCCAATAAATCTTACTGTAAGAGAAGAAATACTAATGATGTATTTATAGTTAGTGGGCTCTAATATTCTGGGCTTATCGAACACCAGCAAAGATTGGGAAAAAATGGTATGGGAAGGTCAATCTGTCCTAAAAAGTCACGAAGCTCATCTAGGGGAAGAGAGGCCAAAATACCAGCGTTCTGCCTGAGGGGCTGGCTTGTGCTCGGTGAAGAGAAATGCGATGTCCATGGCATCATTCAGAGATCCTTCACTCTCATGCCCAGAGGAGTGAGATTTACCTTTTTTAACAGAGAAGCCTATGTACTCTGAAAGAGCCAGGCTTACTCCAAGTGGGTAGGGGCAGCAGAGAGAGAAGCAACAGGAGAGGTGCAGGCAGTGTGGATGACTCAGTTAATGAGAATGGGAGAATAACAGGCATGGAGGAAGCCACACGGAGGGACCAGGACTCTTTCAGGAGGAAGGCGGTTACCTGAGAGCTTTGAAGTCCTGGTATTCTCATTGGATAGTAATTTGAAGTCCAAGTGTATTGAAATTAATATCTCTGTTTTTAATGATCTTTTTTTTTTTTTTTAATTTTTTTTTTCAACGTTTATTTATTTTTGGGACAGAGAGAGACAGAGCATGAATGGGGGAGGTGCAGAGAGAGAGAGGGAGACACAGAATCGGAAACAGGCTCCAGGCTCCGAGCCATCAGCCCAGAGCCCGACACGGGGCTCGAACTCACGGACCGCGAGATCGTGACCTGGCTGAAGTCGGACGCTTAACCGACTGCGCCACCCAGGCGCCCCTTTAATGATCTTTTTTTTTCTCATGCCTTAGTGTTCCTTATCTCCTTAACCACAAAAATAATTTTGGTTGTTGAAACTTCGGGAATCAAAGGTTAAAGGTTTTACTGTTGTCAGTCTCTCAATTTACAGTTCATATTTCAAAATCTCCAATGGAAAATTTGGTCAATTTCAATAGTAATGCAACTTTTCCTGCTTCTGAAATTGATAGCAACTGTTATTTAATTTTTAATTTTTCTTGCCTTTATTGTGCTTCCTTAGACATTCACTAAAATGTTGACTAGAAATGATGACCGTGGGCAAGTGGGTCTCATTCCTAACTTTAAAGGGAATTCTTTTAACATTTAATTACTGTGTATGTTTTTGAACTTTTTAAAAAATATATCCTTTATAAAGTCAAGCAAGTTCCCTTCTATTCTTGATTTTTGCCCTAAGTGTATGATGAATTGTTTTTGCATCTGATTTTTCTGCATCTAATGAAATATTATGTGTTTTTTTCTCAGATAAGGCATTGACATAGATAAATTCATGGATATATTTTTCTAATGTTAAATGATTTTGAATTCCCATGATAACCCCTACTTGTCAGAAATATAAATTGCTCTATATTTTAGATAATAGCTTACTGAGACTTTTTATATTTATATTCATAAGTAGGATTAGCTTATAATTTTGCTTTCATAAACTGTTTTCATACAATTTGTGAATCAGTTCCATAGTAGCCACCTAAAGTGAATAGGTAGAATTGTTATTTTTTCTGTATTTGGAGAATATTGTATCAAATACAGAATATTGTATTGTTCTGTTTATTGAGAACACATAGCTGGATTTTTTTCCATTTTGAAAATCAAATTCTTTGAACTGGAAAGCTTAAATATAAATGATTATTAGGATTGGTATTATGTATTAGGATATTTATGTCTAAAAAAATTTTAATGTTTATTTTTTATTTTTTTAACGTTTATTTATTTACTTATTTAGAAAGAGAGAGAGTATGAGTAGGGAGGGGCAGAGAGAGATGGAGACACAGAATCCAAAGCAGGCTTCAACTGTCAGCTCAGAGCCCAATGTGGGGCTTGAACTCAGGAAATCATGAGATCGTGACCTGAGTCGAAGTTGGACGCTCGACCGACTGAGCCACCTAGGTGCCCCAGAATTTATTCCTTCTACAGTTTGTGGAACTTGTTAAAATCATCATTCTCCTTGGCTTTATTTTTTCTTATTTCTTAGCTTCTGTTGAAAAAGTTGAATGTCCTTGACTGTCTTGAGTCTTTTGTCTACCAGATTGTAAGTTAGACATTTCTATCAATATAGTTAATTGAAGGTTTTGGTTAAAACACGAAAGTAAAATATATAATGTAGAGCAAAGGGAGGTGCTAGCCCAATACGCAGACTTTTAAAGGAAATCTTTGCTTTTTGTTTGAAAAGTTAAAAAAAAAAATATGCCTACACTGAGGATGTTAAAAATGAGAAGAGGATTTACAAAGAGCATTTCTTTGGAAAGAGCACTTGGTGTGCTGTGACTCCTATGCCCATCCCATGGAGTGTAGAATTTAACTCTTGCATCAACCTGGTGAGAGGGCCTCACCAGGACCACTACAGCCTGATCTCTCCCCTTGCTGGAAGGAGACATAGGAGGAAGACATTTCCCCCCTGTCTGGGAAAAGTAGAGGATGAAGGAGGTGGGCAGCTAGTTCTTGGGGACAGTGAAGGTGTTGGGGGAAGTGATGTGGGTTTCTTTGAACCACATGCAGGCCCTGTGTGCATTGGAGCTGGTGTGAGTGTTGTCCAAGGTGCTCTTAGATAAGCCTGCCTGGAAGCATTAAATTTCTCAAAAAGAGGTTGAAATCAGATATCTGGCTGCCACATCAAGGGAACTACAGGTTCAGAGGCCACAAGCACCAGGGTCTCTAAAGAAGCCACAGAAGTGCTCTGTGACATTCACTTCAGAAATAGTGCCATTCAAATAAGAAAAGTCTCGATTGCCTCATCTGACTCAAAACTGATCTGGCAAGTCATGGAGGATTCTGCTACAGTTGACTATCAGGTTAGGGAGATAAATCGGCAAGAACAAAGGTGATGCTAGCTGCATCCTTTTCCTGAAGACTGGCAGCCCCAGTCTGGAAGATGAAGGGGGAAGTATTACCTTTGAAAAGAGTCAGAGGATTTCATTATTAAATGGGATTAGGCATCCTACGTATAGAATGAGACATGGAAGTTTCTATTACTTCTGTGAGATCAGAGAAGTCATGAAACCAGTTACCTCGCCATACAGATCTGTTTATGTCCCATGAGTTCTGTTTGATAGTACGTTTTTAGCATGCATATTCAAGTATGCTTATCTCTACCCTTCTCCTGAAAAATACTATATTAAAACTAATAGTTTCTAACAAGTTTTTTTTTTACTTTGCTATGTAAAATTTTAGCATGATTCTATAGTTGTTTATAACTTCCGAGTTTCCCCTTAAGACAGCTTTTATCCTCACCAATGCTGTACCAATATTCTAGATCTTCTTCTAATGCTTTTATACTTTAGTTTCTAATCTTTAGGTTGTTGGTCTCTCTAGAAATTTTTTCTGCATATAATATGCAGCAGAAGGTTTAATGACAAATTTTGTCTCTAAGTGGACTTTTAAGTGGATCAGTGGACTCAGTGTATGATTGTTCTGTTTCTAGATTCTTTATTCTCTCTTCTATTGCTACTTTTATACCATACCGTTTTTACATGGCATTAAAGTTTTCCATGTTTCTTTGGGAAACCTGGAAGATTCCTTCTACCACATGAAATTTGAAATAATATTGTAAATTTTTAGAAATATATCATTGGAATTCTAATTGAAAATTTTATTAGGCTCCTATATTAACTTTTGATATATTTATATTTTTATTTAGGGGCACAGACCATCTTTCCATTCATTTAGGACTTGTTTTATGTAGTTGAAGATTTTTCTTCAGGGCTGCCACAGTTTTGTCATTGTTCCTTAATTAATTCCCAGATTCTAGCTATTGTTACTCTTGCTATATGACTTTGCATATGCAGCAATTTGGTAATATGGGTTTTAGGAAGCAGTCTTTGGAATGTCTTTAGGGACACTTAGGTCCAAATATGCTTGAGGCAGAGCAGGGAACAGGTGTGAGCCTCTTCTGGGAAATGTGGCAAGTGCTTAACTATTGTGAAATTACAGGGCAACCAACCTGTCATTTATTCCTTCCACAAAGATTTACTGAGTGCTTCTTATTAAGTTCCAGGCACTGCTCTAGGATACTGTAGTAAACAAAACAGACAACAATAACCACAACAAAAGCCCTTGGCTTTATTTAGTTTATATTTTAGCAAAAGAGATAGATAATAGACGAGTAAATTGCATACTGTGCTCTACAGTGCAAAAAAAACAAGGAGAAAACTAAAGCAGGAAAGGGAGATAAGAGCTGAGATGGGCTGAATTTTCAGATAGGATGCACATTTCTTTTCTTTTTTTTTTGTATGTATGTATGTATGTATGTATGTATGTATGTATTTTTTAGCTTACATCCAAGTTAGTTAGCATATAGTGAAATAATCATTTCAGGAGTAGATTCCAGTGATTCATCCCCTATGTATATTACCCAGTGCTCATTCCAACAAGTGTCTTCCATAATGCCCCTTACCCATTTAGCCCATCCCCCCCCCACCCACAACCCCTCCAGCAGCCCTCAGTTTGTTCTCTGTATTTAAGAGTCTCTTATGTTTTGCCCCCCTCCTTGTTTTTGTATTATTTTTGCTTCCCTTCCCTTATGTTCATCCATTTTCATACTAAAGTCCACATATAATATCCAATGGAATAAAGACAGTCTCTTCAGCAAATGGTGCTGGGAAAACTGGACAGCGATATGCAGGAAAATGAACCTGGACCACTTTCTTACACCATACACAAAAATAAACTCAAAGTGGATGAAAGATTTAAATGTAAGACAGGAAGCCATCAAAACCCTAGAGGAGAAAGCAGGCAAAAACCTCTTTGACCTCAGCTGCAAAAACTTCTTACTCAGCATGTCTGCAGAGGCAAGGGAAACTAAAGGGTGCACCATTTCTAAAGAGGAAAACAGCATTAATAGAAGAGACAAGACAGGTCATGGATGGAGAGTCAGGTCATACAGTGATTTATAGGTCCTAGTAACAATGTTCACCTTTACTCCAAGTGAGATGGAAAGTCACAGGAGAGTTTCTAGCAGGGTAATGAAATGATATGACTTGGTTTAACTGTACTGTTTTGACTCTGGGTTGAGAATAGACTAAATAGCATTAGCTCTGAAAACGGTAGGACATGGCAGGGAGGGTAGTAGGAACTATTCTGAAGCCAAACAGGAAAATTTGGCTGACTCAATGGGCCTGAAGTGTGAAAGAAAACAGAGGAGTCACAAATGACAGCATTGCTTTTGGTTTGAACATCTGAAAAGATAGAGTTGCCATTTAATTAGATGGTGAATACAGGGAAAGTAGATTTTTTGGCCATGCCTTATAAGAGATAACTATTGGAAATCAAGTAGATACTGAATTAGTGGTTGTTGAATGTGGATGTTAGGGACCAGGAAAGGTGATAGAGAGGTGGGAGCTGTCAGAATATAGATGGTATTTGGTGTGCCTGAGTGCTAAGTTGGTTAAGCATTAGACTCTTGATTTCAGCTCAGGTCATGATCTTACAGTTCCTGGGATTGAGCGCTGCATCAGGCTCTGAGCTGTCAGCTCTCTCTCTTTCTCTCTCTCTCTCTTTCTCTCTCTCTCTTTCTGCCCCTCCCCCTTCTTGTGCATATGGGTGCATACGTGCTCTCTCTCTCTCTCAAAATAATAAACATTTAAAAAACAAAAGACTACAGATGGTAGTCAAAACCATGAATTGGAGATCAACCTACCTAGTGAGTATAGATAGAGAAAAGAATCAGGGACTGAGACTTGGAGTACTTTAGCATTTAGGGGTCAGGAGGAAGAGAGTAATCGGGCAAAAAAGATTGAGAAGAAAGGACCAGAAAGGGAGAAGAAACCCTAGCCAGATGTGTATGCTAAGTGACAATACATCAAAGCAGAGAGAATGATTATGGCAAATGCTGCTGAAAACTCAGATGAGAAGTGAGCATTGACCATCATCTTTGTCAACATGGTGTTTATTGATGACTGATGAGAGCAGATTTGGTGAAGTGGTGTAGGAATAGGAAAGCTATGGGACACTACCTGAAAGAGGAAAAGAGTAAAGGGGGGAGGATGGTTTGAGAGGGGAAATTACAATAAGTTTGTATATTTAGGAGAATGAACCCACAAGAGAAAAAAAAAAGCAAAAAGAAAAAACCCACAAACTGATGTTGCAGAAAACAGAGGAAGAGAATAGATGGAGTGATGTTTTGGAGTAAAGCCAGAAGGAATTGTATTTAATTTACAAGTAAAGCTTTGGCCTTGGCTAGGAGCAAGAACATAAATAGAGAATATGGACATCATAGCAGACAGGTGGGTAGATGTGGCAACTGGAGCTTGTGGGATTTTTCTTCTGATTGGTTTATTTTTTCATTAAAAAAGAAACTATGGCCATTAACTGAAAAATAAATATGGAGAAGGGTATGTAGGAGGTTTGCAGACAGGAAAATGAATGAATCACAGGAGTAGGACTGTTCTAGTTCCAGGCTGTGGTAGGCGTATAAAACATGTCTGATTGCCCCCAAACATTTCTTTTTTTCCTCCTTTGTTGCTGTTCTGCCATTTTTCACTGGGCACATCTTACAGAACACTGTGGCCTTCTTTGCAGCTGGATATGGCTTTGTCTAAATTTAGCCAATGAGATCAGATAGAAATGTTGTTTGTAATTTCTGAGAAATAATCTGAAGAAGGAGGGGCTGAATTTCTTTCTCTCTTCCTGCTTTCTGTTGCTTGCATTGCAGAAGAGATGCCTGCTAGTGGAGTAGCCTAATTGGACCAAGAACAGATAGGCCTAGGTTTCTTAGCTATCAGGACTCAAGGCAAACTTAGGTGCTAATTCATTATTTGGGGCACAAGAGTGAAAGAGAAAGTAAGACTAGGAAGGAAGAAAAGCAAATACAAATTGAGGCACCTGAGTGGTGCAGTTGGTTGGGCATCCGACTTTGGTTCAGGTCATGATCTCACATCTCACGAGTTCAAGCCCTGCGTTGGCCTGTGTGCTGACAGCTCACAGCCTGGAGCCTGCTTCAGATTCTGTGTCTCCCTCTCTCTGTGCGCCTCCCCCACTCACACTGTCTCTCTCTCTCTGTCTCTCTCTCTCTCTCTCTCTCTCTCTCTCAAAAATAAAGATTAAAAATTTTTTTAAAAAGCACATAGAAATTAATGTGCCTCTGAGTCAACTACACCTTCACAAGAAAATATAGCTGATTCCATAATCCTTGGAACATCTAACAACAGGGTGGGAGCAGTTACTGCCAGCTTGTTGCTATCTACTGTCTCTTATGTTCATACTTCTTATTTTGGGATGCTCTCTCCCAGGTTGTCTTGCCCGGCCCTTCCAAGTAGGTGCTGGGGAAGCCAGAATCTAAGCATTTCAGGTCAGGTCAAATGTGGGCAGTGGAGCTGCTGAGGTTATAACCCCTACCTCCTGAGGAGGTTGAGCCACTCCATGGTAGGAGAAGATCAGTAACGGTGACTAGGGCTCTGCAATCACGAGGACTTTGACTTGTTGCTGGGGCTGTTCTGGCCAGTAACCAGGGCACAGAGCTATGGGCTCTTCTTCCTACTTTGCTGTGATCAGCCTGGGAGATCATGGGGTAGTGCCTTGAGTTTCCATTTCGTCACCTGTTTCAACAGAACATTTTGGAGAGTAAATACAAATAGTTTGAAGTAATGTCCATTGCCATTCTTGTTACCTGTGATTCAGGAGGTTCAAGCACCTTCTAAATTTAATTCTTCCGGGCTGTATATTTACCTTAGAATGTAGTATTAATAAATTGGAAAATGCTTATACAGGAGACATGATGCTGGATTCTAGATTCTAAATGTGGAGTGTCCTCACTGCAGTGCCGGTGAGTGTGAACATGATCAGATGGTGCAAGAGCTTAAAACAAAATGCTTGTGGGGCGCCTGGGTGGCGCAGTCGGTTAAGCGTCCGACTTCAGCCAGGTCACGATCTCGCGGTCCGTGAGTTCGAGCCCCGCGTCGGGCTCTGGGCTGATGGCTCAGAGCCTGGAGCCTGTTTCCGATTCTGTGTCTCCCTCTCTCTCTGCCCCCCCCCCCCCCGTTCATGCTCTGTCTGTCTCTCTGTCCCAAAAATAAATAAGCGTTGAAAAAAAAATTAAAAAAAAAATGCTTGTAACACTGTTAAGAGAGGCCACAGTATCTTGTGGTTTAAATCAACTTCAACTCTGTCATTAATTGGGGAAAGTAAAGTGCTTTCAAATATTTTGTTTTATAATTAGAAAAGTCCTCATTTCCATCTTTATTTGCTTTCTAACCTATTCTGAAGACTGTAAAGATATGGCTAAAATTTCTGGTTCTAAAATGGTTGGAGCTAGAGAGGAGAAGGAGGCAGTCCAACTTCTTTCTCTAAAAACGGCATGTGCCAAACGAGTTGTAGAGAGAATGAGGCCTGGCTGGGTCACCTAGGGCTGGGCTGAGGAGAAAGGGGACTAGACTTGAATGGGGCCTTGAAGAAAGGGCACTGGTCAGATAAGGTAGCAGGTTGATAAGGATGTGACAGAACTATTTAAATCATTTCAGTAAGAGGAAGGATAACTAAATTAATCCAGGTTGTGTGGATTGGGCCCTAAAGGTTGATACCCTGTCAGTGTTGCTATAGGTTCCCTTGGGAGGTATTTTGGCTCTGGATGAAGTTCTATTGTTGACTTACAGCTTATAATATTCAAAGGCTTAGCAAGAAAACTGACCAATAAAAAGGGACAGGATAACCAATGGATTTGTAGGCTGGCATATAGGGAGTTTCTGTTTTATCCCTGTTAATGGAATAAAATTATGATGTTTGGCTACAAATGATAAGCCAATGTAAAAGTGGCTTAAGTAGAGAAGTTTATTTCCCTCTCATATAAAAGTCCAGAGGTGAGGGTTCAGGGCTGATATAGATATTATGGCCCATGATATTAGGGAGCTGGTTTTGCTGTTTTTCCATGTGTAGCCAAAGACTGTATGGTCCAACATGGCTACTCTGACTCTAGCCATAAAAATTGTTTCAGACAATGAGAAAGAGAGTAGAAAAAGGGTGGGTCAGGTCTGTACCAGTTAAAGACATTTCCAAGAGGCATCTGGCTGGCCCTGTTGGTTAAGCATCCAACTTTTTATTTCAGCTCAGGTCATGATCTCACGCTTTGTGAGCTCCTTACTGTGGAGCCTGCTTGGGATTCTCTCTCTTTCCCTATCTCAATGCACCACCACTGCCCCCCCCCCACCTCTCAAAAAATATATAAATAAATAAAGCATTTCCAAGAAAATATGCCCAATATATGTGTCTAAATAATTTTCCAGACTTAGTTATCTGGATATACCTAGTTGAATGATCATCCAGAAAGTATAATTTTTATTTGATGTCACCGTGTGCCCAATTTGGGATTTCCATTAGGGAAGAAAGGAATAAAGGAATAAAGAAAGACTTTGCGGGGACAACTAGCAGCCTTTGTCACAATCACCTCAGCCATGGGCATTTGGTTTTCTTAGTCATTTGATAATTTTGAACAGTATATTTGCATTGTAATTTTTCTGTCTCTCATTTTTTTAAAATGTAGTTTATATACAATCATATATTATTTTCAGATGTACAACGTAGTGATTCAACAGTTATATGCATTATGAAATGCGTACCACAGGTAAGTGCAGTTACCTTCTGTCACCATACAGAACTATTATAATATTATTGGCTATGTTTCCTATGCTGTACTTTTCATCCCTCTGATATATTTATTTTATAACTGGAATTTTGTACCTCCTAATCTCCTTCACCTATTTCTCTGATCTCCTCATCCCTCCCCTCTGAAAACCACCAGTTTGTTCTCCATATTTGTGAGTCTGTTTTTGTTCATTTTTTGTTTTTCATATTTCAGAAATTACTGAAGTCATATGATATCCATATTTTTCTTACTTATTTCACTTAACATAATACCCTCCAGGTCCATGTTGTTGTGAGTGGCAAGATTTCATTCCTTTTTATGTCTGAGTAATACTCCATTGTATATATCTACCACATCTTTATCCATTCATCTATTGATGGACACTTAGGTTGCTTCCATATCTTGGCTAATGTAAATAATGCTACAATAAGCATAGGGCTGCATATATCTTTTCCAATTAGTGTTTTCATTGTCTTTGGGTAAATATCCAGTAGTGGAATTACTGGATCATATATATTTCTATTTTTAATTCATTGAGGAACCTCCATACTGTTTTCCACAGAATAGTTGTACCAATTTACATTCTGCGATGCAATTTTTAAAATTAGACTAATATTAGAATTTGTTTTTATTTTATTCCTTTAACGTACTTCATTTAAGCAGTGCAGAATTAAGACTAAAATTTCATATAGAATCTTTATATTCAGTTTCTTCCAGAAATCTAACAGTCATAAAATTCTCACTCAACAGTATTCTTTCATTGTGATGGTATCCAAGTTATGCTTTCAGATGAACATATGAAACAAAATTTATCATAGTGCTGACACTTTGTAAATTATTGTCTTCTAGTTTTTCCAGCATCTGTTTGTCAGCCTAGGAAAAAAAGTAAGTAGGACATACTCCCCACCTCAAGAATTCTATTTAGTTCAACAGGCATGGGGTGCCCAGAGTGTTTGTGTCACAGTGCTAAGCCCTGTGTTCAGACGTAACTAGGGTGAGATCCCTGTCTTTGGGAAGATCTCCAATGATGAGGGAGGCAGTGGCAAGCAAAGCCATAGAATTCCATGTGGTAACATATATACAGGAAGTCATAGGAATGTATATACAGGAATGTAGGAAACTGTTACGCAGGTAAGTACAATCTCTTAAATACCTGAATAAGGTTATATCCTAAATGAGGGAGTATCCAATATTTTAAAGACATGAACTTTCTTCTTAGGAAAGGTAGAGTTAATTTTTACCTCTCAGCCAGTATTACAATTTTAAATTGACCATCATTGTCCTTGGCACTTCTTTATCTTCACTTCCACAGGAACCAATGCCTCATGTGTTTTTAGGAACTGTCCTCCCACTTTCAGACCACGGGGGAGGGTGTGAACTTGATTTTTCTCCTGTGCCAATTCTGGGTTGGGCACTGACTCAGACTCTGTTCAGTGAAGCCGTCCTCCTGCCCATTGAGACTGGTATGAGAATGGGCATCTCACCTAAGCAAAGCCAAAGAGACTTGAGAAACTTTCATTGGATAACGTACAGGTGAGAGGTGAGGTAGTTTTCTGCTAATCTAAGCAGCTCAGGGTAGGTAAGTGTGAATTTGCCAAGTGTTCACCATTTGAAGAAAATCTGCCCAGTGAGGAAGTGAACCAGGACAACAGGATGAGGAGAGCCAAAGACTGGGTCTGGAGGTATGAGTGAATCCATAGATTTAGCTATACCCAGAGCCAATTTTAGCTTCAGTATTTTCACTTCCATGTGAGGGGAAACTTTTTTAGGAGACTTAAACCAGTGTAAACTGGGTTTCCGTATTTGCAAACAGAAGAGTTCTGAAAATACATGGAGGTAATAAGAATATAATGACTGAAATGGCTAGCACCTGGTGTGAGGTTTAAGAATCCCTAACTCTGGGGGCGCCTGGGTGGCGCAGTCGGTTAAGCGTCCGACTTCAGCCAGGTCACGATCTCGCGGTCCGTGAGTTCGAGCCCCGTGTCAGGCTCTGGGCTGATGGCTCAGAGCCTGGAGCCTGTTTCTGATTCTGTGTCTCCCTCTCTCTCTCTGCCCCTCCCCCGTTCATGCTCTGTCTCTCTCTCTGTCCCAAAAATAAATAAACGTTGAAAAAAAAAATTAAAAAAAAAAAAAAAAAAGAATCCCTAACTCTGATTTTTTACATATGGATTCCAGGCAGTGTTCCTTGTAAATATGTTTTTTTTTTTGTTTGTTTGTTTGTTTGTTTTTTATAGAGGCAATGATTCTATGAAAAATAGTTTGTTGAAGAGCACTGCTAATTATATCAATCTCATGGGGCTACATTTTGTTAAAATCTCCGAGAAATCTTGCAGAGGACTAAAACTAGCATCCCTAATTTAACTTGTCCATAGACACCACTTTTCTTCATAAACTTCTATTTTGAGACATATAGTTTTAAAAATTTTGCTCTACACTTTTACCTGGAGAAAGATTCTGGGTCACAGGTCAGAGATAATATTTAGACAATATTTAAGCATTTTGTGGCCTTGGAGTTTGATTCCTAGATTGATAAAAACGAAAAGGAAATCTGTCATAATCACCTAGACAACCTTTCTTCATAAAGCCTAAGCCTTGTTAATATATTTTGTTGAACTTTGGGAATGAATGTCATAGCTGTTCAGATTTGTGACATATTAAAGATGACTATTATTCTGGATAATGAACATGCTGCCACATAAAGTCAGCTGGAAAGGTGAAGTTCATCACAAAATTGTCTGAAAGATTCCAGTCAGACTTTGGCTTAACTCTGACACCGGAGTACTAAGCCACAGTTTGAAAAATAGAATAATTCCTTTTGTTATCGTTGGAAAAATTCCTATGTTTTAAAATGATTTAATTGTGTTTTCAATTTACTTCACAACAAGCCTGATACAAAGCAGGCAGAAAGTAACATTGGAATTAGAGCATTTATTCTCATTTATATTCTTTTTCAGTTATTTCCTAAATACATATAGTGCTGTAAAAGAAACAAAGCCTAATAATTATAGTCAACTACAACAGCAACTGTACCACATGAGCTCTTTTATTTGATAGTGAATTATATAAAAGATTTCAAATACGGTATAGGTGTGAAATTTGCAAGGAAAATGATTTAAAAGACTGTAAACAATATAGGATTATGTTATAGTTGAATCATTAAACTCTTACTTAGACTCCTTCTGAAATGAGGTATATTAAGTGATCAATTACAAAATTACTCAGGAAGTTGTAGGAGTTTCATTAGCAGTTTGAAGAGTCAGAATGTGATCCTCACCGCCTTGGATTCTTTCTCTTCATCAATGAGGCCCTACCCTGACTACTCGAAATAAAACCGAAGCATCTCTCACCGACTGCACCCTCTGATTCCTCTTCCCCAGCCCCACTTTTGTTCCGATGGCATTTGTCATTATAGGATATGCTATATCACTTAGGTATCATTATCTTTTCTTGTCTAGAATATAAGCATGGAAGACGCTTGGACATTTGTTTGTTTTGTTCACTGTTGTGTCTCAGTTACCTAGAACAGTGTCTGACTCCTCATCAGTGTGCAGAAATACTTCATGCTTCAATGACGGAATGAACAGAGGGTACTTTATAAATGCCTGTTCAATACTGTTTGTCCTCACAGTTTCTGGAATAATTATCTGATACAAATGTGCCTTGTGCTTAAATCAGATTATGCTCGCTGATGAAGGTGAGAGGCCCATGGAGAACTCTCCTTGCAGTATCTTCAGCAACGCCTAAAATTAAACCATTAGTAGATATCTTCTTTTCTTCCTTCTCCTTTTTTTAACCAAATAATTTTTTTTAGGGAGGTGAGGTATTATAAAATTGAGATGCCTTTGGGAAGAGTAACACATTCCATGCCTAACATCTTTATGAGATCACTACCTATCATTTCTGCTGTTACCCTCTTGATTCAAGCCAGAGGTATCTCCTCTCTTAATTACTGAAGTCGTATTCTAACTGGGTGCTGTTCTTCCACTGTTATCCCTGTGAAGTCTCTTCTTAGCACAAAACTAAGAATCATTCTTTTGAAATTACCACAGTTGATGGGTCTCCTATGCTCCAAACTTCCAGTGTCTCCTCATTTCTCTCATTTCAAAGGCATGAAATTATTCCATGGCCTGCACTGCCCCATGTAATCCGTGACTGTATCTCCTACACTTCATCTCTACACTTCCCTCTGCTGTCACCTCCTATCCTTTCTCTTGCTTACCATGTACTTCAAATGCACCTTAGGATACCAGCATCATCTGTTCCTTCTCTGCTCTTTATCCAGACAGCCTCCTGGCTAAGTCCTTGCCTCTCTGAGGATTTTGTGTACATGTTGCTTTCTCACTGAGACCTACCCACACTACGCTTTTGAAAATTGTCCCCTCTATTGCCATTCTGAAAGCCCTCTACCCTGCTCTACTTTTTAAATCTTTTCCATAGACTTAGAGACTTCTAACATCGTATGGAAGTTTCTTATTTATTAAGTTTAACATAAATTTGTCATCTCCCACCAGGATGTGGATTCCATGAAGGCAGAGATCTTCATTAATTAGGGTATAGGTCTACCCAAGTACCTAGAACAGCATCTAGCACATCAAGTCCTATTTTTAAAATGAATGGATATATAAGATTTCATTTGTGAAGGACAGGAAAATATTAGCAAAATATAGAAGCCTTGGAAGCCTTGAAAACATAGGCAATAACTGAGAAAGAAACCATAGAGGGTAAAGGGTTTTCATGCACCTGACCTGTCAGCAGACCCTCTTGGGCCAGTCTGGCTAGAAACTAACTTGGATCCCAAGCTTGTACTATGATTATCTGATCATTTACTAACTTTATTTTACCAAATCCCCTATTACATAGAAAGAAAATGAACGGTACTAAGCTTAGTCTCATGCAAGCTGTCATACAAAGGCGTGTTCAGGATCCAGTCGGTGTTAACATGCTTGTTTCCTAATAGGAACTCTTTTAACTCCACTGTTTTGAAAATGTTCAAACGTCCTTCAGTTATTACTCTTTGCTGATGACCTTTTTCTCAAAGTACACCCATAAGACAACTGCGGAGAGATTATCAGAAGCTTTGCTGTATCAGCACAATGCTATTGACTGCTGACAAGCCTGACAATAATTTGGGTCATGGACAGGCCTGAACCAGAGATTTAGAGAGAAATACCAAGCCTTAGTTGACATAAACAAGCCTTGCATTCTTACGGAAAACTCTACAGTAGGCAGTGTTTTGCCCAGGGTTGGACTGATTAAGAGATAAGAAGAAAACTAAGTTGGAAGGCCTGTATTTTCTGGAAGAGCTTTTGAGAACTACTGGTGGCAACTGTATTTGGGCTTTTCTAGAAGACCCTTCTAAAACTAGTAGAGAAGTTTGTCCTGAAAATTATTAAAGGAGTCCACTGGTGAAGAAACTATTAGCAGTGGTTACTTCTGGAAATATGCAGTTTTGGAGTAGGAGAAAGACTTTTCATTTTATACATATTTATACTGTTTGAATTTTTGTGGGGCAGTTAGATTGCTTAAAAATATCTGTCAGCATATTTTATGGTGAATTCAATAGCTAGTATGTGCATCTTGAATCCCATGGAAAAACTTGACTAAAATCATAAAACACACACACACACACACACACACACACACACACACACACACACACATGAAACCAAAAGCTTTTGTATTATGCTCACATCCTGAATCCTAAGGAAAGGGTCACCCTATATCCTATATTAGTGTATAGAGACACTAATAGAACTATAGAGACAGTTCTCATCTTGAAAATGGGCATTATGCTAAAATTTATTTATACCTTAGTTTGGAACATGAGATGCATTTTTTCCCTTTTTAATTAACTTTGCACAGGTAATCAAATTCCATTACAAGTCTCTATGTAACTCAAGAACAAACATGTTCACATATCTGTAAAGAAAAGTGTCGGTAAATCTTAAGTTCTAAGCACATATCAACCATGTCTCAATGAAAGGGAAGGATTTTGGAGCTCCCACGTGGAGAGCCAGGGCTCTAACTGCCTCGCTTCATTCCTGTAAGCAGGATGGTGGTGTCCTTTCTTTGGTTCCCACTGCTGAAAACAGGAAGGCTTCCAAGAGCTCAGTCTTTCCTGAGATGATGTTTTCTGGACCAGAGCAAAGAGCTCTGGCATGGGCAGATGATCTCAGATGGTATGAGAATGTCAGGCAGAACTCAGTCCTGGGAACCTGAGAGCAATGAAAACCAGAGGGGTGGGGCCTGGGGCACTCAGCATGTGCAATGTCTGGGTGGAATTTACCTTTCTTGACCTTCCATATCCTCCATTTTTACCACTGCTCACCTTCTTGTGTTTGGCTGGGCAGAGAATGAGAATCAGCAATTCTAACTGCCCTCTGAGACAGCAGGACAGGTTTCTCTTGCTCTTTCCTTCCTCCTTTTCTTGCTAAGATGAAGAAACCAATACCAGGATGCTAGGACCAGAGCAGGGATCATGTGTGAGGAAATAGCTGAAGAGGTCTTCCTTCCCCTTTTCATATTTCCTTCTGCCAGTGGAAGCTGCCAGCCCAAAATTTGTATTCAGTATACTAAGAGGGTCAGAGGAAAATCAAAGACTAGTCATGTTACATGTCTACAGGTAGGAGTGGCTTCATCAGAGGCCATGAACCAAGCAGTTCTCTTGTGGAAATGCTATTTTACATGCAAATAGAATCATACCAGGACAGAAACATATACTCGTGAGTTGATGAGATATAGTTGTGAGATGATATAACTTCCCATAGATTTTTTTATAGGCAGAAAGCATCATGAAATAAAACAAATTGTTCACGAATTGTAAATGTGAATAAATAAATGAGCCTGGAAAAAGGACTCGGGTAAATGTTCCAACAGGCTTTTATCCTTTGTATAAAGCAATCATCTTGGAGAAACTGATGGAAGTCCGTTGCTTGACTGATGTAAAATTGAGGATGATTAAGACGATATAATGTTTTCTTCTATTTCATATTCTTTGAATTTCAGTGGAAATGCACTCCATATGTTACAAGAATTGCATAGTAAACATATTTTACTTGCTTTTATTTTGGATATTGTTACTTTTAAATTATTGAGAGATTATGAAATGCTATTTTAATATTTTATAATGTATTATAGGGTTAAAAACTTAAGTCAATTTTAAAAGCCAGCTTTAAAAATAGAAGAGTAATTTTAATATTTACATTACCTCTGCCATTCACGATCACAGATTAGGATTGGAATATACCGGAATAATAGCATATAGTAATATTGGAAAACAGTAGCAGAATCATAACAGTGAGTCTGTGTGAATCACATGTGCATGTAAGTTAAAAAAAAAAAAAAAAACATTACCATTATCTTGCCTGATGGAACAAAAAATACTTAAATATTTATTAAGAAAGCCATCATCCCAGGAATTAGATACTTGTTCAGTACATCTTATCCTTCTGGAGCATCTGTTTTCCTTGGGAAATGTTAATACTATAATGACGATTCTAAATGATATCATTTATTGAGCATAAACCTCCCATGACAAAACTGTATGTATTACTGCTATTGATTCCCACCTTCCTGCTTCTCCAAGATGAAAGCTATAGACAAAACCGTCCACTAAGCTTCCTCCTACTTACCTAAATAACTGTTAACTTGACAATCTAAGATACCATTTGTTAATATCAGAGAACCAATATAAGGGAAGTTAGTATTAATGTTTACTGTTGAATGCTTTTGTTCTGTGATAATCACACTTACGGTATTCACAAAAAGGTGAAAATGTATTAACTCTATAAATTTCTGACCACAATTGGAATCTGGAGGTTGTGCCTAAACTGTTAAGTCTTGCTAAAGTTTACCTGTGAACTTAGTTTTAATGTTGAACTATATACAACTGATGTCAGACATAATTTTCAGGTTTATTTGGATAGGGAAGAAGAAGAAGCAAAAGGATTAGCCCATGGAAACACTGGCTAATGAGTGAATGTGTTTGAGAGAAAGAGAGAGAAAAAGGAAAAAATAAAAGGAAGAAAGAAGGAAGGGAGAGAGGGAAAGAAAGATAAAAAATTTTTTTTTAAATGTTTGTTTTTTTTTGAGAAAGAGACAGAGTGCAAATGGGGAAGGGGGAGAGAGAGAGAGAGAGCAAGCAAGCACGAGCAAGGGACAGGCAGAGAGGGAGACAAGAATCCAAAGCAGGCTCCAGGTTCTGAGGTGTCAGCACAGAGCCTGATGCGGAGCTTGAGCTCATGAACCATGAGATCATGATCTAAGCCGAAGTCGGATGTTCAACTGACTGAATCACCTAGGTGCCCCAAGAATGAAAATTTTTTAAAGGGCTACTTTGTTATTTAACATGAGAATGGTCTTGTCTGTGCTAGATGAAGACATTTTCCCTTGGTCTTGGAAAATTCTGGTCTATGAGAGTGAATTGTAGAGACCTGCTTTAGTTTTAAATAGCTATAATTATTTCTTACTCTGCAGATTGGTCTTGGGATATTGAAAACACCAAATATGAGATACTATTGAACCACCCTCACTCTCTCTCATAGGTTCTAGGACATTCTGTAACTTAGCTAGGCTTCTGAATTGTGACTTAGTTGCACAGTTTGGGATATACATTATGGCCAAGTAGATTTCTTCCAGGATTCCATCACTTCTAAAGAGTGAGAAGGGTTTTGAGCAAATACCCTTTGTGAAGACTTTTTAAATAAGAGGCATTCCTTAAAATTAGTCTGAAGTGAGAAGTATATAACCCAAAGATAAGCATGAAGTTATCACACTTCTACATATTTGTGATTGGCAAAACCTTCTGGAGACTGGCAGTATTTTAACAACTCTATTTTTATTAATTCTTATAGCTCCAGACAAATCTTTATTCCAAACTCTCTCCAAATAATATGGAAAATGTACATTGATTACATATTTGAGGACTATAAAATGTGGGGAATATTGTAATTTGGAACATCAAGAAATTCTCATGTAACTTTTTATAAAGACATACCATTTAAATATAGAAAATATGACATTGATTCCTTTGGTTGAACAAAACATTCACAAGACCATTGTTCAGGCTGAAAACAGAGCTGCAAATTTATAAAACCAACGTTCCTACCTACAGAGATAAAACTCGAAAATAATGTGGCGATAATTTCCGTAATGTTTGGTAAATTCAGCTGGAGTCAGAAGCAGAATGTTTATACCTTAAGAATTTACGAAGAATGTGTAAGTGCAAACTCATGTTCACATGACACTCTACTTAACAAATTCTTATGTGATAAAACCAGTAGGGGCAAAAAAGGGAAAGAATGTGAAGAGAACACAAAATGTCTTTACTTGACGCTTAACAAATTTAAGTGTCCTCTCCAGATTAGCAACCGATTCCCTCTTTGAGACATCAAAGACGGTATTCTGCCTTACATTTTTAGCACATCCAATAGAAAGGAAAAACAATGATAAATACTTTGAAAAAGCTGACGATATCCAATTATGGTATTTAGTTTGCTTTGGAAAAGGAAAGGAAATTAAAAAATATTTCTCCCAAATCTACTTTAATTTTTTTTCTGACAGAGGAGAAAATAATGGACTTATTCCAAGTTGCTAAAAAGTGTTATCAGATTACTGTCTGAACATGATACTGAATAATTTACAAGGGACATTTTCCATATTGATGATTCCTCTCCTCATTGTTTGGAATAATGTTAGTTCTCTTGATTTACTGTTGGTCCAAACACAAGTAGTTTAAAGCTGTCATACATGTACCCATAAACTAGTTTAAACTGATGTAAATTTGTGAAAGTTGAAAAATGTTTAAACAATGGCCGAAATTCCATTTTATTTTCCTTTGATCTAGAAACCTTTTCATCAAAAGACTAGCAATGACCTTCTGGGCTTCAGCCATTTCCCCCTGGAACTTGCAAACTGGGAGACCTTCTCTGAAAGCCAGTGTATTAAACCCTGACTATATAATTACAGCAGACCATGACTGATTGCTTCCAGAGCATTCTTCTAGCCACCACAAGCTGTAATATTTCATACGAAAACAGGAAAATCCTTTGCTCAATTAGGCTGGGACATACAAACATAGTCAAAGTGGCCACAGCTCATTGCTTCTGAGAGACCCTTTTTTTATCCAGCAGGGAACTGCTGCACCTGCAGCTGAGCCAAACAAGGCTCACATCTTTAGTTCCTTGATCCTTGGCCAGTTGACAGACCACATCTACCTTTGCTTCTAAACTCTTTCTTAAGTTTCTGGGCGTGTTTCCCTGCATTTCAGTTCTCACACTAATTCTGGGTGGCATTGTTATCTATGAAATGAACCGTCTACATCCCTAGATTCTCAGTTCTTCTCCCTCCACCCCGTTGACCTGCACATCTATGTTATTTTGTAAATCTACTCTCATAGATTTGCTACTTGCCATCACCTACACAATGTCACCTATGATGTAATACATTAAATCCTCCAGCTGGGTGACCATAACCTAATGCTTCTTGCCTCTCTCAGCCTTTCCAGCTCTCTTATTCTGAAATATATTGGGAACCTCTGGTTTCTATGCCTTATATATTTTTCTCTCTGGGTTTAACTCCTCCAGCATTCATCTCTTTCCTTGTTCTCCCTAACATCTGATAGGATTCCCTTAGCCACAGGCTCACTCATACCTGTGCCTGTTCTTTCCACCTTCTGTCTTGTTATAGTTACTCCACCTTCTTTTTCCAGCCAGTTCCTCCCATCTGATATATGGATCCCATTTCATTTGGCTTTCTCAGGAATACTGATCTATTGATCATGTTCCTTCACCTGTAGCTTCAAATGTCCCCTCTCACCTGCCTATTCTCTATCATATATAAACATCCTCAAGTCTCTTCTGTCTTAAAAATGATAGTCTTTCTGTCCCATACTCTCTTTCATCTATATTTCATCCTCCTTCTTTCCAGGAAGATTTCATAAAAAGATATTATACTTGCTGACTCTATTTTCTCATCTTTCATTATTTCTTGGAAATTTTTCTTATCACAGTCACCTATGGCATCTTTTTGACAAATGTGCTATTTTCGTAACTTTGACCCATTGACAACACTTGACACAGCTCATCCCTTACTCCTTAAAACACTCCCTTCTCAGGATTGCTAGGGCAATATTTTTGCCTAGAGTTTAGCCTGTTGCTCTAGCTGCTCCTTTTCAGTCTCTTTGAAGGTGTCAGTGATGTTATTTGTCTCTTAAATGCTAGGCCCTTTTTTCATCTCACTTTTCCTTAATGAGCTTAATGACTCCCATGGCTTCAAAGGCAAAATGGATGTTGACGTCTCCCAAGTCTATATGTCTGATTGCAGTCTCTTTCCTGAGATCCAGAACTGTGGATCCATCCACTTATTGGACATTTCTCATTGCATTTTGTATTGGCACTTTCAGATCAATTCATCCCAAATTGAACTTATCATCTACCGTAGAAAACTTGCTTCTCCAGAAGTATGTATTTAAGAGAACAGGATAGCTAACCATCCAGTTGCCCATACCTGAAATCGAATCCTACAAGCCCTCCCTTTCTGACCAAATGAGTTACCAGGTCTGTTGATTCTACATATATTTTTTTAAAGTTCTTATTTTATTTTTGAGAGGGAGAGAGTGTGTGTGTGCGAGTCGGGGAGGGGCATAGGGAGAGGGAGACATAGAATCCGAAGTAGGCTCCAGGCTCTGAGCTGCCAGCACAGAGCCCTACATGGAGCTCAAACTCGTAAATTGTGAGCCAAACTCAGATGCTTAACCGACTGAGCCACCCATTCCCTGCATTTCTACTTCTTAAATATCTTTCATGCTTGTCCACTAGTCCTAGTTCAATGTGAAGTTTTTCTGTCATTAAAACTTAACCATGGCTCTTCCTGCCTTGTTACTTTTCCATATTATAGATTGAAATCTTGCCAAATTCTGAGTATCTGATTATGTTACTACCTTGCTTAAAATCCAATGAGATTGCTACTATAAGATTTCAAACTCTTGCCCATGGCTTCAAAAGCTTTCTTTTGCTCGTATTTCACCCCTCTCCCTGACCCCATTCTCCATCCTTCAACCATACTGAATTAATTTCCTTTATCTAAAGGTGTTTGGTCTCTTGAAGGTCCAATTCTTTGTCTGTCATTCCCATTTTCTCTTCCTGTACATCTTCTTCAACGTTTCTCCCTCCCATTTCATGACTCAGTTTAAATGCAGATTTTCTCTGGGAAGACTTTCCTGATGCCTCCCCACCCCTCCCCCTCTCTTGATCCCCTCCATGTAAATTCTCTTTCTTCTTGTTTTTGAGATAAACTGATAAACACTATATTGGAATTTCATCTTATCTTCAACTTCTCTATATTGCAACCTCCACTAGTGTCATGATTTTATCTGGCTTGGTTAGCATTATTTCCCTAAAGACTAGCACAGGAACTATGTAATAAATTTTTGTTGCATAAACACATAATTGAGTATGTTAAATTTACTGAAGGTCTTTTATATTTTAAAGATGGAAGTCTATAAAGCTGCTTGTATGCTCCCTGCTTTCCAGGAGTTTATAATTAAAATAGGAAAATAAACCTATACTCCTCATCCTTCCCAACAGGAACTCAAAACAAGCCTCACTGTGCCATTGACCTTTAAATTCAGTGACAGTTCAAGAATGAGATAAGGCAGGAGGGGAGATGGAGATCAGATTATCTATGGCCTTGAAGTCAATCATTGAGTTTCGGTTTGAAGCAACACTGTATTCTTCAAGTAACATTAGAACTGTAAGATATCAACTTGAAAAAAAAAAAGAAAGCATAAACTCGTTTTAGAAAGATGATAGGCCAGCATCATTCTTCTATTTCTCAAAATTGCTTATTTGTATTTCGTCTACAAAGTCTGTTGTTGATAGTCACCTATAGGTCTTGGACATAATTACATTCCTTTGGAGGAATCACCATATTGGCTAGGTTATGGTTGATCACATTTCAATAAAGCAGAGGATTTAAGGAGACATTAAAGAAGTCATCATATCTAGCCCCTCGGAAAGGACAATCATATAACTTCATACCATCCAGCTTTAACAGAGACCAGTGTATGTTTGATATTGGCATTAATATAGCTATTATTTCAGGGAGTGCATAGCAATACTTTTATTTTCCTTTTTAAAAAATATTTTCATAAAATTGTCTTTTCAAAGTTTAGCATTCACTTAATCCTGTGTATTCTTGAGCTTTAAGATAAACATCTGTAAAATGGAGTTAATGATGGTATGTACTTGTAAGGTTATTGTTGAGAATTAAATGGATTAGTCAGTGCTTTTCATCCTTACTTTAGATCCCTTTATTGTATAAAGAAACTATTTCACTAGTTACCCAGTATATAAGCGATAATGAGGTAATGAACCCCAGTTCATTACTCCAGTAATGAGGTAGTTCATGCTGGGTCCAGCCTGAGGTTTCTGATTGTCCCAGGACCTGTCTGGCTACACTGAGGCTGCTTGGAAATGATAATCTTTGGAAGTACATGAAACTCACTGGAGGCACACATTTGGAAAACCCTGACTTCTTAAAGCTCTTAAAATTATTAAACATAATGAGTGCTCAGCTATTACTGTAGCTTTACAATAACTTTCTAAACATGAGGCAGGGTACGTACTATCACTATTTTGTAGATGAGCATCCTGGGGCTTGAGGAGATGTGTGATGTAACCAACAATTTCTTTTAAGAGATAAATGATTTTGAGCAGAAATGAGACCCCAAAACGTCCTCTCCCCAGCTCTTATCCCAACCAAGCAAAAAGACATATGAGGATTACATAGAAGTAAATTAAAGTTAGACATGAAATTTTTAATACACGTACCCAAGTTGAAATTTACTCCTATTGTTTGGTATATCTAGTGTCCCTTCTGGTGGTCGTGTGCTCTGTTTTACAAAATGTGGAGAACATTTTGTATCTTGTACAAAATACAAGAGAACCTTGATTCTGTGGGGATGCTTGTCAATTACATGTATTCTTTGGACAATGATGTATTACCAACTGGATAGAGTTAAATGTGTTAAGCACACAGAGAAAAATCACTAGTGATAAAATATGCTCATATCGTTTCAAGAAGCATTTATCTATAATTTGGTCATGTTGTTTTATTCTTCTGCTTCTCTAGAGAAAAGTTCTTTAAACTTGACCCACTTTTTCTTAATTCAGTGAAGTGGTACTAATTTTATCACATCAGGGTTTGGGGTTTCTTGAAATGGAACTAAGGGGCATAATGAAAATATATGCGCACACACACACACACACACACACACACACACACACAAATTCTAAGGTAATTTATTCCGAGGACAAGAATTAAAACACTTGTGTTAATACAAATGTGCAAACACTTCAAAAGAAAACACAAAGAAAGTAGCCTGGCCAATATTCATCAAATTATATGTAAACTACTAAGACATTTTGCAAAAATAGGGCAGAGTTATATAAATTAGTTGAATTATGACATAGTTATTACCCCAACTTTAAAAATGTTACGAATTTTGCCAACTTTAAAAATTTTATGAATTTCTTAAAAAATATTCCCAGTACTTCATTAAATGCTTTTTAAATAGGACCTAAAACATCATTTTACAAAGTTAGTATTTGAGTAGTTTTCTGTTGACTCTGTACTGTTTTTTCATATTTTAATTAAAATCTGATAAACAACTAATGTAATATGAAATTACATTAGTAGCAAATTGTCATTTTTCTTGATGAAGTTAGGTATTGCCGAATAGTCATGAAAGACTGAAAAAAACCCACAAACTTAATAGATAAGTGGATTAATAAGCTATATTAGGCTGGAAGACACTTACCGGGACTTGATGTAAAATGCCTTTCTATACTGGTAATTTACTAAAATAGTCTTCCTGCTTATATAAGATAGGGTAACATTAGAAGAAAACCTTAATAGAGGCACTTGGGTCACTCAGTTGGTTAAGCATCCAACTCTTGATTTTGTCTCAGGACATGATTTCACGGTTTGTGAGATTGAGTCCTGCATCAGGCTCCATGCTGTAAGCACAAAGCTGGTTTGGAATTTTCTCTTACTCTCTCCCTGCTTCTCTCTCTCTCTCTCTCTCTCAAAATAAATAAACATTAAAAAAAAGAAGAACACCTTAATATATTTGGCTTTTAGTAGGAGACTTAAAAATAGCCTAAATACTCAAACTAGCCTCCTAATTAGCGTTCTTATTAAGATACTAAAGAGCAGGAGTGCCAGCTCTCTCTGGTCTCTGCCACTACAAGAAAGTGATCATCTGCAAACTGGGAAGGGAGCCCTCACCTAACAACACGTCCACTACAATCTTTATCTTGGACTTCTCTGACTCCAGTACTGTGAGAAATAAAGATTTGTTGTTTATATAACGCATTCTTGTACTCTGATCATAGCAGCCTGACCTGAGACCTCTATATAGGGGACAGAAGGGGTGTGGGCTTTGGAGCTTGTCCTATTTCTGGGTTTCTCTAGTGCCTGGACATTTAAATAAATATCCATTTAGTGATAAAGAACAAATCTTAATAGTGGATATGAATACTCACCAAATAAACTGCAGAGTCATTACAATAAAATTAGACTCCCCAAAGAGAAAATCACATAATTCTCAGATGCAGAAAACCTTTAACACTATTTATAACAGAAGCATCTGGCAATACCCAGATGTTCTACCACTTGCCTCTAGAAGAAAAACCAACCATAATTCAGTGAAATATTATTAGAAAACATAATTTGAGTGTTTTTCCCCTTGAATGACTATTGATTGAAACAATGCAGAAATATATTCTACATAGATTAACTCAATTTTAAAAAAAGTATATTATGTGCAAAATATGTGCAAAATTCTAGCAGGCATTGGGGAAAATCTAGAAATGGATAAAATATTATCTTAAAATTATTTTTTGTTGTTGAATTTGTATGGTGTCTACGTAGGCTATGTATAAGTAATAGAGAAAGAAGAGAAACTATTTCCTGTTTTTGATAAGTTTAAAAAAAACACATGCCTTAATTAATGTATTTCATCATAAGCAAGTGCTGATTTATTTTAGGTTCTTAATATAAAATGAATATAAGTAAATATCAAACACTCCAGGAAAGCTTAATATTTCATTTACCTGTAAGTATTAATTGCTTTATTAATGGTTTGGTCCTTTAAATAAACTACATCCATACACATATTACCCTAAACTGTGCTATATTAACGAGAAATATTAATGATAACTTTAAAAGCCTTGAGTAATTGATTTATAATGATTCTAAAACTGGTTTACAGTGGAGTTTATTTTATTACTAACTACTTTTCTAAACATTCTATTCATAAGAACATTTCCCAAGTTTTAGTTTTTATCTGTTAATCAAACATAGTACTAATAGTGTGCATGTTAGATAATACATTACTAGGCCTGAATAATTTTAAAAAAGATGGCTAATTCTCAATATGTTTCTACTAGTTTCCAATAGAGAGTTCTTATCAAAGTACCGTGTAGGTATTAGAAATACTGTATAGGTATTGGCCATGACAAAGAGAAGTTTTTTCAATGATAATATTTGTTGTCAGGACCTCCTTTCTCCTCCATTTTCTGTAACAAAGTTTTATAATTTTTCATTATGTGGAGTATGAATTGTACAGTGTGATGGTCAGTCAAGAACTTATTTTGCTCAGTATGCTTTTGAGTATACATCTTGCTGTGTCTGTATATGATTCCAAGTCTACAATCATCTCTCCAACTTTCTCAGATATCTAAGGATGAGGAAAACCAAAAATGTTATATGTAAGATGTGGCTGAGAGAATGTCCAAAGGTAAATTGCATACAATACTGTGCAAACTCATCTTCAAGGCAGACAAGCCAGAATATTGAAAAATTGGAAGTCGTCTGCATGGGGAAATGAGAATATAAACTCTGCCTGGGGTGGGGAGTTTCATAGCTGGTTTCAAGAGCTCTGATGAAGAATTTGAGCAAGGCACTCCAAGGCAAAACAGCTCCATGAATTGGAAGTTTGAGACCTATACTTACAACCTATTCATCTGCTTTTCGGCCCGTGAGTCAAGCTTCCAGACTTGTCTTCATCATCTGTAGAAATCTTACATCATCACTAAGCAACTCAAAGGCACACTGTAAAGTTCCTTTTGCAAAAAGGAAAGCATTAAACACCCTGTAAAGGATACTGGAACCTCTCTTGGTTCTCCTCCAACTAATTCTTTACTAGTTTGGGTAAATTAGAAAGTGAAGGAACCCAAATTTGGGTTTCAAAAGTCTAATCCAGGAAACTGGTTAGAGCCAGGAAATCTTGTCAGTTCTTTGCCCTGACTCCTCCTCCATTTACAGTCTCTCATTTGTTCCTTCTACATTACTTGGAACTCTTAGCCATTACGGGGCAAACAGGAGATAACAGTTGGCCAGCATACTTCAGGGTTTCCCATTCTAGCTTGGAACTGAGGTCTGGAGGTAGAAGTTCCAAATGTTTATCCTAAAGGAAGAAGATTTACAGCCTTGTTTATATTTGCAAATTGACAATAGCATGCATGTATAAAAACAAGTCTACACACACACGTTCACAAACACAAAAATAGGTATCTTTTTGCTCATGGCTATCTTCATGAACAAGCACATTTTCTTTACACTCACATTTAATTTTCTCATTCTAATTTCTGATTAATATTCATAGTACATAGAGAATCAAGGTATATACTTTTAGACTCACAACTGGAAATTCTTGCTTCCAGAAAAGAGCAGCAGTATTCAGAGAGCTGATACCATTGTGGGATCAATCTACTTTCTTTTTTAAGAGCTCAAAGTATCTAATATACCTACAGATGAGCTGAGAAAAGCATTTACAAGGTGAATTACCTTTTCTATGTATGTTGCTTTGAATTTGTTTTAGTGAATCAAGCCCATTGCTTCAAAGACTTGCAATAGTGTGGGACATTGTTTCTTTTGTAAAGGATTAACTAGCCCAGCATCTTGTGATTTAAAAGGTAAGCTAATTATTGTTTTGGATATTAAAAGTATGACTCCATGAACCTAAAACTTAGCAAAGGAGAGGTTACAACAATTGCAAATGTACTAAGAGACAAATCTAGTGCTCTGATTTACTTTTAAAGTCTTAAATATTCAACATATTTGTAGATTCATATGGCAAATTTGCAAAGGTACACTGGGAAGCATGTGGAAAAAAGCCATTCAGAGGGGAAAAATCACTCTCAGGTAAATTGTAATTACTACTCTGACTTCTGGGCAGTAAAGTCTTTCCCCAGACACTGCAGCAGATTCATCAGTGTGGGCCCATTGTCCCTGTGGGCTGGAGAAGAGCAGTGTTGTTTGGGTGAGTTACTGAGGGGACATCTGTGAAGTGACAGATGTCTGGTGCCTGGGCAGTGCTGGGTAAGCCCATGTTTTGTTCATGAAGCAGCCTCTCTGGAAAAAAAAAATCATTTTATACTTGTCTTTGCAGAACCTGGAATCACACTTCTCTTTAAGTGGTACGTGATTTATACATTAACCTAAGTAATTTTCCTCTTTTCTCTTTATTGCGAAAGTAATTCCAATAGACACTCCGTGGACTAACTCCCCTTTTTGAGGTTTTGTTTACTTACTTCAAACGAAGTGTGTAGCAATGTGGGTTTTTTAAAGGTCAGTTCTCAGGAAGATGAGGAGAGTTTAGATTCTAAATACATTTTCAATACCTGAAACGTCTGTTCTTCCCTTTCATTCCTGAAACCCCAACTAGACCCGAGGCCTCGTTTCTATGGCTTGCAGCCCTTGTCAGAGTTATTTCGACTACAAACAGACTTTTCAATTCTCATGCTTTTGTGCTAGCCTCATAGTTTTAAGCCTTATCTTGGGCTTTTCTTCTTCTTCTCTTTGATCCTATGCCAGAAAAATCTTAAAAGGCAAAGTGAATTTGTGGTGTTTGCTCATTTTTAACTTTGCAGTTCTAAGACAGAAATATCAGAAGCATCAGAAACCTTTACCCCGGTACAAGTGACAGTCAATGACGGCAGAAAAACACACGACGCGGATTTATTTTCAGGGATATACATATCAATATAACGGCAGATGTGTGTGTATTTCTGATGTTACCTGCATTTCTACTGGTGAAAACTTCAAAACTGAAAGCTAATGTAGAGGTGGGGTGAGCAACATTATACAAATTAGAAAATATTTTTAAAAGAACAGAGTTGGGTTTTTCAGTTTGTGCTAGAGTTTGGAGGAAGCAAATGTTGACGATGCCTTTTTTGTCAAAGTGTAAAGTTCCTATAGAAACAGACAAACTATGTTTTATATAAAGAAGCTCCTTTATATAAAGAAAACTCGTGCGCAATTTCTTTTTGGCGATGTTTTAAAATTATCACCGAGGGTGTCAGGAATAACAAAGGAGAGTACTAGTTGGATATATTATACCCAATTTAGCATGGGAAATGTAGCCAAATTGAGGCAAATTGAAGTTAGCACTGAGTTGTTTTTTTTTTTTCCCTCCTTGTATATATCATTTGGAATTTCATTTTGTCTTCTGCCTTTCAGAGGAAGGAGGGGAGCCAGGTAGTGTATTTCTTCATAATAAAGTTTTGTAAATTAAGGCTTACCTGAATTTAATATTTTTGGGCTTTCTGAGTAGCAGGTCAAAGTCTGAGCTCTGAGTTGGGCAAGGAAAACAAGAGGGATGCTGTTAGGATGGTTTCAGATCTCCCACTAGTCCTGTGTGATTTGTACAGCCTGAGAGCAGGCTGCCACCTGCTGCTATGAAACAGAGAGGCACGTGGTCTGCAGGGTTCCCAGCATCTTCTTATTGGCCTCCTACTCGTCAAATCCCCACTGGGACATTAGTCCAATTGTGACCTTCATTTTTTTTTAGAGATCGATCTATTCAGAGAGTAGGAAAATAAATCAAAAAGAAAAACCTTGAAGGATCCTAAAATGCTAGCTCTTAAAGGAAGAAGAAAGAAGAGGTTTTAGTTTCAGGAGTAATTTGAATAAAGACCTAGCCTAGTGATTTCTACAGAGCCCAGTGAGCAAACACTCTTAGGTACAGAACAGGAATTGGTTTTTAACTGCGGCATAAGAGCTATGCAGAGAAAGATCTAAGAGCAAGAGTAAACACCTCCACAAAGCTTTGGCATAACTGCCCTTGTCAAGGAGATAATATGTATCCATTTATAGGAAAAGAGTCAGCTGCAGACTCACAAGGGGCGTTTTGTATCTTCCTCTAGATTACTGCTTGGAGCTGATCTTTGGGTATTGTTTGTTGATTTTCTTTTTTAAGATCTTTTTAAGATCTTTACTAGCTATTTGTACTACGATCCAAATTTTGATTTTAAAAACCAAAAAGGCTAAATGAACCATATTTCAGTGGTGGAAAGGTAAAATGTCAAAATAATTATTTTCTTTCTTCATTCATATATGAAATTACATGACTGTGAGACTTATTTTTGGTCATGAATTTGATTTTAATGTTTTTAAGGCTCTCAGGTAAAGCCGTTTCAGAGACCCAAACTGCTGACATTTAGGCAAATACAGAGGCCAGTGGGTGATGACAGTTAGTTTTTATAATCGAACATGGTCCTAGATATTCTCAAGTCTGATTGCCTAAGGAGGATAACAGGGCTCAGAATAGTGAAGTGAATACCCTATTGTCACAGACCTACATAGAGCACAATGGTGGACAAGTGTCCTATCTCCTGAAATTCAGAGCCTTGTTCTTTGTACTGTCCCATGGTTCCCCTCAAAGTACAAGGCATGGTGACTGGGGAGTCATGTTCCTTTATGAACATGGTGCTTCTAATGATTAAAGGGATCAAGGCTTACCCTTAAGTAATGGTTTACAGTGGGAGAGACCAGGTGGATTTTCAGATTTGGAGAAGAAAAATTTTTCTTTCTAAAAAAAAAAAAAAAATCCTGTAAAGTTGCCCTTTGAGGAATACAGAGGAATAACAACAGTAGGCACCTTTACAAGACCTGAAGCAAATCTTCAAAATGACACTGTATTGGGTCAGCCTTGAAACACCTTAAAATTTTGTTCATTCTCTTCATGGGCTAGTGTGCATGTGTTCTTGTCTATGAGAATATCCAATTCTGCCACAAAACAACACAGATAAGCTGTATGAAAGTCATAAATGTGTTAAGTATAAACAAATAGTAGAGCATGTATTAAAAAGGTTAGGTGGACTGGAGATAATTAATATTCATGAGCTACTGATTTATGCATGAGGCATCTAGCACTATTTATGATACACAAAACATACAAGAGATACTAATTACTTAAGGTACACTAAATATACATGGATACTCAATATACATGAGGTCTTGATTGGCCACTCATTGGTGACACCATTTTTGTCCCATGTGCCTTCTACCCAAGAAACACAAACCCATGGTTGTTCACCAGGTTAATTGTTTACCAACTATGGCCAGATATGATTGTCCCTATGTCTTGCCAGTGTGTATTATTGGGTCAGGACCACTTCAATCCAGGATTTTTTTTTTCATATTTCAACATTCTTTTTTTAATGTTGGTTTAGTTTTGGCGGGGGGGGAGATAGAGAAGATAGACAGGGAGAGAGGGGGAGGGGCAGAGAGAGAGGGAGACAAAGAATCCAAAGCAGGCTCCAGGAACTAAGCTGTCAGCACAGAGCCGGACGCAGAGCTTGAACCCATGGACCATGAGATCATGACCTGAGCCAAAGTTGGACATTTAACTGACTGAACCACGCAGGCGCCCCTCAACTTTAATTCTTTAAATACACCGTTGGAGTGGTTTGGAGACTGATGTGGCAGAAAGAAGGAGAAGATACATGAACACTGTTATAGTACAGGAGGAAACTAATATGCTATTCCAGATGTAAAAGAATAGAATAGTTCATAGACCAATTTAAAATGCTCAGATCACATGGTTTATTAAAGGACTTTAAAACACAGGAAGAAGGAAGGAGAAAGGTGAAATGAGTTAATGCAGTTAAGATAAGCTGTAGCATACTACTAGAATCCTGGGTACACCACAAATTTAGTGCCTTAGAATAACACAAATTTATTACCTTGTAGTTCTAAAGGTTTGAAGTCCAAAATGGGTCTCACTGGACTAAAATTAAGATTGTTCTCCTTTCTGGAGGCTCTGGGAGACAATCCTTGCTTTTTTAAACTTCTATAACCAACCCTTGTTTCTTAGCTCATGGCCTCCTTCTAGCTTCAAAACCATTAATGGCAGGTTGAGTTTCTCATGGTGCTTTCTCTCTGGTTCTGACCCTTCTGTCTCTTTCTCCCCTATTTAAGGACTCTTGTGATTATATTGGACCCACCTGGATAATCAAGTATAACCACTTTTATCTTAAAGCCCAGTGATTAGCATATATATATATATATTATTAAAGCCCAGTGATTAGCATGTATATATATAGTTCTATATACAACCTTAGTTCCACCTTGCCATGTGTGTATACACACACACACACACACACACACACACACACACATACACACATGACATATGGGCACGGAATAGGACATGAACATTTTCAGAGGTCATTATTCTGTTTATCACTTTCTTGGCATTGGACCTAGAAGCTACCATTGTATCAACGCAATTTTTCACATGACTACTGGACTTATTCATTTAATAATCATTCATTTGATATTGATTTACTACCATGTGCATGGCTTCATTAAGGAATCCTCAAAGCCTGCCTGCCTGCCTGCCTTCCTTCCTTCCTTCCTTCCTTCCTTCCTTCCTTCTTTCCTTCCTTAACCTCCACCAGAAAGCTTGTAGCTTTATTTTATCCCTTTTACTGTTACTAAAAAAGATCAAGGAGCTACAGGCAAAATCCCAATCCTGCATGTCAGATGGAATTATGAACTCAAAATTAAAATGACCAAACATCCTGGTTTGCCTGGGATTGAGAGGTTTCTGGAACCCAGACTTTTGGTGCTAAAACTGAGACAGTGCTAAGCAAACCCGTAAATCAGAGCCCTCTTTAACCCCCCTGCCCAACCATTCAGTAGCTTCTATAAGCCCCTGGAATTGGAGAATTGGAGGGTTGTGTGTGTGTGTGTGTGTGTGTGTGTGTGTGTGTGTGTATGTATGTTAGTCTTCGGCAAGGAATCTAAAAGCTATGGCTCTGTGGTTCAAATATCTACAGAGTTGTGAGCATCATCTTACCTTACTTTTCCTAAATTTATCCAATGGTAGAATAAAATGTTTGGAGAGATTATCAAAAAGTTGTCTTTCAATTCTAAAATGATACGATATTTTTATTTTTGGTGAAATTATTACTAAACAGCTTTGAAATAAATAGAGAAAAGTTCCGTGCTAGGGCTCTGTTCTTTTGTTATCACATTCCTGAGAAGCCATGCACAGAGGACTGTTTAAGGCTCCCACTGGTTTTTGGCTATTTACATAGAAAGTACTTGGCTCTTTCTGGAGTCTTCCAAGATCCAAACAAATATTTGAAGTTTGGGGCATTTAAAGATTTTAAATAGGGTGAACAAGCATATAATTAGCCTTGGTTTCGCTCACGGCCCTAGGCATGGCTTTTCCAAGATGTTTAAGTTCTGTAAGTAATTATGATGTGTTTGTGTATTTGTGGCAACATGGTTGTTTCATAAGTACTTTTCTGCTTTCTTACCACAAATGGAAATATGGATTGCTTATTCAATAAAATACTCTAGCGAGCAGAGATCTTGAGATACAGCAAACAGATGATGAAACAACTCTTGAACAGTATGTGGCTAAATATGGGGTTTATACAAAATAGTTGATCATTAATGTCTTTAGAGTATGAAGTTAGGATATATAGGATTTGGGTTAGATGTGAGAAAGAGAGACTATTTAAATACCATTGAAGGGAGTTCTTTTACATCATTTAGGAATGTACATCCTCCAGGGAAAGGAGTTAGAGATGAAGCAAAACAATGGATCCTTGTGGTTGTTGGGAAGAATAACCTGTGCTGTTACCTGTTTCACTCCTGCCTGCTGTGAACACTGTAGCTTCTGTGGCCAGCACATGCCGGCCAAACCTGACATTCCAGACAGGCCCCAGAAGCCACTTTTCTTTTCCATTATCCCCTAATTCAAATGTACCTGGCAAGAAATTCAACAGGCAGGTCACCGAACACTGTATTTGCGCTCCTTAAACTTGCTCACCCTGTTGTATCTAAGAAAGAGTACTTGACTTTTCTCTATGGACAGTGGCAGGGAGTTTGAGCCAGGAGCCCAAGGTAGTATACAGTTTATACTGTTACTCCTTTTCCCCATAGAATACAAATTGAAGATTAAGGGAAAGTGGGAAGTTGAAGATAGGCATATCCAAGAAGCACTTGTGAGTTTGGCTTTTAGGAAGGAACTCAAATATTCATTCCTATTGGCCCATCTCTCTGGCCTCTAGTGCAGAGGATTGGACAGTACAGTTTTCTGCCGTTTGTTCCTCTCAATCTTAGTCATTCCTATGGGCTTGGGTAATTATGAGCTGGCCATCCCAGTGGTGTTCATTTTTTTTTAAAACCTTGTACTTTTGTTTTACAGTATCTCCTGCCTAGGGTAGGACAACAGATAGGAAAATGGGCCTTTAGAATGTAAGAAAAAATTGACAAATCTAAAAAGCACATGGATAAATGTGGTCAGGTAAGACTGGGACCACCACAACACGCTGCTTAATCGAAGAGAGGCAGGGCCAAGTATGTGTGATCCATAGATGAAACTTGCCAAAAGGCCTGAGTTTTGTGTGTCCATCTTGGACACGTAAGATGAGAATGAGTTTCATCAGTGGGTGGCTAATTTAAGACCTAATGAAGATTGAAAGATCTCCTATGCCTTTTGTATATTTAGTACTCACTTGGGCCTTCTATCTTTTAAGACCTATAGTTAAAACTCCTATGCTCTGCTTTATCTGTATTTACTGTGTCTTATGAATTGCTTTTCCTTAATGCATATCTAAGTTATATCCTTTCCATTTGTTTTATAGTCTATAGAAGATTTGAATATTCTAAAACAATAAAGCAAATGTATATTCACACTTCATTAGAACATGTGTAGGAAGTGTATAGTCCTTTTACTATGCTGTAAATGTATGGGGTATACTTGTGTGTATATATTAATGGTTTCCAAGTTTTTCCTGTGATTATGTTAAACTAGATGGTGGATTATATGAATGCTTATGTTATTTTAACAACAGGGTTGAGGATTAAGGAATGAATAGGTCTTTTTACTACCGCATTATTATGCTTAAATAAATCATTGGAGTCAGTATTTATTCATTCAACACGTATTTTTGAGAGCTTAAAATTGTAATCTGGTGGTGAAGACAGTATATGGTGACGATATATATATTTCTAAACTGTGCTATATGTCCTAAGAGAAGTGAAAAGATTATAATTACGGAAAAATGTCTTGGTTGAGGGATGAGAAAGTGAAGAGGTCCATCAGGGAAAGCCTTCCAGAAGCAGCATTTGGCCTGAAAAGGGAGCAGGTCACACGAAGAGAAGAAAAAAGAACACTTTAATTTTAAACTCAAACAGCTCGAAACAAATATTGAAGCCCGTGAGATCTTGTACCTGCTGTAGCTAATAAGATGCAGAATGTTTACATCTAATGTCCCCTTGTATCCTCCACCAACCCAAACAGCATTTGTAATTTGTCTAGCTAGATTTCGGATTTAGTTGTGGTGTCAGATGAGACTTAAGTGAGCTGCCTTTTTCATCAGGTGACTACCTTCAGTCTGAAATCTGCCTCCCAACCGTCTCTTAAACAGGTAAATCATGTGAGCGCTTTTTGCTGGTGATGTTGCCAGGGAGACGAGCCTGCGTTCTCTTTCAAAAACCATGTTTTCAATGGGAAGAATTGCCCAACCCATGACTGCCGTGCTTGATTACTATAGCAGGTGGGGGACAGTGGAAGAGAAAAAAAAATATTCTCTTTTCGCACAGAATATGAAATCTCTTATATTTTATTTAGAGATTCAAAAATGAAAGGCGTAATGAAAAACTGGTGCCAAAAAGGGCGTGATTTTGTGGCTCTCCCCAGGCAAGATTCAAAAGAGAAATGAAAGACTGTAGTTCAGAAGACTTTCAATTAATTTACTAATTAATTTTCAATTTACTATAGATTTCCCATTGTGAGCCAATAGCAGTGGTGTCGTATTTTATTCAAATGCCATTGACCGATGAAGGTAAAATTTACTTATCTCAGTAAAAATCTTAATACACTAGGCTTTATACCATGAAAATCTGGAAGGCTAAAGATGATAATTTTTGCCTTTATTCCAATGACTCTTTCATTTTTTATCAAAGGGAATATGTTCAGATCACTCACATTAGCCTGCAGTTGGGCAAAATCATCAAACACAAAACCTATCTTATAATTAAGTATTGAAAATCATGTAATTTGCTGAATACTGTACTGAAAGTAAAGGACGAAATGGATGTATGGGTGCAGAATGGTTGTAAGTGTATCAGTTGTTCACCCTCGTGATTGGGTGGCTGACTGTTGGCTGTGGCTTGCTGCTAGGAAAGGATCAAAATTCCAGATTAGAAGTATGGTTTCCACTGAACGCATACCACCTTTATACCATCATGAGGTCAAAAGATTGTAAGTTGAACCATCATGAGTTAGGAACCATCTGTATGTGTGTAAATCCCCTAAGACGTCAACATTTGACATTCTTAGTCTCAAATACACAAATGCTCATTTACTTTTTTACTTTTTTATTCTTACAAAATCCACAATTTCCTTGCTTATATACAAAGAGGCTACTTTTAAGGCTACTAGTTGAGGAAAAGGGAGGATTGAGTGCTCTCTGCTTAGCGCATTGAGCTTTAGAGGTAGAGCACTGATTTAGTGTTCTATAATCACATAGAAGAAAATTCACAGAAGCTATTTTGTGATAGGCTATAATATGAAGTGAGGGTATTTTGAGATGATGGAATCAATTCCATGTTATGAGCTACTCATGGTTCTACCATGAGACTACCACCTATGTGAAAAATAGAGTAAATAATTGCTATCACCCCCAATAAGAAGTTAGGGTGACCATTTCTATCATTGTTACCTGAGGAGTGGGTCCTTTTTGATGTCTGACTATAGGGAGTCATTTAAATGTGGGACAGCGGCAAAATCCAATCATAATTTTGCAATAGCTGCGGGCTAATGGACTCACAGTTTGGGGTAAGAAGGGGCAGGGGGAGAAACCCCATGGAACTATTACAGAGTAATATGAAACTATATGATAAAATTTTATCTTTAATATAATTGTGTCAAAATACATTCTTCAGAGTAAAGATTATGGGAGGATAGTCCAAGCATCTTGCTTTCCAAATTAATGTCTACTTACATGGAATACTGTTGAAATATGTATATATTTATTATAAACTATTTCTAAAGATTTTCATTTATGGAACTTGTATTTATCTAACCCAAATATATGTTAATTAGATGATCTCTATGCCACCCAATGATGGGATGTAGATTTCCCACCCCATACCCACCCCTTCCTAGGACAAGGACAGCCTTCTGATAGAGCATTTGGCCAACAGTGAAGTCTATCTCCCTCCTGATCTGGAGTGGGATGTGCTATATAATCTGCCCCTCTCCTGATGCCAGGTTCCTCACGGGCACTCTTTTGTACCCCTTTGTTCTCTTTGCTAAGTTTCTGCTTAGGACTACAGAATTAGCATTGCCCCATTCAATGGTACTTTTGCCACTATGATAACTTCTAACAGTGGGTTTTAATGTATGATGTAATTAATGGCAATTTGAAGGATAACAGAGGAAACTGCAACAGTGAGGGGAAAGTGACCTGGAAATTAGATGTTAAAATGACTTTTCTGTAGTCTAAGGACTGAAGATAAGAGCAGAATAAACTATCATAGGGTTTCCCTCTTGAGAACATTCTAATTAATGACTTTGTGTTCTTTTTTTATAGTCACCCTACTAGAGAGAGCAAGAGGAGAGGGGAGTGAAGGGGAACTAGGGGGAGAGAGGAGAGGCACACTGCTCTCTTATGGTGCAAATGTGTATCTCATCAGGGAAATCCTACCCAATGACTATTCCCTTCCATCAGGATACTACTCCATGGCAGTCTGTTTGCAGTAATAACAAATTGTAGTGTTTGGTAAAAGTTTAAGCAAAAGAGAAGGAATTGGACAAAATGCTTCACAGAAATCTTCTATTTAGAATGGATTTTAGAGCTCCTCTCCCTGCCCCCATCCAAGTTTGGTATTTTGATATTCTTTCCTGCTGGTGGATAGCTCTTGGACAAAACACTAACATTCAGATACATACATTCCCAAGGAAAAACTGCATGTCTTAAAGATAAAATAGTACAGCTCAGTTTAAGATCAATTATTATCTTCATTTTGAGGAGTGGAAACTTTGGGAAATTATACTGCAGTTAGGAAGATGGCCCTTTACATTATTATGCAAAGTTGTTTTTGTCCTCTTTTGTCTCATTCTTAGCTTCCATATTATGCCCATGGGGCCTGATTCTCATACGGCATAAACTGGTATCTTAAACAAAATAGCAATTTTCCTTCCTTTGTCCCCAATTTAATGTGGAGATATCGCAGTTGTGTTCTGAATGCTGATTGGGAGCAAAACTTGTTTATTCTAGATGGTGCAGGCCAGTGATACTCTATTCCATCAGAGAAATAGCAGGCCTCTTTCAGGGCCCCAAGGTCTGGGTTTATATGACTTGGGAAGACTATGGTTGACTATTATTGACTTTGCTCCCTTTCTGAGACTATTCTAGGAAATTTATGAAAATATTATGGACTCAGTATACAATACCAGTTTGGTGTCTGAACCAGGCTGTTTTTGTCTGACTTAGAATCACTCATATTTCTCATATGAAATCGTTTAGACTTTCAAATCAACTTCATATTGATCTAGATCATCATGGAACTTACCAAAGGGGAAACTCTGCACAATCATAAAAACAACTCACATGATAGTTGAGGCCACTCTGACTTACCTTTGGCATATTTCTATATGTAACCCTTAGATCACCTAATGTACCTGTGTCTGTGTTTACAAATAGGACTTAGGTCCACCCATGTACTATACTCACATTATGATGGCTTTAGATTGCAATGGCCACCACTTTTCAGGCAAGACCCTTTATCTTTCCATAAACCCCAATTATGTGAGGAAATTCCCCCCAAAATATATATATATGTCACATTCCATTGAGTGCACTGTAATTATCACACAGAAATATCTGCCAAGTCTACCTTTCCTCGGAAGGCTGTTTCTTCTAAGTGAACTTGGTCACCTGCAAAACTGTTAGAAGGAAACCTACTATATTACCTGCTCAAGGTCATCCCCAAGAGCATCTTTGTTTATGCCATGGGATATTATGTCCTGCTAACCTCTGCTTCTCCAAGTCAAAGGGAGAGGCTAGGATTAGCACAGTGGAAGGAAAATGTCCTATTTCATCACATCAGTTGCAGTGTAACACAAAGACCTTATGGAAATAGTTTCCACAGATTCTAGCACTCTTCCAGAATCTCATCATCTTTTATAAACATATTTCAGTTTCTGGAATTAACCTTTGTAACCCAGTGATTCGCAGGAATAGACACCATGTCATTTGCTCCATTACTGTTTTTCTCTTCTCTGCCTCTGTTTTTAACAACCACTTTCACCTTTCATGAAATTGGAAAAAAAAAGTGTAAATATACTTTACGAAGGAATGATGGGAGGTGTTGTGTGTGTATAAGTGTGTGCACTCCTAAGCCAGACTGACTACACTAGCAGTCTAAACATCTCAGCTCAACACGTTGAACCTATTATGCACAATTTAACCATTGCCCTGGGAATAACAGTACTATTTCTAGTAAATACTAGCTGTAAAACAAAGTAAGATTTATGGTTCAAATCTGTCTCTTGGCTTGCCTTTTCTTGGAATGTTGTTGTTGTTGTTATTATTATTATTATTATTATTATTTTATTTTTTTTTTTATCTCTCCAAATTCTCTCTTTATTCTTTACCTCTAATCACAACTTCCAGGAATTGGTAAACTCTGTCTTTCCCTCTTCCCTTAATCTACCCTTATTTACATTTACTGGTGTCTCTCACTATTATTCTCTCTGTCCTCCTCCAAAGAGTTTTCTAGATGGCTCAGTTTGGGTCATTCTCCTTGATCCTTGGATATTTGCATTCTTTTTCTCTTCAGTTTCCCCGGGATTTCTGAACTAGTTGATAATCTAACTTCCAGGAATATAATCCAGAGTGGCTATCATGTAGGACCTCCACTGAAGGTTCACTTTGGTTTTTGGACTCTAAACCTCTGGAAAAGTACATGTTGCTAATTTTGTGTTCATTGTCTGGGCATAGGCAGGACATAGACCCTGAATATTGAATCCTACCCTAGCACAAAAATTATCTATTGCTATATTAGATAAGATTATTGCTTCTGTCTTTTCACAATTATGAGCTTTTATCAGCAGGAAAGATAAAGGTAATTATTTTTGAATTAAATTTAAAATCAATTTTTCTTAAATCAATTTAAGAATTGATTAAAAATTAAATGAAGCTAAAATGCACTTGAGAGACCATAGAATCCACTGAATAGCAGGAATTTGTATTTTCCTTACTTAGACATCTCAAAAACTATAAAAGTTCATGCCTCTTTGCCTAAACTTAGCAGCCAACATCATATGAAAAGGATTTCCTTTATTTTATTCATGTCCCTTATGAAATTAATCCTTTAAGTGCATATAGACTAAGTCTGAAATAAAGGGATTAAAGGATTGGCTGCAATAGTTTTATATAAAATAAAACTATAAATAACATGTACAACATTCAAGTATTAACAGCATAAACCAGTTCTATTGGACAGCCAACGGTATGGAAAAAAAATAAAGCTATACAGTTCACATGATGATATATAAGCTTTGTATATTATTGGGAATAAGAATGGAAAATACATAGCCAAAGGAGTGAAAGATTTAGCTAGTATTATGGGAGAAATTAAAAAGCAAAAGGGGAGATTAGAAGCCTAGTCAGACAACCACACTACTGGGATGACATTGTGGTAGGGAACGATGCTTGAGTCCCTGAGAAAGGCAGGGGGTGTGTGTGGCTGCAGTAGATAGTAGATGCTGTAGGTCTAAGGAAGAGTCCTTCAGGAAGTAGGAATCAAAAGCTGAATCATTGGGTCAGGAAAGTATTTATATAGGATCAGGTAGAGATAAAAATACTTTGGTCAATCTACTCTCTACAAAAACAACAAAAATGAAATGTATGATTCTCAAGTATATAGAATACAAGGAAATAATCAGACATGTGTTTAAAGAAAAAGGATGTATGCTTCAAAATTTCTTATCCTAGCAAACATTAGAAGCATCTAAATTGTCCAACAATCTATTGCTTAGTTAAATACATCGTGGCATATTCCAACATTGGAATAGCTTGTAGCAATTAAAATAATGACATAGATTTTACCTTCATTAACATGGAAATATGTTCATAATATTTATATATAATAAAGGTAGGTTACAAAACAGTATTGAAAGCACAATTCATCTAATATTGTAAAATTACATTACACACACGCAGGCAGGTGGGCCCAGAGGAATAATTTTGATAATGGATCTCTGCGATAGTGAGATTAAAGGTAATTACTTTTTCTTTCTTATGCTCTTCAATGTGTGTTTTGTAAGCTATTACTTATAATGACAATGTATTGATTTTATCATCAGAAAACAATTGGAAGGATAAAGAAAAGGAAGAATGTGTCAATGTAAAGCCACAGGTTAAAATAGAAGCTTGACATTTAAGCATATTGTCAGAGCATTTGACATTTTCAAAAGATGTATTATGATGAGCAAATAATCTGTTCATTCGTTATTGTTTTCCCTCCCTTGGGTGCAACAGTGCTATTGAAAAATGATTCAGAAGGACATAGACCTGAATTGTTCACTAAATAAGGGCACTTCACAAAGCACCATAAAATGGAAGTAATTACAAGATTCATAGAATTTGTGCTGAAAAGGACCTTTGAGGTTTAGTCCAGCTTTCCTCATTTTACACATGAGTATGCTGAGCCCCAAAGAGGGTACTTGATGTACTAAAACTAATACATGTAATAGAAACACAGACAAGACCAAAACTCAGGATTTATTATTATTTTCTTTTGATTTCTAATTTGGAATCTTTCATCATGTCACAATTATTAAAGGTGATAAGATGCAGAAGTGAAAGAACAGAAGACCCAAACTAACTTTTTTAACTTGTCATTTCTACTTTAAAATGTTGAGAACAGGGACACTTGGATGGCTCAGCTGGTTGAGCGTCCGACTCTTGCTTTTGGCTCAGGTCATGATCCCGATCCCAGAATTGTGGGATTGACCCCTGCATGGGGACTCTTTGCTGAGTGTGGAGCCTGCTTAGATTCTTTCTCTCTCTCTCTCCCTCCCTCCCTCTCCCCATCTTCCCCCATCCTCTGCCCCTCTTTGCCTCTCTGCCACTCACACGCTCTAAAAGAAAAAGAAAAAGAAAAAGAAATCGAGAAAGTGGAAATATGCCTTACTAAACAATTGCAACTTTATGTAAATTTTGTGATTTCAAAAAAATCTAATGATCCCAGCTAACAAAAGCATAGAAAAAATCATGTCTGAATTTGTAATCTACTTAGAAATTAATGTATAAAACATTGGTATACATAATTATGAGTTAAATCAAATGGCTGTAGATAAGGTAGAAATGCCCACATGACTCATAGTCTGTGTTTTGTTGTGTGATTGTAAAAGAAGAGGAGGACCAAAGGTCTGACTCTTGGGAACATAATGATCAATAATAAACCCTAAGGGACCTTGGTTCCTTTAAAGTTACACTAGAGACTTAATGTCAACACCAGGCTTCTGGAGGAATGTGGCTGAATCAGCGCCTTTCCTCCCCTAGAGTGCCTCTTTCTACAGACCTGGCCAGTACTCCATGCAGGAAGAAGACACATAATGGGAAATTACTTGTATCCAAACCATGCTACTTTTGGAGATGATATAAAAATGTGAGATCGTCTTTAAGTAACTAGTTCCAAAGTGAATAATTCTTGTTATTCAAAGAACAGCATCTAGCTTAGTCCCTCCTTGTAGAAAACACACACAGCCATTCATCCATTTCCTTCCATGTAATTAATTTGTTTCAAATACCCTTTTTCTAAACTCCTTGCTAAAGCCATGACATATTAAATCCATATTCTTTTCATCAGCTTCCAAAATGTTCACAGAATCACTGCATGAATGCAACCTCAGCTTCTGTAATGTGGATATTTTTTTTTAGCTCTTCTAGGAAAGAATCCAAAGAAGCTGTAAATCAAAATAGAGGAAAAATAATATGGATAGAATGTCTTGTTCTAAGTTTTGAGGTAGAACAGAAATGAGGTCTACCGTGGTTTGTCTGTCTTTTAATTGTCATCACATTGGTCAAATTAAACTCATTTTGTTTTATGGAGTGGTTATGTATGATCCCCCCCAAGAATTCTATGGAGCGGTCACGTGTGACTCCCCCCCAGGAATTCTAGTAGGATTTCACGTGGAGGAGAACTGAGCTTGTGCCAGGTGTAGTAAAGACAGCTGTTGTGTATCTTGCCCCACGCAACGATGCCAGTTTCCAATATCTTGAGTTCTCAGTAGATACTGCTGGTGCTTGAGTCTGGCAACTGGGCCTCACAGAGAATGGAAGCTTTCTCTGGAGCTGAATGTCCACTGAGAGTCAAACATTGACGGATCCCTGGACAAGTTACTTTTTAGATACCACTTCAAGAAAACCTTAGGTCTGCTGCTTAAAGTACTCAATGGATATAAAGAAAGTCTTGTTTCTAATATTCAGTGTAATTGAGAACCAGAGGAAATTTCATTTTACCCCAAATAAAATTTGGGGGAAGCAGTTGAAGCAAACCCAACAAATTCTGTTTGTTTGTTTTCTTTAGCACTTACGGCTTTTAGGATCTCTGACAATACCAGCCTTAGATTTGTTTAAAACACCATAATCAGTATGTTTCTTTTTCTCAGTTGATTTATATAGAATTTAAATTCGAATCCCACATGAATTTACAGCCGATAGTATTCAGTTTAAGAGAAATACGTAACAAGTAGGGGCTCATGTCTCTGAAGAAAGTCAAAATGCACCGAAAGTTCCCTGATTATTATGTTGCTATTGTCACTACATTTTATGTAATCCCTGAAAACGGGTTAAACCAAGATTGTGTTTTGTAGGTTATTTTTAAGGGTATAAGTTAGGTTATTTTCAAGGCTGTGGTTTGAGATAAGATAGGAATTTATTAAAATGTATTATTTCCTATATTAAAGCCTAATTATGCAAATATATGTGCATATTCTTAACAGTTATGTCATGTTGGGTAAGATACTTAAGTTACTTATATTACTTAACTTTTCCCTATTAGAAAAATGGATGATATAGACCCTACTTCAAAGATGTAGATTTGAAATACATGAGTAGAACACCGTCTGCACACAGTATGCATTCAGTCAATGCTAGCTGCTGTTCTTATTCTATTTCCACATATATGCAACTTAGTTTCGATCTTTTGGGAAATCGGTATTTTACAAAGCAAAATATATGTACTGTTAAACTTAGAATTCCAGTTAAATATACATATTTAAAGTTAAAGAAAAATAGTATTTCATTTTTAAGATGTGAAGAAAGGGCATCCTTAGAAATTCATTGGTGTGGAATCTCATTTAGTAGAATAGTCAAACGCAGAGGACCATTATTATTGAATACTAAATTATAACTGTGTGGGAAAAATGTCCACTTATACAATTGTAATGTGTTTGCATTGTTTTGAGACATCAGCAAGATCGTGAAGATGACCAAAAAGATGAACTTCGTGTGACCTCTGTTAACTGGTTGTTTTCATGGAGAAGATACACAGTGAAGAGTTTCTGATTCCACATCTATTGCACTGAATTTATAGAAAAGGAAGAGAATTTGGAACCAATGTGCTTTTTAAATGACAGTCTTGTGATGATAGGAGAGACACATTTCCCATAAAGCAAAGGAAAAAAATGTGTCTAGATAATTATGTTACTTGACCTATATTATGAAATCCATTTCAGAATTCCCTTTCCTGAGATGCTAACATAATCTCACATAGCAAAGGTGTGCATGTGAATGGGTGTGTGTGTAAAAGAAGAAAAAGCTGCTTTTATATGAAATGTTGCTTTGAAAAACTATCTATAAATTCTCCTTGAATTAGGCTGACAAAGGACCAATAAAGGACTCTAGTTGTATGGGGTACAACAAGAGGAAGTTTTTCTCCTCCAATAGGACTTGGACTTTAGATAGAGGACAGAAACTCATAAGGCAAAGGTGAAATATCAACACACATTATTGCTGCCTCCTGTCCTCCACAGATAGGTTTGGAGGAAACCGGAGTGTCCTGAGCCACAGCCAGTAGTAGTTTCTCACAAATCTAAGCAGGATCTCATAAGCTCTGATGGCAGGAATTGGGAAGAGCCTTTTACCCCCCAGGTGAACTGTATAATTTCTTCTGCAGACAAAGCAGAAAAAGTGGAGAAGAGACTCTCAGACAGAGACGGTTATATCCTGGGATAAGGCTGGACCTGAAAGTTGAATACAAGGCCTTTGGTTTTAGAATATCAGTTGGATTTAGTCCTAACTTCTTTGTGACCAGCCAGGAGTCCTGGAGCTGGACTTGGCAAACAAAGCAGCTAATCAAATCTTCTAAAATATACTGCTGAAAGCCAATTACACTCTTGCATTTCAACCATAACATTGGCTCCTAACTGAATCTGTTGTACTGTAATCAAGTTGCCACTTTCCTTTTTTTTATTAACATGTATGAGCTTCAGTTAATTTCTAGAACAGCTGGTGACCAAAGAAAGGAAGTTTTAGTGCAAAATGGCTTTTGCTCCAACCGCTCTGGGAATCAACTGTCCGGAGGGAACTCTTGATAAGATACCACTTTCTAGGACTATTGTGCAGATTGAATGATGTGTGTGTGTGTGTGTGTGTGTGTGTGTGTGTGTGTATAATTACCTGACCTAAAATATATATATTTTAATTACCTGACCTTTTACAGTTTATATAGTTTTAGAAAATCTGAAATACAGAAGTGCCCAACTACTGAATCTGGGAAAATGCTTGTGATATCTTAAATAATAATGCATTTATATGCACAGCCTTAAAGAGATAATAAAATACTGCTTTGTAAGTGATAAATTATATATTTTGTAGCACTGTGTTATATATATATATATATATATATACACACACACACACACACACACATGTATATATATACATATACGTGTATATATATATATACACGTAAGTGACATATATATATATCATGTAAGTGATAAATTATATATTTTGTAGCATTGTGTTATATATCTGGGTAAGGGCAGAGGGAGAGGGAAAGAGAGAATCTCAAGCAGGTTCCATGTTGTCAGCATAGAGCCGCACGCAGGGTTCAGTGTCACAAACAGTGAGATCGTGACCTGAGCTGAAATCAAGAATGGGCTGCTTAACCACCTGAGACACCCAGGTGCTCCTGTGTTTTTTGTTTGTTTATTTAAAGTTTAATAGTTAATATACCCCTCCCATACTATGGTGTGTTTTCCTGGGTATTTGCTGAAGAGGAATACAAACATATGCCCTCAGAAAGGCTTTCCCATGTCTTCGTAATTCATAATAGCTAATAACTGATAGCATCTCAAATGTCTGTCAACAGGAAGGTGGATGAAAGCATTGAAGTATATCCGTGTAATGGAATACTGTTCGGCAATGCAGAGAATAAACTGGTGACATAATTAACAATAGATGAATCCTCACAACTTAATGTTGAATTAAATGATATGGAGTAAACAATACATACCTTATGATTTCATTGAAATGAATTTCAAGAAAAGATGAAATTGATCTTTGGTGACAGAAATGAAAATAGTGGTGGCCTAAGCATTTTGTGGTTGGCTGAAGTGGAGTGTAAGGGAACTTTCTGAAGTGATAAAAATGTTCTGCACTTTGAGGTGGTGGTTATACATCTGTTTGCATTCATCAGAACTTACTAGGGGTGCCTGGGTGACTCAGTCGGTTACGCTTCTGACTCTTGGTTTCGGCTCAGGTCATGATCTCACAGTTCTTGCTATCAAGCCCCACAGTGAGTACATAGCCTGCTTGGAATTCTCTCTTTCCGTCTCTCCCTCTCTCTCTGTCCTTCCCCTGCTCACGTGCACTGTCTTTCTCTCAAAATAAATAAATAAACTTGAAAAAACTTATTAAATTGTACATTTACGATCTACTCATTTAACTGGAAGTTTTACCTCAACTTGAATACTGCATCTTCTCTGAAATAAAGTTTTCAAAGTAAAAGGATTTCACCATGGAGGAGATGGGTGGGGAAAATCGTAATTAAGTGCATCATCTTTTATGGGAAACAGTGATTAGTACTGATTAATTCCAGACATTGCAAGTAAAAATCAAATGTACATGTGCATATTAAATACCTAAAAGTTTAATATTAGCATAGATATTATATATCTAATATACAATGAAGACTTGGAAGTTGAAGTAAGAAAATGCTTTCAAAACTACTATAGGCTAGAAAGTATCAGGTGAAAAGAAAAACAAATCAAGGAGGCAAATAGTGTAAAAAAAGGGGGGGAGCTAAGTTTAAATATGTTAGTATCACAATAACATCAATGAATCATATTTTGTTTTTTTAAAAATGTCGACTGAGGACTTTTGAGTAATGCAAATTAAAACAGCCACAAAACATTGGTTTTTAACTACTATATAGGAAAAAAACTAAAATATTGACAGTATTTACTGAAGAAATAGGTGTTATTCTTACGTACTCGTAGTGTAAATTGGGATGTAAATTGGGGCAATCTTCTTGGAGAGCAAGTGAGCAGAATATATCAAAAGAACAATTGAATACAGCAGTTCACTCGGAACTTGTTATTTTATGGAACTTACACATGAAGACATGTAGGTGCAAAGACTTATCTACATGGATATTTGTTGCAAAAATTTCTTAACATAGTTATAAATTGGAAATTGCATAAAGCCAATCAAAGAGGGCTAGGGAAAATTGTAGTACATATATGCTATGGAATATGTAAAACAGCCATTATAATTAAAGAGGAACTCTATGCTAGCATAAACATATGGTATGATGTCATTTTTTACTTACTTAGTTATTAAAGATGATTGTTTATTTTGAGAGAGTGAGAGTGCAAGCCCCAGAGGAGCAGAGAGAGAGAGAGAGAGAGAGAGAGAGAGAGAGAGAATCCCAAGCAGGCTCCATGCTGAGCTTGGAGCCCGGTGCAGGGCTTGATCTCAGTAATGTGAGATCATGACCTGAGCTGAAATCAAGGGCCTGATTCTTAACCAACCAAGCCACCTTGGTGCAGCAGTATGATATCATTTAAGTAAATAAATATATGCATGTATACACACGCACACAAATATAGAAGAAAGAGACAAGCATTACCCCAAACTATTCACAGTGACTTCTTCCTCAGGGTGTTTGGAGGTTTGGGACATAAATAAAGATTTTCAGGGGCACCTGGGTGGCTCAGTCGGCTAAGCGTCCGACTTCAGCTCAGGTCAAGATCTTGCAATTCGTGGGTTCGAGCCCCGTGTCGGGCTCTGTGCTGACAGCTCAGAGCCTGGAGCCTGTTTCAGATTCTGTGTCTCCCTCTCTCTCTGACCCTCCTCTGTTCATGCTCTATCTCCCTCTGTCTCAAAATTAATAAACGTTAAAAAAAATTATAAAAAAAAGAGAAAAAATAAATTAAAAAAAAGATTTTCATATTTTACTCCCTATGTATCTAGATTGTTTTCACTACAGTGAGAGTCTCTTTTGTTCTTTATTTTTCTTCATTCTTTATATTTACATATTGCATAAAATAGAAGAAAAATCAAGATGGGGATGGGTGTTTAACAAGTAGAATACATTTTAGTACATCTTAGTAGAATGTAGCATCTAAACTATGGGATGGGTATACTTACCTCAGTGTCTAATAACTTAGGGATTCAACTTCCATCCTTTGAAATATTTATATGCATGTGTAAAACAGATAGGTTAGTGCATAGGGATGCCTGGGTTGTTCAGTCGGTTCAGTGTCTGACTTCAGCTCATGTCATGATCTCACGGTTCGAGTTCGAGCCCTGGGTCGGGCTTTTTGCTGACAGTAAGGAGCCTGCTTGAGATTCTGTCTCCTTCTCTGTCTGCCCCTCCTCCACTTGCACAGAGTCTCTCCCTTTCAAGATAAATAAATAAACTTAAGAAAAAAATAGGTTAGTGGCTAAGAGCAGTATCTTGAGCAGGAGAAAGATTTTTGTTTTAAATCTGATGAAGTCATCTCAATATGCTTAAAATTAAAATATAAGGGAAGTAAACTTTTCAGTTGTGGCACAGAAGTCCTGAAGAGGTAAGAAAGGTTGAATAAATGTGGGAGGGGATGAATAAAAGTTTTTGTCAATATTTTCTGTAAGTTCTCAGGATTTGGGCAGGGGATGCTTTGGGCTACCTTTCCAAAACTCATTTCTCAGAATTATGCATGCCCAAATTATACTCTGGAACATGGTATTTAAAAGATATTAGCTGTTATAAGTATGCTCATTACAAATAAAAGAACCATGCTTTTAAATTGTGGTTTAAAAAAGGTGGCCAGATGTAGAAGTTTTCAGAGGTCGAGGGTATGTTTCGGGGAGCCTGGGTGGCTTAGTTGGTTGAGTATCTGACTTCAGCTCAGGTCATGAAATCGTGGTTCACAAGTTTGAGCCCCACGTAGGAGTCTATGCTGACAGCTGGGAGCCTGGAGCCTGCTTCGAATTCTCCCTCTCTCTGCCCCTCCCCCACTCATGTTCTGTCTGTCTCTCTCTCAAAAATAAATAAATGTTAAAAAAAAGTGTTTCTTTTGTGTTTTTGCGAAATTGTATATATGTTGTCATTACATAATTCACATATTTACATTTTCATTCCCAATTATTCTTATTATTCATTTAAATGTGAATAATTCATTTGTACCTAAATTAATCATCAAATCCATTAGAAATTGAATCTTATAATTTCTTATAATTCTAAAATAAAAAGGGATTAGAGGATGGATGTAAATTTTAGAATCTGTATATTTTCTAGAAAACTAAAAAGAACCTTAGCTAAAGCAGTGCACAAAAATGAATCTTAAATAGGGAATTTAGAACTTAATGGGGAATTAGTGTAACTTAAATATTTTTGAATGCCAGTTCTGTTTCAGCTCCTGGGACCAGGGGCAAGTCTTTGAACTGGACTCTCATCCTAAGTAAGGGGTGATGACACTTATAAGAATAAACAAAGAAAGGTAATGCATCATGTTATAGCAACTACAAAGGTGGGGCACCTGGGTGGCTCAGCTGGATAACCACCCAACTCTTGATTTTGGCTCAGGTCATGATCTTGGGGTTTGTGAGATCGAACTCTGCATCAGGCTCTGTGCTGACAGTGCAGAGCCTACTTGGGATTCTCCCTCTCCCTTTTTCTCTGCCCCTCCCCTGCTCATGCTCTGTTTCTTTCAAAAATAAATAGATGAACTTAAAAAAGATAACTTCTGGGGTGCCTGGTTGAGGCCTCAACTGGTTGAGGATCCAGCTCTTGGTTTTAGACTCAGGTCATGATCTCATGGTTCGTGAGTTCGAGCCCTGCATTGGGCTCTGCACTGATTGTGGGGAGTCTGCTTGGGATTATCTCTCTCTCCCTCTTTCTTCCCCTCCCAAACTTGCGGTCTCTCTCTCAAAATAAATAAATAAAACTTAAAAAAAACAACCTGCTACAATGTAATGCAGAGCAGAGAAGAGGGTCAGTGTGTCAAGTGGACAGGTGATATCTTACACAGCCTAATAGAACTCTGAGAAGAGTAAGTAATCAAGACATGGGGCTATTTGGGTCTTGAATGTACCTGGAGTATTAAAAGAACATCAAAGACTAAGTGATATTTCATTGTGTCTGTGTATGTATGTATATACTATATACGTATATATGTATATCATATCTTCTTTATCCGTTTATATATTGATGTGTTGCTTCCATATCTTGGCTATTGTAAATAATGCTGCATTAATTGTAGGGGTGCGTATATCTTTTTGAAATATTTTCATTTATTTGGGTAAATGCCCAACAGCAAAATTACTGGATCTTATGGTATTTCTATTCTTAATTTTTTGAGGAACCTCCATACTGTTTTCCATAGTGGCTGTACCAAGTTACATTCCCACCAACAGTGCATCAGCGTTCCTCTTTCTCCACATCTTCCCCAGAGAGGCAAGAGGTGGGAGAAATGGGCAAAATGGATGAAGGGGAGTGAGGTACAGGTTTCCAGTTATGGAATGAATAAGTCCCAGGAATAAAAGGTATATCATAGAGAATGTAGTCCATGGTTTTGTAATAGTGTTTGTACAGTGACAAATGGTAGCTATACTTGTGGGCATTGCATAACCTATGGACTTGTGGAATCACTATGTTGTAGATGCCAAGTCATATGGGACGTTTTACACATTGGTAAAGAGTTTGGATTTTATTATAATGTGATGTGAAGACATTGGAAGATTTTTGACCAGGGGAGTGGCATGACTAATTTGCATTTTAAAAATGTCACTTTTGCTACTATTTAGAGAATAGATATATGTCAAGTCTGTAGACAAATAGGTTTTGCAGTTGTCCAAATGGGAGAGATAGTAGATAGGGCTAAAGGGAACCATATGTCCCATTTGCTGGGAAGTGTCCTAGTTTGTACCTGTCATCGCTGCATAATTATTAGTAGCACTCCCTTTCGCTCTCAAAAATAGTAATTGTATTATCTCCTAACTAAGAGAGTAATAGTGAAGGTCCTGTGAAATGGCCAGTGTCTGAGTATAATTTGAAGGTAGAGCCAGGAAGACTGTTTGATAGATTATGTGTAAAGTGGAGAAAAACAGAAATCAAGCATGATGACAAGGTCTGAGGGCTGAGAACCGGGTGGTGCTGTTGAGGGAGAAGGACTGGTGAAGGAGCCTTTGGGAGAGGAAAAGGCTATAGGTAGCATCTGAGATTTGAAGCCATTCTTGAAATTAAGAGTTGTGTGCAAGTGATTTAAGAGAGAGGGAGCAGTAGGAAAGGGAAGCAGAGAAAGCCAAGTAAGGATGCCATGGCAGGCTAAGTCCTAGACTATGTATGATCCAAAAGGAGCTCTGGAGAATAAATTGCATCTCAGAGCTTTTCCTGCCTTAAGACTGTTTGGGTATGATCTTCTGGGGTAAGGGGAGAGAAGCATAAACTCACAGGCATTTCTGGTTCCCTGTGATGTCTAGGCAGTTCCAGTAGCCCAAGGGCTATCCTTTTAAAGAAGGTCGTAAGAACTGAATTTTGCTTCCCCCTACCAAATTCATATGTTGAAACCCTAACCCCTAATGTGATGGTATTTGAAGATGAGGCCTTTGGGAGATAGTGTTACATGAGTTCATTAGAGTGGAACCATCTTGATGGGATTAGTGGTTTTATAAGAGGGAGAGAAAGAGATCACTCTCCCCACTGTGTGAGGACTTTGAAGAAAGGCAGCCATTTGCAAACCAGGAAGAGGGTCTTCACTAGGAACCGAATCAGTTGGCGTCTTGATCTTAAACTTTCCAGCCTCTAGAAGTGAGAGAGAAAAAAAAAATTAATGTTATTGAAGCCACCTAATCTCTGGTATTTTGTTACAGCAGCCTGGGCAGCCAAAACAGAAGATTACAAGTACAGTCTATTAGACTCAAATCATGTCAAAGCTTGAGGGATTGGCACAGAAAACAAGAGGAATCTTAGGGTCACCGGATAGAGCACCAACTACATTGGACCTTGAAGTCCACTACAGAGCTTAAAGTTGGGAGTTCACTTGAGCATGTTCTGAGGCATATTGGATAATTAAATGAGTTGGCAGCTGGATATATGACTCAAGTTAGGAGAGAGGGCAGGAATATAGAAGTGTCTGAATCAAATAGAAGGCATTTTTAAGACTAGACCAGCTGTGATCATGCAGAGAATGAATGCCGGTGAAGAGAGGTGCAGTTCTGTGCTAGCCACTGAGCGAGGCACAAAGAAGTATTGTGTGCCCTGAAGCAATCTTAATTTTAGCTGAAAAATAAGAACAGGCCAAGACAGTATGGCTCTCGAGGAATAACCTCTGTGGTAGATCTTTATAATGCTGTTAATTCGTTTGGCTGTTTTATCTTAGGTCATGACTCATTTTTACATCTCTGTCTTTTGCACCTTTGCATGGGACAAGGTACACTCAGCTTCTTTTTCTTCTTCCCTAAATGGGGAAACATCATAAAAATCACAGCAATTTGGCAATAGGCAATTTTAGACCAAAGGTACAAATATTTGGTGCTGTGATGTCTTTGAAAATCCCTTGCGTTCTCGAGTTACCTCATGTTAGTTTTAAAATTGTCACAGCAAACGAATTTCAATAATTCTAAGTGAAACAAACAAAATCCAAACAAGCAGATCCCATGCCTTCGAAGGCAGGGTAGTGTTAACTAAGTAAAATAGGCAGTTAAAAAACCCAGCAGAGTTGGGATTTTCTGTTGGAGGGATTAACTCCTAAGTAGCCCATAATCCTCCTTTTTTTAAAATGTAAGTCTTTATTATTGTAACTCTTTGCTTTGAAGGAGACAAAGGGGATCTGTAGGCCAACCTCTAATGCCTATTTCATCTCCATAAAGCATCAACTAACCTTTGCTTGAATGCTAACCATAGGAAACTTAGAATTTCCTAAAGCCACACTTCTCCCGACAGTGATAGAAAATCCTTTCTTAAAGGAGACCTTGATGTCTCCCGTCCTTAGTCAAGTCTGGACTGTAGAACTCCATTTTGTTTTTTACTTTTCCTTTTGTCTTTACTTCATCAGCCGCATCCTTCAGATAGGGGTTAGACGGTGCTGGAACGTAATAGCTGGTCACATTAACTACCTTACGAGGACCTTTCTAATGCACTTACTATATTAATCTTCACGACTCTATCAGCATTATACTATTATTATACCCACTTTACAAATGAGAGATGCTAAGAAACTCCCTTAGGTCCTTGAGTTAGTAGGTGAAGGAACCGGAATTCAGAGCCCAGCAATCTGGCTCTGAAGTCCAGCCTTGTAGCCACCATGATATACTGCCCCTCTGGTAGTGATGTTGTCTGTGAGACTTGCTCCCCAACCCTTGCTCAACTAAGGCCTCATAGAATAACTTTAGCTCACAACAGCTAAGGCCACTTGTGGTGGTGGTCTTTTATGTGCTTGGCTTCGAAAGGGCTCAAGCCATTGCCTTTCAGGACACAGGAAATTTATGAGGCAGCTTAGCGTCTCCATGCTAGAAACTGATGAAATTCTATTAATCTCTCCTCCACTAATTTGATTTGGTGTGTTCCTTTCATGGAAGACACCGTCTCGTCATAAATCTGACAGGCCTTGTGCTCACGCTGCATTGCTTTTATTATTATTGTATTACAGGGTTTCAGTAACTTGGATTTAGGATTACAGACATAACTGCCAGACAAATTTACAGCGAGCTGCCAGCCCCACATTTTTATGGCGTGGCTTGTTGCACAGTTTCTTTTAAAAATCTCAACACTTATCCCTTGACTTCAGTTTAAAGATGCAATTTGTGTTCTTTCTATCTATAAAAACTGTTTGTGTTCTGAGATAACCGAAGCAGTTCTTAGTTCTTTATATTTTTGTATCTTCAGTGTAGAATTTGGAAATACTCTTTAATAGGAACGTTTCCTAGGTTAGTCAATAGCAATTAGCCATTACTCTTAATTTGTTGGCATTTCATTATTGCATCTTTAAAAATGCACTTTGAGGACACGCAGTGTCACCTCAAATAAAATTCAAATATAATCTGAATCCTTGTAATGTGACTCTTAATTAGTTTTGAAAAAAGGCAAAGATTGTTCATTATTATGCTGAGGAGGACATCTAATTTTTTAAAAGGATGAAGATAATTATTAATTCTATGCTCGGGATTTTATTTTTTAGGCAAAAAGTATGAAATGTACGGTAATTACCTAAATTAATTAATTTTCACATTAATGACGAGAATAACCAGGCTCTGTTCGTATGCCACTCAGAATAATAAGTGGTTTATTTGTATTATCTCATTAAAATGTGTCAGTGATAATTGTTTTAAATAAAAATACAATACGTTGTCTTAGATTTCCCAGAATACAGTTTGTACTGTATCATGTATAAAATTCCTACACACCATAGGGTCTGCTGTGAGTCCTTTTTGTTCCACGGATCTATATTTTCTGCTCTAGTTGTGTGTCAGGGACACTTGGACAAAATTGTGGAGGAGAGACCTTGTCTGTACATTTTCCGTGGGATGACACTTTATATCGGTGAATATTTGAGCACCCCCTCCAGGTGTGCCTGAAACATTCTAGCACAGATGGGCTCTCTTTCCTCAGTACCCAAGCTACTTCATCCTGTTAAGAATGTTTATTTAAATTTTGATAAGGAATGGGCACCTGGGTGGCTCAGTTGGTTAAGCGTCCGACTTCGGCTCAGGTCATGATCTCACGGTCCATGAGTTCGAGACCCGCATTGGGCTCTGTGCTGACAGCGCAGAGCCTGGAACCTGTTTCGGATTCTGTGTCTCCCTCTCTTTCTCTGACTCTCCCCCATTCATGCTCTGTCTCTCTCTGTCTCAAAAATAAATAAACATTAAAGAAAATTAAAATAAATTTTGATGAGGAAATAAAACAAGAATATGGAATGGAGAGGGTGGAGTTTTTTTTTTTTTTTTCTTTCCATTCATTCCTTCATTGTTTAATACTGTTCGAGCTGTCTTTGGACAGGCCTCTTTGTCACCTGTTTTATGGTGGAGGAATCTCTCAAGTCTCTGCTTGGACCTCTCCAGTGATTGATGTGGAACCTTCACCAGTATGGGACTGAGAAACCAGTGCGGGTAAAACCTGATGTTTGATGCTCCCTTGATTAGAGATAAAAGGATTTTAATAAAAAAAACACTTCTGATGAATGCTAATCTTTTAAAGACTTGAGCTTTCTGCTCATTTTCCCAGTGATTTCAAAAAAAAAAAAAAAAAAAAAAGGAAAGAATCAAAGGAATCAAGACTAGTCAGAAAGTTGAGGGCCTATTAGCTACCCAAGTGGAGATGTTTACTAGTTAGTGAGATGCAAATGTCTCAATTTAGGAGAGAAGTCAGGGCTGGGTGGCTCATTTAATATATAGATACAGATATAGTTTCTTTTGACTATGCATACATTTATTTAAATATATTAGCGCAAGGGCTGAGAGTATACATTAGCATGCTTATAAAAATAGTTGCAGTTGGGGGATGTGAATTGGAGCTCAGTCGACAGGGGCTTTGAATGTTTTCAATTGAGAAGGTATTAATGAATGCTATGCAATATCAAAAATTAATAAAATTTGTAAAAAGAAGGAAATATGCTAAGTCAGTCACATACTTGGGTCAGGCTCTGATGAAACAGAATGCTATCATATGTCAGTGGAAAGATTATTCTCTGTTCTCTTCCAAGTGGATGTAGTGGATTAACCATGACTCTTACCTTCTTATTGCCTTATAAATATGTACTCACCAATTAAGAAACTACCAATATTCCTACATTTGTGGCCTCTTACTTGATGACCCCGAAGATAAAGCTTATTGTACCCTCTTTACTGGTTATCTTCCATCCCCCCCTACCCCCCGCCACCTCTTGTCAGAACCACTCTAACCTCTTCTTGATGCCCACCCATGTTCCCTAGCTAATTAGCTTCTCAATGAATTTAGCAACAGGGACTATATAGGTAGATTAGAAAGCTGAGAGAAAGTAAGTTGCGATATTTCTTCCCTTTACTCCTCCTCCTGCAGCTACATCTTTCACAGTGGTCCTATACCACTACGATGGAAGCTTCTGTAAAAGGAGGGAAAGGGGAATGGGTTTCCTTCTCCATGGCTTCAATTCTCACTGCTGCTTTCTTTGGTAACACTGTTCCTTTCTCTTACTCAGACCCAGAGACCCAGATCTGGTAACAGCTTGTTACTGGTGCTAGTTTCTGGGTTTTCAGTAGCCCTTATCAGTTCCATAAGGAATGACTTCCCTTCATTAATGTCTTCCTGTTAAACTTGCAGAATAGATTGATATTTCTTGAGAGGACCTTGACATATGCACTCTGTTTTTTGTGCTTACTGGATTGAGTTGCGTTAACTTTTTATCACAGCATCTATTTATATGGTCATCTTTGATTTTTTTTTTCTCATAAAGACACATGAACTCTAGCTCTTGTTACCTTTGAAATCTATACAGATTCTCATAAATTCTTGCTCCCTCTATGGCTGCCATTCTAGGGAAAGCTGGTATCTCCTGCTCTGATGACTACATTTCCCCCTAACAGGTGCCTGAGTCTATTATTGCTCCATTGCTGTCTATTTTCGGCACAGCCTCCAGAAAAATCCTTGGGAAAAAAATGGCAGATCTTTCCTCTGCTCAAAGCCTTTCAATGACTTCTCATTGCACTAAGAACAAAAAGAAACCTTTCTAATCATGGCCTAGTGGCTTTACCGTATCTACCCCCTACTACCTCTTTGATTTTACCTTCTCCCGCTACATTCTCTCCACATTACATTCCAGCCTCAGTGACCTTTTGTTGTTGTTTGCATGTGGGGCACTTAACTGCTGCAGGCCTTCGCGGATTTTCCTTTACCTGGAGCACTGTCCCCAGATAATTGTCACTCCCACGGGTGCTTTAGGCCTCTGTGTAAGAACCACACTGAGATAGTCACCCTCTTTCAGAAGTCCCCTTGACTCTGCTTTATCTCTTCTTTGTGGCTCTTAACAGCTTATCTATACTTACATTTTTTTCCCTCCTCTCCCTACACTATAAAGTCAATTCTATGAGAGAAAAAATGTTCTGCATTTTAATCACTGCTTTCTCAAGTAGGTTTTTACTTACCTCAGAATTTATTAGTGGATGTACTAATGCAGATATTTTTATGTGACACATATATGATGTTAGAGAATAGACATATTGGTCATGTATCTTTTTAATTTTTTTATATTTTAATGAATTATTTCTATGTTTCATTGAGACACTGAGTGTATATATAGTTCTATGTTTGTATAAGTGGATCTTTTTGCATAGATCTTAATTACATGTGTTTTACCCAAATTAAAGAGAATTAATGTGAATAATCAACATGTTGATTCTTGTCAATAGCTTGAAAACATCAGTGATCATGGAAAACCATACCAATTAATTTACAAATGGAGACATAGGGGCTGGTTGAGTAGTTACTTTGTGAATATTGTGTGCATTTATAAGTGTATGATCTTTATTATCTCATTTGGTATATATGTTTACTTATAGTGCTAGGTTTTGCTGGTTGTTTAATCTTTATTCCACTTAAGAAAGCTAATATAACCCTAATTTGCATGTGATAGCAATGTGTCTGTTTAAAAATACCTACCTTTCCAGAATCTAAGGGTGGCCATATGACCCCATTCTGATGGGTGAGATGTATAAGTGAGATGCATAATTCTGGGTGAGTTTCTGGGAGATTTATTGTATTTCGGAGTGGGTGGGAGGAAGAGACGACGTCGACTGATGCACACTTGCTAGCTTTTCCAATCTTGTGGAAAATGTGGTACCTGGAATTGGCTCACTGCATACTTTTGTTTGCTCTTCTCCCCATCTCCGCCAGGAAACTAATGTCAGTCACCCGATGTATTATTCTGAAAGCTTTTTTATCCTCATATAGTCAGTTACATATTTATATACATGTTATTGTTTTATGAATATGGAACTGTTGTATCCATTAATTTATGTTTTATTTTTTATAATTAGCAATGTTTCATGAAATTTCACCAAATCACTTGGAGGAAGACCTCTAACTCATTCATTTTATTTTTTATTTATTTATTTTTATTTTTTTTTTAAATTTTTTTTCAACGTTTATTTATTTTTGGGACAGAGAGAGACAGAGCATGAACGGGGGAGGGGCAGAGAGAGAGGGAGACACAGAATCGGAAACAGGCTCCAGGCTCTGAGCCATCAGCCCAGAGCCCGACGTGGGGCTCGAACTCACGGACCGCGAGATCGTGACCTGGCTGAAGTCGGACGCTTAACCGACTGCGCCACCCAGGCGCCCCTCATTCATTTTAATTACAACATAATCATCCATGGTATAGATAGGTGTCAGATTATACATCACTATTCTATTATTGGAAGACAGTCAACTGGTTTACAATTTTCTTTTCCCTTGAGATTTTAAACTAGAATTTTTATGGGGCTAATTGATTATAGATTCATCTACGGTTACACGGAATTATACAGAGATATCTCATGTACGTTTTATCCAGTTTCCTCAGTAATACAATTTTATAAAACTAATATTGAAGTCAGGATATTGGTATTGATACAATCCATTGATCTTATTCAGATTTCTCTGGTTTTACCTGTACTCGTTTGTGTGTGTGTGTGTGTGTGTGTGTGTGTGTGCGTGTGTGTGTGTGTGTGTGCGCGCGCGCGCACGTGCGGTTTCATTTTAGAAAAGTGTATCTCATAGGTGGGCTTGTGTATTCACCAGTATCACAGTCAATATACAGAATAGTTCTTTCACTGCAAGGATCCCTGTAGTCTTTTTATAACCACACCCACCTAAACCTAGGAAAGCGCCAATCTGTCCTCTATTTCTAAAGTTCTATCCTTTCAAAATGTTGTATAAATGAAGTCCTACAATATACAACTTTTTAGGATTAGCTGTTTTACCTCAGCAAAATTCTCTGAAGTTCATTCCAGTGGTTGCATACACCAAGAGTCCATCCTTTTCATTACTGAGTGGTATTCCATGGTGTGTGTGCTGCAAAGTCTGCTTAGCCATTTCTCTGTTGAAGGGCAGCTAGGCTGATTCTAGTTTTGGGCCATTGAAAACAAAGCTAATATAAACATTAATGTTCAAGTTTTTGTGTTAATACGAGTTTTCATTTCTCTGGGATAAATGTCCAGGAATGCAATGACTGGGTCATATAATAATTGTATGCTTAGTTTTATAAGAAGCTTCCAAATGTTTTCTGGAGTAACTGTACCATTTTATACTCCCACCGACATTGTATAAGTATTTCGGTTTATTTGCATAGTCATCAGCATTAGGTATTATCACTGTTGTCTGTTTTTTTTTTTTTTTTTTTACCATTTTGATAGGTGTGTAATGATACCTTACTGTGGTTTTAATACACATTTTTTTTCCAGTGGCTAAAGATGTGGAACTTTTGCTCATGAGTTTAGTTGCTATCGTTATGTTCCTTGAAATAAGTAATGCCATTTATTCATTTTCTAATTGGATAGTTTTATGTTAAACCTTGAGAGTTCTTGTCCCACATAAGGTATGTCAGTCAATTCATGCTGCCGAAACAAAATACCACAGACTGGGTGGCTTCAACAACAGAAACTTACTTTCTTGCATTTGTCCAGGAAAAGTCCAAGATCAAGGTGACAATAGGGTTCGATGTCCGAGAGCCCTTCTCGGGTTGCAGATTGCCACCTTCTTACTGTGTTCTCACATAGCTGATGTCTGTCCTTACAAATACATGAATCTGTTGGATGAGGGTTCCATCTTAATGACCTCATTTTAACCTTAAACAATTTTTAGAGGCCTCAGCTCCAAATATACTACACTGGGGATTAGGGCTTCAACATGGAAATTTGAGGGGATACAATATTCAGTGCATAACATGTGCCTTGTAAATATTTCCCAAGTAGGGAGTTTGTCTTTATATCCTCTTAGCAGAGTCTTTCACAGACCAAATATTTTTAATTTTAATGAAATCCAATTTGTCAAATTTTTATTTTGAACCATACTTTTTTTTTTTTTTTTGTAACGCCCAAAAATCAGTTGCCTAGCTCTAGATCTTGGCAATTTTCTATCTTTCTTTTTTTTTTTCCCAACAGTATTTTTATAATTTCACATTTCACATTTAAGTTGTTACCCATTTTTTCATTAAATTTTGTATAAGGTATGAGACTGAGGCTTGCATTCATTTTCTTTGCCTATGGATGTTCAGTGTTTTCTTACCATTTGTTGAAAAGGCTATCCTTCTTCCATTGAATTGTTTTTGCATGTATGTTAAATCAGTTAAGTATTTTCTTGTAGGTCTATTTTTGTGTTCTCTGTTCTGTTCCATTGATCTATACATCTATCCTTCCACACAATCCTTATTTCTATAGGTGAATACTAAGTCTTGAAATCAGATAAACTGATTCCTACCCTTTTATTCTCCACCCCCCACACAAATTATTTAACCATGCTAAACAATTAAAGCTTTAATAGTTACTTTGCTTTTTAATATAAATTTCAGAATAATTTTGCCTATATCTTCAAAGTCAGTCTTGTCAGAATTTTTATAGGAATTGTGTTAAAAATATAAATCATTATGGGAGAATTGACATTTTAATTATGTTGAGGTTTTCAGTACATTGACATGTCATGCTGATTTAGATCACCTTTGATTTCTTTCAGCATTTTGTAATTTTCAGAATACAGATTCTTTGTATGTGTTATGAACTGCGTGCCTAAGTATCTTATTTTCTTTGTAGCTGTTATAAATGGTATTATGTTTAATTTTGGTTTCTGCATAATCATTGTTAGTTAGTAGAAATGCAATTAATTTTGTGTGCTTCTTATGCCTGAAAATATACCTGGTGACTTTTTTTTTCTTTTTTGTGATGATGACTATTTTCAATAAAATTGTGAGAAAATACGTTTTTATTTTTGAACAACTTGTTTAAAATGAAATTTTTAGAAAGAAGCTCGTCTGTATTTGAGGTTGAGGAATATATCTCAGAGTAGGCATGGTGTTTTGGACAGAGTGTTTGCAAACCTCAATTGCCTAGTGGATAATTCTTACTTAATAAATTTTCCTTTTATTATCATTGCTGTTTTTCATACCCATTGATATATGCATGCATTAGGAAGTTCACCTTTCTCTAGTGCTTTTAAGTAGAAAATCCATGCTAAGTAAAACAACTCTTTCGAAGAAAAATAGCCATAGCTGTACATACACAGTTAAGCAAATATCTGGATTTCACTTGCAAACTAGAAATATGGTAAACATATATTTTGGCTTTTGTTATTTAAATAGTATTTCTTGAGTAATTGAATAATACTTAAATTCTTTGTACAATTTTCTGAGTAGATATAGCCAGATCATATAAAAGGAAATTAAATGTATCCAACAAGCATGTCAACATGGGATTGGTGGAATATTTTGTTACATTGCACTACTTATTAAAAAGTTGGTTAGTTGATCAAGTCAGCATCATTTTATGCTGCTTTCAAATGTGCTTAATACCTGCACATTTATGGAAAAAAAAACCTCAAGATTTAAATATAGAAAGCAATTTTATAAGAGGCAATTTACAAATGATTAGCAGTCTCCCAAAGGAAGTACACAAAAATCAGAGCAAACCAGCACATGTAGCAAGTGAAAATCATCCTTTTAGTGCTTCTACTTGGGAGATGAATTCAAAGTTGTTTTTCTGAGCCCTCCCTTTTCTTCCCAAAGCTGGAAGATGAAATGGTGAACTGGTTTGTGTATAGCATATCTTCAGTGACATGTTTTGGAAGTCAGGTTAAAAATAAAATTTTCTATGCAGAGATTTTCCAGACAGCAGGGAGTAGTCATGGGACAAGGGACTTGCAAGTTTTGTTTACATTGCCTTAATGGTGTAGTTTTTCCCCGGAATCTAACTTGTGCATGTGTATGGCATGACTAAGCAAGTATTGGAGAGGACTGTCTGAGAATAGTGTGAGAGACTAGAATTGGGTCCCAAAGGAGAATGTAGAGGCTCTAGATCCCTAGGACTCATTGAATTTCATTATAGAGTTTGCACAAATTGTAGAGTAGCATTTTGATCCCCCTTTCTACTCCAGGCTGACCTCCATGTATTCCATTACTAGTTTTCCTCCAAGGGTACAAGAGTTTACTCCTCTTGTTGGAAGAAAGTATGGCAATGTGGATTTCAGATATACCTGGGACCCTGGCCACATAACCATACATATGCTATAATTATTATATTGCCAAAACTTCTTTCCTGTTCTTTAATTTCATTTTTTTGTTGAAATAAATCAGTTTGCCAGGGTCTTCTCCCACTCACCTTAAAACACATTTATTCTTTCTTAACCTAATTGCATTGCATTGACACTTACCTTGGTCTATTGGTCACTGTCAGTACCTAATGATTTTCTTCCTTAACTTTTACATGATGAGAACAAGGATGGCAAAATCAGCATGCCATTCAAGAGTCTAGACAGATATAAAAGAGAAGCAGGAGTTTGCAAAACCATTCTGTGTTTTAGTATATGCCACCAAATGTGTAGATAAATTCTATTTAGGGATTCATATATTTTTCTAGTAATTTTTTCTAGAATACTTCACATTTTAGTGACCATTTCTATTATGTTCGGCTTAGATGTTTCTAGTGACAGGAATTGCTGCTTAACATCAGCCTATTCTACATTATTGGGTAGACATGATTACTAGAATTACCCAATTATCCTCTGTCCATTGGTCATAGTTCTGACCTCTAGAGAAACAAAACAAGTTCACTTTTTCTTGTCTATGAAAGAGATTTGTTCTTGCGAATTTAGTGAGTAATTTCTTGCCTAATGTGAATATCCTCACTCAAACCTTCTCAATATGGCACAGACATGATAATCATCCTATGGTTATGCTCAATTTTGCTAGGAGTCCTGCTTTTTATTCCATTATCATCCATTTATTTGGTACCTGCTCTATGTCTGATACTGGGTTAGATTCTGGGGAACATTTACTTTTATGTAACAGAAATTTACATAGTACATTCTCTGTTCTAGAATTTGTTCTTAGTGTCTTACAAAAATTAACACATTCAATCCTCTTATCAAGCCTATGGTTTAGGTACTATTATTATTTCCATTCACATATGAGAAAAGGTTTTGAATGGAGGGAATCTATCTCCAGAGTCCACCAAGGTATGCTGATTCTCATACACTGTGCTTCCTCTCATGCAAAGATCCTTGATGAACAGAGGATGTATGTAACCCTTAAAGCCCACAATGTGCAGCTCAGGCAGAGGAAGACAGTGGGAAAAGGGAAAAACAAGATGCTCCCTGGATGTTTTAGTAATCTCCTAAATCAAGCATCATCTGAAGCAACTACCCTAAGCCAGTTTTCTATATAATAAATCCAGTTTTCTAGTACAACAAAACGTCAATAGTGAAAAAATTATATATATATATATATATATATATATATATACACACATAAATTATGTAATATATATAATTCTTGTGATCACCATACTATACTTCTTTGAATAGTACTTAAGATTTCATTTTATCATGTGATATTGTTCATTTTGGGATTTGAGGATTTATTAAATTACTCAGAATTTTGTTTTCTTTGTTATGTATTGCCATATCAGATTTTTCTAATACTGTTCGCATGCAATTTATTTTTTAAAATACAGATAAAAGAGTATCTCTGTTAAGTTACCTATTGGTCTGGGCCACCTGGGATGAGGTTATTGCATTAGTTATATCTTAGGACTGTATAATACAAGGTCTTCACTACCAAATGTTACATGGAATCCTATGAACATAAATGTAGTAGATCCTGAATGTCCACTACTATGGATGGAATTCCTTCCACAAACACATACACATTGTTTTAAGAATCAAGGGAACATAATCTTGGCAAAATCCATCTTGGTCTATTTTATACATATTTGGAAATATTTTGAACGGTAAGCAACTGTGAACATTGCACACTTGGAGTCACCAGATATTGTAATGGCTTTATAGATCTGAGAAATTCAAAGTACTTCATGGAAGTTCACATGAAATTTCTACATGAAAATTTCTTTACGTAACAGTTTGGCTTTGTGTTAATCCATTTAATATGTAATATACACATACCATTTTACAGAATTGAAATTTAATGCAAATCATAGAATGGAGGAATACATGATTATACTTTGCAAACTATTAAGTGCTAATGAGTAAGAGACAACATTCCTAAGTTACAAGTTTTCAACCTCCAAATTATAGGCATTCTATAGAAGATGGATTACTGTTGGAAATACACAACTTGTAAAATCTCAGCCTATAAAATCTGAATGATCTCAGATTCCCTTGTGTGTCCGTAACATGATTATACAGTATTTAGTTCTCATATATGATCCTAAACTTACAGTATTAATAATGGATACATTTGTTGAATGTTTACCACGTGCTGAGCCCTGTGATAAACTCTTGCTGTGATGATCTTACTACTCCTTAGGTGAACTCTGAAGCTGAGTATTCTTATTATCTCCCTGTTACAGATGAAGAAATTAAAGCCTGGAGGGAATAAGATACTTATCCAAAGTCTTAACACTAGTCAGTTGACAAACTGAAATGGAACTCAGCTTTCGACTTTAAAGCCTAATCACCTCAACCACTTTTGAATCTTTCCTCCTGAAATTAGTTCTCTACTACTATACAAGAAGCCACACACCACTCTTCCTGCTCAGACATTGCCAGAACTCCTATTAGTGGATTGTAGTGACAGCCAGTTTATGATTTAAAGAACAAGGGTGGTCTTTTTAATGCAACCCATATAACTGTCTCAGGTTAAATTCCTCTGAAGCAGATCAGGGAGGCGAGCTCTACCAGGGAAAAGTTTGCTGGGGAAAGTGGTCAGGGAGTAGAACAGGGAAATGGAAGTACCTATTTCCTAAGTATGGATGTGAATACAGCCAGTCCTCACCACAGCTTAATTTTGCAAGTTAGCCCTGGAATATGAAATACACATTGAGGTGTGTTCCAAGGTGAGGCAAGAAAGTAAGAATTTCATACTTCAGCATTTACCTGTAAAAGGTCACCACTCTCAGAGTCACAGACAAGTGTCAAGCTCAGAAACAAATTACACAAAACAGGAGAGGTTGGGCTCAATGAAATGCTAAGTGAATTCAACGGGCAGATCTTAGGTCATTGGTTCCTGATCTTCCTACACTAGGTTCTATTTCTTCATCACATTGTTTATCAAATTCAGTTCTGAAAGTTTTTTTCTTACAAATTAAAAGAAAAAACAACTTAAAGACTTAAAATAATGGAAATATATCAGCATCAATGATGACTGAAAGAAAATACTTGTTTAGATGTAGACATCAAAGTACTGTTACATTTCATTTGGTAAGTTTCTTATTAATGCGCCCAGCCCTTCACCTGTTACTGAATACAAAAATGCCACATTCAAAGTAACACTGCACACTCTTCTTCATGTATTAAGATGGGGGGCGGTGTACCACTTTACAAATATTCTCTAGCATTTCTAGCAGTGCTCACATAAAGCCCTCTGATTATTCTCTGCTTCGCTAAACTAACAATTCGTTTTAGGCAAGGTTCTCTGTTTGCTCAAGGTCCCAAGGAAGTAGGAGGTGGTTATTCTATGTCGTTATAGCCCTAGTGTCTATTTTATTCTTTGATGGTGATTGTTGTCGCTCACAGACCATAATCCACTCATTACCTTTGCTAAAGTTGCTAAACTACTGTGCTGGCCAATAATAAAATATAGCCAATTTACAGATAGGCTCATTAGGATGGAAATCCTACAGTAGACCTGTTGGTTTCCCCAAGCCTGATCTTTTCGCATAGTTCTTTCCTTATCAGGAAACACAGATTCTCTTAGGGCAGGTGATATATGACCCCTTAGCCCAGGAAAATCAAAGGGTGTCTTTGGATAACTGTTTCTTTGCCTCTTGAACATTAAATGGCAGTTAAGAAATTCTCTAATCATTGTCATATTATAACAAGTTTATAGCTCTGACCATCTATATTTTACTTAAAATCAAATATTTGGCAAGTTTTTAGATTATTACTAGTTACAAGTACTGTGTATATGTGTGTGTATGCTATGTATACAGATAGCATGTATCAAGTATTGTTAATAATTACAGCACTTCAAGGCATCTGGGTGGCTCAGTCAGTTGGGCGTCTGACATCGGCTCAGGTGGTGGTCTCGCACTTTGTGGGTTCGAGGCCCGCACTGGGCTCTGTGCTGACAGCTCGGAGTCTGGAGCCTGCTTCGGATTCTGTGTCTCCTCCTCTCTCTGCCCCTCCCATGCTCATAGTCTCTCTCTGTCTCTCAATAACAAATAAACGTTAAAAAATTAGAAAAAAAATAATTACAACATTTCAATACAGGAAGATTGGCTTCCTACCTTGAGTTTACAGATGGAGGCTTTTAGTAACTGATAAAATTCATAACTTTCCCACTGGATCAACTTCCTAGGGTTTCCAAAGCAAAGTACCACAAACTGAGTGGCTTAAAACAACAGAAATATATTTTCTCATGGTTCTGGAGGCTAAAAGTCTAAAAACTATGGCAGAGTTGGTTCCTTCTAAGGGCACTAAGGAGAAATCTATTCCATTATTTTCTTCTAGAGCTTGGTGACAGCTAGTGATCCTCGGTCGTTCTTGGCTTGAAGATACTTCCTCTGGTGTCTATCTCCATTTTCACACACTCATCCTCCCTGTGTCTGTGAGTCTTCACATGACCATTCTCTTACAAGGACACCAGTAGAGGCCTACCATTCTTGAGTATGATCTGATCTTAATTCATTGTATCTGCAATGATGTTGTTTACAAATAAAGTCACATTCTGAGGTACTGGGCAGTAGAATTTCTTTTTTTTTTTTTTAATTATTTTTAGCGTTTATTTATTTTTGAGACAGAGAGAGACACATGGGGGAATGGGGGAGGGGCAGAGAGAGAGGGAGACACAGAATCTGAAGCAGGCTCCAGGCTCTGAGCCATCAGCCCAGAGCCCGACGTGGGGCTTGAACTCACGGACCGCGAGATCGGAACCTGAGTTGAAGTCGGACGCTTAAACAACTGAGCCACCCAGGCGCCCCTGGGCAGTAGAATTTCAACACATTTTTTTGTGAGGCAAAAAAACTTTTTTTTGGGGGGGGGCATAGTTCATCCCATAACCTTCCTTTACTCGGCAAAACAGAAATTCCAAAGCAATTTTGTGTGACTCCCAGTTTCGTGATTTTTCTGTTCTTAGAGTAGAGGGAGAAGAACGCTGGGCATATAGGTTAAAAACTACAAAGTGAAAGGTAAATGGAAATATATTTTCCCCTCTACCTTTTATTTTATAGTAAAGACAGAAGAATAGTACTTTTAGATTTCTTCACTATCATAGCTGCAGAGTTTTGTTGAGCAAAATTAGGGGATACATGACTAAGTTTGTAAATGGATAGTATGAAATTTATCTGTGAATTTGAAGACAAAGAAAACCAGAGTAGAAAAGATGAGTGGCATGTATTTTGAACAGCGTACTTATTAACATACAATATTCCATAAACAGTGTTTCACTGATCTGGTTTGCTTGAGGCTTGAATGTGTATGAAGGATAGAGTAAATCATAAGGAAATGGCTTAAAGGTAAGAAATGTGAGAGTAGAGATATAATTAAAATAACAGGAACTGACAAAAATTGTTTCTTAAGTAAGAGAAATACAGTGCTCATAATTGTAAATGCATTTATTTATTTAAAAAGAAAAAAAAAACATAAGGAACAAGTTAGTACACCTGCTAACATACAGTAGGAGTGAAACAATGTAATTTGGAGAGTAGAGACTTTGCCTTGTAGAGAAACAGCATCAACGATTGAACTGCAAACTAGGAAGGTATAAAGATAGTCTACCTAATGGCACAGGAGACCTAATAGGTCTTCAAAATCAGACAAAAAATTTTTGAATAAATGAATGAAGGAATAACTCCACTATGCATTTTCTTCTAAATTACCAAAACCCACATGTTATTTTTGTGAATAAGGACATAAATGACGCGGTATTTTTCTCAGTAAATCCTTTGTATATTTTTAAGAGTGTCTTTATGAAGACCTGAGCAAAATCAAAGAGCCTACAATGTAATAGGTGATCTATAGGGACTTATTTCCAAACCTCAAAATGTTTCAAATCTTGTTTTAGTTACTAAGAATAGATAGTTTAAGAGACACATTTTGCAATGCTATAATAAAGACAGTAGTTTGGTTGCCCTTGAATAATAAAATTAATTACAAGACACTAATTATTATTGTTTCTTTTTTTTATTTTTTTTTAATGTTTATTATTGAGACAGAGGGAGACAGAGCATGAGTGGGGGAGGGGCAGAGGGAGAAGGAGACACAGAATGTTGAAGCAGGCTCCAGACTCTGAGCTGTCAGCACACAGCCCGACGTGGGGCTCAAACTCATGAGCCGTGAGATCATGACCTGAGCTGAAGTTGGATGCCAACAGACTGAGCCACCCATGCGCCCCTAATTATTATTATTTCAACTTTCTACTCCAACTGAACTATTGTGGCTACAGACTGGGAAGGTAGAAGTTTTTTTGAGAGAAATCAGAAGCCACATATTCTTTTCTAAATATTATGATGATGCTTCATTTTGTTGTGTGGTTCATATGTGCTTGAAAGCATATACTCAATTAACAATAAAACTATATTGATAATCATAACACTATTGAAAGGTATGTTTAAATATTTAATTTTGATCTCAAATTGGAATCATTCCTCCATGCCCTCTTAAGATGAATTTGCTTATATTGATGTCCAAAGTAAAGAAATGACATAATCTGTCTGATGAAAAAGCTGGAAATGTTCAGGTTTTCTAGATTCTTCCAAATGTGATTCTAAATAAAAGTGATAAGATTTTTAGAACCCAAGGAATATTATTTGGTAAGTCATAACACAAAAGCATGCATAACACATCACCCATATGTGACTTAATGTTTATTTATTTATTTTTAAAATTATTTTTGACTAAATGTTTAGATACCAATTCAATTAAACTTAAGATTTTACTTAAGGGCAGATCTTTAAGGCTCACGTTAGGTCTAAAATCACAGAGTGATAGGGTCATTTAGCTCTTCACCTGCCTCTTCAGTGGGCTGCATATTTAATCACAGGATTTAACTGCAGAAGGAATCCAAACTTTAAAGTTTTTGTGGGGGAGGCAGGGAGACAAATTTAGCATATGACATAAAAAAGAAGCCCGACTAGGTTGAAAAAAGAAAAGTTTTTTCTTTATAGAAGAATGCTGGCTAATGTATCTAAAAATAAGATAGAATTATAAAAATAGTTATTTTCCAACCTGCAGTATAATATAATCAGGCATGAATCATCAATGGAGGATAAATCATTGGATGAGAGGTTATTGCAGAACAGGATATTTGTATAGCACCAGATGTAACTCCCCAGATTGCTTAGCCAAGTATACCTACTAATTATAATAAAGGAAATATAATGCAGAAAATTAGCAGTCATCACTGTAACCACTTTAACCATAGGACCAAACTTAACATCACTGATACTGGGGCAACTTGATATATGCCTTTTGATGTGATGCAATATGAAATACAGAGAATCAGCCTTGAAATGTATTTTTCAATAATGCACAACCTGAATCTAATAAAGCTTTCAGCACCTAATTCCTGTTTATAGGATTCTGAAATAAGAAAAACTTAAACAATGCCACAAAAACTAGATAAATCTAGAAGGTTGAAATTCTGTAACACAAGTGACCTGGCTTATTCTAAACAACAACAACAACAATAACAACAACAACAACAAAAACCAAGAAAGAGACAGAATCATAATAATTGAATGCAGTGTACGAATCTGGATTACATGGAAGAATAAACAGATATAAAAGACATTGGAACATTTTAAAAAATCTGAATATAGGCAGTCTGTTAGAGAACATTATAGGATTATTGTAATTTTCTTAGGTACATTTTTAGGATTGAAATTATATAAAGAGAATGTCCTTATTTTTAGTAGACATATGCTGAAAAAGAGTCATTGTGCATGTAACTTACTTTCAAATAAGTCAGAGAAAATAAAGGCTATATTTAGAAATAAAGCAAAAGTGGCAAAATATGAACAACTGGTGAATTCAGGTAAAGAGAAACAATTATGTGTCAAACCATTTTTTTTTCTGTAGGTTTGATAACTTTAAAAATAAAAGGTTGGGGCAAAACCAAACTTGTTCTCTCATATTAGCTAAATTAATTCTAGATTTTAAATCCTTGATTCCTTTTAGGCAAAATACTTAAATGATCTGTGATGCTTTATGGACTAAAACGTGCTTCACATAGTGGCTATAATTTTTGACTATAATAAACTTGCTCTGAATTATGTGTTAATTTCTCCACAGGTAAATATTTTCATTAGGTGAAGTGTTTTGTTTGCTTGATTTAAAAAAAAAAAAAACTGAAATGGTATTTATCATAACAAGGAACTAATCTATTGCTTTACCGTATTTGTTTCTGCTATTTTTACTCAGGAATTTCCGCACTTTTAAATACTAGGGCTCTGAATATTTGTCTTCCGCTATGCCACATGTGACTGGAAAGCTCTGTGCATGACTGCCACATCCTTAGCTAGAGTAGCCAGCAGAGATATGGGGCAACCTGTGTTCTGTCTGCCTTTTTGCTTTCTCTTCTAACAAAAGCCTGATCTTCTCATTATAAGTAATTTTTACATTTTTTTTAAAGTATACTTTGATACATGAAACTTGGTTGCTCTCCATGAGTTAGAGTGCTCTAAAATTGCCTTTCTCTCTTTGGAGAAGTGATGGAGAATCTATGAGGTAGATCAAGCTCTAGTTCTCCTTAGTATTAGCAAAGGGCTCTTCTGGGAGTGAAGAGAGGAGTTTCTCTTCTTTCTTATCCTAGAATTTACAGAGTTTCTGTGCTTACACTTGGCCAAAGAAGGAGGTAAATATACTATTTTTTTTGGTGCCATTGCCCTCTACAGATACTATATATACTTATATTTATGCCAATATTAGCACGATATCCAAGAATATAGCTGAATGTAGTTCCATCCTTTCCATTATGCTGTCGATACAACCAGTCTCACACCTAAGCCACAATGGATACCAAAAATGAAGAGTTCGAGTGAGTATAGTCATTTTAAAATTACAAAGATGTGATACAGACTGGATTAGTGGTAGCACAAGGCATGAAAAGGGGACTTCATCGCAAAATGTTTAGTGAAAGCCTTCTCTGTGGAAATCTCTCTGCCTTTCGTTGTCTGTAATAAAACATTGAATAAAATTTGGTTTTTGATTTCCAAAACTTTATTATTCAATTGGAGAGACAGAATTTGAACACAAATGGCTAAAACCAAGGCAGGATCTGCGAAGGGTCATATGAGTATCCCAGGAGTTTAGAAAGTGCAATTAAATCATCTTTAGGCATCAAGAGGGCAAAGAGATGGCTTTTTCATTCACGTCTTGAATGGATACATGACAGTGGAGGATGCTGGCATCCTGGAAAAAGACCATATGTACAGACAGAAACAATCAGGTGAGCCTATTGCCTGATTGTCAAACACATTTTCAGCAAAAGTATTCTGTAGAAAAATTATGAAAGGCCTTAAGGGTCTGGATAAAAAAATTAAATTTTATTCTTCACACAATGGATTCTCAAAGCATGATTGAGAATCACATGCATCAATTTTCATGGGCTACTTACCAAAAATATGGAATCCCTGTGAAACTCATGAGAGCTACTGAATCTTGGTTTCAGGGAATAGGACTTGCAAATGACCGTGTACCTCTAAACATCTGGATCAGGCTTCTGAAACTGCACAGATTTCCAAGCCAAATTCAGAGAACTTGAGGAGAGACTGACTACATTACAGTGTCAATTTTTTTCCGAGTTGAAATTCTGATGTCATTTCCTGGTTGTATGAATTTATATGTACTGTTCTTAGTTTTACTTTCTTTGGTATAAAGGATGCATAAATAGTTGATTACTCATAGAATTTTTAAGATTACAGGGGCGCCTAGGTGGCTCCTTGGTTAAGCGTCTAACTTTGGCTCAGGTCATGGTCTTGAGGTCTTTGAGTTCGAGCCCACGTTGGGCTCTGTGCTGACAGCTCAGAGCCTGGAGCCTGCTTCAGATTCTGTCTTCCTCTCTCTCTGCCCGTTCCCAGATCACACTCTGTCTCTGTCTCTCAAAAATAAATAAACATTAAACATATTTTAAAACAAAGATTACAAAGATGAACACTTATAAGGTGCTGGACTATGTTGAAAGAATTACTGAAAAATCTACAAATTGATTAGATTGTAGATTATGACATCATCTTTCTATACCCTTTGTTATTTTATCTGTTGTTCTTACTGGTAGCTAATGTTTTTTTTTTTTGTTTTTGTTTTTGTGTTTGGTTATTTGTTTTTTATTCTTTTAATAAATAAACAAAAGTATACTAAATATTCCAAAGGGTGAGAAAAATTCATTACAGTGTCCATGAGAAATAACAAAAATACATTTATTTAGATATCATAACAATGAAAAGTGACATTTTGACAGCTAACATATTTTACCAGTACATAGTATAAAACAAATCAAGCCAAAAAAGGACATAATTTATTTGTTTCCAAAATGCCTAGGAAGAGCCATAGTCATCTGACCACAATTTTAATCAAGTATCACCATACCAGGTAGTCATTTTTGTGTGTGAGTTAATGATGGTTGAGAAGGATGCTGTTTTGAAATTCCCTTGTCCCACTTTTTTCCCTCAAAATATATATACCCCATTGTGCAAAAGTAGAAATATTTGATCCACCAGATCATTTACTAGTCAATTTTTATTTTCTGTCATGTTTTAAACAATGAATTAATATGGAATATTTTATCAATGGGAATGAGATATTCTATAAGTTATCCTATTGATGTCACCAATTGATGACAAAAGCTATTGTAGAACAGCTTTCGGCACATAGTTAGAGCTCATGCAGAGTACAAAATAGAGAATTTCCTACCCTTGAAGATACAGGCAATGGGGGAAACAGGAGAAAGCCCCATATAGTGTTAGTCAGCTTCACTATGTTGCAAATATACCAATATTCTCATGGGATATGGTGATTTTTTTCATTCTTTTCCATGATTTCTAAAATCATACGCTTTTTGGTTACCATTAAAATCCAAATATTTTAAATTGTTGTTAAAAAATTCACATGCCCAGGAAAGTGTTACTCTTAACGTAGTTTAGCAACACTGCGCTATTTTCTTTCTTCCTTCCCATATTCTTTCTCATACAGCTTCAGTACCATGAGTTACTTATATATATTCTGTCTTCATTTCTCTGGAATTTGACCGTTTTCCCCTTTGCTCTGCCACCTTTTTTCTTTCATCCCTTTAGCAAACCTTATAATCAAGTCTTCAATTGCAATTTTATAACTTTGCAAGAGCCACTCGAGTCAAAAATGATTGGGGTTGATTCAACTAGTCTGGTTGGTTAAGGTGGGTGTCCCCTTGCTCCCTCACAGCCCCATGTGCATCACTCCTGAAGCTGCCTGCTTCCTTGGAAGAGGGTTACATACTAGATAGAGGGGGGGCTTTGTCGGTCAAGGGTATAGGAGTAGATGTACTCTCCTGCTAGAACTTCCCTAGAAGCTCTCAAGGTCTGTTTGCTGGGTAGGCAAGCTTCCAAGACTCCAGACACATCCAAATGAAGTGCTCTGTATAGCAGCCTGCCTTTCTTTTTTTCTTTTTTTAATTTTTGAATGTTTATTTATCTTTGTGAGGAAGAAAGTTAGAGCACGAGCTGGGGAGGGGCAGAGAGAGAGGACACAGAATCTGAAGCAGGCTCCAGGTTCTGAGCTGTCAGCACAGAGCCCAATGCAGGGCTTGAACCCATGACCCGTGGGATCATGACCTGAGCTGAAGTCGGACATTTAACTCAGTGAGCCACCCAGGTACTGGCCTTTCTTAAAAGAAAAAAGAAAAAAGAAAAAAAGAAAAGAATGGACATTCTGAAAAAGTTTTGTTTTTGTTTTTTTTTACTTTAAAAATCTTTTACTGAAAACAATAAGCTTATATTGACGAATGTGGGCTCCGCTCTTAGATCACTTGGTTGTTAATCCTAATCATGCAATTTTTTTCTTTTTTTTTCCTAACTCCAGTTTTCTAACCAGACAAAATATTTGGCAGTTTTTGTTTCAGTTTTGTTCACAAAATGACAAAATAGCCCCTTCCTCTAGGTTTTGTATACTAAAGGAGACAATTCATGTAGAGTGCAAAGCACATACTAACTGGCTTAAACTAGAGATTTATTGAAGAATAATGCCTTTATTTTACATTGTGCAAAAGTAGTCAGAATACTGCATATAATTTGCAATGATTCAGGTAGTCCTTTCCACCACTAGAGCAATCCAGTTATGTAATTAAATACTTGAGTAGCTGTAGTACCCCAAAATAGCCACATAAACACAACATTTAATATGGGAACTTACAAAAGCAGAAGAGATCATTCTAATACTGACTTTTGGAAAAACTTATAAGACAAGTAAAATTTTCCCCAAAGAATAAAATGTTTGCCTCTTTGATAAGTTACAGTAGAATGAACACGTGCCTTAAGTCACTGGACCTTAGTTAAGACCCTGGGTTTAATGTCTGTATTTTCTTCTCAATGTTCACATGTATAAAATCAGGGTGATATTGTTTTTTACTGCTCTGTTATAAACTTGCTCTAACTTTTCCTTTCTTCCTCCTTCCCATCTTCCTTCCCTTCTTTCTTCCTTTCCTTCCTTTTTTTCTGATTTACTTTCCCAAACACCCTGCTCTGTCCCAGAAACTCTAATAGATTCTGAAGTGAGCACACTGAAAATACAAATATCATCTTTTCATTCTTGAAGCTAACAGTTTAGTGGGAAGGAAGGAATCTAAACAAGAAATTTCAATAAGACCAGATACATTATATCAGTGAAAGTTCTGGTACTATGAAAAATTAAATAATGAAACAGCTCTAAAGCTTTCTACAAACATAAACCCAACTATTAAACAGGAATACTGTGTAATCCGAAAATAGCCAGTCTTAGACAATGTGCAGTTTAACCTGTGCACATGACATGCTGGACAAAATAATGCTTCTTTTCAATGAAAAATCCCTTTGTCTACAGTGACTGGAATGGTGCCAGCTGTCCGATCTCATCAGGCTCCTTCTCCTCCAATAATAGTAAGGCATTATTTTCATTGTGCTCAAGTGACTGATCTTTCAGATACTGCTGTGCAATTGTTTCTTTCTGTGAAGTATTTCAAATACAAAATAGTGTATAGAGAATAATATAACAAAATTCACACACTCATTATCCAGCCTCAGCAAATCTCATCATTTTGGCATATTCTTCTCAGATTTTTAAGATAAATCATAAAATACAGATACAGTTGAGGCCCCTTGTATATACTTTTTAAATTCCGTCTTCTGTTCTCCTTTCTTGGTGACACCTAAATTATGTGATTATCATTTCTATGTAAATATTTGCAATATTACTATAGTATTTATAAACAATAAGTAGCATTGTTTTGCATATATTTAAACTATATGTAAAATACAATGTGAAATTGTGTCATTTTATATCATATTTTGCTCATTTATATACAACATACAAATATAGAATTCATATGTAATTTATAATATGAGCATACACACACACACACACACACACACATAGATACATACTTCATTTTAGTGGCTATTCTGTATTCCACTGTTGATTATATCAGAAATCGCTTGTCTATCTTTATTGAAAAGCATTAAGATGGTTTATAGTTTTCGCCGTTACAGATCGTGCCACATTGACCATTATTGTAGAGGCTACCCTTTCCCCAAGTTCTTTTTTTTTTTTAAGTATATTTATGTATTTTGAGAGCGGGCATGAACATGGGAGGGGTGGAGAGAGAAGATCCCAAGCAGGCTCTTTGCTGCCATCACAGAGCCTACACGAGGCTCAGACCCATGAACCATGAGATCATGACCTGAGCTGAAATCAAGATGCTTAACTGACTGAGCCACCCAGGTGCCTCTCTCCTTTTTTTTTTTTTAATAGTATGTGAAAAGAAGTCTGGGATGCCTGGATCAAAAGGAATCAGATCTTTAGCTTTACTAGATACCTCTCAAGTTGCTTTCCGATGATTGTACTTACTATCTTTCTGTATCTATAATGAGATTTTCCTTTCTTCTCCTTTCCAATATCTGAGATTGTCAGATTATTAATTGTTTCCAAACTGATGAATGTAAAAGTATGTCTTGTGGATCATTTTATTTGTTTGTTTATTTGTTTTTACCTGATTACTATTGAGATCGATTTTCTATTCGTGTTTTTTGGTCATTTGTGTTTCCGCTTCTTTGTTGCCAGTTTATGTAGTTTGCCCATTTTCAAATGAGTTGTTTGTCTTTTTTCTTATTGAGGTGTTGGAATTCTCTAAAGTTATGCATACTAATCCTTTAGTTATATGACTTGAAAATATTTCTTCCGTTGGTAGTTTGTTGTTCTTTGATTTAGTAACTTTTGATGACCTAAAGGTTAACATTTATGGAATATATATTTAAACTATGTTTAAGAAATCTTTTCTACTCTGACATAAAAAATACTTTACATTTTCTTCTAAAATTTAAATATCTGGTAGGTCAATTCTTTAAATTTTTTTAAATGTTTATTATTTTTTATAGGTCATTTCTTATATTTGCTATTCTTGAAGTTATCTTAACCATCCTTGGCCTTTTGGCCTTTTATATAAATAATGAAATGAGCTTGACAGTTTCCATTGGTGAACATTTTAGATTTGAAAGAAATGTCTTTATGAAATAATTGAGGCAAAATGACCTTATTTTTTTATTTTTGTTTATGTTTGTTTAAAGTTTATTTTTGACAGAGACCTAGGGGGTGAGAGAGAGAGAGAGAGATAGCGCGCGCATGAATGGGAAAGGGGCCGAGAAAGAGGGAGAGAGAATCCCAAGCAGGCTCTGTGCTCTAAGCTGAGTCTTACTTGGGATTTGATCTCACCAACCATGAGATCATGACCAGAGCTGAAATCAAGAGTCACTGCTTAACCAGCTGAGCCATCCAGATGCCCCATGGGTAGAACTACCTTTAAACAAAATTAAGTTTTCCAATTCATGAATAGACTGTCACTCTCCATTTATTCATATCTTAGTTTTGTCTTTCAGTGATGTTTTAAAAGTGCCCTTAAAATATTCCAGTAAATGTGGGGTGCCTCGGTGGCTCAGTCGGTTAAGTGGCTGACTCTTGATACTGGCTCAGGTCTGATCTCACTGTTGGGGAGTTCCAGCCGGGCCCCGCATTGGACTCTGCTCTCACTGTGTGGAACCTGCTTTTGATTTTGTCTCCCTCTTTCTGGTCCTCCCCTGTTTGCTCTTTCTTTCTCTCTCTCTCTCTCTCTCTCTCTCTCTCTCTCTCTCTCACACTCACACACACACACACACAGACACACTAAATAAATAAATAAATAAATGTCAAAAAAAAAAATTCCAGTAATCTTATTGGGTATAATCAGAGAATTTACATATTATTGTATTTTGTTTCTCTGAATTTGATAACAATTTCTCTTTAATTAATACACATTTACACAAATTACGTCAAGTTTTAGATGTTCATCTTCTAACCAAGATTTTTGCTTAAATCTTTATAGGACCTATACATTTGTGTAATCTTTTTAGATTTTCTTTGGAGACACTTATACTCCATTAGAGATCATTTTTTTACCATTTTCCTTCTATCTGATAGCTTTTATTTATTCGGCTTGTCCTACTGCCTTGAGTATGATAATTTGTATGAAGTTGGTCAGCATGGAGATTGGAGAATCATTATCTGATTATTACATCTGAAGGACACAGGTCTAAAGTTTCTCCCTTGAAGCAATATTGCAATTGGTTATCAGGTTAAGAAAATTTGTTTAGTGCTGTTTTACTTTGTAATGATTGATTTTTTTCTGAAGTTATTGTAATGATCACATAGTTTCACCTTTAACCTATCACTGTGGTCTAGTATGTCAATAAAATTTTCCAATATTGAAATATCTCTGATTTGCTTTTAAGAACTGTATTTAGCCATGGTGCTTTTGATATTTTTTTAATGGACTGAAGTTGATGTGCTCATTTCTTTTTCTTTTTAAAAAACTTATAATACTTGTGTATATTGTTTGATTTTTTTTGGATAATATTATTATTTGTGTTCCAGAGGCATTAATTAACTTAATCTACTCTTCTATTTCCCAAAATAATTTATAATAATTATAAAAATGCACTCCTTAGTTTGGTAAAACCACTTAAAAACCTGACTAGAACTGGTGAATTTTTGAAGGGGAGATTTTGGTTGGCTCTTCATATTTTAGTAATATCTGTCTAAACCTCTCTCCTTGCCATTCCCCTTCCTTCCCACTTTGTTTTTGCAGCTTCTTTTTAATCTATTTTCGGCCTTTCTTATTTACAGTTTTTCTCTCAAGGGTACAAATTTCCTTCTGGGTATAATTTCCACTGCCTTCTTGAAGTTTTTATACGTGATTCTGTCACTGTTGTTTACTATGTAATTTCTCTAGCACTTTCTTCTTTAACCCATAAATTATTTAGGATTGCATGTTCAAGTTTCTAAACATACGGTTTCTATGGTGTATTTGTAAATGTGCTATGAGTTTTAGCTATAATTTTGTTGATGCACTATTGCATTTTATCTTGGTTAATGCTTTTTGTTGGTAGGATTGCAATTATTTGGAATCTGATAAGCCTGAGTCTCTGACACGCTCATGTTTTTTTTTTGTTTGTTTTGTTTTTTTTTTTTTGTTTTTGTTTTGTTTTTTTGTAAATGTAAAATATGTCCATGAAAAATCTCTTCTTTCTACAGCTGGCATAGTATTTATATACATGTCTATGCGTGTAAAACATATGTGTAAATATTTAAAGTTTTCTTATTCTTTCTAAAACTTTTGGCCTGCTCGATTTATCCTTATGTGATAGAAGTATGCATATTAAAGTCTTGAAGTTCAGAATTTGCTAATTTCTTTGTATAATTTTTTTCAGTTACTTGTTTTATCATTGTACCTCTTCACAAGTTCATTCTTATTATATGTATTATATCATGGTTATGTGTACTTGATGGATGATTGTGTGATTTTTCATTACTTTTATAACCTTTATATTTTCTAAATTTGTATAATTATAGATATTTGTTTTGTATTTTAGATATCTGTATCATAAGTGCGTATTTGCATCATTATAATACCATTGTTATATCAAATAATATGTAGTGTCCTGCTTTATCTTTATTTCTTTTTCCCTTAATTCTATTTTGGTTGATTATAATTTCATATCTGTCCCATATATGTTTGTACTGCTTTATTTTGAATCTTAATGTAGTTTTGCATTTTGTTTATTTTGTTAAAGTGGTGTACAGCTTGATTTAAAAAATATATAATCTAAATATTTGTTTCATCTCTTAGGGGTGGACATATATATTGTTGAGATATTTAGACTTATTTCTAAATCATTTATTTTTATTTTTTCCTGAGTTCCATCATTTTTCTCTTTTAGCCCCCTTTCTAACTTCTGTGAGATTGATCAGGTTTTCTATTACTTTGTTCATTTTTTTCTTCATTCTTTCTTTCCTTTCTTTTTCCCTTCACGTTTGGTCTGCTATTTACAAGCTATAGACTCTGTGTGTATTTTACTCCATATAAGTAATGCTGATTTTTCACGAAATCTCAATTTACTCTGCTGCATAACTATCTCATCCTAACTCTGATATGGATCCTATCGCCCTATGACCATCCATTGCATATCCCTTGATACGACCTACCATCTTCTCATCATCACTTTGAAATTTACTTTGAGTTTTCTTAACATAAGAATTTGTTGTCTTATAGTCAATAAAGTATTTTTATCAACATATTTTATTAATTTTTGTTCTGTTTTGTCCCAGACATTCTTTCTGGTTTCTTATTTCATAAGTCTTCATGCTTGAATGATATTTTGGCAAGTTATAATATTTTAGGTTGACAGTTAAATCTTCAAAGCAATGGGAAAACATTGCTCCATTATCTTTTCATCATTTAGCACTTTTGCTGATGAACCTATGCAATCTGTAGTTACTTTTTGGTAATCTGTTTTTTTGTTTGTTTGTTTGTTTGTTGATTTATTTTTTTTTCTTTTTATTCCTGAAATTATACAGTTTACTATGCTGTGTCTAGATATGAGCTCATCTTTATTCTATTATCTACTAGGAATATACTTTCAAACTGAAAATTCAGATACTTGCTCAGTTGACTTCTTCTGAAAAGCTTATTTGAAAATATATGATGGAGACTCTTTATTACTTATAGTAAATCCATCTGTATTTTACAGTTCAACCACTTTCTAAGACTCTGTGGCTATTCTAGTGACGTTCTATTAAATAATGTTTTTCATTTCCAAGATTTCTAATAAGACGTTTTTCCCACACCACCTGTTCTTTTTATAGTTAAGCTAATTTTGTGCTTTAGATTTTCACTATTCTTCATGCATTTTACAGGTATTTGTATACCATACTTTGTCACTTATTCCATAAAACTAATTGTGTCTGGAATAAATGTGTTACATGTAGGTTGGATATCTTTCTTAGCCTTACTTTGCTCCATGTGATTTATAATTTGCAGTGGTTAATTCATTGTAATTGATTCATTTATTAATTTGTTCATTTATTTTCTCTCTGACCCATTGCTTTTCCTCATCTATTATGAGTTGCCTCAATCTGGCTGCACTCAGGGGGAAGATATCAGAAAATATAAGGGAGAAGATGTCCAGAATCAGATATTATAATGACCTCTGGATCCACTGTCTCCACAGTCATAGTACTGATCATAGCTTAGCATTATTATTCCATGTCTGGCCCATTGGAGATCTTTGTTTGATTTTTATGTGTGGCAATTTTATTTTGGGTTTCTAGTTTTCAATCTTGTCTCTCCGTGTGTATTTGCAGTACAAGTGTTGAATCAAAGCATGGACTCATTTTGCCATTTTAACTGGAAGTCTGTGACTGATTACTTGTCTCTTTTTGTTGCTAATGTTGTGGATTCTTGTTCATGTACTCATTATTATGTAGCATCATTATGGGAAAACTTCAACTGTCATAAGGCTTTATACACTAAATTTATCAAAATTGAAAATTAATTTGAAGATTTGGAATTAAAGTTTCTCAAATTATTTATTTTGTATGTAGACAGTGAAGTGAAGACATTTGACTAAAATATGACTTAAGGTACTACTTGAAGTAATAATAACTGAAGTATTATAGGTAAATATTATATAAGGAAATGTGGGCATTTTATACAGAGGGGAGAATAATAGGATGATAGTGTGGAATATTGAGAACATTGGGCTCTGAGTTAGGAGATGGGACTCTATTCTGGGCTTTTTTAGCAAATAGGTGAAAGAGGTCAAAAGATTTGGAATCTTCTCTAAAGGTTCTTTGAACCTTTGTCTTATCATTTGTAAAATTAAAACGTTGGGATACAGAACTTCTAAGATTCTTTTTTGTCTCTGATATATGATCCTGATATTCTAATTGGTCTTATGCTTCTGAAATGATGTCTAAAATTTTCAAATCATTTTAATCAGAGTAGAAGCAATTTCTATAGAGGCTAGAACTATAAAGATAATAGATTATAAATGAAGCACTTGGATTTACAAAGAAAAATAACTGACAATAATGCATAGGTAGAAAATGGCATAATAACAGAAAAGAACACAGCCATAGTCACACCTTACTTCAATTTCTGAAGAGTTCAATTTTTTTTTTCTGGAAAAGAATATTCTATCTGAGTAAATGAGGAGTACAATATTATGTTATCAACTTTCAAATTTGAAAATCACTTTGATCTGCCACTTAGTTTTTATTTTAGCCTTGAACATAAAAAAGAGTGCATATCTCATTAGTGCTTTCTGTGCAGCGTCCAAAACATTTTTGCCTACTTCAAGGTTGTGAAGACATTATGTTTTTTTCCTAGAAGCTTTTTTTTAGCTTTTATGTTTATTAAATTTTTAAAAAAAATTTTTAAGTTTATTTGTTTTTTTTCCTTTTAATATAATAGTAGGATCTTTTAATAGAACAGAGAGGGAGGCAGGCAAAACATAAGAGACTCTTAAATATAGAGAACAAACTGAGGGTTGCGTGAGGAGTGTTGCGTGGGAGGAATGGGCTAAATGGGTGATGGACATTAAGGAAGGCACTTGTTGCTATGAGCGTTGGGTGTCATATGTAAGTGATGAATCACTAAATTTTACTCCTGAAACTAATACTATTCTATATGTTAACTAAATTGAATTTAAATAAAATCTTGGAAGGAAAAAAAAAGAGTGCATAGAACGCTAATAAGCACAGTCATTCTGTCATCATATTTCATGGGGGTCTTCCATTCACTGACTTGTGTGTTGTAGGAATAGAGGGAAGTTGAGAAATATTTACTCATTTTCTGAAAAGGCAGGGGAAAACCACTCCACACATTTGATTTTCATCTTCCTTCAGAAATAGAATCATTTTTAAATATAGAAAATCACACAATGATAGTTATTTTGTGTTGATCATGTACTTGGTGTCAGGTATATGAAAAATGCTTTATTTTGTTTTTTGATAATTGAAACCTTGCAATCGATTTCCCTAATTTATAGACACCATGTTTTCAAAGAATCAAGACAACTCAAAAAACGTTATCATGAGTTTAACTGAAGGCAAGTATCAAGTAGGAATCACGTTTGTATTTTTAGTGTCCATCATAATATTTAGTTCATCTTTTGCATTGTTTACTGAACTGATTTTAAAGAGAAGGTAACTCTGAGAATGCAAGGTTTGTAGAGCTTTTAAATGTTCATCAATCTAACAAAATCTACTTGGACATTTCAGAGCTTTGCTAGACTCGTTAAAAATCTTATACAGGGTCGAGAAGTTTTTATGCAAAGCTCTGAGTTTCATAATTCAAACTACTTTATATTTTAGAAAGTGATTTTTGCGTATATTGTATATTATCTATCACCTGCAGAAGTGCATATCATCACATATATAATTTCTGTAGCAAAAAAAAAAAAGTTCATCTTAGGCGAGATAAATAGCTTTCCAACAGATCAGGTTTTGCTGCCAAATGAGGTTGTGGCATACTTCACAAAAACAAATTTTTCAGAGCTTTTTTTTTTTTTGTTTTGGAATTGTAGAGAAAGAATGGTGTGCCTACCTTATATTATCAGAACAGAGAACCAGATGCAGAGAACCAGATGCAAGAGTACAAATGTATGTTTGAAAAGGTCTATTTGTATGCTGCAGAAATATACTGTAATTCGACAACCTTTGAGGACATTGATATGTTTAGCCGACATAATCACAACATTTTTCATGCCCTCTTGAGACAACAAAATTGTAAAGATGACTGATTGGGTGGACTTAATGGGGCAATGTGTGTCAGAAAATTGATTTTTTTTTTATAGGAAGTTAATTTAAAAGGAGATAGACTTAGGGCCTTGACGTCTTCAGCTACATACACTTAGCAATAAAATCAGAAATGACAAAAGTGAATAGATAATTAAAAAAAACAGTTTAAAAATTGATGAGCTGCCATTAAAATCCTGGAGCCACTCTGGAGAGTTAGATTTATCATGTTGCTCATACTGGAGGTCAGATGAGAGCAAATTCAAGTAAAAAAAGATTTCTTCAAGATGGAGAGAAGAGACATTTGCTAAGTAAATAAATAAGTGAATAAGTTAAAAAAAATGTAGTTGACATATAAACTTTCTTTTAACAACAGAGGGAATTTTGTTAAATGTATAAATACATAGTTAGAATTTGACATGTATTCACTTAGGGTTTGCATGTAATTTTAAATTTTGCATCATGCAGCGAGTGTTAGTCTAAATACCCTCTCCGTATTTCAAAGTCAATGGCAAAAAAATGGATGGGGAATAATTCTGCCTATTGTGGAAGGGATGTTGTCTGAAGCAGAGTTACTCATTTTAGCATAGAAAGACACAATGTCATAAATACAACATTCTGAAAGGCAAAATTGTTTCTTTAAGATTTTATCTTCCCCAGGTAAGTAGTGATATCCCTGTTTAGAAAAATAGGTAATATGCATGGAAATTGTTTTGTGTCTGTAACTTTTATTATTCTGTTATACCATGTGGTGTTTTTTACCTCACCATTAGGAAAGAAACACATTGAGTAGTGAGCCAGGGGCTTAGGGAGATTAAATTGGGTGACATCTCAGGCTGAGCACTTGCTGGCTGTGACAGAATGGGAATGACAGCCTGGGGTAAGAGGTCACGTGTGTCTGAGCAGTGCATCTCTAGTTGGAAGAGAGCTGGGCGGCAGTCAGATGGCAGTTCTTGCCAGTTGGACATCCCCTGGCAAGCTGCCTGGGCTTCTGACGCCTATTGTTTTCGCGAAATAACGACTAACTCACAGACTTGCACATAACAGCATTCTGTAAACCAAGAAGAATAGTAATGATAAGAAAAGGCAGTGTTAATATTACATTCAGAGGTCTTAACAAGAGTCCTCTATTCTCAATGCTGGGAGACCATTTTAAATATCTAAAAATGAGTATTTTATAGAAAAAAATGTTTATCCATAATCTAGTATTTATAAAAATTCTAAAGATATGTGTAATGAAAATTTATGAGACATGCTTGGATCTTTTAGGATTTACTGCAGTATCATTCTCTAATTTCATTTGTGGGAGGGGGGAACTGTGGTGTGAGTTAAGATTTGGGAATGCCTTTCACTTCTTTGTGATCAGAGTAGAAAAATATAGCCCTTAATTTGGGGAAAAAGTGTCAAAAGGGTTAAAGGTCTACCAGACTGACCAGGTGGATATTCAATACCAGGGAGCTGCATTTCTGCATTTCTGGAAAAAGAGTTACCATTTTCCCAAAGTTTGAGTCCTAGTGACAAAATTCCTGAATTTAGTTGAATAGAGACAACCTTACACCTGGAGGAATCATACTAGATTTTGGGAATCCCAATCTGCTGATGGTAGACTGATTGACTTTAATGACAAGAACATCTGTGAGATTTATTCCAGAAACTGGTAATAAGGAAGTCACAGGACAGATTCCTTTACCTGAGTAAATGAGAGTGGCAGCATTGAGAAGTATAAGGATTTGATGACAAGTAGATTTGAAGTCCCAGAGTTATGGCTTGCCCTAAAGAAGGGTCATTTATAAAGGAACATTCTAAATAAAACTAGGAGATCAAGGTCAGTTTAAAGTATGAATCCATGATTAACTGAATGTTTGAATGATTACAATTAAAGATTAATGAGGAAGTTAGTAGATTTTACGTAAGTGCATCACTATTTGATAATATAACTGACTTTACTAATTATTGTCACTTAAATTATTTTAATGGAAATACTTATCTCATGCCAATAATTTTCACTGGTAATTTTGAGTGTAGATTCCAGCTATATTTCTGAGTTTGTGACACATGATATATCTGCTTTAAAAATCTAAGGATGATTGCCAAATGCATATACTGGGTTCCATTCCATACATTTTAAATAAAATTACAGAGTTGGTGCTCACAAACCTGCATTTTTAGAGCTTTCTAGTTTTTTTTACTGCATAGTAATATTTAAGAACCATTAGTTTCAACTCTATATATAACATAGCCATGTGTAATTGAGAAAACAGTAACTAATTTAGCCAGTAATAGGTTCAAACACCCTGACTGGGGGATAATCCTCTCGTAATTTTAATCTATAAATGTAAATCTGTGAGACCACAGGTGCCAACATATTATGATTATCATAATTCAGTTTGGTTCTGTATTAATATTTGTACTTGAAATTTTGAAAGATATGACTAATTTTAAGAAACAAATACACAACCAGAGAGTCTCAAAGTGCACGATAAATTTCATCTGTGATTGGGTCCATTACGTCAAAACAGAATGCTGACTGCTAGAAATTTGAAGCAAGTATAAGGTATAGTGTACCCCAATGAAATGTGGAGAATCTAGAGAAACGTATTTCACAAACAAAAAAGAGATTAATTCTCCATTGAAAAGTAAAGCATACGTATACATGTATTGAATTACACTCCGTGTTTTTCCATATTTTCACCGATTATTATTTTAAATTCAGTTTTGATAAGGCATTCCAGTAAGTCCTCTCTACATTTTCCTTTTACCACAAATGAAGTTTCAGTGTGGAGAACATTTTCATTATGAGTAAAATACTTCTAAACGCAATGGAAATGCTTCTGTGGTGCCGGCAATGTTTATAAACCTTATTTTAAATATAATGAAAACTGAGATGAAGGGAGCTTAAATGTTTTTTCCAGGGTCATCTATGCAGTCAGCAGCAGGCAGAATTAAAATGAAAAGCAAATGGTAGCTTATACTTATTAAACTCAGGAAATGGATTTGTTAACTTTAAAAATGAGAGTTATTCTACTGGCAAGAATGGATTTATTTGAGAATAATGGAAAATTGAGTTTGGGAACATGCAAGTTATGGCAAAACCATAGGCAAGCCCAACAAACAAAGGGGAGGAACATGATTTTAGGCGGAAGGAGGAGGAGGTTGGGAGGGGTTGTTTTGAAGGAAAGTTTGGTGGAGAAAAACAGATGTCCATGAGGATCTCACTGGATGAGTTACAGGGGTCGTCAGTTTCTTGCAGGAGATGCCATGTGTACCTTTCCCCTTTGGGGCCTGTCATTGATCATCCCTTCTCACTGATGAATCTTCTTCTGTTGGGGTCTGTATTGGACAGTTCTTCTGGTACTTAATGTTGAGTCTAGTCTCCCCTTCTAGCTTCCCTATTCCATTTTAGTGAGGTTTCCCTTTATTAATGTCCAATATCCAAACACATGTTGTTACCAGCAGGGTATTTGAATTATTGTCTATTTTAGCTACACAGGGGTGTGTGCGTATGTAGGCACACACACATGTCAATTCTCCATATTCATTGTTACAAGGATTTATTTTGTATTTATTTATTTTTTTAATTTTTTTAATGTTTATTTATTTTTGAGACAGAGAGAGACAGAGCATGAACAGGGGAGGGTCAGAGAGAGGGAGACACAGAATCTGAAACAGGCTCCAGGCTCTGAGCTGTCAGCACAGAGCCGGACGTGGGGCTCAAACTCACGGACCGCGAGATCATGACCTGAGCCGAAGTCGGCCGCTTAACCGACTGAGCCACCCAGGCGCCCCGGCTTTATTTTTAATTACATAATTTTTGAGTGATAACTCTGCTTAAAGAATCAAGAAGGATTCTGTTTACCATGGCACCAACCTCGCTTGGATTTTAGGCTCAGAAGGAAGGTTAATTTTTAAGTTTTAATGTAGGCCCTGGTTAAAAACTTTGGAGACCTTTGATAAAAGACCGTAATAGTTAAGTTTTGTTTTTACGTAGGAACTTTTTTTTTTTTTTTTTTTTGAAGAGAGAATCCATTTATAGATAGGGAACTCATCTGATTTTTTAAAAACCAATTATGTTTAAGCCCTAGGGGAAAAATAATAAAGACATTGTGATAGATCCTTCCATCCTTATTTTTAAACTGGTTGAAAGTTTTGAGGATAATTTAAACCATATGTTTCAGATTTACTCACAACTCAGTTCAATAAAGATTATTGAATTGTATGGAGGAGGGGAGTGATAAAGGCATGGACCTCACAGCCAGAGGGCTTATAAATCTTTCCCTCCTTTGCTCCTTCTCTCTCTCCCTTCGTCTTTCTCTTTCTCTCTCCCTTCCTTCTTCCCTTTACTCCTCTCCTTCCCTCCTCCCAATTTTTTTCTGTTTTCTCAGAGAATATTTTTATTGAGATTTCAAAAGGTAATAGAACCCTTTATTTATCAATTATGAATCCCATACAGGAACCAGAGAGAGATAAAAATCATTAGCAGTGAAATAAAGAATGATCTAAGGTTTTTCTAATTGTCTCCTCCACCCCTAAGTCATATCCCTGGAGGCACTGAAGGGAGAGGAGAGAACTAACTACACATAGTCTCCACATGGCTTCAAGGCAATTTCCAGGAAGCCTCACTTTTTGCCCTGAACCCTAGTGCTGAGGCCTTTGGACGTATTTGGTAGCCTCTAATCCTGTTTTGGGCCTCAAGTCAGGTATTCTTATCATGTGGACTCAGGAGATAAGAGAGGCTGCTTGATTTGTGGGCAAGCATCTCTGAAAGAAAGAGCCCCAAAAAACGTAGGCCATATTAATATAGCAAATTGTTTCTACAACTCACAATAAGGTAAGTTATCCCTCCTCCTGTGGTCAAAATTAGGGAGTAGCTAGTAGGAAAAAAGAACAAATCTCTTAAATTTTTTGGAAGGCAGAAAGCAATGGTTACTTTACAACTTTCTGAGCTGATTGGCCATCTTAAGCCCTTCTGTTCCTTTCTCCTCTAAGACATATCCGTGACTCACTATCTTATTACCATAGTGCACTTTAAAGTAAATTAAATAATTTTACCCTTTATAATAGAGTACTAAACCAGTGGCTGTCAGTCTCTTTTCACATTAGAATCACCTTGGTATCATTTTAAAAACTAATAATTTTAGGTCCCCAATCCCTAATAGACTTATTTAATCTGTCTAGGGTGGGACCCACACATTACATTTTTGTAGAGTTCCCCGAGTGATGTGATCATGCAAACAGGTTTGAACACCATTGCTATGATTGGAAATTGGCAACAAAATAATTTAAGTAATACAATATATAAAATGTGACATTTGAACGTTTTTATGATATATAATCATTTTGGAGGTCCGAAATTCTTTATAACCTCTTGACTCAAAAGATTCAGGAACAAAGCTCCATGCAAATCCATATTAAACTCTCTCCCCTTGTCTCCAAACACAGGCAAAATATAGCAGAATCAAATGGCCCACCTGGCTTCTGCCTCACTATGATCTGTTTGAGGATGGAGCTCTGGCACTGGTGTGTAGGACAGATTGAGCGAGGAGAACATGGAAAGAAGCAAGAGGCTGTTTTGATAGTACGTGAGAATGAGATCTAGAGCATGGCAGGTGGCAAAGGCATTAAAAAGGAGATGCCAGATTGTGTTTTATGATAATTACTCAAGCTCCTGCAAGAATCTGAAAATACTTTCAGATAATTTTACAAAGTGAAAATTAATGAAGTCCTCATAAGGGAGCTTAGATTAAAACAAAACAAAAGAAAAGAAATGCCCCCCTGAGCTCCTAGAAAATTACAAATCTTGTAAAACTTACTCCTTCATTCCCAAATAATATTGAATGAGCTTTTGAAGTTTTTCTATGGGATCTTGGGTGTGGCTGCACCAACACGTTTTTGATAGTTGAGGTTAGGGGGAATGACACAAGATTCCACCTGCCCCCCTCAAATCCCCCCACCCCCAATTCTCAGGGTCACCAGCTCCCAACAGCTCTCAGCTCCCATCAGGTTCCTTCTGTGAGTCAGAGTGAGGACTTGTGGGGACCATGGTCAAAAACAGCACAAAAATATGTTCTGCATCAGATTTATGGGAGATTTCTTGGATTAAGAACAGTCAGAAAACAAATTAACGACATTTTCTTCAGGTTGATATATGAAACAGAACATTTCCACGGTGTTGAACTCCTTGAAATGTTAGGACATGTTATCGATGGCTTTGCATTGCTACTGAAAGCAAAACATAAGCAATTTCTAATGAAATTAGAGGTGCTAAAGCTAAAGAAGGCTCTAGAAAACCTGAACAGTGCGTACAATGTGCACAGTATTCTTACCACTACGAGCAACAAAAAAAGCTTACCATCTATGTTGAATTGGCAGTTTTGTATATTTTTTGAAATATGTAAAAATTAGGAGACAAATCTGTTATCAGTCTAATATATGTAAAAGGTCAATGTTTTGACAATTGTAAGTGAAAAAATATACGGACTAAACATAGCTTTCTGCTATATCATGGCCACAGTATATTCTAACTTTTGTCTAATCATTGCTTCATTGTGTCACTTCTGAAGTTTCACAGAAATGAATGAACTTTGTCATCTATGATGTGAGTGAGATAATTATGGGAGTGGTAAGAATTATGACTTGAATTCTTTGTTTTGTTGCACACAGATATAATAGTGTGTTCTCTTTTATAATGTGCTTTTCACATTGCTACAGGCCTTAGTTACATCCTAGGAAACAGAGTATTTCCTAAAATAAAACTAAGGTATGAGCCTTACTCTTCCCTTTGTCCTCTCCCAGAAATATGACAGGGATATCACCTGCCCTAAGCCTTCCTTCATTAGAGATATTACCATACTCTGGAATTTGAGTAAAAGCTTAAATCTCTAGGCTTTTAAAGCACAAAATGCAAATAAAAGCTGAGACAGTAAACCACATTCTTCAGATTATTCCTCACGAATATTCCCCTTCATCTGCAGCTCCCTAGAATGATGAGCACTGGTTTGTGGAGGCAGTGCCGGTGGATGCTCAGCCTGCCTCTCAGCTCATTCCTCCTCTTCCTTCCAAAGGCTCTTGGCAGGGCCTTTCTAGTTCTCCCAACCTACCCTTGGTCCAGTCCCTCCTGACCCAAGGAAGGAGACTTGGAGTTCTGCAATGTACTGCCATTTCCTGGCTTTATTTAAAGGAAATGAAGCAGGTTTCCTCTGTAGAGTTCTGAAAAAGTCGATTCTGGAGAGTTCTTTTATGCTTTTCCTTGGTCAGGTATTTCTCACATATTTTGTTATCAAAGTACCATGCCAACATCGTAACTTGCAGTTGCATGGAAACTGTTTTGTAATGAACAAAATCCCTTCACTAGGGGCATGAGTAGTATTTAATAAAGTCTGTTTGTAAAGCGACAGAAAACAGAACAGTTCAAAAGGAATATCTCAAAGTGTCCTCGTCATGAAACTTTAGATGATGGTCACCATGTAAAAATATAGGCCTAGAGAGGCCACATCTTCCTATTTTTCAATAGAAGCCACAAATCAGAATGTTTAAGAGAAATGACCAATTTGTAAAATTTTTTGGGGGTGGGGAGGAGACCAAATCTACGAGTTAGAATTAGCCCACGGGCTTCCAGGTTGAGACCCTTGGGTTAGAGACACAAGAAAGGAGAGGCTGTGGCTGCAGTTCTGGTTTACCTCCGCGTGGGGGCTCCATAGAGGTGTTCTCCTTGCCTATTAGTAGATGTCCTCTTTGGGCCCCTGTTTGGCATCCTCTACGTCCTCCATTTCCCCTATTCCACTTAGCCCTCTCCACTAGCTCTTATAAATCCTTGATTTATGTGTGGATTGGCACTTTCCACGTGGGAGTATAGGATCCTTGATGGAAGGCATCATCTTCTTATTTTAGAACCTAACAGTATGTCCTCCACTTGCAATCTCAAGGGTACGTTAGATATAAATGATCACGTTTATTCTGTTAACCACCAGGGTGCAGGGGCTGTTAGTATGCTTTTCTTACAAAAGGGGAAACTGAAGCTTAGATGATATATAATCTGTCCAAATGCAGGCAATATGCGGTAAAGCCGAGATGTTTGACTACAGTGGCTGTGCCTTAGCCACTACAGAGCGCTTAACTGCCTAGTCTTCTGATGATCTGCTCTTCCGTATTCAATAGAATGGGGGGAAAAAAACAACTAACATATCAGGAGAAATATGGTACAGTGACCTTGCTACTTGATTGCCAGTCTTTGTGGGCTAAAATTGAAGTGAAAACATAGGTTAAATATTTTATACAATCGTTTTATTTGTCATAACATTCTGTTAGTATTATCTCTCTTACTCTCAATCAGTTTGGAAGATTAAGTACCATTTGCAATACGAATATCTACAGTTGTTAGGATTTGAAACCTGGTATCTGACCCAAAGTCCAATATCTAGTGCTCTTCTTCCCCCCTTATTTACTCACTCTTAACTTCATCTTTAATCAAGGGACTATGTAGCAATGTGGCCTTGCTTTGACTCCTGAAGATACCTTGTCCCTTCCTTTCAAAAGTAGGTACCAAACCAGTAGAAAATCTTGTTAAAGCAGTACGCCGACTCTGTTGCTTTTACGTACGAAAGATTCTGAACTCAAGAGAAGAGGATGGATTTATGGTAATTTTTTATAAACTTTATGTTTTGTATAAAGAAAATGGAAGTGATTACTCGAAAGATATGTTGAAAAGTATCTTAATATGCAAAGAAAAGAAAATATAAAGCTCTTCATGATTTAACTAGACAATAATACTCCTTTTCCTGAAACTTCTCTTCATGTCTAAAACTTTTGGGAATTTCGGGAGAAGCCTTGAAAAGTTTTCATTCAATAATATATCATTATAATATCTGACTTAGTGTCACCAATCATTGCTTTTACTCTGAATTTATAGTCCCTTTTGCTCTCTCATAAGAGTAGTTTGACTCTGAAGGCATTAGTCTTGTCTAACCAAAAATAATGTCATACAATATAGATCTGTCATTTTAATACAGACCTAGAATTTCTTATCCTGAATTTCTACAGATTTTGTTTCAATGACATACTGAAGCTAGAAATCAAAGTATTGAGTTCCAAAAATTCTATGTTATTAATTTAACTCTAAAATGATGGACAATTTAATTATGCATATTTTCTACACTCCCTACATAATGTATGCATATGAATGCTCAAGCAGATTGCCAATTTAGGTCAGTGAGAAAGATTACTTTCACAAGTGTTTTGACTCCTGGTCCTTCTGATTGCTTTTTCTTGATTTCCAAAACAATGTTAACAAACACTGTGAACCATAATCTTCTGAAGAACTCAGAAAAGTCTTGAAAAAGAAGGAAAGAACACACACACACACACACACACACACACACACGGCATTGGAGTAGCATAAAAAAAAAAAAGATAAACTTAAAGGAAAAGGCATTTAGAGTTACAGTTGTTTGTTGGCAAGAAAATACAGGCAAGAAAAATTTTAAGAGTTTAAATGATGTTAATGCAACTGGAAAGCAACGTCCAAGTGCATTTTGCTTTCAGCAAGCAATTTTCTGCTAAGATGTTATTGATAAAGTTAAGTACCAAAGTAGCCATTTGATGGCAGTTTATTTGAACTAGTGTAAGAAATATATCCTGAGTCGTTATATGATATGCTCTTGAAAGTCGGCCAAAGATGGAGTGTCTCACAATTGTCAATCCTTGACCACGATATGATATTGAACTGAAGAGTGATAATCAAACAATGGGCCTGAAGCTTTACTCCAACAATGAAAAATATGTAAATTAAAAGCTACAAAGGATTAGAAAGTTTCCTTTTGTTATACATGCTGTGACCACTGGTCTTATGGCTTCCAGTGAATGCAGAGCTCAGTGGTAGGTAGGATTTAGCTTGGTGCAATGTGACTGTGCTGTTCCTATTGCCTAGAATCACCTACTATTACAAGTGCAGGAGCTTAAGGGGCACAGCTGTGCTGAAGTTGGCATGATCGCAAAGATTACACTATCAGAGATAGATTGAAAAGTTCAGATCTTTTTATCTTCCTAATTCCCTGCTACACACAGATAATATGTATATATATATTCAAGGAATGCATTGTTTTGGGTGAGGGAAAGGTGTCAAGGTTAATTAGAAGGAACATTGAAGTCATCAATTCAAGGAAGGGTTTAAGAAATTGTAGAAGGATGAGGGGTGCCTCAGTGGCTCAGTCAGTTAAACCTCTGACTTCGGCTCAGGTCATGATCTTGCACTCTGTGAGTTCAAGCCCCGTGTCGGGCTCTGTGTTGACAGCTCAGAGCCTGGAGCCTGCTTTGGATTCTGTGTCTCCTTCTCTCTCTGCCCCTCCGCCTCTCATGCTCTCTCTCTCTCACTCAAAAATAAATAAACATTAAAAATTAAAAAAAAAAAAAGAAATTGTAGAAGGATGAAAGGAAGGAGGGTGGAAACTAAGTAGTAACTAATTAATTAACTATATTTGTGGTAGCATTAAATTACTTTTTAAACCATTTTGATGTATGTAACCTTATGTAAATTTTAAACCCAGTAGCATTTAGCATGCTTTATGCATCAGGGTATGGAAAGCAGATAATTCACTGCATTGGTAAATGAAGGGTGAGGTGTTAAAATCTCAATATTAATGAACATTATGAGCTAAGAGACTGAGAAAAGTGCCTTTTCTACTATTGCTTAGAGTTAATATTAATCTGTAATGAATGTATGAAACTGCTGAACACATGAAAATTAGTTCTTCAATACAGCCGGTGTTTTGTTTATGTATCACTGTGTGTTTATATGAATATGACATTGTTATAATTTTATAGTTTGGATCCAAGTGGGGAAATAATGGCATGTAGTGGAAAGAATATGGAATTGACCCTAGAAAACCTGGTTGCCCCATTGCTGCTATTTTCAACTACGTGTACATGGTGCTTCGCTCAAACTTTTTACATTTAGTTTGTTAATTTTTCAGATGAGAATAATTATATCTATCTTAATTGGGTTTTTATATTTGCTGAGATGACATTAATGGTTTTCATTTAATATGTATGAAAATAAATTTTAAACTAAAAAGAAGTATCTATTTTTTGGTTGCTACAATTCTGTTTTATGGCTTATTTTAAATCGTTTGGAAATAATGCTTGCTAGTTCCTCTTTTACTAACTATTCTGTGATTGGCAATGTTGTAGCTGCAATAGTAAGTATGTTTTCGTGTATGGAGAACCCAAGAAATACGCTCTATATTACTGTAGAGACTCTTGTAAGAGACAGTATAGATAAATATAGGCAACTATATTAAGGCACAATATAGCTCAAAAACTTAATGTTGACATCTCAACCAAGTATGCCAGCATGTCATATCTACCTGTTTTGATTTATACTCAGTGGTAAAGATTACAACAAAATGATGCAAAGATCTCTGAACCTCAGATTGTATGTAGTTTAGTGAGAAGTATATCAGTACTGAGACTGTCCCTTTAATTCTATTACATTTCCCTCTTGGCTGAAATAACAGCAGCAAACAGAAAGATAATGGAAAAGGGAAAATGAAATGCAGTATACTGTGAAGAAAAAAAAGAGGGGGCCCCCTAATAGCTGGAACTTAGGGGGATGGAGCAAACATCACGATGAGTCATCAACTACTACAGACTAACAGCATCCCTTGTTCTAGCAGTAGTCTTCGGGTTAGCAGCAGTAAGCTTGGCCTTGGTAATGCTCCCCCTTCAAAGGGTCTGTGTAGACTCCTACAGAATACCTAGAATGTTCTGTTCTAGTTTCATGGGTACAGTGCATTCTTTTATTTCTGTGAGGCTCTTAATCATAATTACTGATTTTTAAAATTCTCTTCTCCCAATATTATGTGCTCATATATTTTCAATTACATTGTTTAGTTGGTGGTTTTGTTTTCTGTGCTTTTTTTCCAGTTTATTTTGGTTTCTCGGTTGTAATGGTTAGAGACTTCAATAATCTGTGATTCTTTTTCTCCATGTGTTTATTTAATGCAATATTTAAAACTGAATATTTTAAACTGACATGATAAGACCCTAATGGAAGCTTTTTATCTTTTTTTATTTTTAGTTTTCTGTCTAACTGGGCTATTCTATAGGTGATCTGACCACTTTATGGGGACGATGAAATGCCAGAATTTGTATAATGTTTATTTGAGGCTTCTGAGTTTCCCTAGGGAGGGCTAATCCTTCAAACTTTTGCCTGGGGAATAGGAGATTTGCTATAGTTATTTGAGAACTGAGTTGTGGAACGTGAGCTCAGCCTCACTACTCAGTGAGGTCTTATCATTCATTCCCTGAAGTAACACTATAGGGAAATATGTTATTTCAAATGATTTTTAAATTTGGAAAAATAAAGTATGTTTTTCTTTTTATCTCAGTTGGCTTCAGTCTGGTCTCTTCCCCCAAGTCATGTCTGCAATATAGAAATTGATGAATATTTTTCTAAAACTCTTGTGACCATTGGAATATAGACTGCACAAGCATCGTAAATTATCCTGGGATTATTCATATTTATACCTTTTTATATTTTAGATTACACATTCTTCACAGAAGACCATGTATATAACCTCAATATATGACCTCAACTTGTTAAAAGAAGAAATTTGGGGAATTTATGGAGGAATTAAGAACTTGGCAAACAAACCCCTCCACAAAAACAAGTGTAAAGGAGGACAAATTGTTACAGACAACCATTTCAGGGTTTGGCGAGTTGACCCAAGGCTAGCAACAAACTGAGAAGTAGTTGTTCATAAACTGCAGGTAAAAACAATGGGAGTGGAAGTAGTCTTTTCTGGATCCGCACCACAACTCTGCGGCTAAGATAACTTTATCAGGACCCGGCTAACCTTGAATACTAGTAGATTTGCTTTCAGAGGGAACCGCCATGCTTTGGAGTGGAAGGCAAACATCTGTGTCTAGTAAAAATTTCATTAAATGTAGCAAATTTAGTAGGAAGCAAGGGAGAACTACAGCTTAACTTGTTTGAGATTGCTATACCCTTTGAGGCAACTTGAAGACCAGACAGAAATTTAATGAGGGGATCCTGGGACTGAAGGATCCGTATTAGGATTAGATAAACACTTTGTAGGTCCATGGCTATGCAAATGTGGGATGGGGGGCCAGAGACACCTGACAGTTAAATCTGAGGCAGATACTAAACGTTCAAAGTTCCCAAACTTTGAATGTGTTCCTCAACTCACACACAGATCAGTCTCTAGAGGGAAGCATTATGGGATGTAGTGATTGAGTAGTCTTTGCCCATTCATTGCCTGACCAGTGACTATGACATTAGGAAATGTTTGGGTGTGATGAAAATACTGTAGAGCTGAACAATGACGATCATTGCACAATACTAGGAATCCTCTGAAAATCACTGTACTGTGTGCATTTGCAATAGCTATATTTCATATTGGGTAAATTGTACTTTAGTAAATCTAAAGAGGTTTCAAAATAAAATCTACTTTCAATATTTTTACCAAAGAAAATTTTGCTTTAGCATTTTTACCTTTTGTATTTATGGGGCGATTATTCCAATTAACAAAGTAATTTCTCAGCTCTTGTCCGCTAAGCATCATTTTTTTCCCACTCAATGATCTGGCAGAAATCATAAATCTCTAGGGTAACAGCTCCTTTTCTAAAGTGAAGTCCGTAAAAACAAAGATTAATCTTCTCATGTTGAAGTAGAGTTACTGTTAAAAATGCAAAACATTACCTTTTTTCCTTGTGGTATACCGACTTTCCTGAGGAAGCTACATATGTGAGTTCCAAGATTTACCAGCTGCCTTACTACACAGTAAAACCTTGGCTGTTATCTATTTACACCTATGGAGTGACCACCTTCCAGTCTGTCCTGGGATCCCAGAGTTCTCAGGATTTCCTTTGTTCCTGACTTTACCAACCCAGATAAAAAATATGTAAATTGTCTTTGGGGACCTATATCCCTGTTCTGAATTTAGACTTCTCCTCTGAGAGAACCGTTGAGAGTTTGGAGAAGTTAGCTGGAGACTTAACTTCAGAATTGATGATAAAAAACAAAACAAAACAAAAAAAAACAACAACAAAAAAAACATGCTGCTGGGGTGACTGGGTGGCTCAGTTGATTAAGCAGCAAACTCTTGATTTTGACTCAGGGCGTGATCTCACAGTTCCTGTGTTTGAGCCCAACATCGGGGTCTGCACTGACAGCATGGAGCCTGCTTGGGATTTTCTCTCTCTGCCCCTCCCCTGCTTGCACCCTCTCTGTCTCTCCAAACAAACAAACAAACAAACAAACAAACATACTTTAAAAAAGTGTGAAGCGGCATGACATCAGACAACTGTATGGTGAGAAGGCTGCAATCAGTTGAAAGTCTTGTCTATGAAGAAGTACCTAATTGTCTGATCAAATAAATGGCGAGAAGTACCTTTGGGGGTGAGGGAAGTATCTAATTGATTTAGAGCCAGGCAAGATTAGTTTCAGCGACACATGGAAAGAGAAGCAAATTTTGATTTATTGTAAGATTGAGTGGTAACAAAGTAATTGGACAAGTCTTTCAAACTTATTGCTATCTAGAGGTATCAGTTTTAAAGAATACAATTTAAGATGGGAGACTAGGAGAGCATTTTGGCATGTAATGCCAAAGATCCAGTAGAGCCTGAGTGATTGATTATGCAGGAAAAACATGGTCAGGGCCAGGTTTTGAGCTGGGAGTAGGGTTAGGGCTAGGGAATAAAGCAGTTATGCCTTTCCAGGTAAGAGGTAGGGCACAGCCATTGGTGTGTGGGGTTTTTTTGTTTATTTTTTGTTTTGTTTTGTTTTTATGAAAGGAAGGAAAATAACAGATAAAGTTTGGAGATCTAGGGGTTGAAATTTTAATAAACTACCCTCAGGTGGTTTCATTAAATAATTACTAAAATTATCAAACTCTTACAATGTAGTACATATTGTGTTAAAACTGTTTCACATGTATTTAATTATTTTTCTGGCAGAGAGCCACAATGTGTATTACTGTTTTTTTTTGTTGTTGTTGTTGTTCTATATCCTATTGATGGAAATATTTTGTTTTCTTGTTATTGCTTTAAATTGTCTTTTAACTTTTTTTTGACAATTGCTTGTTGTCATTTTCTTTCTTTCTTTCTTTCTTTTTTTTAATTCTGAAATATCCTTTACGTGTTGTTTAAATCTCTTAGGTGATGAAGATTCTTCCAAGTTCAAATTCTAGAATGGGATTTATTTGGGACATGAACTCTCTCTTTTTATGGCCAGACCCCATCTTTTCCCACCCTTTCTGCCTACTCATGTAATTACTTTGTAGTAAAATATATCCTTGATTATTTATTATTTGTATTGTGTGTCTATTTTGACATAATTATATAATTGATATTTGGTCATTATTTTTATTTGTCCATGGCATTTTGTAGGAAGGAAGCTGTTCTATTTGTCCTTCAGATGTTTCATTTAACAATCTTTGCATTATGCTTTTAATTTCAATTAATTTATTTTTTTATTTTTTTAAATATGAAATTTATTGTCAAATTGGTTTCCATACAACACCCAGTGCTTTTCAAATGACAGTTTTAGGAGTGCCTGGGTGGGTCAATTAAGTGCCCAGCTCTTAGTTTCGACTCAGGTCATGATCTCACAGTTTGTTAGTTGGAGCCCCACATTGGGCTCCATGCTGACAGCGTGGAGCCTGCCTGTGGTTCTCTCTCTCCCTCTCTCTCTGTCCCTCCACTGCTCACTCATTCTCTCGCTCTCTCGCAAATAAATAAACTTGAAAAACAATAAAAAAATAAAAGACAGCTATATGAATCCTTGCCTCATGTATAAAAAAAAAAATGCCAAGAATGAATAGTTTATTGTGAAGGGGGTAACAGTGAAAAATTTAGTGAAGGGGATACTGACAGGGGTAAATTTCAGTGACTTTTAACAATATACTCCAATGTTAAAAGGTAGAAACATCCTGGTACCATTAAGGCTCTATCTCAATAGGCAAGGATTCAATGGAAATGTGTCTTAGTGTCACTTCCAAGGTGATCATAATGGCTCACAGGAGAAAATAGAAATAGGATCATTATTTTTTTACTTCGTGAGACTTTTAGATGGAAATAATTTCAATGGAAATATCTCATATGCTCGATTCTCTAATTTCTGTTGTGTGTAATGAAAATTGAAGAAATCATATACTAAATTTTAGATTTCAGGTGCCAATGGTCTTTCATTGATCCATATATTACTTTATTGACACTTTCTAGAATAAAAAAAAGGGGTACTGCCATACCTATGTATAAACAACTGTCAAAGTCTATTGATACTATATTAACAAACTGAGATGTGAAGAACTATAACTTAAGTTACTGCCTGAAGAGCCCTTAGATTCTGTGTTATAAAGTCTCTTGATATGCCTGGTTAATCACATAGCATACGTTTATGTCAAACATTTACACTTATAAAACATAATTTTCTATCGAACCGTAAGGTTTTGTTTTGTTTTGTGAGCCTGGTGGAGATTGCTGACTGATTTCTATCTGAAGAGGTCACTAAAACTATTAACGGTTCAATCTCACAGCCATAAGAGTGAGATCCAAATCCATCTCTTTAACCAAAATTGTACTTTCTGTCAAATCTGGTTGTATTTATATAACTTTCTCCTCTAGCAAGGAATGCAAGTCGGTTGACACCTTGATTTTAGCCTGATGGGATCCACACTAGCCTTCTGACCTGCAGAACTGTAAGACAAGAGACTTGTATTGTCAAGTTATTATGGTTTTGGTGATTTGTTAGAGCAGTGATAGAAAACGAATACTCTGAGTTTATAAAAATGTGTTTCACTTTCTTTGGAAATCGTTTGGGTTACTTTTGTTGCAGTTGTTGATGGACTGGTACACCTAAATGATGAGTCAGGATGTCACAGTGTTTAGGTGCCAGGCTGTGGACTCTGGATCCAGCTGACAGTCTGTTAGGTTAGCTTCAAATAGCAGATCCTCTGTTTACCAGTAGTAAGAATTTGATAAGCTACTTAAACCTGCTGCCTTCCACTTAGTTGCTATAGCTGTGACAGATGAAGTAGATGCTGTTGTGCCCTCCAAGTTACGAAGCAAGTACCTCTATCCTCTAGCTTCCAGAAGTTGCAGCTTCCAAAGCTCACGTCAAAGATCTGTCCTCAACTAACAGGAACTACCAAAGTTGACTGGGAAAAAAAAAAGCCAATCTCAGAAGGGTATATACTATATGATTCTATTTACATCTTCTTCTTGGGGTAAGGAAGGAGGGAAGAGGGTGTGGCTATAAATGGTCAACATGATGGGTCCTTGTAGTAAGGAAAATGTTCTGCATCTTGACTGTACTGTTGTCAATATCCTGGTTGTTATATTGTACTATTGCTTTGAAAGTTGCTACCATTGGAGTAAACTGAGTAAAGAGTACATAGGGCCAGCCTGTATTATTCCTTATAATTATAATTGTTTCAAAATAAAGTAATTTAAAAATCCCAAGAAAATCACAAACAATACCACTAAAATATTACTGTCAATTTGAAAGTGACTTTAGAATCCTATGTACTTTTTTAAAAATAACATGTTTGGAAACTTTTTCTGGAAATTCCAATCTTACTGTAAATTTTCTTGAATCATACCTTTATTGATTTTCATTTTTTTTTCTTTTACAAATTTCCTGGTTTTATTCAATGCTCGTACTGGGCATTATTTATTTTTTTTCCTTTTTCTGGCCTACCCTCAGTGATTGCAGGTGTTCATGTTTTGAGAATAGATTTAGTTTTGGGGAATGCTATTAAATAATTAACAACCCGGGTCTAGTGAATGGAACAGCAGTGAACCTAGGGTAATGATCCTTTTGGTAAAAAACAAGACATAATTTGGGGTGCCTGGGTGGCTCGCTTGGTTAAGCAACCGAGTTCGGCTCAGATCATGATCTTGCAGTCTGTGAATTTGAGCCCTGTGTTGGGCTCTGTGCTGACAGCTCAGAGCCTGGAGCCTGGTTTAGATTCTCTTGTCTCCTTCTTTCTCTGCCCTTCCCCCACTCATGCTCTGTCTCTCTCTATCTCAAAAAATAAATAAACAAAAAGAAATATAAAAAACAAGATACAATTAGAAAATGAACTGATTTTATTGGTGATATTAGAACTATCTCTCTAGTAGTTTCCAACGAGGTATTTTAAGTATGCTTTTAATTGTAGTGACATAAAGTGTGTATATGCAGATTCCCAAGCCAAGGAATTTGGATGCTTCCTTTCTGTAATATTTACTTAAAAGGTGTTTAATGATGGGATTAAAATATCTCATTTATCTGTTGGCCATTCCTCATATCAGCAGGGAAAGAAACTGTGAACCAGTGGCTAAGCAGGTACTACAGACTGATTACGTGTTTCTACTGTATTGGCACAGATTGCTATAACCTTCCCCAAGACAGCCCTCGAAAAACAGCTGAGAGAAAACACCAACATGGGGAAAAACCTCTAAGAATCCATTTAAAATGCCCTAAATGAGTGGGCATGAAGCCATGTGAAGTGAGGCAGGGATTTGCCTTTCTGGGAGCGGGGCAGGGCTGTCGTAGCTGTAAGATAATAAAATTGGAAAGACACTGAAATCTTCCCTTGATTCTTCCACTTCTGTTGCCTTGGGACAATTAGTAGCAACTTAGGAGTCCTCATAAATAAAGCCTTGGTGACAAGAAGTCTTACTCTGAGAAGAAACTATAGTGGAAAGTAAAATTTGTGGGGACGTATCAGACAGTTAGTTGCCTTTCCAGTCCTTCTACTGAATCTCTGGGTTTCTTCCCCACTGAATGTCACTTCTTCCTGGGAGACTGAATACTCAGTCAGTTCTAATAATTAAAGAGTAAATACAGAAAGGGCTATTCTCACTTTTACATGTAACAACCCAATTGCAAATATTTTGCTGCTTCCTCAAAAATTTGAGTCTCTAAGGTATCAATTTCCACACAGTTTTACTTTCACTAAAAGGACACAAATATGGTTCCTTAGAACTAAAAGTAAAGATTTCACTTGCCATTTAATGAGCACTCATACAAAGAGGTGACTGCCTTGGTGAGTTTGATCCTAATTTATACAAAACTGAGAGGAGAATCAAGTCTGGAACCCAGGTCCGCTAATGATTTAGCTCTTTTGTCAGAGAACATTTGATTCATTTCACTAAGAACTTTGACCAACTGAAATGCCAGTCGAGGGAGAAGAAAATGTAGAACTTAGAATAAAAGATGAAAGTGATGAATAAAAACGGTGGTCACGTGATCAATTACAGAAACAAGGACTACAATGCCTATAGATATTTTTTCTTGCGTATTATTCATTTTTTGTGTAGTAGGTATTTCTCTACCTCTTCGCTGTTATTTTAAATAAAGTTGTTTTTGGGTAACTTTATAATTTGCCTTTATGTTGCAGACTACATAGATGTGATTGTGACTGTATTACTAACGGAATGAACATTTCTAGAGATGAGTCATGGACCTTTGGGACCATTTTGGGAGTGTGCCTCTTTGTATGAAGACCGACTGCTTTCTGGTATTCAAAAGCATGATGTGATTTTATTATTGTTATGTAGAAGATTATTGTCATGGATAGCAAGATGTAGAGTGCCCTTACCAGCTGACTTCCTGCTCAGTTCTGCCTACGGCTGGCAGAAGAAGAAAAAATGCTTTTTTTTTTTTTTTTTTTTTTGGTGCTTACTGTTTCCCCTCTGGCCGAATGCTACCCAAGGACATGCGAGCGGCATTATTAATGACAGTAGTAATAGAAACAGTAGTAATAGTAATAGTATGGTGACAGCACCCTGCTTACCCTGCTTACAGTCCAGAAAGCAGAAGCATCCAGTGAATACAGGCTGCTGGATTCTTTCTAGCACCTATGTTCCCATAAGAGCAGGCACAGTGACAGTGAGCGGGGGCTCAAAGTCACACAGTCCTTTGGCTTCTTCCCAGCGATGTGGAAGCTTCTGCAGTAACTAATTTCTGTGTAACACTACCTAATCCCTTTTTGTTCCTCCAGGCATTTCAAAGCCTTCATAAAACACCGACGACAAAAACAACACAATTTTTAACTGAATTCTCGCTATTAAGTGTCCTCTTTATTTGAAATAACTGCAGCTGTTTTATTTTTTCTAACTTTAAGTATGTACCCAAAAGAGAAAGTCTTATATACGTGTAGCTGAGCACAGGCCCAAGAAGGCTCACAGCAGCACTATTCATATTAGCAAAGACTTGTAAATAGTTTGAAAACTTATCACAGAGGTTTGGTGAAAAAAAAAAAACAGTGGAATATTATACAGATATCAAAATAAATGAATGTTATGTACATGCAGTAATACGACTGAATATCAATGTGTTTTTATGACACTCATTAAGTATAATTCACATAGCATAAAATTCCCTGTTTTAAAGTACACATTTCAGTGTTTATAGTATATTCACGGAGTTGTACAATGAGCATCACAGTCTTGTTTTAGGACATTTTCATTTCCCTCAAAAGAAGCTCTACTGTCGTCAGTAGTTACTTAAGATTCCATAGCCCATTGCATCTTCCCAGCCCGAGGCAGCCACTAACCTACTTTCTGTCTGTTTCTCTTCTGCAGATTTTGTATGAGTTGAATCATCCAGTATGTTTTCTTTTGTGATTGGTTTCTTTCATGTAATGTCTTAAGGTTCATCCATACTGTAGCATATATCAGCATATCAGTCCTTTTATTTCTAAGTAATACTCTACTGGATGGATATGCCACATTTTGTTTACCCATTCATCAGTTGATGGACATTTAGTCTGTCTCTCTTTTTAATCATAACAAATAATGCTGTTATGAGAATTCATGTGTAAATTTTAGTAAGGACATATGTTTTAATTTTCTTGGGCATATACTTATTAGTGAAATTGCTGAGTTATATGGTAACTCTATGTTACCATAGAGGTAATTGACAATTTGTTTTTCTCAGTGGCTTCACCACTTTATAACCCGTCTAGAAATGTGTAAGATCCAGTTTCTCCATATCATCACCCACCCTTGTCTTATGTGTGTTAACAGTCCTAGTAGTTGTGAATTGGTATCTCATTATGGTTTTGGTTTATATCACCCTAATGGCTAATAATGTAAAGTATCTTTTCACGTGTTTTCGGGCACTTGTATATCATATTTGGAGAAGTGTCTATTCAGCTCCTTTGCCAACTTTTATTTTGGCAATTTGACTTTATTGTCGAGTTGTAAATGTTCTTTATATATTCTGGATATCTTTATCTAAATCTCTTATCAGATATATGGTTTACAAATACTTTTTCGCTTTATGTGGGCTGTCTTTTCACTTTTTTGACGTTGCCTTTTGAAATATACGCATACTTAATTTTGATGAAGACGAAGCATCTATTCTTGTTTATTTTGCCACTTACGCTCTTGGTATGTTATCTAAAAAATCACTTAAAGTATCAGAGATTTATGTCTTTTTTTCTTATAGTTTTATAGTGAAACCTCTTATATTTAGGTATGTGATCCACATTGAGTTCATTTTTGTGTATGATGTGAGGGAAAGATCCAATTTCCTTTTTCTGCATATACATATCCAGTTGTTTCAGCACTATTTGTTAGAAAACTACTGTTCCTTCATTTAATTGTACAATTACATTTTTAAAGAAATGTTTACACTATGTTGTTATTAACTACAGTCACCATGCTGTACATTAGAACTTATTTATTCTAGAACTTATCTAGCCTAGAACTGAGAATTGGTACCCTTTGGTCACACCTCCCCATTCCCTCCCTTTTCCTGACCACATCCAGCCCCTGGTGACTATCATCCTATTCTATTACTATGAGTTTAATTTTTGTAGATTCTATGTATAACTAAGATTATGCAATATTTATCTTTCTCTGTCTGGCTTGTTTCACTTACAGCATCTAGGTTAATTCATGTTGTAAATGGCAGCATCATCTTTCTTTTTTTAAAGCTGAATGATGTTCTAGTGTATGTGAGTGTGTGCGTGTGTGTGTGTGCGCACGCGTGCTCGCATGTGTGTGTATCATGTTTGGCTGCTATGAATACTGCAGTGAACGTGACAATGCAGATATTTCTTTGAGATGATGATTTACTTCCTTTGAATATATACTCAGAAGTGGAATTGCTGGATTACATGGTAGTTCTGTTCTATTTTTAAATTTTTGAGATATCTTTATATTGTTTTTCACAGCAGCTATACCAGTTTATATTCCTATTAAAAAAACACAAGTATTCCTTTTTCTTCACATCCTTGTCAACATTTACTATCTTTTGACTTTTTCGTAATAGATAACTGTCCTAACCGGTGTAAGGTGACATCTCATTGTGGTTTGATTTGCATGTCTCTAATGATTAGTTATCTTGAGCATCTTTTCATATACCTATTGTTCTGTGCATTTCCTATTTGATAAAATGTTCAAGTCCTTCACTCATTTTTTTAATCAGGGTTTTTTGTTTTGTTTTGTTTTTGCTATTGGGTTGTATGAGTTTTTTTATATACTTTGGATATTAGTCCCTTATCAGATATATGATTTTAAGTATTTTTTCCCCACTCTGTAAGTTGCCCTATAAGTTGATTGTTTCTTTTGCCATGCAGTAACCTTTTAGTTCATTTATTTTAGCTTTTGTTACCTAAGCTTTTGGTGTTAAACCCCCCAAAAAATCACGGCTGAGACCAATATCCAGGTGATTTCTTCCTGAAAGTTTTATGCTTTCTGGCCTTATATTTAAGTCTTTAATCATTTGAGGTCATTTTTGTATGGTGTAAGATGATTTCCAACTTTATTCTTTTGCATGTGGCTATCTACTTTTCCCAGCACCACTATTGAAGAGACTGTCCTTTCCACATTGTATATTTTTAGTGTCTTTGTCAAAGATTAGTTGACCATACAGGTATGAGTTTCTTTCTAGGCTCTTTATTCTGGTCCATTGGTTTATGAGTCTGTTTTTATGCTAGGGCCATACTGGTTTGATTACTATAACTTTGTAGCATAATTTGAAGTCAGGAAATATGAGACTTCCAACTTTGATCTTCTTGTTCAGGTTGCTTGGCTATCTGTGTGTGTGTGTGTGTGTGTGTGTGTGTGTGTGTGTGTGTGTTTGTGTGTGTGGTTTTACACACGTTTTAGCATTTTCTATTTCTGTGAAAAATACTGTTGGAATTGTGATAGAGATTGCATTGAATTTTTATATTTCTTTGGGCAGTATTGTCATTGTAACAATATTCTTCCAATCCATGAACATGAGATATCCTTCCATTGACTTGTGTCTTCAAATTCTTTCATCAATATTTCGTAGTTTTCTGTGTAAGATCTCTCACCTCCTTAGTTAAATTTATTCCTGAGTTTGTGTGTGTATGTGTGTGTGTACATGATGCTGTTCTAAATTTAAGTGTTTTATTAATTTTTTAAGATAGCCTATTGTTTATAGAAACACAAGTGATTTTTGTATGTTGATTTTGTGTCCTGCAACTTTACTGAGTTGGTTTAACAGTTTGAAAAAAAATGAAAAAACTCTAAAGATTGAAAAAAATCTTTAAGGTTTTGTAGATATAAGATCATGTCATTTGCAAATGAAGGGAATGCCTTTTAATTATTTTTCTTGCCTAATAGCTCTAGATAGGATTCCAGTATTATGTTGTATAAAAGTGGCAAGAGTATGCACTCCTGTCTTGTTCTGATCTTAAAAGCATTCAGCTTTTCACCATTGAGTATGATGTTAGCTGTGGGCTGCTCATATATTGTCTTTGTTATGTGAGATACATTCCTTCTGTAACTAATTTGTTGAAAGTTTTTATCATGAATATGTTGGATTTTGTCAATCCTTTTCTACACCTGTTAAGCTGATACTATGTTTTTTTTATCCTTCATTCTGTTAATATGGTGTCACATTTATTGATTTCTGAATGTTGAACCATCCTTGTCTCCCAGGGACAAATTCCATTGATCATGATATATAATCCTTTTAATGAGCTGCCGAATTCAGTTTGCTGGTATTTTAATGAGGATTTTTACATGTTCATGAGAGATATTGCTCTGTAGCCTTCTTTTCTTGTAACATCTTTGTCTGGCTTTCTGGTCTCATAAAAGCAGTTGTGATGTTTTCCCTCAGCTTCTGTCTTCTGAAAGGGGATTGTAGAGAATTTGTATAATTTCTTTCTTAAGTGTTTGGTAGAATTACCAGTGAATCTGTCCAGGCCTAGTGCTTTCTGGAAGGTTGTTAATTATTGATTCAATTTCTTTAAGAGAAATTAAGTCTATTTAGCCTATCTATTTTTTCCTAGGTGAGTTTTCACAGATTGTGTTTTCCAAGGAATTGGTCAATTTAATATAGACTAGCAAATTTGTGGGTATAGAGTTATTCATAGTATTCCTTAATTATTCTTTTATGTTCATGGAGTCTGTGGTCATGTCTGTTCTTTCTTTTCTGATATTAGTCATTGTTTTTTTTTATTATGTTTTCTTGCCTAGCTAGAGACTTATTGATTTTATATCTATATTGATTGCGTGTTTTTAATTTCATTGATTTCTTCTCTAATTTTTATTCTTTTATTCTCCTTTGGTTTTAATTTGTTTTTTGTTTTGTTTTTTGGTTTTTGGTTTCTTAAAATGGGAGCTTAGATGATAGATGATTGATTTTAGCTCTTTTGTCATTTCTGTTCTTTATAATTCTTTTATTCACATCATTATGAACCCATTGTACATTGAAAATGTCATAAGTTGAAAATGCATTTAATACAGCTAACACAGTGAACAGCATACCTTAGCCTAGCTGACCTGAAACATGCCCAGAACACTCACATTAGCCTCCAGTGGGGAAAAATCATACAACACAAAGCCTATTTTATTACAAAGTCTTAAATATCTCAGGTAGGTTATTGAACACTGTACTGAAAGTGGAAAGCAAAATGGTTGTGTGGGTACAGAATGGTTGTAGGTGTATCAGTTGTTTCCCTTCATGATCATGTGGCTTACTGAGAGCCGTGGCTCACTGCAGCTGCCCAGCATCATACGCCATGTTGCTAGCCTGAGAAATCATCAAAATTCAAAATTTGAAGAATGGTTTCTACTTAATGTGTATTGCTTTTGCACTATTGTAAAGTTGAGAAATTGTAAGTCAAACCATCATAAGTTAGGGATGCTATAAATTTCCTTATAAACACTACTTGTGTTGCATCCCACAAATTTTTATAAATTGTGTTAGACACATGTTAAGGATTGTTATGTCGTCTTTGGAGAATTGACACATTTATCATTCTGTAATGTCTCTCTTTATTCCTAATAATTTTCCTTCATCTGAAGTCTACATTGTCCAAAACTAGTATAGCTACTCATATTTTCTTTTGATGTCTGTTAGCATGGAATATTTTTTCTCCATTTACTTTCAATTTATGTGTTTTTATATTTAAAGTGGGTTTCTTGTAGACAACATTTAGTTGGATCTTGTTTTTTGACCCACACTCATAATCTCTGTTTTTCAATTGCTGTATTTAGAACCTTGATGCTCGAAGTGATTATTCATAATGTTGTATTAACATCTATATTTGTTTACTGTTTTCTATTTGCTGTCCTTATTCTTTGTTCCTGTTTTTGTTTTCCACTCTTTTTTTTAACTTTTGTGATTTCAGTTGAGTGTCTTATTCTAATTTCACTCCTTCCTTAGCATATCAATTATCTTTTTTTTCTTTTTATTAAGTGGTTGCCCTAGATTTTCAATATACGTTTACAATTAATCTAGTCCACTTTCAAACAACACTATGCTGCATCACAGGCAGTGTAGGTACCTTATGATAATAATCCTTATTTCTCTCTTCAGTCCATCAAAACATTGCTGACCTTTATTTCACTTACACATAAGAATACATGATCAAACACATTGCTAGTGTTATTATTTCAACAAATTGTTATATGCTAGATCAATTAAGAATTAAAAATTTGGGGTACTTGGGTGGCTTAGTCAGTTAAGCATCCAACTCTTGATTTTGGCCCAGGTCATGATCTCATGGTTCATGAGTTCCTGCCCCACGTCAGGCTCTGTCTCTGACAGTGCAGAACCTGCTCTGGATTCTATCTCCCTCTCTCTCTGCTCCTCCCCTGCTTGCTGTCTATCTCTCTCTCAAAATAAATAAAAATAAACTTAAAAGAAAAACAGTAAAAAAATTTAAAAACTTATTTTACCTTTACATTTCTATTTAATGTTCTTCCTTTCTTTATGCAGATCCAACTTTCTGACCTATATCATTTTTCTTCACTCAAAGAACTACTTTCAAGATTTCTTGCAAGGCAAGATTCCTGCTACTGGCAACAAATTTCTCAATTTTTTTTTCATCTGAGAAAGTCTTTATTTATTCTTCACTTTTAAAGAGTAATTTCCAGGGTACAGAATTCATGATTGGTGAGTTTTTGTTTATATGTTTGTTTTGCTCGTTTTCAACACACTAAATATTTCATTCTATTATTTTTAAAATTTTTTTAATGTTTACTTCATTTTGAAAGAGAGACAGAGCATGAGCAGGGGAGGGGCAGGGAGAGAGGAAGACAGAGAATCTCAAGCAGGCTCTAGGCTCTGAGCTGTCAGCACAGACCCTGTAGTGGGGCTTGAACACAGGGACCAAGAGATCATGACCTAAGCCAAAGTCGGATGCCAACTGACTGAGCCACCCAGGCAGCCCTATTTCACTCTACTTTTGCTTACATGCTTTCTGAGAATAAGTCAGATTTTTTTTATCTTTGCTCCATTATAAATCATTTTTTCCTTCCTCCTTTGGCTTCTCTCAGGAGTTTTCTTTATTTATGATTTTCTATAGTTTGAAAATCATATGCCAATATGTAGTGTTTTTGTTTTTAGTTTTCAGTTTGGTGGTTTCCACTGAGATATCCTCATGTTTATAAACTCTTTCCTCAGCTGTGTCTCATCTACTGGTAAGTCTCTCAAAGGCATTAATCCTTTCTGTTAAAGTGTTTTTGATATCAAGCATTTCTTCTTGATTCTAAGAATTTTCACTTCTCTTTTGACCTTGTACATCTGTTCTTGAATACTTTCTACTTTATCAATTAGAGCCACTAACATTCATAATTTTTTTAAAAATCCTGATAATTCCAACATCCCTGCCATGTCTTAGTCTGGTTCTGATGCTTCTTGCTCTGTCTCTTCAAACTGTGTTTTTTTGTGTTTGTTTGCCTGATAGTAGCAATTTTTTCTTGATAGCCAGATGTGACGTACTAGGTAAAAGATCTGCTATAAATAGGCCTTTTGTAAAGTGGTGATGGACCCGGGTTGGGGGTGGGGCAAGCATTCTATGGTTCCATGATTAGGTCTCAGTCATTTAGTGAGTCTGTATGCCCTTGGACTGTGAATTTCACATGCATTTCTCATTGCACCCCCCTTCACTCAGTTAAGACAGGACGTCTAGAGTAGGCTTGAGGTGGGTATTTTAATTCCCTTAAATCAGTTAGGCTTTGGTAAAACTCGAATAGATTAGGCCTAAGTTCAGACTTTGTTAAGAAAAACAGAATGCTCTTGTGTATTGCAGAATAGTTCCTTTTCCTCTTCTCCTGCTGAAGGCATGAGGGGATATATATTATTTTTTTCCCTGATATCCTTTGTGAGGACCTGCTAGAGCTCCAGGAGGTAAAACTCACAGAAGCATGTGGGTCCTCTAATGATAAGTCCCCCTGAGGTTTTTATATCTCAGACTCGACTCGGACTAAGCCTCTGACAACTCATCAACTGTGATTCAGTTTTCCCTACCCTTGGCACTCGTTCGCGTGTAGGTGTCAGCTGGAGGGTTTTTGTTCTCAAATGTTGTGATTTTCTGTATTTGCCTGTTGGTGTCTCCAGTTTTGGAGGCAGGAATTTGTGCTTTGATTTTATTTCTCTGACAGATCTAAGAAGAGTTGTGGATTTTTCAGTTTGTTCAACTTTTACTTATTCTTAGGATGTAGTAGGAGCTTCCAAGCTTCTTACATGACAAACCAGAAACTGAGAGTCCTCTAAAGACATATTATTCCCCAGAGATACTTTACGTTTTTAGATCAGCTTCTTGTTTGCCACAACTGGTATCCACATTATGCATCTGTGATGGCAGAGGATTGCTGCTGATTGTTTTTGGCAAGTGCCCTGGGGATGGGACATGTTTTGCTAAGTATGCTCTGAATCAAAAGAAAAGACATGCTCTGAGAATGAGATTTGTCCAGGGAGCTGCCAGGTAGGCGTAATAATACCCATTCTGTGGGGATAGTTTGAGGGAGCTCCAAAATCATTCTTCCCCCTCCAATGCCTACCAGTCTGTTTTCCCCCACAGCTACCATTGTGGTAAGACTGTTTCAAGGCTACCGAGGAGCTGGGGGTAAAGGGCATAGTAACAGAAGTAGTTTGAATGCCATGGACCTCACTGTTTTTACCAGGATTCATCTCCTTTTCTTAAATAAACACTTCATGGATTATTGCAGACTGGTTAAATTCCAGAATTCAGAAAATAATAATTTTGAAAAATTTTTACAGTGTTCTCACTGCTTTTACAGAGGATTAGATTTCAGACATTCTTATCTTGCCATAGAGAGCGCTTCTCATCAACAATGTGAATTTATGTGACCAAAGTTAAGTCCTAAAAGATAACGTATAGCGTAAGTTAGCTCTTTTTGTAGAATTAAAAAACAAACAAACAAACAAATAAGATTACAAAAAAAGGTTTGGAATATACACTAAAGATTCCAAAAGGCAATACAGGAAACAATAATACTGGGATTTGGGATAATGGTCATCTTGGACAGGGAATGTAGGGAGGGGGGATGGTAGTCACACATGAATGAGAATAACATGAAAAAAATGTATGTCTAACCTCCCTGATTCCAAGTAGGAATGAAGGGAAAAATAAATATCTTTTTAGTTTAAGACCATCTAAAAATTAGTAGCAAATGAAACAAACAACAACAATGACAAAAACAGTGGTCAACTTCAGTTTTCCTAAATTATAGTTCATTAATGTATATTATCCATACAATGACATATTATCTAAACAGCTACATGTGTTCCATGCACTTATATATTTATCCATCCACTCACAGGGGTGTGAATGCATACTCTTCATAAACAGCATCAGATATTTCATATATATTTTATCAGCTGCTTTTTAATGTGTGGGATAAAGGATCATAAATTGAATGTTTATGTGTCTTATTTTCTGATTCAGCTCTACAGCAGAAATTAAGAAACAATCTGTTAAAACTTTAAATAAAAATTATTTCTTACTGTTTTTAAGGAAATGTGTTTATTCTTTGAATGTTGCTCCTCTGATCTTTAGTTGTATGACTACCTCAAAAAAACGATTACTTCTTTTAAGGTTGCACAAACTACTTAGGCAATTATGATGTTGAAAAGGTAGTCAGCAAGGCAGTAAAAATGTAGCCCTTGCTTTAATAAATCTAAAATCTGATTCTAAATGGTTGGTGCTAATCTGCATGCATCATCATTTTCTGCTCAAAATGTAGCTGCCTATAACCATAATTTTGCAGTAGATATTTATGTTTGGGTTTGCTCAATCGAACTACTTACAGTGCTTCACTTATGAACTTGGCCTGGGAATTTATGGTAATATAGTAGTCTTAGAAAAGCTGAATTTAGTGGAAAACACCTAAGTCTCCTAACCCCACTTACCAGTATTTTTAAATTTGGCTTCATTTTCTGCTCCATTTTTCTTTATCTAGCTGACATTGAGCTAAAAGCTAATAGAGCATTCGCTTACTCACTCACTCACTCACTTTAGAAGGATATTTGAGGGGTCTTTCCCCTATCAGATTTGAAGACTAGAATGGCAAATGTTTATAAAGGAAAAATTAATCTCCATAAATCTTTCCAGGTGGGTGTCAGTGTCGCCAAACCATAAGTAGGAATTTATACTTTCTTTCTTGCTCGATGATAAACGTTTGTATCAATAGTATAATAAACATAGTCCAACAAGGGAAGGAAAAAGAAAGTACGAAAGGACTCAGGGCTTAGAAAACACTACAAGACCCATGTGTTGTTATTTCTTTTAATTTTCTACCTCATTAACATCTCAGATGGGAATATGCTGAGTGTGCAGAAGTTGTCCCCCTTTATCGTTAAATGCTTCACTGCAAGCCAGCTCTTTATTGTCCTCAGAGTGTGTGTGTTATACATATTGTGTTATTGTGTGTGTGTATGTGTGTGTGTATATAAGTATATATATATACATATTATATATATAAATATGTGTAAATATATATTTATGTATATATTTTATATATATTTATATTTATATATTTGTATTTATATATGCAAAATATGTGTGTATATATATACATACATCCACATTTGTATATGTAAAATGTTTTACTGATGCCCATACAGTTTATGTCTCCATAGTTTATTTGAACCACAGTAAAAAGTGTAAAAGTATTAGGTCTGGGATGATGTACTAAACTTTTGATGATTTTGTTTGTGAAGTGCTTTTATTTAGTACAAAAATAACCGTATTCCAAGATATTTCATACCTAAAACTGTGTGCTATTAAGCTTTCTATAATATATAGGGAAGTCAGGAATAAGAACCCAGGATATAGGAGAAAGAATTCATTCCAGTCTCATTTCTAGCACTGAATGTTTGGGATAATGGGAACGTCATTTAGATTTTCTCATTCTTAAATTCACTGGAAAGTAAGTATTCGAAATGTTGTTTTCAAGGTCATGATTATTCCGTGTTTTCTTCTCAACTCCGTATTTTACCACAATCTTTAAAAAGTCATCTGTTGTTTTATAATGATCTATTTACTTTCTGCCCAGCTGAGCAAAATATAAATTCCTGGAAAACATAGTCTTTAACTTGTTTATCTTCCTGTCACACATATTAGTGAATCCTAAGTTTATTTGCAGCTTTAAAACTACACAAAGTTCATTTTGTCATTTTTCCTAATGATTTAAATACATAATTTAAACTTTAATAAGTATTTAGCAAATTAATATATTAATTAACGTGACAGAATAAGACCACATGTCCTTTGAAATTATGATATGCTGTCTAAAAAGGCTTTACTCATATTTGTAGACTTATGCAAAGCTACCTTCTTTTACATAAAATTATTATGGCGCACATGTGTCTTTTTGTTGATTTTTCTCTTTAGATTGTTAGTCAAGTGTACATACTTAAACCTTAGCAAAAGTAAATCACTTAATATTTAGTTAGAAGCTTAAGCTGTTAACATGAGGAGAACTCAATATATATATATATATATATATATATATATATATATATATATGTACATACATATAATGTTGCAATTACAAAACGTACAAGATACAGCACTTGAAAATGTTTAACATGCTACATTAAAAATCATTACTTTTCTAAAGCAAACTATGTGACATTACATTTGAAGCTGGGATCATTTTTTCCTTCTCTGCATGGTACTATACAATGTACTTGTTTCTACCAGTACATTAAAAAAAAAAAATCAGTGTGTCTTTTCTTTTTCTTTTCTATGTATTTATTTAGTTTTTTGGTCTCTATCAGTCTGTCTGCTGATCACTTCTTTCAGAATAGTGGAGCTAGTGTAATTCATTTTGAATAGTAGACTATGTTAGTTAAAGATTCAGAGATTATATGCAGCCCCGCATGAGGTATCAGAGCCTGCCGGTGGTAAAGAAAGTAGTCACAATGGAAGACAGCCAACCCAGGGTAGGAGAGTCAGAGCTAAGGAAGGAGGAGGTCCCCTTCGAAGTTCAGCCCGACCGGGACATCAGAGCTCAAGCTGGTTGAGGAGGTTGTTCATGGAGGGGGACATCTGGCATGTCATGTCAAAGTCCAAGAAGCTTGAAGAGGTGTCTTCACAGAAGAGCAGAGCACTGTGTGGTGTCAGAAGTCAAGCAGGGAGTGCAGGGTGTCTGCATGGGAGTGCTGCCAGGCATGGGGCATTGAAGGCTGAGCAGGATGAGGAATGTCCTCATTGCTCATGAATGTCCTCATTAAATGGTGGTGTAGTGACAGTAGCTTGTCCTGGAATTTCTTAGCCTAAGTAAAATGAGGAGGGCATCTGTGCAAAAGAAGAGGAGGAGTTTAGTAGGGATCATGTATTGTTCTCTTACAGGAAGTTGAACAAATAAGTAAACACATGAAGAATAATAGGTGCCAGTTTCCTTATTGTCAAAGAAGGGAATTATAAATATGGAAAGAGATAACATTAGCATCAGCTCTGTGGAGTTGGGTTTAACTGGAAGCATGTGAGTGAACTCATGGTTTTCAATAGATAATATAATCAAATATGAGTGTACATATATTTATGTGTATGTATATAAATAGAATATACATATGTGTTTATTTTATGTAGGGATGGGTGTGCGTGTGTGTGTGTGTGTGCATGTGCGTGTATCTCTAACTCTGTCTGGTAGCAGGGATACCACATAGCAATAATCATATCTAGAAAATAAATCTTGTCTTTTAAATATTCCCTACTAATGAATCAGTGCTCAATGGAAAAATGGCTCATTACCAGGGGCAGGACAATAGAAGACAAGTGTAGAATATCATTTTGTGCCAGAGAGTAAAGAAATGATCAAAGATTGATGGTGACATATCAAAATGATAGCAAATGCCACTTCCTAAAGCTGTAACCATTTACACATCAAAATAAATATTTATCGTATCAGATTACAATCCATTGAATACAATAGAAATAAAGAAAATATGAGTGTATTGAAATTAATTAATTAATTAATGGAAAGTTTGGTAAGTGCATTCATTTTATATGCTGTGTAACAAATTACCACAAATATAGTAGCTTTTAAACAACATAAATTTATTGTCTCACAGTTTCTGTGGATCAGGAGTTGAGCACAGAATGACTGGGTTCTCTGCAAGGCTGCAGTTAAGGTGTTATCCAGGGTCCTCTGTAAGGTTCTCTGCAATCAAAGTGAGCCAGGGCTGGGTTCTTATCCGGAGGTTCAAGTGGGGAAGATTCTGCTTGCAAGGTTGCTGGAAGAATTCATTTCCTGATGGCTGTAGAAGTGTTAGCTTAGTGTTCTCTGACGCCAGCCATGGAGAGTATGACTAGAATGAATCATCTAGCAACACAAAGTCTTATATATTAAAAAAAAGGAAAGAAAAACATGATCACAGGAATGACATTCTGTCTCTTTTATCATATTCTGATTAGAAGCAAGTCACAGTTCTTTCCTACAGAGGATACTGTATAAGAGCATGAATGGTAGGAATGGGAATCATAGGGATCAACTTAGGGTGTGTTTGCAATATGAGGAACAGAATACAGTTGACCCTTGTGCAACACAGGGGTATGGGCTATGACACTTCCCCCAGGCAGTCAAAAGTCCATGCATAGAGTTTAATTCCCCAAAATCTTAACTACTAATAGCCTACTGTTGACTGGGAAGCCTTACCCATAATATAAACACACATTTTGTACATTATATGTGTTATATATTATATTCTCATAATAAAGTAAGCTAGAGGAAAGAAATATTATTTTAAAAAATCGTACAGAAGAGAAAATACATTTACAGTGCTGTACTGTATTTATTGAAAAAATCCATATGTAAGTGGACCCAATACAGTTCAAACCTGTGTTGTTCAAGGGTCCACTGTATTTACACTGTAATTACACAGCTAAAAGTACCATCCCACAAATGACTTATTCATTAGAAACTGAGAAAAGGGTAACATTACAGTAGGTGAAACGTGGCACAGACTCCAGTGATCAAGTAAATCTACCCTGTGACGCAACAAACAGAAATTGTGTGACATCTTACAGAATACAATGAAAACAACACAGCATCACTTGTATAATTTTATCTGTCAAAGTTCTATAATATTAATTTAATCACGAGGAAGCATCAGAGAAGCCCAAACTGAAGGGTATTTAAAAGTACGTGGCCTGGAGCGCCTGGGTGGCTTAGTTGGTTAAGTTTCCAACTTCAGCTCAGGTCATTATCTCATGGGTTCGAGCCCCGTGTTGGGTTCTCTGTTGACAGCTCAGAGCCTGGAGCCTGCTTCAGATTCTGAGTCTCCCCCTTTTTCTACTCCTCCCCTGCTCGTCCTCGGTCTCTCTGTCTCTCTCTCTCAAAAATAAATAAACGTTAAAAAATCTTAAAAAATACGTGGCCTGTAATCTTCAAAGGGGTCAAGGTGATGAAAGTCAAGGCAATTTTCCAGACTAACGGTGACTAAAGACAACTAAATGAATTACATAATTCTGAGCTAAAACCCTATATTGCAAAGAACATTTTTGGGCTAAGTGGCAAAATTTGAAAGAAGTCTGAAAATTACATTGAATTATTGTGTTCATTTTCATTTACTTATTCTGATGGTTCTATAATGGTTATGTTGGAGAATGTCCTTGTTGAACATATTTGCTAATGTTTTCAGGAGTTTATCAGGAATAATGGAAGGTGAATTTAGCAACTGACTCAAATTGTTTAGAAAATAATTATTTGTCATTATATTTATAACTTTTCTTTTGGGGCTTTTACTTTGGGGATATTTCACAGTAAAAAAAAATAATTTAAAAACTATTGATTGTTTTGACTGCCAACGGTGGCATTTCCTAAAGTGTATTCCTCAGGGTATTCATGCCAATTGCATTTAAAATGCTTTAAGTCAAATACATTTGGGAAATGTTGGTTAAATAAATTTAAACAAATTTCTTAAATGCAGGACTTCTTAGAGCCTTAAACATAATAAATATGTTGCTAGTCTCAGAAAGTGTGAAATAATATCTAGTATTTCTTGACTTTGTTATTGTTTCTGTCTCCCCATGAGAATTTCATGGGACTAGAGTAAATGCAAATGTATAAATAAATTAAAAGTTTCTGAGGCAATTATACCAAGCTGTTGTAACTTACCCTTTATCAGTTCTCAACTTCATACTCCAGCAATTAAATTTCTTTGGTTAACAAATTAACGAAATCAATCTATAATAAATATTTTAACTTCTAATCTTTGACATTTTATTTGTGAAAGTATAAAGAAGAACTAAGTATAAAGAAGAAAATAAAATTCATTAGAATTTATTAGAATTCAGAGACCCTGAATACAGCATTTTGTTGTCTTTGTTTTCATTAACTTTTTTCATTTCCCGAGGTACATGTACCTGTCTTACACATTTTATCGTTAGTTTTGTATTGTGTATGTTATACTGTAGCAATTTTTTACCTGACGTTTTATTAGTATATTCATTAGTTAGTAAACATTCTTTAAACCTAATTTTAGGGGCGCCTGGGTGGCGCAGTCGGTTAAGCGTCCGACTTCAGCCAGGTCACGATCTCGCGGTCCGTGAGTTCGAGCCCCGCGTCGGGCTCTGGGCTGATGGCTCAGAGCCTGGAGCCTGTTTCCGATTCTGTGTCTCCCTCTCTCTCTGTCCCTCCCCCGTTCATGCTCTGTCTCTCTCTGTCCCAAAAATAAATAAACGTTGAAAAAAAAAATTAAAAAGAAAAAAAAGAAAAAAAAATAAACCTAATTTTAATGGCAAAACTGTATATGGATATTCTATAATTAGTTTCCCCATTGTGCTAGTATAGGAAATTGAAGGTGATTACAGAATATCTTTATTCTAAACAGTTATGAGATGAAAAGTTTTAAATAAAATTTCTGTGTACATCTTTGATTATTTTGTGGAAAGATAATGTAGAAATAAATGTCTTGAATGAAAATATATGAATAATGGTTTTAGCTACCCAATACCAAATGAAAAATAATAAAAATGTTACAGTTATTCTTACATAGACTTTTTTTTAGGGGAGTTGGGTTCAGAATGAAAATGAGCAGAAAGTACATAGAATTCTCACAGCCTCCCCACTCCACCTCATCTGCCATAGGCCCAACCTCCCTTACTATTACACCTCCCACCCAGGTAGTACATTTGTTCTAATCAATGAACAGAGCTGACGTGTCATTATCATCCAAATTCATAGGGTTGCTCTTGTATTTTCAAAGGGTTTTGGCAAATGTATAATGGCGTATGTCCATCATTATGTACCACACAGAATAGTTTCACTGGCCTCAAAATCCATGCCCTGTGCTCTCCCTCTTCACCTCTCCCTGATCTTTTTACTGTCCCTCTAGTTTTTACTTTTCCTGAATGTCATACAGTTGAAACAGTGTTTTTTAAAAGTGCATCAGAACTTTCCAAACTACCCCACACACTTGACAATCGTGTTAGCGTTAAAAATATTGACCAATTTAATCATTGCAAGATTTTATTTAATTTCAGCCTCGTTCTTGTTATTTGTCTTTGACTAGTCTAGTGCACACTTGCTTTCCCACACACTACCCATAAATTTGTAATAAAATACAGTTATGTTTTATCATGATCTGTGTAGCTTCTCATGAACTTACCCCCACCCACTTCTCCACTCTTGTATCACTCTCCTGTTGTCCTAATATCCGGTACCTTTTAAATTAAAAAAAAAAAATGTTTTTTTTTTTAGAAAGAGAGAATGAGCAGGGAAAGGGGGAGGAGAGAGAGAGATAGAGGGAGGGAGGGATGGAGGGAAAGAAGGAATATCAAGGGAGCCTGAGGCGGGACTGGATTTCATGACCCCTGGCATCATGACCTGAGCTGAAAGCAAGAGTCATACCCTCAACCAACTGAGCCACCCTGGTGCCATTTATCCCCTTTCTCACCATTTGTTTACCCCACAAATACTCAGTACCTACTATGTGTTAGGCATTTTTCTAAACATTAGGCATAAACAGATTAAAGTTCCTACATGATGGACTTACATACTATTCCTAAACTAACCAATCACATTGTCACTTCAGAGCATTAATATTTGTTTTTCTCTTTAGCTACAATGCTTTTCACTACTCATTTGTATCTTTAAGACGGTAGCTCAGATGTCACTTCTAAAGATGTGGCTCAGAAAAATATGCCTTATCAGGACTCTTAAAAATGATCCCCTCTTATCAGAGCTGCTCTTTATTTTATTATCTGAGTTTCTTAACACTTCTTACATTTGTTGCGTTTGTATATGGAGAAATGCTTATGAATTTACAATTTATTCTTGGCTATAAGATCCTCAGTTCAGCCCAAAATCAAACCTTCTGGACTCTATTTCCCATTAATTGTATCTCTAATGCTTAGCATTGTGCCTGGTACATAACAATGGGTTGATAAATGCATCCTGAATGAGGGAATGAGTGAATGATTAGATGGATAAATGAAGAATGAATAATTGAGATAAAGATAAGATGTCATTAGAACATAAAATAATGTTTTTACTCCTGTGTTGGAAGGACCAGGAGAAGGAAAAGTGTTATAGAATTCCTTGCTTTTTAAAAAAAAACAATGTTTTTAAATGTTTATTTCTTTTTGAGAGAGAAACAACACACTGGAGGGACAGAGAGAAGGGAAACAGAGGATCTGAACTGGCCCTGTGATGATAGCAGAGAGCCCGATGTAGGTCTCAAATTCATGAACCATGAGATCATGACCTGTGCTGAAGTCAGATGCTTAACCGACTGAGCCACCCACGCTCCCCAAGTTGCTTGCTCTTAAGCTGAGTCTCGAAAGATGAGTAGTATTCATCAGGCAGATCTGGAGTAGAGAACATTCCAATGAGAGAGAGCAGAGGGAACAAAGGTTTAGAGATTTGGAAGAACATGGTACATGAAGGAGACGAAGAAGAATACCCTGACTGAAGGAGAGAAATGAGAGTAGATCTAAGAACAGATGAATGTGGAAAAATCAGTACAGAGCCAGTCTCATTGTTCATATTGGGTTTATGGTTCAGCAGTAACAACTTAAGTATCATTACCCACGCATGATCTGTCTTTTCACATCATTATTACGCTGGAGAATCCCAATCATGGTTAAAATCAGAGCTTTCTTGGGGCACCTGGGTGGCTCAGTCGGTTAAGTGTCTGACTTCAGCTCAGGCCATGATCTCGCAGTTCGTGAGTTTGTGAGTTCGAGCGCCGCATGAGGCTCTGGGCTGACAGGTCAGAGCCTGGAGCCTGCTTGCGGTTCTGTGTCTCCCTCTCTCTCTGCCCCTCCCCCACTTGTACTCTGTCTCTCTCTCTGAAAAATAAACAAAACATTAAAAAAAAATCAGAGCTTTCTTGTTACTACCTCTTTGGTCTTCTCTGACTCCATCAAGTGAAGCTTATAACAACAACCCCTTCTGTGCTGCTTCAGCACAGAACTTGTGTATAACAGGATTCAGATGTATCACTTACCAAAAGAGTTGAAGTCTCTCCTGAGCTTTTTGGAAAATCTTAAATGCCAAAATGGTGTCTAATTTTTTGTTCTTCTCTGGTACTTAGCACAGGTCTTGGTGGTCCAGACTCAAATGTCAGAGTCATTTCCTTCTGAATTTCCCCAATGTTACCTTCCAACTTGTGACAGCTTATGCAACGCTGCCTAATCATAAATGATTCATTAGAAGCAAACTTAAGTATTGTCAACAGACAATGCAAGTTTGAGATGCTTTGTACTTGTATAAGTAAGGAAGGAATAGTAATGTTGGTGCATGTATCAAAGAAGAAAATATTACTACCAATGATTATTAAATCAGGTTTTAAACAGACAAAGAGAGAGAGATTGAGATAAATAAAACATAAACTCTTCACTTTGTTGTTGAGCTTTATAGTAATGCTTTAATTCTTGCTTATTCCTTCTTCTGGTTGAACCTTAGACAATTAAATTGTTCCTCAAGGGAGAGATTTTCATAAACAGAGCATCATGCTAAATTGTTGCACAGGGTCGCATATTTTGGGGCTGTTTAACTTGACATATTTCAACATGCTCAGGTTGAAGATTTAGCTAATTTTTGCTGTTTTTTTCCCCTTCTGCTTCTGAGAATGCAGATTAATCCAGTTCCATTCAGACTGATTAGAGTTGTTAAATAAGTTACCCATAGCAGACTCTGTGAAATAAATCTAGTAATGCAATTCTCAATGGACTGTAAAAAGCTGTTATTAGTTAATTATCAAGACACTTCTGAGTGATATTAAATTATCCCATTTGTCTTCTGATTATTATTCTGGTGTCATGTAAAATTGTAAAATGTGTGAAGAATGTCCCGTTAAATACTAAATGTCCAACATGAGTGATTTTTACAACCACAAATTCAAGTTTTTACTCCTCAAATTTTAAGTTCCTCTTTGACATTTTTCTTTATGATTCTTTACTTCGTGGACAACTGTATAATTTGATATTAAGGTGGAATTTTTATTGTAGTCATTAGATTTCACTGAAGATATATCACTGTTAGTTCAGCTGACTGAGGCGCCATTTGTAAATCCAAACCTGCAGATGAGCTCATCTGCTCTGCACTAATGCACAGGGACCGGCAGTTTTGCTCACCTTACTGGCCAATTCTGCTGTGCCTGCCTTCCTGAAGCCAATAAACAGTTAATTCACTAACAAAAAGATATTTGGTTGCTTAGTCGATATCACATACTCACTTTGTGGGGTGGCTTTTTAATCTCTAATACAGGAACGTTATATATCTCAGGGTTGTTGTCAGGAAAACAGGAGCTCCTTGGCATTTAGAACCTGTTCAGCAGATATTAACTTAATAGTATTACAAGATCTTACAGATTAATGCTTGGTGGGCTTTATCAGGTGGGTTTTATGAAAGGCATCAGATATAGCAGGAGGTTCGCATAAAATTGAGACAAGAAGTTTCTACTGGAATCATGAGTGTGAAGGTTCTCAGTCTCCATTGTATTTTTACCCTTAGGTTCATGCTTGAAGGTAGAATGGCATTCTTTAAAACTATGGGCCTTCGTGAAGTATTTTCTTTTCTCTTATTGGGTGCTGACTAAATGAATAAATCATCACTTTTCCTGCCTGCTGGTACACATGAAGTAAATCTTTTTGGTACCAACCATTCAGTTAGAGTCATGCTTCTAGGATTTTCTTCTTTTAGACTTATTCCATAAAAAAAAAAAAAAATCCACTCAAGATCTGTGAGCTGCTTCTAGAGGGACCTCTGCCTGCACTCAGTACCTCTTAAAGCTCTTGAAATGATTCACAGTTTTGTATCGCAGCCACCCCTAATATCTTTACCTCTCATTCCTTGGCTTGAATATTATGTTCTCTCAGGCAGGTCATTCAAGAAAGAAGACATATTAAGAAATGGAAAAAATGTAATAATAACATAATTATCTGTGCTTTCCAGGAAAGCCCAATTAACAATTAAAGGCTGTGTTGAAATAGGCTTTATCAGAAATTATGTATTTGTTCTCTATTTATTCCTACGGTGTTGTTACACAGTTCATTGCTCAAATTTAGCAGAAAGCTAAATGATAAGTCAAATGAATGTTGTTTTAAACAGCTTTAACATCCTTCTGAATAACAAGTCAAAAGCAAAAGGACTGAGTTTAATTGCTTAATGATTCTTGGAGGAAGAGGTATTTTAATAGGTTCATTAGGAACTGTGAAGGCAAAATCCAGCTTTTCCTCCTCCTATGTAGGGAAAAACTCAGTTCATCTACTAGGAGTTTCTTCCCTGTTAGTGCCTCCTTTTCTTTTACACAGAACACTCTACTTCTGTCACTTCTGGTCACCAAATTTGTTGAAGGTTCTCCCCCTAACAGGCAATTCTCTGCAGCATCAGCAAAATGTTCTGTTATTTAACTCAATTCTGACACAATCTGTAGAGATCATGTCAGATCCAACAGTGTACAAGCTCAATCCTGTAAGGCTGCTTCCCACCATACTTAGGATGCCAAGTGCAAAGAGCAAATAGTAGGTCCCCAGAAACCCACAACTTCCATCTGATTTGGCTGCCCCCTTCTCAGATTTGACTCATTTGCTAGAGTGGCTCACAGAACTCAGGGAAATGCTTGCTTACATTTGCCAGCTTATTATAAAATATGATAAAGGATACAGATGAAGAGAGTCAGATGAAGAGATCATAGGGAAATGTCTGGGTAGGTCCTGAATGCAGGAGCTTCTGTCTGCCTGGACATGGGATGCATCCCCTCCTGGTATGAATATGTTTGCCATCCTGAAAGCTCCCCAAAGCCATACTTTTGGGATTTTATGGAGGCTTCATTCATCACATTGCATGACCATTTATTAACTTCATTTTCAGCCCTTCTCCCTTTTCAAGAGATTAGGAGCCAGGACTGAAAATTCTGAACTTCTAATCATGCCTTGGTTTTTCTGGTGACCAGCTCCCATTCAGGAGCCATCCAGGAGCCCATCCGGAGTTGCCTAATTAGAATAAGAGATGATCTTAGTTCTCTTATCACTTAGAAATTAAAAGGGTTTTAGGAGCCCCATGATAGGAAGCTGGTGCTGATATCTATATATTTGTTTTCTATTACCTCACAGGAACAGTCTAGCATATGGTTTGAGAATGTTGTTAATCTTTAAGGTGAAAAGATCCTAATTAACAAAGATAAAGAAGAAAAAAAAAAAACCTAAAATAATAAGTAGGAATCAAAGTTAGGAGTTTGCAAAAAAAGTGTAATTTTTTTGGTAAGTATTAACACATCTAAGCTGTAGTTTATTCTCATTTTCTCACAGATATCTAAAATTAATGTAGTTTATATAAGTTAAGAGTATGTCTGGGTTATGAGAAATTTTAATATGGAATTTAATCAGATGACGGAAGTTTAGAGGCTTTTTTAAAGGCTTATATCACCTGATCTAATCTCTTAGGATATTGGCATATCTTTTCAAAAGGAGAATATCATAATGATAAAATTATATTCAAAGGTTGACTAAATGGATTCTGTATTTATACAACTCATGGGCAGAAATAATTTTTCAAAACTTTGCTCCAGTATGCTAGCAACTATAAATTTTGAAAAATTGTCCTTCTTACTAACCTTAGAACAGTGCATTACCCATTATTAATACATTGTCATTTTATGGAAATCACAGATTTGTAAACATAAATTATTTTCTAATAATTATTTTAACATATAGAAAAACTATGAAAAAGTAATGAAAATGTGATATTAGAGAAAATGATAAATATCTTCTCCATTGAAGGAAGAAATTGTACTCCTAGGACAGTACATATGAGTGCGAATGCATAGATTCCTTGCGTATTTGAGCACTTAATAATTGTCAACAGTTTTTGCCCCTAATGTATTATTGTATATATTTATATATCTCCAGGTTTATGTCTTCAAGAAATTGAAAATCTAATTTGAGTTTATAATTCGTGCAAAAGAAAATACACATATATACATGTATACACATATGCTACATGCACTATGTACATACATATATGTGTATACACACACACATATAAGGAAGATATTAATGTTTTCTAGATAAGCCAATCAAGGACAAAGAACAGGAAGGTATTCTCCTTGGAACGCATAAGAAAGCTATGACTTAGAGAGAAAGTCATTTGCCAAGTTGCAAAACTGCTATGAGAAGCCAAGCCCATGCCTTGTTAGTTCTGTGTTTTCATATGGGGACACATTTGGTATTTGAGTGTGATAATTCTGTCTTTAGTGCGCTGGCCCACTCATTGCATGTATTATGTATGTGTGCCACTTGTTCACTAAGCAGCATTCCCAAATGCCCATTGGGGGACATAAAAACTTCGACTGAAAACCTTTTTAATACATGAAGTCATTTAATCACAGGAAACAAATATTTGTGATAAAACTTTAAGATAATAGAAGAAACTCTTGGCCAACTGAGCATTTATTATTACGGCAATGATTATTTAGTTTTTCTGCTGACATTCCTACAAAATGCTTTCTGGAAATTCCATATAGAACTTTTTCACCAACCTATAGGCTATAGATAGGGTTGGCACATAGATTAAATACTACTGCACTACAGGACATTTTAATACATGATGAAACTCTATAAGTTCCCTTTCATGTTTTGCAAGCACTTTTTCTACTCTACGTGTTGATATACTTTAATAGGAAAATTGTTTGACTTGATTACCACCCAGTAATGCTCTTCCGGCATTTTACTATGCATTTGTTCAACAGGTTCTTAATAAATACCTTTGGAAGTGACTTAAATATAGGGCTTTCAATATGTTGCAACCGGAAAAACTGTACATCAGAAGTCAGGGACATCTCACCAAACAAAGGAAGAGACATTTATTATAGGGTTTGTGAGAACTGCAGAATTTAGATAAAATTTAAATGTAGCAGCATATATCAGGCTCAATTAGATATATTGTGACAGACTTAAACTACAAATTCTCACTCAGCTTGAAATAAGTAAACTTTCAAAGATAAAGCTGGATTGAAAGTAAATGTAACACATTTTAATCAGGGATTAGAAATTTAAAATCCCTCTGCCTTCACTGGCCAGCTTACATGGGTTAAATAAACAGACAGGGCCTGGTGGGGATTTTGAACTTCAGAATACTTACCTTCTCTTCTCAGCTCCATCAGCCAGGAGACCGTAGCCCTCGTGTGGCCGTCCCAGACCTTCCAATTTTTCAAATAAATTACAAATTGAGATGTTGGTATAAAAGTCCATTTTTAAATGTTTTAAATTAATTAAATATTTTTATCCCCCAAGATTTATTGAGGTATAATTGTGAAATGACATGTATTTCAAATGTACAATGTGATGATTTGCTATACATATTTACCCAAATCAAGTTAATTAACACATCTATCACCTCACATGGTTATTATTTATTTATTTATTTTATTTTTTTGGTGAACATGCTTTTTTGGAGATCTGCTGTCAGCAAATTTCAAGTATACAATACAGTTTTGTTAAGGCATCATGTTGTACATTAGATTAGCAGAAACTGGACATCTGATAACTCAAAGTTGGTAACTTTTGGCCAATATCTCCTTCTTTCCCCAGTCCCCCAGCTCTTGGCAACAACCATTCCATTCTTTTTCTTCTTTAAATTCCACAAATAAGTCATACCATGCAGTATTTATCTTTCTCTGTCTGACTTATTTCACTTGGCATAAGACCCACCAGTATCTTAATTAAATATTTATAGTAGGATAACCTATCAAAAATCTACACATAAAAAGGAGGAATGTATTAGAAAGTACCCAAAGCAATTGTATCAGAATAAACTCCATAATAAATCATTCCAAGAATAAAGAAACCTCTCAATTCTGAGCCTTTCTATGTGGAATATTTAAAATTCATCTTGCATTTGATATGCTAAATATCACAAATATTATATTTATGAGAGTAATAAAGGGAACTAATAAGCAATTATCATTAGTTCATAATGGAAAATGACTATTGTTGAAATGAATTGAGTAGGAAGCATCAGATTATTAATACAAAATGGCAAAACTTATGCCTGACTCAATAGAATCAGTTTCTGCCTCAATAATAAATAGTGCCGGTGTCTTCAAAAACATGATAACCACATAAATGTAATTTGAAAAATTAAATGCACATTTTTTAAATGCTATTTATTTATCTATAATCAGATACTGTTAGGAAGGACTTTACAGCATGTTATTAAAGATTATCTTAAGTTTAACTATATTTCTTATTTCTCACCAATCTGTTTTATAAAAAAAAAGACTAATACTAAATTTTGACTAGGCTATTGCAGGAGATCTCTCTAATAAAAACAGAATGATGATATGATTTTCATTACCCTTGAGGTCACCCCCTGCCAAATAATTTTATATAAACTAAACATGTTGAGGGTACATACATACAGACATGTACATATGGTCAATTGTCGTGGTAATGTTTAAATATATCACTTGTGCAATTGAAAGGAACCATATAATTAAGACATTCCGTAATTCAAATTACATTCAGAACCTAGATCCCAGAGAACAGAATTATTATTGCTGAAGGGAGCATTAAAGTTTATTTCAACTAGTCCCAGTGTTTAAATTGAGGAAATTAAGTCCCTGAAAATGTTGCCCTTAATATTGTGTGTGAGCTTTGAATTGCCAATTCCAGTGACCTGTTCAGTCTTTCCTCTTGATTGATCTTTCAGCTGAATCTGACCTTCCTGATGTTCTCATATTTGGCTTGTACTGACTGATCTTTTTTAGTTCTTGTTCTTAATTTTTCTCTCTCTTCCTTTTTTTCCTGCCATTGCCTTGTGGGCTGATATTTCCAAAGTTCTGCTCTACATTCCTCTTCTGTTACATTCACATGTACTGGCTTATGACAGCTATTTTTATCGCTTCAGGTATAACCCATATCTAATTTATAGCCTATGACCTTTATCTTGAACCTCACATCCACATTTCCATTCTTTATTTACAAAGACATTGCTTTTCTTCACAATTTTATAGCATCTTGGAAAATATGACACCTTGTCAACCTTGACTGGCATTCAGTCTCTATTTTTACCCTAATCCAATATGCCCTTAGCATTCTGTTGTCTTCTAAATAGATATCATTATTTTGTCCCCAGTGTCTGTGGTACTCTTTTCAAATTCCTCACTCTTTGCAGATCAAGTCTTTCTGGCTTTACTTCCCAAGTTCCAGGCCTCTGAATTACTTTCCATTCCCAAGCATGCTTCTGTTTATTGCATCCTCATAGAAAGAACCCTTGGCTTGGTCTGGGTTCCCATCACATCTTTCTCTAGTAGAATCTTTCTTCTTATCAGTTACATGAGGGACACTAAAGAGGAAACCAAAGTAATCTTTCCTAAGGAGGTACAGTTTACCTTCCAAGTAATTCTTTCATTCCTCAGTATTTCCAAAGGTAGTGTGCTCATTTAAAGAGCAATGTTTTAATCAGCTTTCATCACATATTAAACCAATTTTAGGGGTATTTAAATTAAACTTGATTTTTACTGGTATAAAATTGTCATATAACACATCTTTTTTAAACTCCTTTTTTTCTGTGGAATTCATTTAAATTATTATTTTTAATATTCTGTTATAAATAATGACTAATATTTATTTTTTCTTTGCCTAGATTTCAATAATAATATTTGTATCTATATAAATACCTAAATGACTAATCATTTAAAAATTTTTTTCACTTTTATTTATTTTTTGAGAGACAGAGAGAGACAGAGCACAAGTGGGGGAGGGGCAGAGAGAGAGGGAGACACAGAATCTAAAGCAGGCTCCAGGCTCTGAGCTGATAGCATAGAGCCTGGCGCGGGGCTCGGGCTCACAAACCATGAGATTATGACCTGAGCCGAAATCAGACACTTAAGTGACTGAGCCACCCAGTGTGCCCCATAAACGACTAATCATTTAAACAAGCATACCTCACAGGATAAATAATAAAATGTACTCTTTTTATCTCCATTGAAATTTTACATTCATTCAGTGAGGGAAGTTTTGTCTGCCCTTTGATTAAAAATTAGAGGAAGTCTTATGTCTTTTCTGACCATTATCAATTGATACAAGGTTCTCCTTTCCATAATTAAAATGTCCAGTCCCTTGGAGAAGACAAAACTCTTGGTTTAATGGTGTCTTATTTCTTCCATTATCCGTGGCCTATCACAAATAGGGAACTGGTAGTAGGAGAATGGGGACATATGTGGTTTCTTTTTTGTTTTGTTTTCTTTTTTTATTCCCACATAGACTGTCAGTTTTTGTCCATCCTATCCAGCTTGTTGGGTATGGCTTCAGATACTTCAGGTCAGGTGATAGAGTTTGGGAAGCATGAACAGAGAGGAGGTGAGAAGTCGTTATGGCTGTCTTGTGAGCTGGAGTCATATTCTCTAAGTCTGAGTGGTCGTTAGAGATAGCTCTAGTAGGTGTGTTCTTTAGAGATTTCCTTTCACTGGGCTACTTCACCTACAGCTTCCTTGACCCAAATGAAGTTATTTCTACTGTCGATTGTCATTTATACAGTCTATAGTCTATAGTTCCACAGTCTATTGTGTATTTGACAACACCTTTAGCTTCTGTCTGCTGATGACCCTATGGCTCTCTAGGTGGCTTATCTGGGCCTAAAATGACTGCATATGACTTTTCCTTACACTTGGCCACATCTGGTCCATGAGAAGAATTCATCCCCAAATCTCTTGCTGACAGGGACCAATCCACTCTGTCCTTCAACTACAGGGACACATATTGGGTTCTCCCAAAGGATCCATTTAAGTGCTTCTCACATGGTTTGCTGTGAGGAGCAGACATTCTTTTTATGTACTAGTCATTCCCTCAAAACCTCCCTCCACAAATGGCCTTCTCTCTCTACTCTTTGGAAATACTTATAAATGAAATATAGGTAAGGTTTAAGATTGTCTAACTGGGGGTCGCCTGGGTGGCTCACTTGGTTAAGCGTCCGACTTTGGCTCAGGTCATGATCTCACAGTCTGTAAGTTTGAGCCCTAAGTCAGGATCTGTGCTGACAGCTCAGAGCCTGGAGCCTGCTTAGGATTCTGTGTCTCCCTCTCCCTCTTCCCTTCCCCCACTCATACTCTGTCTCTGTCTCTCTCTTTCAAAAATAAATGAAACTAACTAAATGAATAAAGACTTATCTAACTGGTTCCTGTCCACACATTACCTGCTGGCCATGGAGGACCACAACTCATTTGCATATGCAATATTATTGTGAAATCTTAGCTAAAACTTTCATTTTACCTACGTATTTCACTTGTTAACAGGGACATGTAACTCCATCTCCTGAGTGTAAAATGAAAGTTAAAATGGAAATTCTAGGTTTAAAATAAAAGTTCTAGAAGATGGAGAGGTGTCATTAGAGATTCTCACGCATTTCCCTAAAGTGAACTGGGAGATCGTCATCATATGGAATTCTCAATTTGAGGCTTACGTTTGGAAGTTTTCAATAATAGGTGGGTTCTAGCAGGTATCCTAAACTCAAGTCAAAGAGCTAAAATTAGAAGATCTGGTTTCAGACTACCACAATAAAGTGAATATTGCAATAGAATGAGTCAAATAAATTTTTGGTTATGCAGTGCTTATAAAAGTTATGTGTTTACACCATACTATAGTCTGTGAAGTGTGTAATAAATAGTATCATGTCTAAAAAGAACTATAGATCTTAATTAGAAAATACTTTATTGCTAAAAAAATGCTAGCTGTCACCTATGTTTTTAGTGAATCTTGATTACTGATCAGAGGTCATCATAACAAATATAATAATAATGCAGGAGTTTGAGATATTGTGAGATTTACCAAAATGTGATACATGGAGTGAGCAAATGTTGTTGAAAAAATGGCACTGATAGACTTGCTCATTGCAGGGTTACCATAATCCATCAATTTGTAAAGAAACACGATATCTACAAAGCGCAATACAGTGAAGGACAGTAAATCAAGGTAGACCTGAATAAATAATGGTAAGGTGTGGTATAGCTGGAGGAGAACTGAAGAGAGCTGAAGCTCATCATTGGTGTGCCATACCTTAGTCCCAGTGGCCATTTCGTCACTTCACTTCATCACAGGGTTGGCTGACTCCTTAGGTTCTGGCCCTGTAGCCACTCCCAAGAGAAGGGAAGGGAAAGAAAAAGGAAAAGGAGGAGCCCATATCTTATTACTTTTTTTTCCTATTGAGATTATTTTAAACTTAAAAAGGAATCTCAAAAATTCTACAGATTTCCCATATGTCCTTACTTAGCCAGCTTCTCCTCATGGCAACATCTTCTATTACTATAGAATGTTTATCAAAAGCGCAAAATTAGCCCTGATAAAATATCTTAACTACAGAATGCATTTGAATTTATCAGCATGCCCACTAATGTCCTTTTTTCTTTTCCAAGGTCCCAAATTGCATCGACTTGTCATGTCTCCTTTGCTTCCTCCAATCTGAGACAGTTCCTTACTCTGTCCACATCTTTAAAAGACCTTGATATTAGTGAAGAACACTGAGTGATTATTTTGCAGAATGTATCTCAGTTTGGTTTTGCCTGATAATTTCTTATGATTACATTGAGAGAATGAACTGTTGGGCAGAATACAAAAAAGCTATGTTCCCTTTTTAGTGTGTCATATCAGGGATTATATAACATACCTATGTATTACTGGTGGTACTAATAAGGTGGGATCTGCCAGAATTCTCCACAGTAATTTTTCTATTTTTCTAATTGTTAAATATTTTACAGGGGATACTGAGACTAACTACATATCTTGTTTCTGCTTAAATTCTCTCCTACTAATTTCAGCATCCATTGATGGGATCTTGCCTTCATCAGTTATTATTGTCATATTCTAATAGTGATTTTTTCCATCTTTTTAATTTCTCCTGCATTTATTAATTGGGCTTATATAAAGAAAAATCGTCATGATTATTCATTTATTGACTCAGTCGTTATGTTAGTGCTGATTTTGGGCTATTTTACTATTTGGTATACAGCCCAAAACATGGTTATTTATTTTTTGCTCAGATTATTACAACTTTGTCCATAGGGAGCTCTTCGTGCTGGCTCTTGTGCTCTTTGGATATGCCTCCACACCTTTTGTTTGTAAGCACTTCCTTACTTTCTGGCACCAGAAAATCAGAAGATGCCTCAGATTTATCTTGTATTATTCGTACCCCAACTGTGGAATCAACTACGTCTCCAAAGAGCCTTGGCAGTTATTATTGGAATATAGCACTTAGAAACGAAGATCATGAGTTCTGTGTTTTTTCATTTCGAATGGAGGGTCACTGCTTTCATCCTCTCTTACTTAGTAGATAAGTTATATATACAATCATACAGTAAGCTGTGTGGATATACATACCTAAATTTATTTCTATGTCTTTGTATTTCTCTATCTCTTTATGTGACTATGTATTGATACTTCAACTCCAGTTGACCTGAAAGGGTTAATTCTAACCCTTTTAATTTCTTTGTTTGTATCTTTAAAAAAGTTTTGTTAATTAAAAAAAACGGCTCTCCTTATCTGTAATATCTTAATTTATTTTTTCAAATGTAATATTCAAATACAATAGTTACAGAATTCCTCATAACCTGTACTATTTTAAGAACAAATTTTATAACTGTAATGTATTTATATAAAGTTATTCTTATCTTAACTTTACATTGTCCTGCCAAAGCACTGTTTTCCCAAGTCAGTTAGATCAGCTCCTTTCTTCCTAATACTTTTCAGTGTGGTTAAGTGATCGATTTGTTTTTCAGTTAGATTCACATATAAAGGTCTGTATACCAGCTGAACTCCATATACTATGTTTTTGAAATGAGTTTATTTTTTTTCTGTCTACTTTTTTTTTTTTTTTTTTTAGTAATTTCCACACTCAGCATGGTGCTCAAACTCACGAACCTCAGATCAAGAGTTGCATGTTCTTCCAACTGGGTGAGCCAGATGCTCGACCATATACTTAAAAAAATGGTAGATATATATAACAAAATTCATCTTTTGTGGTATACAGTCCTATGTATTTTGAGAAATACATACAGTTATATATTCACTATTGCAGTTCCACACAAACCATGTTCCATCACCTCATATGTCCCCCTATGTTACCTTGAAACAAACCTTCCCCTCACCCAGTAGATTGACAACTGCTTTTCTGTTTTTCTCCTAATAGTTTGCTATTCCACAGTATATTAATTAAATCATGCAATATGTAGCCTCTTGGATTTGCCTTTTTTCCTTAGCAAGATGCATTTAAGTTTCATTTAATGCTCTTGTATTCATCGAGAGTTCAGTCTTTATTATTGGGTAGAATTCTATTATATGGATATATCGCAGTATGCTCATCTATTTACCAGTTAAAACGCTTTGATGTGTTTGGAAATTATGAATAAACTTGCTGTAAACATTGGCATACAGGTTTTTATGTGAACATAAATTTTCATTTCTCTTGGGTTAAAAACCCAGGAGTGTAATGCTGGGTGATGAAGTGAAAACTGTCTAAGAAACTGCCAAAGTATTTTTCAAAGGGGGTATCACTCTGCATTTCTACTAATGTGTGAGAGTTCCAATTGCTTTGCATCCTAGCAAGCGCTTGTTATTGCTAGGTTTTTAGCATCCTAATAGGTGTATAGCATTATCTCATTATAGTTTTAATTTTTATTTCCTAAATGACACAAGGTATTAAACTTTTTTTTTCACGAATGTGTTTTTGTTTGCTTGTTTATTTTTGGCATTCATATATCCTCTTTGGTATCCTCTCTGAGACCTTTTGCCTATTTAAAAGAAAAAAAAAACTTTACTTTTATTTCTTTTTATCTTAGAGAGAAAGTGCGAGTGGGGGAGAGAGGCAGAGGGAGAGAGGGAACCCCAAGCGGGCTCCATGCTCCATGATGCAGGGCTCGATCCCATGACTCTGGGATCATGACCTGAGCTAAAACTAAGAGTTGGAGACTCAACCAACTGAGCTACTTAGGCTCCCCTGAAAAAGTCTTTTAATTGTTGAATTTTTAATTATTTTCTTTTTCTCATTCCTGGATTTTGTGAGTTCCTTATAATTTCCAGATACCATTTATTTCCCATATATAATATACAAATATTTACTCCAAGTTTGTGGAATGTTTTTCAATTTATTGATTAATATCTTTCACACAGCAAAAGTTTTTGATTTTTAGTAAGTCCAATTCACCATGTTTTTTTTTTTTCTTTTACAATTTATGTTCTTAGTGCTGTATTCAGAAGCTCTTTGTGTAAGTCAGGATCACACAGGCTTTCTTCTGCAAGTTTTATAGCTTTATGTTTGACATTCAGGTCTATTATCCATTCTGAGTTAATTTTTGTATAATGTACAATGAGTCCAGAATCATTTTTCTTGGCTATAGATGTCTAACTGTTCCAGCATCAGTTGCTAAAAAACTGTTGTTTCTTTCAATTGTCTTTGCACATTTGTTAAAAAAGTCATTGACTCTTACTGTGTGTGTATATGTGTGTATGCATGCACATGCATGTATGTGTATGTTTTCTGGATCCTGTTCTCTTATATTGACCTACATAAACCAGGTAATGAAATCCTCCAACTTTGTTCTTTTTCAAAATTATATTACCTATTTAGCAGTTTGCTTTTCTATAAACAATTTAGAATTTTCTGTTAAAATCTATAAAACACAACTGGAACTTTGATTAGGATTGTGTTGAATCTATAGATCAAATTGGGTAGAATTGGACTCTTTATAATAATTTTAATCAATTAAATAATTAAGCCTTAATTTTAACCTTTGAGCCTCCAGTCTAGGAATATAGTATCTTACTCCATTAATTTAGTAGTCTTTGATTTCTTCCTGTGTTTCATCACACTTTTAGAGTACAGATTCTACAGATAATTTGTTGGATTTATATCCTGGCATTTCTTTTGCTTTTACTTTTCTTTCTTCCTTCCCTTCTGTACTAATTTGTTTGGGAAAAAATATCACAGACTACGTGGGTTAAATAACAGAAATTTATTCTCTCATGGTTCTGAGACTAAATGTCCAAGGTCAAAGCTATCAGGAAATTTGACTTCTTCTTAGGTCTCTCTCCTTGTCTTTCAGATGGCTGCTTTCTCTGACCCTTCCTCTGACCACATTCCCTAGTGTCTATGTCTGTGTTTTAATATCCTCTTTTTTTATAGGAACCATTGTCAGAGTGGAATAGGGCCCACCCTAATGACCTGACTTTTTAAATTTTTCTTGAGGGAGAAAGAGAGAGAGAGTACCCCGTGTTTGCACTTGGAGGAGAAGCAGAGAGAGAGGGGAAGAGACGATCCCAAGCAGGCTCCGTGCTGGCAGCACGGAGCTCAATTTAGGGCCCAGTCTTATGAACCATGAGATCATGACCTGAGGTGAGATCCAGAGTCAGACTCTTAACTTACTGAACCACCCAGATGCCCCCACAATGACCTCAACTGAACTTAATAACCTCTTCAGAGTCCCTAATTCCAACTACAGTCACATCCTGAAGTACTGGAATTAGGGCTTCAACATACGAGTTTTTGGAGAGACACGATTCAGTCAGGACAATTTTCTTCTTGCCTGCCTTCTTGCATTCCTTCCATTGTTTCTTCACCCCCATCCCTTTGGTGCTCTTTTAAATGGTATTTTTTAAAAGAAGATTTAAATTTCAATTGTTCCTTGCTAATATTTTGAATTCCATTGATTTTTATGATACTTTGCATACCAAATGATATGGCATGTTGCTGACCTTTTCCATTAGCGCCTTAAATATTAAACTTTCTAATAATAGTTAGGAAATTCTTAGATTCTTTGACATCTGTGTCGTATCTGAGTCTCATTCTTATGACCAATTTGTCTCTTCAAGCTCTGTTTGTTTGTTTGTTTGTTTTTTGTATTTTTGTGCCTCATAATTTTTGGATGAAGGACAGACATTTTTTGTGGGTCATCAGAGACTGAGAGAATTCTCATATCCAGGTATGTGTGTACTTTTCCTTCTGTAGACCTTTAGAGCAGGGTTTCATTTAATATATTTAGAAGTTGGAGTAGATTTGGTGTTATTGTTGCTATGGTTACTCTCACTGCATATCAGATATTACGTTTCTGTAGAGATAGATTAAGTGTAGGGTGGAGGATGGTTTACTAAAGAAATGTGTGTTTTATTCTGAGGTGTAGATCTTCAGTTTGCACTGTGCCTTAACGAAAGCCACTGTACATGTTGTTGTTCCTGTCCTGCCCCTCTTTAAGCACTATTCTGCTGTCACTTGTCATTTGCCGCTTCTTGGCTTGTGGTGGGGTGTGCCCATAGCTTCCCTGACCAAAGCCTCAGTCTTCCATGCACCGTGTCACTGGGTAGAGGCATGTGGTTGTGTCAGTTCCCTTATCCCTCTCTCAGCCACAGTTGTGGGCTCAGCACATAGTACTGCCTCTCATCCAGAAGTCGAATTGTTTTCTTGTTCCTTTTCCCAGTTGTAATAAATTTTTGCTAGTGCTCTAAGGACAACAATTCTTCTTGCCTGCTCCCCCCGCCAAATTAAAGCTTTTGTTCTATAGTGTATATAGTGTATACAGAGACATTTATGAGTTGAATTTTGTTCCTCCTAAAACATATGTTGGAGTCCTAACTCCCTCTCTCTCAGAATGTGATATTATTTGGAGATAGGATCTTTACACAAGTAAAAAAAAAAAAAAAAAAGAAAAAAAAAGAAAAAAGGAAAAGTGAGGTCATTAGAGTGGGCGATGATCCAATATGACTCCTGTCGTTTTAAAAAGGAAAAAAATGGGGCGCCTGGGTGGCGTAGTCGGTTAAGCGTCCGACTTCAGCCAGGTCATGATCTCGCGGTCCGTGAGTTCGAGCCCCGCGTCGGGCTCTGGGCTGATGGCTCAGAGCCTGGAGCCTGTTTCCGATTCTGTGTCTCCCTCTCTCTCTGCCCCTCCCCCGCTCATCCCTCCCCCGCTCATGCTCTGTCTCTCTCTGTCCCAAAAATAAATAAACGTTGAAAAAAAAAATAAAAATAAAAATAAAAAGGAAAAAAAATAGATACACAAAGGTGCACAAAGGGAGAACCTCATGTGAACCTGAAGGCAAATATTGGGGGGATGTGTCTACAGCCCAAGGAATGCCAAAGTTGCCAGAAGCTAAGAGGAAGGCATAAGTGATATTCTCCTTCACAGTCAACAGAAAGAACAACCAACTGATACTTTGATTTCAGACTTGTAGCCTCCAGAACTGTGAGAAAAAAATTCTGTTGTTGAAGCCACTTCGTTTGTGGCACTTTGCTATGACAGCCCTAGGAAGGTTGTGCAGCACAGAGGGACCTTCGTGGAATGCCTTTCCCTCTCACATAGCTGTTGTTCTCTTCCCATTGGGCTGCCTCATTTCCTGGGTCTGTGTCCAGTCTTTTCTGTGAGCACCTGGTGCCATTAATAGAATAAGAACCTGCAAAAAGGTCTGGACTTGTCAATTTCTTGGCCTCTTAGAGATTTCCCGCTGTTGCACAGTCTGCATTTGATCTTCACCAATTTGTCAGCTATTCTGGCTGAACTCTTCTTACCAGTGTCCAGTTTCATTACCCCGACCTGTGTGCTCACTGTGCCCTTGTGTGCGTGTGCCAGATCCAGAGATTTGGTGCCATTTTTTGCCTGGCAATTTAAATGGTTCAAAACAAGTTATACATTTGAAATTAATCTAGCTTGTTTTTATTGTAAGGTGGGGAGCAGCGCCCCCTCTAACTTTCTATATATTTAGGTAGAAGCCTGAGGCCACAATCTCTTTAGTAGTGCTGGAGAAATCCTATATCCAGTGGGCTTTTGAGGGTTATATTTTGTTGTCTGTTTTTATACGTTGCTTTTATTTTGTTTTGTGTCACATCATGCTGTGCTATAACATGTATTGTACTCTCTGTGACATACTCAGTCATTTTCAATTTAAAGTTTGGAAAAATTCAAATTATCAAAGTTTTTTTTTTTTCTTCATCTCTATTTTTTTTATCTCACATCTTTTTTTCAGATTTAATACTTTTCCTTTGTTTGCTTTGCTACAATGTACTTGTTAGTATTTTTTTTTTCTGAAAGAATGTCTGGGAATTGAATTTTCTAAGTTCTTGAATTTCTGAGCCAGTATTTATTTTGGTTTAAATTTAAGTGATACTTTGCCAGAGTAAATGATTTTACATGCAAAATAATCTCTAAGAAATTTACAGACTATACTGTTTACCAGTAACATATATGTTTGAAGATAACAACGTTTGATGTTATTCTGATCTCCTTTCTTTTTAAAAACCTCATGACTGTATTTTTTTAATTGTTTGGAAATTTCAGTGTGCAGTTTGCAATCCTAAAACTCTGGGAAGGTTTGGACCAACCTCTGAATAATCCATGAATGTTATTGTCAGAAGAATAAATTATTGTCTGCCCATGGTCTCATTTATAAGAAACCAAAATTCAAAATGTAAAGACTAATTTCTATTTAGTTTTCTAGTAGAGATATCTTTCTCTTTTCAAAACTTCTTGGGCTGCCTGGGTGGCTCAGTTAGTTGAGCATCTGACTTTGGCTTGGGTCATGATCTTGTGGTTGAGTTCTAGCTTGCTGCTCTCAGCACAGAGACCGTTTGGACCCTCTGTCCCTCCCCTGGTCATGTGCACATACATATTCTCTCTCTCCCTCTCTCTCTCAAAAGTAAATAAATCATTAAGGAAAAAAAAAACTTCAGTAGCAGTCAGTATTTATCAAAACAATATTTTATTAAAGCACTATAATATATTACCATGTGTTATATTTTCCACTCTAGTTTATAGCTAGTTTTAAGGTAGACCTAAGTTTTATTTCTATTGTACCAAGGAATATAAGAATTCCACTATCTTAATCCTTTAGAATTTTATTGAAATTTCATTTAAAGGCCAATTTTAAGGCATTTTCAAAAAGAGTATTCCATTCTATCCACATTCATGTAAGCTCCTAGTAACCACATATTTATTCATTTCAAATATAATTTCTAAAATTAAAACCAAAACACAGAGAAAAAAGTCCATTTTATTTTAGTTACTTATGCAGATTTCTTAAATGTTTTCTAAAATGTCTGTTATTTGGTATATAATATAATATTAATATAAGAAAGCATAATAATATAGAATGTTAACTAGTATTTGAATTCTAAAGTAGCAGTTGCCCTTATTTTCTACTTAGTAGTGATCATGTGTCATTGAAAATTCCCTGTAATATACTTTAGAGCTCACCGTTCCATTTCATTCTTTAGGACTTAATACATATCTGGCTCATATTCTGTGCAAATACTTTGAAACTTGAAAGGTGCTAAAATACCTTATAGATTTCAATTTTCACGTTAGATTTCTTCAGAAGAAAACATGGCCCAACTGTCCTGTAATTAGCTCTGTTTACTGAGATTTGAGTTTTTAATGACTTTCTTCACTATGGACTGGTGTTCCATTCCTATTTCTCTTCTTGGCTCTTTTAAATCAATATATTAATAGAAAATAAGCAAGTAGTTTATTTTAGATGAATATGGTAATTGAAAATTGGAATGAAGAAAGTTATTCATGCTGAAGCTTCTACATGGCATTGATTTTAAAGTTTTGGAATGTTGGGTAAAGAAACTAAAAGTGGTCATAGGAAAATGCTAGCACTGTTGGGTGGTTGACAGTGAGAGATTTAGAGTAATTAGCATATGGTTGCATTGCCCTTTGATCTAATGTAAAAATGTGCAAACATTTGGCTTCTGAGGTCAGAGTGCAAACCTCCACAGTGAATTTAAAATCAAATCATTTTGGTTAAGAGAATAAACTTATTCTAGAGTATGGTTTATCTTTAGCCTTATCTCTATATAATCAGTCTTTATTCTTTGAACATCTATTTGTGCTGTACATTCTGCTAGAAATTTTATGTTCATTAAATTTTCATGGCCATAAGAGGAAGGCATTACTATCCCTATTTTTTAGCTGAGGAAATAGATGCTCGGAGACATTGAGGTAACTTCCTCATATATCGTACTTTTTGGAATCAGTTATGCAAAAGTATGTCTTTCACTAAGATCTGACATCTTTTTTATTGCTTTATGCTGTGTCTCCGCTACTCGTATTTTCTTCCTCAAATGTATAAGGCAACTCTTATTCTGCAAGAAAAATGTAATCTTTCTATGCTAATTGAAAACATTTTATTAAATATGAGTGTTGACTTTTTGAGCTGGGTAATTCTTCTGGGAGTAGGCTCACCTGTGTATTTTGTGTATTTTATGATATTTGGCAGTGTTGCTATTCTCTAGTCACCAGATGCTAATAACACCTCCATAGTTATGATAACCAAAAATGGCTCCAATAATTTCAAATTCCTCTGTGTGTGGGTGGGGGGGAGGAATGACCCCAGGGTTAAGATAGATAGAAAGTTAACATAGTATATGTTTGCTAAGGTGGGGTTTCTTTTCTCTTATTTAAAATATTTTTAAAACATTTTTAAACATTTAGAATATGCCATTTTCTGATGGCATTTTTAGGAGGGGGAAGTAAGGGAAATATGATAGTTGACTTACATTGCAGAAGATATTGTGCTATTTTTATTTACATAAGTTGTGTCTTTTTATAACCAAACAATCCTATGAGTTATAAGTTAAATCGTTATCATTTTGCCGATAATATGTTAAATATTTGGCCCAATCAAACAGATAGACTCTTGATGGGCTTGTGATTCAAATTCTTAGTTTTTCTTTGCACGAATAATATGACCTTCTTAGGGATAATTTTCAGTCTCTTCATAAATAAAGACATGGAAAAATACATTGGAATATATTCATTCCAATTACTGCACTGTTGAACGGTTGAACAACCGCATTTCAAGGGCTAGCTAATTTCATACGACAGTTGTCATCTTTGTTTCCTTTAGTATTTATATTCTTACATCACTCATCAAAAATTTTGCCTCTCATTGGCTTGCAGTGATTTCTTTTACTTGACAATGTATTTCTGGTGTCCATTCCTCAAAAAAGCAAATTCCCTAAGCCAAAAGTCACTTATTGCATTTTCTTACTCTTGTGGTATCATTCAATATGATATTTCTATCGTGTTGGAAAAATTACTTGGGTGATACATTACAATAAAGAGAAATAGTTTTCTTCAAAATTCTGTATTCCTTTAAAGTGCTCTCAGTAAAAAAAAAAAACTATTACGACACACCCAATGCTTATAATATCGGAATATTTGATAGATATACAATATAAATGACCAGTCATTTAATTTGTGTAGTTAAGGTCCATTTTTCTCCTTTAGTTGAGGATAATAGAGAACACTTTGATAAAGAAATAATGAAAATCTGTTCTCGACTAAACACATTTTAAAATAGCTTCACTCAGATGTTATTGGAAAGGAAAATTCATGTTTGTTGGAGTGTCCTTGTTGGGAGACAAACAAACTGCACTTCCATGTATTTAAAACAGTCTCAGTTTTGATGTTAGCAATGATTCACCATCTGCTTCATGGAAAGCGATATCAGCCTTGCAGCTGAGATAAGCAGTTTATGATATCAAATAGATAAATGGAGGGGAACCATCATTCTCTGTCAGAAAGTAGGGTAGGCAAACCAATTTCCATATATTACATTCCCCACTAGTGTTTTTATGTTTCTAACATCTAACTTACATTGGAGCACTGACATTGAACACATTTTTCCTGCTAATCTCTCACTTACATTGGAGAAGTCCAAAGCCCACACCTGTATTTCTACTTGACACTTACTGAACATTGACATATGATGCCCATATCAAGTGATGATGAGGCACAAAGGAAACATCAATTTGTTTAGGGAAATCTTTAGTTATTCTGTCTCTTCTATGAATTGAAGGAATTTACTGGATTTTCCATTATTTTTGGAAAATTACTCAGAATAATTATATTTGTTATTGTTAGTCTTGTGCATGGACCAATGTCTTACTTAGTTAAAACCATCAAGATGACTGAGGCAGTGATTGATATCAGTTTGGGAAATCATGAAAACAGAGGAGCTCAACATAATGAGTTGTAGTTGTGATTTTTCATTATAATTCAGTGAATGCAATGAGCATAGGAACTTCACTGACAGGTTGTTACTCTAACAATTAAAAAAAAAAAAAAACTGATTCCCAGAGCATAATCAATAGCTACTTTTTGTCATATAGCTATTGGCTGTCAGGAAGAATGGCAAATGGCTTGAAAGGGTTTTTTATTTTTTAATCACACCAATTCTGCGACTCCTTTTTGCAGATGAGAAGACTGAGGTTTGAGACACTAATTTATCCAAGGCCACACAGCTATTAAATATGATAGTTTAGAGTAAAACCCCTCTGTTATATTTCATAGATGGTACACTTTGATTCCTCAACACTACCATGTCTGTGGATTCTATTACTAGAATCCACTGGAAAAGGGTGCTACTTTGGAAATCTGGTAAATTATTTAACACATGTTCTATGGAATTACAGCCATATCATGATCTTTACTGAAGGAAAGATGTGTTCTTCTCTTCCCGTTTCCTTTAGTTTTCATTTTTAAATTTGAATTTCTCTCAGTAATAATGCACATAACTTTGTCACATGTTTGTCTTATAACACATATAAGGAGCAGTCTCCTGCCTGAAACCTCCTCATTAGATTTTGGCTTTTCAGAGGTAAATATGTTTTATATTGTTGCCTGATATTTCTGATACTTACATTCCTATTTCTAGCACATGCTTATTCTGCTACTTAGTTTTTGTTTCCAATTTTATATATTATTTGTTGATTTTCTATGGAAAACTATGAGAACTTGACTTTGTTCACTGCACCACTCAAACACATACACTTGTCCTCTCATACTCTTAATAGAGTCCTACCGTAATTTTGGCCTTTATATATATTCAGTGTTTGTATTATGATAATTATGTAAATATTGTTCATGGCTCAGTGACCTTTGTTTAAGTTCCACTCCTAGTCACATTTCTTTATCTTTCTTGGAGTCAGTAGTCACTAATATTTTGTTGAATAGTTTTATAAATAATTTATTTTATATAATCTTCCAATCATTTGACACACTTATTGTGTCTAATTGATCTAATCTGATTGAACAGAATCTTCTTTCCTTCTCCAAATTGGACCTGGTCTCTAGGCCTCCTACAGAGCACTTGTCCTGGGCCCTACCGTCATCTTAAAGAATTCTCTTCCTCTATTTTCCATGTGGATTCTCCTGTTCCCACGATCCAGTGGCATCTTTGTTTTTGTTTATTTCATCATTTTGTAACATATTTTGTTTAATATATTCTGCAACATCTTTATGAGAATAGGTAGATGGAAATTAAATGTTTGAGTCATTGGGTATATTAATATATGCCGATTTTACCATCACAGGCTCAGGTTCTTTATCACTTGAAGGTCCACTGAGAAGGTTAAGAGGCTTCCAGTGAGTATTAAATGAAGTCATCTTCTGCGCCTTCCAGGAAAACTATATTGAAAATTAAGTCCATAATCTAATTATAAGTGTAGCAAAGACACAAAGGAGACTTATGAATAGCATTAACAGCTCTCCTCTGACAAAATTGTGGACCTGATAGAGAAAGAGTGACAGCCTGAACCCTTTTTTGTCCCTTTCTATGAACATGTTTGAGAATCTCCAATTCCTGAACATTCCAAGCTAATAAGAAAATCTCCCTGCATTTAGAGAAGAGCAGCCTCCTCTTGACTTATAGAAACTTCAGTTCAGGAAGGTGTCTCATCAGGTTATGGTTTTGTACTTCAAAGAGGGAACCTCTCAACTCCTGGAGAATAGTCAAAGGGAAGTCACAGCACAACTTGAGCAAAGGAAATTTTGTTTCTTCTCCAGAATTAAATAGCTTATACCCAGAAAGAATTGTAGGACTTCACTTCGGCTATGCTAGGAACTTGGGAAAGCAACTGGGTGTGGCTCTTCTGAGCTGTAGATAAGGGAGACATTCATAAAGGGCCAGAAATAAAAATAGATAAATGAATAAATGAATAAATAAATAAATAAATAAATAAATAAATAAATAAATGACATTGGAATGCTATTTGTGAATCAAAATCAAAGTCCTCGTAAGAACTCTTGGAATCAGTCCTAATATGCTATTGGGATGACTCCTTGAAGCTTGGACGTGTCAGTGATCTAAGGGGAGATACCAAAATTGCTTTGATCCAGAATTGAGGAGAGGTCTAAAGCTTCATGGAAGCAGAATGCTTCATGAGCGTAGATGAAGACCAAAGAATCTACACCCTGGATGTGCTCCCTAGAAGCACTCAAATTTCATTCAATAAGGCAATACACAAGAAATCACATATTTAAGAAGATTAATGGAGATGGTGCATTAGGGACCAGGGTTGAGAGGAAGACATCTGAGGTACAGCACCTCAGTTCCTTAGTACAGAACCAATGAGGATGGTGGAATTCGAGAATATTAGAGTCCATGTGCAGTCAATTAAACATCAGTGACAAAGAGGATATAACATTAGTGGGAAAATTAGTGTTGTAACCAAGTTTCTTTAACATGCAGGGGTCGTCTATTTGATGTCTAATACACCACTGCATTCTTATGACAAGATGGATGGCAAACTGTTTTCTTTAACTTTATAACCAGTAAAAGACCTGGCCAGGAGAAGGCTGATACCAGTCATCACAATGGAAAATCTTAATTTCCTCTTCACTGTCCAGATTTGATCCTATTCTGATTCTCAAAGTCCATCAGTTTAACATTGAGAAGGGTCCCCTTATAGAAAAACTCAGCAAGAGATAAAACAGACATATACATAAGATAGTTCTTACCCAATATTATCCCCAAGTGACCAGTGGCCAATTGCCAATCTAGCTGTACTTTGAAAAAGAGGGCATACTCAGACCTCATTGGAGCTGTTGAATACAGAATTTGAGCTGATTCTGATACCAGGGAGCACCAAAGGCCATCATGGTTCAGGGTAGGAGTGGAGATTGATGGAGGCCATGTATTAATTGAAATCCTAGCCAATGGGTTCAGTAGATTCAGAGACTCACCCTATGGTGACTTCCTTGATTGGCAAGTATAATTGCCAAATGCCTTGGATTGGTTCCCCAATGAGAGGCATCAGAGCCATTATTATAGAAATGTCCGGTGAATCTTCTATATAAATTAAATAGTAAATTAGAAGCAAATGTGCACCTCAGAGGAATTAGATAAGCATCATATTTCCAAAAGTCATAGGATGCAAAAGGGATGGGAGATGTACCTTCTTTATCTGTATGGCCACTGGAAAATTCATATTGGCCATAGTAGAAGATGGCACATCACTGCAAACTTAGTCAAGTTGTGACCCCAAATGCCTATAGCAATGGCCAATTTGCTAATGTACTCTTGGATTAACTTTGTTTTATCCCCATAAAATATTTTTCGTTACTATTTCTTATGGACATTTTGAGAATATCTAATTACAAGTCCTTTGCTTAGGTTCTGAATTTCTGGAAAATTCAGGCTAAACCAGCCATTTTATTTTTAAATTATACATAGCTTCTCAAAATGGCCACCTTGATTTACATTTCCTTTTATCAAGAGTTCAATCCATTGAATCAGTCTTTGAGTCTAGGCTAGGCTTCTGACTTTTGACTAATGGAACTTAGTGGAAGTGCCATTGTGCCAGTTCCAAATTGAAACATAAAACGTTCTTGTGGCTTCCACTCATCCTGGTTTTGGTACTCCATGATTGCCATATGGACTAGTTGCCATATATGATACTACAAAGAGTGAAGCCACTGTTTAAACCATCATAAATCAGCTAGTCACAACCAACTCTCTAGCTAACGGATATGGGAGACTGGCTGAGATCCGTCTGCCTCAAACAAGAAGAGTCACCCAGCTGCTTGGCTCAAAGCCATCCAACCCTCCAAAGGAGAGTCACTTAGATGATTGACAGCTGACTACAGACATATGACTGACCCTAGAAGAAGAATGGTCCAGCTGGGCCCAGACCAAATTACAGATCCACAAAATCATGCGCCACATAAATGTTTGTTGTTGTAAGTCACTAAATTTTGGGAAAATCTATTATACAGAAAAAGCTAACTGATACAGAAATTGGTCCATAGAATAGGAGTGCTGCCATAACAAAAACACTGAACATGTGGCATTACCTTGATGAGGCTGGAAAAGTGGTGAGAAAGTTATAAAAAATTCTGGAAAAACAGCATACAAACTGGAAGAGCCTCCTTACACCTGTTAGAATGGCTATGTATATTTCTGGGAATTTACACATTTCTTCTAGGTTATCTAATCTGTTGGTACATAAGTATCCATAGTAGTTTCTTACAATCTTTCATATTTCTGTGATATCAGTTGTAATGTCTTCTCTTTCATTTATGATTGTATTTATTTGAGAATTGTCTCTTTTGTAATTAGTCTAAAGGTTTGCCAATTTTTTTTTATCTTCTCAAAAACAAACTCTTGGGTTTATTAATATTTTTATTGTTTTTCTTATCTCATGTATTTCTTCTCTAATCTTAATTATTTCCTTATTTCTGCTAACTTTAGGTTTAGCTTGCTCTTCTTTTTCTAGTTCCTTCAGGTATAAAATTAGGTTGTTTATTAGAAATATTCTCTTTTTTTCTTAACAGAAGCATTTATCACTATAAACATCCCCTTAAAATTGCTTGTGCTGCATCTCATAAGTTTTGGTATGTTGTGTGTTTCTATTTTAATTTATCTCAAGATATTTTTATTTTTTTTTTTTCAACGTTTATTTATTTTTGGGACAGAGAGAGACAGAGCATGAACGGGGGAGGGGCAGAGAGAGAGGGAGACACAGAATCGGAAACAGGCTCCAGGCTCTGAGCCATCAGCCCAGAGCCCGACGCGGGGCTTGAACTCACGGACCGCGAGATCGTGACCTGGCTGAAGTCGGACGCTTAACCGACTGCGCCACCCAGGCGCCCCTCAAGATATTTTTAAATTTCCATTTTTTTCTTTCTTCCTTTCATTTTTTTTCTGACCTATTGGTTGTTCTGAAGTGTGTGATTTAATTTTCACATATTTATGAATTTTACAATTTTCTTTATTTTATTGATTGCTAGTTTCATGCCATGTGGCTTGCAAAGATACATGATATGAATTGTCTGTCTCACTGCCAATATTCTCGTTTACTGACAGAACCTCAATTTTGTTCAATTTTGTTGGGTAACAAAATCCCCAGCTACAAAACCAATTTTCTTAGCCTCCCTTAAGCCAGGAGATGACTATTAGACACAGTTCTGGTCTATGCACTGCAATTAGAAATTATTTGTATTATTTATATGAAAGCTCCTAGGAAACAGGACAAACTTGGCTGGTACCTCTCTTTGTTTTCTGCCTCTTATTTCCCTACTGCTGGAAAATTATTTGTGATCTTTGAAAATGAGTCAGCCATTTTGCATTTACTAGAGGAGGGCTAGAGAATCAGAGATTCACTAGGCTTTTATGTTTTTGATTCACTGAATAAATGCTTACAATAAGATATTTATTTTATGAAAAAGATGAAGCCCTACTAGGCTTAATTAATACTAATTTGACTTTTTTGTTATATACATTTCTAACTGTTACAGAGAATAATATGGAATAACACATATTTAGTTCTTAAAATAGGCAGAAATCAATGGCTTTCTTCTAGGTACTAACATAACTCTGGTTTTTTTCCTTGGCCATTATGTAATAAAAATCAAGTATAAATGCAATAACTGAGTGGAAGATATTATGAGTCTTAGTGTAAAAGACTCAGAAAACCTGAAATTCATTATTAAAATTTGTTGCATTTTTCTAACTTAAATATATTAATTATGGAAGAGGTAAGTAAAAGTGACCACTAATGAGTATTTCTCACAAAGAATGACTATGTACAATTTTAGTTTGAATTTTGAAAGAGGAATTCACATAATAGCAGGAGATAAATGTAATTAAAAAGTATCATCTTACCATAAGTCTATTTATCTACTCCTTGTTTTAAATAGAAAATACTTGTGAAATTATCACAAAACTGTGTTGTAAGATGACAGTGGAAAAATTACAATAAGTAGAATGTATTTGCAATTGAAAGAGTAAATAAAATAGAAGCACACAGCAGAATTTCCTACTTCTTTAAGTTATGATTTATGCAATGTAATAATGAAAATATTGAGTGTGAAATCATTAAGAGGCAAGAAAAGGAAGCTATAGAAGGAACTGTACATATTAAGTACATAATGCAAGAATTAAAAGGAGAAAAAAATAATGCAGATAATTAAAATCTCTTTCAAGTTCACTTACTATTTTTTGTTTTAAAAAATATTTTTCTGCAACTGGAAGCAAAGCAATTATCAGGTCTGCTCTGTTCTTGAAAATTGATGTTGTTCCATGTGGTAGTCAGCTCAGGCTGTCATAACAAAATACTGTAGATTGGGTGGCTTAAAGAATAGAAATTTATTTTTCAGATTTCTGGAGGTTGAGAGGTCCAAGATCAGAATACATATGATATAGATTTCATTATGAGGCCTCTTCTCTTGGCTTATAAGTATCCTCTATGCCACTGAATACTTACTGATTTGTTCTTCATGTACGCATGGTTTCTGGTGTCTAATCTTATAAGGGTCCCACCTTTCTTCTTAGGAGAGCCCCACCCTCATGAGCTCATCTATCCCTAATTACTTCTCAAGGGCCGCGTCACCAAATGCCATCAAATCGGGGGTTAGGACTTCAACGTAGGAATTTTGTTGAGACACATTCAGTCCACCACATGATAAAAGCTTTTTATTGTGATTATCAAATTGATTTCATTGGCAAGCTAACAACTTTACTAATATGACAGTGTAAAATATACAAATATTCAATGTGAATATATTACATTTTGATCCATTTAAGTAGGGATGGGTTATATCTTTCATAGTAAAGTCTTTGAAACTTAGTTGAAGAGGATACACATGTGATGACAGTACTTATTTTCTGGATAGCAAGAAGAATTTACTTCCTTTTAGATTTAATCTTGAGTATTGCTTGGACAAAATAATGAGGACAGGGAGTTAGTGGTTTTCCAGTATGTGTTATTTTTGTCTTGGGCTGTGGGTTCACGGACAACCCAATCTAAAGGTAGTCCTGCTACCATTCCTCTTAATCTTTACGCAGCCAAGTCCCAGAATTCTGACATTCTTTTTACACCATAAATCTGAGACAAAATGAATTAAAGTTATGATTGGTGGTGTGGAGAATTCCAAACTGGTGTGAAGAAAAGTGCCAATAAGTTATCAAATTCTCTGAGATCTTATAGTCAAAAAGTTCTTCTGAGCCAAGAAGAAACCAAGGAAATTCCAGGAGAAGTCCCTGGAAGAAGGAAATAGGGGTTTTGGTTTGGGTTGGTTCTTTGTCTACAGTTGAGAGTATCATGCCATCTAAGATGACTAAGGCAGAAGGAGGAACAGATTTGGGAAGCAGTCTGGGGTATGCATTGAACGTTTTCTAGACGCAGCTTTTAAGCCAAAATAATTGATTCATGGCTGTGCGTGGCGAAAAGCTATTGATCTTCACTGTGTGCTTTTTAGTGACTGTGAACTGCACACTAAGTGTTGATATTAGCTGTGTATCTTCCCTTAGTTTTAAAAGAAGTTAACACTGAAGGATATGTCAAAAAGGAGACATTATAAACATTTAATCAGTTTAAGCTGTGATCAACGTAGCCAGTGATGCTCAGGCCAGGACATTCGGTGAAGGAGTTTAGTAACAGAAAGTGTGAGACATGATCCCATTGCAGATGCGTGAGGAATATATTTTACTGATGGTAAATGACTTAATACTCAAAATCCAAAACCTAAATTAAAAATCTAATTATATTTAAGTCATGCATAAAGATAGTTTAAGAACATGCTCATTCTTTTCCCATAGGTCAT